>NC_136068.1:637993946-639193946 GCF_964261635.1 Lissotriton helveticus | reverse complement strand
GGACGGACCACAGCTGCGTCCACTTCACCTTCAGAAGAACGACGACCCACCACCACCAGCAACAGGTTGCCCGAAGAAGCTGGAGCAAGATCACAGCCGACCAGCTCGCCGCTGCCCTGAGCCAGCACCCTCCCGCCAGCTCAGCGAACCCCAGCCAGGCCGCCGACAACCTCACGAAGTGGATCAGCAACTGCGCGGACGTACTCGCCCCACTGAAGACCCCGCCCAGCAGACCCGGCAGCAAGAAGGCCCCATGGTTCACCGACGAACTCAAGAGCTCCAAGAAGAACTGCCGAGCCCTCGAGAAAGCCTGGAGAAGGGAGCCAACACCGGACAACATGACCACCCTCAAGCTTGCCACCCGGAAGCACCACCAGCTGATCCGCGACACCAAGAAAACTGCATTCAAGGACCGACTGGACAACAACGCACACAACTGCAAGGAACTCTTCAACATCGTGAAAGAGCTCTCCAACCCCAACGCCGGAAACAACGACATCACCCCATCGCAAGAACTCTGCAACTCCCTCGCCTCCTACTTCCACAACAAGATCGCGGACATACACAACAGCTTCAACACCCAACCGACGAACGCCACGCCCGACTCAACCGAACCACCGCCCCCCACCACCACCCTCCGCGCCTGGACTCCTATCAGCACCGAAGACACCGTCCGCATGATGAACTCCATCCACTCCGGATCTCCGACCGACCCTTGCCCTCACCACGTCTTCAACAAGGCCGACGCTGTCATCGCACCCCACCTGCGGGACATCATCAACACCTCATTCGACACCGCCACCTTCCCTGAGAGCTGGAAGCACGCCGAACTCAGCGCTCTACTCAAGAAACCAACAGCGGACCCCACCGAACTGAAGAATTACCGCCCCATCTCGCTCCTCCCGTTTCCAGCCAAAGTCATCGAGAAGACCGTCAACAAGCAGCTGGCCGCCTTCCTTGAGACGAACGGATCCCTCGACCCCTCACAGTCTGGCTTCCGAGCCAACCACAGCACCGAGACCGCCCTCATCGCTGCCACCGATGACATCCGAACCCTGATGGATAACGGAGAAACAGCGGCGCTCATCCTCCTAGACCTCTCCGCGGCCTTCGACACCGTCTGCCACCGCACCCTAGTGCAGCGCCTCTACGACGTCGGAATCCAGGAGAAGGCACTGGAATGGATCATCTCCTTCCTCGACGGAAGAACCCAGAGAGTCCGCCTACCTCCGTACAAATCAAAGGCCACCGAAGTCATCTGCGGCGTACCCCAAGGATCCTCGCTGAGCCCAACCCTCTTCAACGTCTACATGAGCCCCCTCGCGGCCATCGCACGCCAACACAACCTGAACATCATCTCCTACGCCGACGATACCCAGCTGATCCTCTCCCTTACCAACGACCCCGCCGCCGCCAGAGCCAACCTCCACGAAGGAATGAAAGAAGTAGCCGAGTGGATGTCGACCAGCCGCCTGAAGCTGAACTCGGACAAGACGGAAGTCCTCATCCTGGGATCCTCGCCCTCCGCCTGGGACGACTCCTGGTGGCCCCCCGCCCTGGGAACTGCACCCAAACCGACAGACCACGCACGCAACCTGGGCTTCATCCTGGACTCCTCCCTCTCCATGACCAAGCAAGTCAACGCAGTCTCCTCGTCGTGCTTCAACATCCTGCGCATGCTACGGAAAATCTTCCGGTGGATCCCCACCGAGACCAGGAAGACTGTCACCCAGGCCCTCGTCACCAGCCGACTGGACTACGGCAACGCCCTCTACGCCGGAACCACCGCCAAGCTCCAGAAGAGACTCCAACGGATCCAGAACGCCTCAGCCAGACTCATCCTCGACATCCCACGACACAGCCACATCTCCGGACACCTAAGAGACCTGCACTGGCTCCCGGTCAACAAGAGAATCACCTTCCGTCTCCTCACCCACGCACACAAAGCCCTACACGATCAAGGCCCGAGCTACCTCAACAACCGCATCAACTTCTACGCTCCCAAACGACACCTCCGATCAGCCAGTCACGCCCTCGCCGCCGTCCCCCGCATCCGAAGAACGACAACAGGAGGAAGGTCCTTCTCCTACCTGGCTGCCAAGACCTGGAACTCCCTCCCGACCGACCTGCGCCTGACCCAAGACCACCTCGCCTTCAGGAAGAAGCTCAAGACCTGGCTGTTCGGGCAGTAGCAGCACCCCCCCCTAGCGCCTTGAGACCCTCCGGGTAAGTAGAGCGCTCTATAAATGTCTATGATTGATTGATTGATTGACAGCACTTACAAAGCCTGGAGAATCGGCTCTGAGGTTTGTAGGGGTGTCCTGCTCACACTTATAACCAAACACCCTGACTGAATGGCCTGCCAGAGGGTTACTTATAGGTTTTAAGTGTAGTGACCCCAGATATAAGGAAACTTATATTTGTCATAAGGGGTGCTAGCACCAGCTTATACAGGCTGCAAGGGCAGGCCTATAGTCAGTTTAAGTGGTCTCTCATGGGTAGCACAATACATACTGCAGCCCATGGGAGACCTTTGGTGTACCTATGCCCTGGGTACCTCAGTATCATATACTAGGGACTTATAGGGGTACAGCAGTAGCCATTTATGGAGGTACAGAAGTACTTACTATAGTCAATTTAGAGGGTAAGCACAGTGACTGGGGTCCAGATTAGCAGGATCCTAGTCAGACTAGTAAAATAAAACATGCTGACACCAGCAAAAAGTGGAGGTAATCATGAAAGCAGATTTTACTTTCCTACACAACCCCCTCCCTCAAACAAAAGGAAATGAGACTAACCTTGCCCAGTTGAGTCTTCATTTTCTAAGTGGAAATATCTGGAGAGTCTGTCTGCGTTGACATGGTTACTCCCAGGTCTAGGTTCCACAGAAAATGCCATCTCCTGTAGGAAAATGGACCACCTCAAAAGTTTGGGATTTTCCCCCTTCTTTTGTTTTAGCCATAAGATGGGCTTATAGTCTGTCTGAAAAATGAAGTGAGTACTAAACAGGCATGGCCTCAACTTCATCTAGACCCAGACCACAGGCCTCCCTCTCAATAGCTGACCAAAACTTTTCCCTGGGGTCAACATTCGGCTTATAAAAGCTACTGGTTGATCCTGGCACTCTGCATTAAGTTGTGATATAACTTCACCTACCCCTATCTCAGAAGCATCTGTCCGGACAATGAAGGTTTTTGAGTAATCAGGACTTTGCATAATGGGAATTGAGCACATGGCCTGCTCAGGTAATCAAGTGCCTTCTGACCTCTAACGGTCCACTGAACTTTCTTAGGCATTCTTTTTAAAGGTGAGATCATTAAGGGGAGTACCTATCGACCCATACCCTTTAAAAAACTCCTGTAGTACCCAGTCAGGCACAAGAAAGCCTTGACCAGAGTCTGGGTAGTGGGAGCAACCCAGTCCATTATGGTCTGGGTTTTGCTCTCCAATGGTTGAATTTGGCCTCCACCCACAAGGCTGCTGAAGTAGGTACACAACACACAAGTGTACAGGAACACAGGTTTTATTGGCTGTTTGTCTCCACAGCTTCCGGGAACTGACACTACAGTTCCTGGTTTTCAAACTGTGAAGTTCCATAACCATGACAATGACATCATAGGTGGCTCATGCAAGAATCATGGTCATAAGGTTAAAACAGAGAGTAGAAACTATTACAACATCTCCTATCTTTCAATAAAGAATAGCTTACATAAAAAGAAAAGGGAGAGAAATGAAAGAAAAAAGAAGAGAAATTAATGTGAATCGGAAAATCCCAAAATCAACATTAATTGAGAACATATGGGACAAATGCCCAAACTTAGCTAGATAAAAACATGTTACAAATTTAAAAGATTTGGCGGGACAAAAGTCCTGCTAGACCAGCGTGGAGGAACATATTTCACGCATCTTTTGTTATCTACATTATTTTGAGGCTGAACATTTTTCTCAACATCTAGACCCAACTGCAACAAAACTTTTAAAGGTAATTTATAGACTCTAGACCGATTCCACCAATTCTTGCCATTGATTCTAATAGCAAACCTAGAGGTAGCATCCACTTTGGCAGGTGGTCCAAATTTTGACAAACCTTTAGGAACATTGAGAGGAGATTTAATCCTAACCCAATCCCCTATTTTAATTTTAGAGTCATAACATTCTAAACTCTTGTTCTTAACCTGAAAAGAGTCACAACTTGTGCCTAGATCGGGACAGAATAACATGTTCTTGACTTCATTGGTTTCACATAATCTTGACAAAATGCCCCATTTTTTCATCCAGGCTGGACACATGTGAAAAGATGCCTCCCTTCCTCTTAGTAGTACAAAGGGACTTGAACCAGTAACAGAATTTGGAGTCGTACGATGCATCCACAACATGCTTTGTACAGCTTCCTTGATGTCAACATTAGCTGACACAGCCCATTGGACACACTCAACTAAAATACGGTTATTCCGTTCAATAAAACCATTGGCCTGTGGGTGATAAAGCGCCACACGCCGGTGTATAATCCCAGATTGACTCAAAAATTCACACATTTCCTTAGATGTAAATTGTACCCCTTTATCGGATACCATTTCTTTTGGAAAACCTTCCCTCCCAAATAAGCTTTGTAAAAACGTAATCACTTCTTGTGAATTAGGATGTCATGAAATGAACTTCCCACCATTTACTGAAATAATCTGCAACCACTGATGCAAATTTGTACTTTCTAGGTAAAACATTGAAGGGTCCCACAAAGTCATTAGCCAACTTCAACCATGGACCCTCAGGGAGATCAACACACTGTACAGGCGGTGAAACAATCTTAATAACTTTATCGCTGGTACAACACGTGACGCACCCTTCCACAACATCGTTTATTTGACGATCCATAGAAGGCCACCAATAAATCGCATGTATTCTCTTTTTCGTGTTTGTTTGACCAAGGTGTCCTTCGTGACCATACCAAATTATTGGATTCTTAAGTGACTCAAGAGGAATAAATTTGTCACCACGCATAATCATACCCGCACCCTCCAAAGTAAGTTCTTCAGCAATCTTAGCAAAATGGATGCAGATCAGCGTCCAAATGCTTTTCTTTAGGCCATCCTGACACAATGAACTCTTTCACTTTCATGAGCAAAACATCAGATTCCATGCCTTTCAACCAATCAAGTTCTGAGAAACATCCAAGATTACATTTATCCACAGCTGCAATGAGACATTCATCTTCAATCTCGTTATCACATTCACCCATCCTTGTAGGTAGAGGAGATCTAGAAAGATAATCAGCCCTCGTATTTCTCCCACCTGCTATATGAGCAACCCGAAAATTATACTGCAATAACTTTGAACTTAATCTCGCAATCCTGGGAGTATGATCTTTAACAACTCTCCCCTCCAGAATAGGAATAAGGGGTTTATGATCAGTAAAAAGTTTAAAAGATTTTCCCCACAAAAAAACACTTAAAACGCTCTACAGACCAACAACACGCGAGCAACTCTCAATAACAGAGTCGTTTTTCTCACTCGGTCGCAAAGCACGAGAAGCAAAACCAACAGTATACTCCTTGCCCTGTTTGATTTGTGAAATCATTCCCCCAAGACCATCAATGCTGGCATCAACTGATAAAACACATTCAACCGAGGGATCATAAGGAGTAAGAATCTTACATGAACCTAACTCTTTTTTGATTTCCACAAATTCCTGTTGACATTCTTGACTCCACACAAAAACAGTCCTCCTTTTAAGTAGTTCCCTCATGTGCACAGTCTTTGCAGCAAAACTGTGAATGAATTTAGTATAAAATTCACACAAACCTAAGAATGAGGAGACCTGCTCTTTAGCATCAGAATCAGCAGAAATGGCCTGAATAAGACCCTCCCTTGGCACAATGCTCTTGCCTGAAATGCAGTGACCTAAATATTCTATGGATTCCACCCCAAAAACACACTTGAGTTTGTTCGCCACTATGCCTTTGGATTCCAAACTTTTCAAAACGATAGCAACATTAGAGTCGTGCTCATCCATAGTTTTTCCAGCCAAAATATCATCTTGAAAAACAACCGTATTAGGAACACCCTCCAAGACTTTTTCCATAATACGCTGAAAAACTGAGGCAGCAGAAGCTAGCCCAAAAGGCATTCTTCTGAACTGAAAGGTTCCAGCTAGTGACACAAAAGCAGTCACATGTTTAGAAATAGGATCAAGCTCGACTTGATGATATTCCGAAGCCGAGGCTATCTTCGAGAAATACCTGGAATCAGCAAATTTGGAAAGAATGTCATCAATACGTGGTAAGGGGTGTGAATCAACCCAAATTTCTCTGTTAACACTGCGCAAATCAATACATACCCTAATATTGCCGTTTTTTTTTCTCGCTACCACCAAGGGACTTAACCAGAGAGATGACTCTATGGGTTCAATAACCCCACTTTCACACATTTTTTTAAGTTCTAATGACAAGTCATCCCTTATGCGAAAAGGCACATTCCTTAGTTTGTGTTTAACTGGCGATGCTCCATCTTTAACTTATATCAAATGTTTAAAACCAGTGATACACCCTAGTTTTTCGCTGAAAACCTTAGGAAATCTCTTTGACCAATAAGCTAAACTTTCCTCTACAGGTTGATAATCCACAATGGAAACTTGTTCCTTAGTACCGGGCCTAAGTGTCATGCCAAATAGGCCTTGATAGTACCAGCCAAAGATGTTAAGTCCTTTTTTTGCATTATACACTTTCCCCTGAATACGCTTGTCTTTGAAAGTTAAAATAGCTTAAAAAAATCCAGACAATTCAATGCGTCTGCCTTCATATGATACTGGACACCTATCAGGAGGATTGAGACTCCTGTTTTTCCAAGTATTCTCAAAGAGATCATCTGTAATCATGGTTATTCTTGCCCCTGAATCAGCCAGAAGCTGTAAACACGTATCATCCACCAGAATATCAACAATGGCATCAATGCATTCTTCCGACTCATCCTTTACTACAACTACAAAATCAGTTAAAGAGCTAACTACTTCACATTCACGATCGTTCTTTGTTTCTTCAGAGTACACAACATTACCACCACCACAGGAATTAGACATTTTGGCAAAATGACCTTGCTTCCCACATTTCCGACAAGCTGCAAATTTAGCTGGACAAATTCTTGAATCTGGAAAATGTTTAGGAAAACCACACTTATTACAAGCATTTTTGCTGAAATTACCTTTCCACCTTACTTTACTGGAGGAAAACTTATTGTTCTTTTGTTCAAAATTAGATTGGACTCTTTCTCCTTGTCTTTTTTCTTCAACTAAATCTTTCTGTTCTTTAACCACACCAACTGGGTTCTTCTCTGTTTTGAGTTCTTTTTTAGATTTTTTCGACAGTTCTATGCTTTTTACGATACTAATTGTTTCATCAAGAGTGGGATTGTTTAAAGTAAGAAGTTTCTCTTGAACTTTACTATCCCAACAGTGTACTACTATTTGATCCTGAATAAGTTGCGAACAAAAATGTTCAAACTCACACTCGGAGGCTAAAATCCTTAGAGCTGCGACATAGAATACTATACTCTCATCACTCTCTTGTTTTCTTGTGAAAAACCTGTGCCTGGAAACTACCAGACTACTCTCGATATCAAATTGTTTCTCTAACATTTTTAGAACTTGGTCCTACACATTCAATTCTTCCTCTCCTGCTTCTGCAACAATAGGAGGTAAATGTTCTAAGACAGCTTGTCCTTCAAAACCTAAATTGTGTTCCAAAATAAAATGTTTCCCCTCTGCATTCAACCTCAAACCCCCTATTGCCCCTATGTACTTTTCAAAAGCTCTATGCCAAACTTTCCATTTAACAGGAGGATCACCTGGAAGCTGTACAAAAGGAGGAGGAGCTTATACATTCTGCATTATGCAAATTTAGATCACTTACAATTTTTTTTACAAATACCTGAAAAAAATGGTTACGTTAATGAGAGAAATAGCACTTCCAAATGCGAATGATAAAATAAACACGAATAATCCAAGTCTGTGAAGAGAACCAGAATGTCAAACGTTAATCACAAACGTGAATGAAGAGTAGAGAACTCCATGGCTGTGCTGCAGTACCTAGACGGTACAAAAAGGGGGGGGGGGCAAAAAGGGGGGTGGTGATGGACGGAGCATCTGAACCAATCAAACACTCACACCCAGTCAACAGATCTGGGTTTAATCCTTCACCGTTCTTTAGCCCACTCTGCCCACCCCAGTTCAGACATGGCCATATGCAAATCAGTCTGACCCTGTGCCTCATGGGAACAGTCCAGCCCGAACTGCTAAGCCATGCCTTCCCTGGACCGGAAACAAGCTTCCGAGGACCGGTTTCTGGCATTTCAGCCGTCTTCAGCCCGGCTTGCTTGAATCCAGTGGCAAAGTGAGCAAGGGACTCACGTCTGAGCATACCCTGCCAACTTATGGCGGCCAAAGTGGTACAAAAAGGGGGTGGTGGATCCCCTTTTGTACCACGCAGTACATACAGTATTTCAGTAGACAGGCGTTCAAATATGTAAGTCTAAAACATGCATGTTGATTAACCAAAGTTATAGGTGTGCCTGTCACCGCGATGATAGACAGGCGTGGCTTCAAACATTTCTTGAAGACGTAAAGGGAAAAAAAAACACATGAAATAAAGCCATAGAAGATAGATGATCCCTAATTCAAAAGAAGAATTCCAACTTTGGACACTACATGGCAATGTAACATTGTATCTGAAAGAGACACGTTAGTGATAGATTCCTTACCTTAGAATATCCCCAGGCGTCAGACTGGATCTGGAAATTTTTGCGTAGCAGTACCCTTGCGCGTTGGTAGGCATCGTCTGCGGCTCCACGTCCGTCGTCGGCGTCGTGATGACGTCGTCGGAGTACTTAGACGCCGCCTCCGCGTGCTGACGTCAGTTCTTCTTTTTTCCGTGCCAGCAGCGCAGATCCGGAAAACGTGGTACCTTAGTCATTTTTTGACTAAACTTTGTTGATCCTTTTTGATAATTTTTCGAGTCTTCGACTCCGAACGGTGCCGATAGGGATGCCAGGTTTTAAGCCCTGTGAGGACTGTGACCGACTGATGTCGGTCACCGACCCTCACCGTCGGTGTCTCCACTGTCTCGGCGTCGACCACGACGACAAGACCTGTTCCGACTGCCGGGCCTTAACTTCGAAAGCTAGGTGGGAGCGGTCCCGCAAGCGACTCGAGCTCCGGCAGTCGGCCCCGCGCCGCGAGAGGTCACGGTCCGGACGGAGGTCGAGGGACCGGTCACCGGAGCGGAGCCATCATAGCTCCGGGAGCCGACATCACTCCTCAGGGTCGAAGTCGTCAGGTAAGTACAAGAAGTCGAAGAGACGTCATCGCTCTTCCGACACTCCCGCGACGCGGCCGGGGTTTCGTGTGACACCGCCCACGCGGCTCCGTCGGAGTCGCGGGCGTCCGGCCCAGCCCCATACCCTCCGGTCCCTGGGCCTCGCTCGACGCCGGAGGAGATCGAGCGGTTCCTCATGGCCATGAGGTCCCTCACTCCCCTGGCGGGCTCCGCGGTGCCTTCGGGCCCAGCAGACCTGTCTGGGGGCCCTAGCGGGTTGGGGGCTTTGGCCCCGACGCCGTCTGGTGCTTCGGCGCCTTCGGGCCCGGCGACGCAGGCCCCCACTGGATCCGGTTCCGGATCCGGGTCGTCGCCGGTTGACCTAATGACCTCCCCGGCGCCGGTCCCTCAGGTGTCACCCCCGGCGCAGTCTTCGGACGGCGCCGTCCCTGATGCCTCCCTCGCTCCGCTTCCGGCGCCGAAACGGCGCCGCTTTCGACGCCGTTTGGAGACTTTTACTTCAATGAACCGGCCCCATCCTTTGACACCCCTGAATATCAGGAGATGGGTGATGAGGAGAATTGGGAGGGGTCTGAGGACCCTCTGACACAGGAGTGTCAGTCCCAGGAGGACTGGACAGGTGGACTTGGGGATGCCAGTGGTCTGGATACCTCGCCGGACACTGGTTTTGTCTCACCTCCTACCGTGGCTACGGAGGAGGGGGCAGCCTACAGTGTGGTGCTGACGCAGGCAGCCAAGGCCTTGGGCCTTGAGCTCCCCGTCGCGGCCGTGAGGACTAACCTCCTCACTGTGGTCCTCAAACCGCAGTCAAGCTCGGCTGAGCCTCTGCAGCTGTTTAATGAGGCCTTGACAGACGTCTTTTTGGCACTTGGTCCAGGCCCGCTACAGGTTCGCCTGTAGATCGGAACGTGGCAAGATGCCACCGCCCTGCCCCGGGCGACCCTTGTGTCCTGTTCACCCACCCCACCCCCGAGAGCCTGGTTATTCAGGCTTCGAATTTCCAGACCGCATTTCCGTCGGCTCTGCCTGACAGGGAATCCAAGAGGTATGAGCAATACGGCAAGAAGGTATTCTCCTCCCTGAGTCTGGGACTGCGGTCTTCCAACACCGCATGCCTCTTGGGCCATTACACCCACTCCCTGTGGGATACGGTTGCGGACGTGCTGCCAGAATGCCCGTTGGAGGTACGAGCTAAACTCGGCCAAGCCCTTGTGGAGGGCCGAGATGCAGCATGTTATTCTATCCGGTGTGGACTGGATACCACCGACTCACTGGGCAGAGCGATGGCAACGAAGGTGGTGATTCTTCGCCACGCCTGGTTGAGGTCTGCCAACTTCTCGGCTGATGTCCAGAACACACTCATGGACATGCCGTTTGATGGCCGTCGCCTTTTTGGCGACAAGGCAGACCATGCGCTTGAGCGCTTTAAGGACTCCAGGGCTACGGCCAAGTCCTTGGGCCTCTCGGCCCGCGCCAGCAATCTGGTGCCTTTCGCTCCTTTCGTGGCCAAGGAAGGGGTGTACCCACACGTGCTGCCAGTCACGCACGCAGAGTAATACCCAACGCGGTGGCGGCAGTGGAAACCGCCGTGGCGGCCGTCGGGGACAACGGCGAGGACAGTCCACACCTTCCCCCGCAGCATCCGCCTCAAAACCCTCCTAGTCCGTGCTTTCAGGCCCATGTGTCGCCAGTGGGGGGCAGGGTTCGCCATCACCTCCTCCACTGGCCCACTGTCACATCGGACAGGTGGGTGCTGCAAATCGTCCAAAGGGGCTACTCTCTCCCCTTCGACGCGGCGACTCCAGCCATGCCATCGCAGAACCACCGTGTATCGGGGGATCATTTGCGACTTCTGCAGGAGGAAGTTACGGCCCTCTTGGCCAAGGGGGCCATCGAGCACATTCCTGTGCCAGAAGTAGGGTGTGGTTGCTGCTCCCACTACTTTCTGGTACCCAAGAAGGGCAAAGGGGGCCTACGCCCTATCTTGGACCTACGGAACGTCAACGGCTTCCTCCGGAAGGAGAAGTTCAAAATGCTGACACTGGCTCAGGTCTTGGCTGCCCTGGACCCAGGAGACTGGATGGTAGCGTTGGACTTGCAGGACGCTTATTGCCATATCCCCGTCCTGCCGGCCCACCGGCGTTACCTGCGGTTCACTGTTGGCCATGAGCACTTTCAGTTTACCGTGCTCCCCTTCGGCCTTACCAGCGCCCCACGGGTGTTCACAAAGGTGATGGTGGTGGTCGCGGCTCATCTGCGCAGGTTAGGGCTTTCAGTCTTCCCCTACCTTGACGACTGGTTGTTGAAGGCGGGCTCGCCCCAGACAGTCGTCAGCCACCTCCAGACTACGGCAGATCTCCTACACCAGCTGGGGTTCTCCATCAATGTGCTGAAGTCACACCTGTGCCCCTCTCAGAAGCTCCTCTTCATCGGAGCTGTTCTCGACTCGGCGCAGTTTTGGGTTATTCAGGCTCTGATTCCTGTCTTTCAGCCTTTAATCCGGGTATCGGTCAGGTTGACGCTGTGGCTTCTGGGGCTGATGGCCTCTTGCAACCTTCTGGTGCATCAAGCCCGGTGGTGGATGCGGGCTCTGCAGTGGGACCTGAAGTTTCAGTGGGCCCAGCATCAGGGCAACCTATCCGACCATGTCCTGATCTCGGAGGGCACTGCGAGACAGCTGCAGAGGTGGCTCATGGACCGCGATTGGGTCAGTGGCAGATCCCTCTCCCTTCCCCAACCGGAGCACGTAGTTGTGACGGACGCGTCCCTCCATGGCTACGGAGGCCACATGGGAGAGGCGGAGATCAGAGGCCTCTGGTCTCCGGCGGAGTCCCGGCTCCATATCAACCTTTTGGAGCTGCAGGCGATTCGTCTAGGACTGAAGGCATTCCTCCCCTCTGTTCGGGGGAGTGTAGTGCAGGTGTTAACGGACAACACCACTGCCATGTGGTACTGCAACAAACGGGGCGGGGTGGGGTTGTGGACCCTTTGCCAGGAGGCTCTGCGCCTCTGGCAGTGGCTGGCACATCAGGGCGTGACCCTGGTGGTTCAACACCTGGCAGGTTCTCTGAACGCCAGGGCGGACGAGCTCAGCCGTCGGTGCATGATGGATCACGAATGGCATCTGAACTCTGACGTGGCGCAAGGCCTCTTTCAGCAGTGGGGAGAGCCTTGGTTAGATCTATTCGCCACAGAAGAGAACGCGCAATGCCATCAGTTCTGCGCGTTGGAATTTCCAAGGCGGCCCTCGCTCGGAGACGCTTTTCGTCGCGAGTGGAGTTGCGGTATGTTGTACGTCTTTCCGCCTATACCACTTCTGCCCAGAGTGCTGAAGAAGATCAAGCGCGACCGGGCCCAAGTCATCCTTGTGGCTCTTGACTGGGCACGAAGGTACTGGTATCCAGAGCTACTCAGTATGTCAGCCGATCCCCCGGTTCGTCTGCCTCTTCAGGAGGACCTTCTGTCGCAGCAGCAGGGGACGGTCCTCCACCCGAACCTGTCCAGTCTCCACCTCCATGCTTGGAGATTGAGCGGCGACAGTTGAGGTCATTTGACTTGCCTCCTGAAGTCTGTAATGTCATTCTGGCAGCCAGGCGTCCCTCCACAAAATCGGTATACGCCTGCAGGTGGAATAAATTTGTGGCATGGTGCACAGAAAAGGCTGTGGATCCACATTCTGCCCCTCTTTCTGAGGTTCTGCTCTTCCTTCTTTCTCTTGCCCAGCAGGGCTCTGCTCTGGGCACTATCAAGGGCTACCTTTCTGCCCTTTCAGCATTTCTAAGGCTGCCTGATCAACCTTCTTTTTTCAAGTCCCCTATTATAAATCGTTTTCTGAAGGGCATCACACACATGTTCCCTCCTGTTCCGTTTGTGATGCCTCAGTGGGACTTGAACCTTGTTCTTACATTTCTGATGTGCGCTCCCTTTGAGTCACTTCACAGCTGCCCTCTCCGCCTTCTTACTCTGAAGACTGCTTTCCTGTTTGCCATCACCTCTGCCAGGAGAGTGAGTGAGCTCCAGGCTCTTTCATCTAAACCCCCTTTCCTTTCTGTTCATCCGGACAAGGTTGTGTTGCGGACTAGGCTATCTTTCCTGCCCAAGGTTGTCACGGCCTTCCACATCGGGCAGTCTATCACCTTGCCCATCTTCTTTCCGCCACCGCATCCCTCTAAAGAGGAAGAGCGGCTCCACCGTCTGGACCCAAAACGTGCGCTCTCTTACTATCTGAATCACACACACCAGTTCCGGGTGGATGACCAACTCTTTGTTGGTTACGTGGGCGCTAAGAAGGGAAAGGCGGTGCACAAGCGGACCATCTCTCGGTGGATCATCTTGTGTATCCAGGCATGTTACTCCTTGGCTAAAAAGGAGCCCCCTGTCGGATTGCGGGCTCATTCCACTCGGGCCACGGCGACTACAACTGCCCTGGGCCGGGGAGTGCCCTTGCAGGACATTTGCCAGGCAGCTACGTGGGCCTCGCTGCACACGTTTGCAAGACACTATTGCCTGGACATTCAAGTCCGGAGGGATGGCTTCTTTGGCCGTTCCGTCCTCCAGGACTTTCTGGTGTGATTATTGGTTTGCAGACCCACCACCGGGGTTGGTATTGCTGGGGTATCTATTCTAAGGTTAGGAATCTATCACTAACGTGTCTCTTTCAGATGCACAAGTTACTACTTGTGTAACGATATATCTGTAAGAGACATTAGTTAGTGATAGATTCCTTACCAACTCACCCATCCTCCCCGTTCTGCGAACCGATGTCTAGAGTTACGGTCATCCCCTTCAGGGCCCTAGTTTCAATGGCACCAGTGTTGGTTTTTAACATGGCTCTGCGTTTCTGGCGCGGAAAAGCTGTGTCTAAGAACTGACATCAGCACGCGGAGGCGGCGTTCAAGTACTACGACGACGTCATCACGGCCCCCATGACGCCGACGACGGACACGGAGCTGCAGACGACGCCTACCGACGCGCAAGGGTACTTCTACGCAAAAACTTCCGGATCCAGTCTGCGCCTGGGGATATTCTAAGGTAAGGAATCTCATTAACTAATGTCTCTTACAGATATATCGTTACACAAGTAGTAACTTGTACGATGTGCTGCAGTACATAGACAGTATTTCAGTAATAGCTTCGTTGCTGAAATCAAAAACACCTCCGATCACAAAATGAAACAAAATATTGCTATATTTGTTCAACAAACTGTTGTAATATGACTTTTCCTGCGTGTCTGAAAAGACTAAATTGGCAAATAAAAAAAATAAAAAAAATTATAAGCCAACTTCTTTCTTGCTCCAGAATACTTTTAAGCTGTACTCTCCAAGGTTAAATAAAATTATCGTTGTCGTCTCACGTCGCTTCCACACAGTCCCCTTTCTTTTCAATGCGTGCTGCAGAAAGCAATGGGCCTGACCCTGATGCGTCCGACGCGCATGCCTCCAACGTAGTCACAAACTCAGGTCATTCATGACGCGCATAGGTCTCGCACCGAATCCCCATGCGAGTTCTAATGCGTCATCATTTTCTTCTGCCGCTTGACTGAAGAGGATCTCCGAAAACAACAGACTCAGCGTGAACTGGCAACAATAAACTGGTGTTACCGAGTGCGCCTCCAGCGATCAGCTTGCTCACTATATGCGCCCCGCTACATCTGCCAAGATCGTCACTACAAGCAAGAACATGACCCTCCCGCTAACCTCCATCTCATAAAAAGGTACATCCCAAGGAATATTCGGCTGCTGGGGATGTATACAAACTTCCCTTCCTACTATACTTTCTGCCGCTGGAGGAGGTAGGATGATTTCTTGAATGATGTCCTGTATGCTTCTAAAAAAAATAGATTCATACATTTTTTTTTTTAGACTTGAAGATAACGGCAATTTTTTTTCGAAGTGGAAAATTAATAAAATGACCACTTGACACGCAGGAAAGACTTCACACATGCACGTGTGGGTGGAGACAGGGACAGTCCTCGTCGCCAATTTGAAGTAGGTACACAACACACAAGTGTACGGTAACACAGGTTTTATTGGCTGTTTGTCTCCACAGCTTCCAGGAACTGACAACACAGTTCCTGGTATTCAAACTGTGAAGTTCTATAACCATGACAATGACATCATAGGTGGCTCATGCAAGAATCATGGTCATAAGGTTAAAACAGAGAGTAGAAACTATTACAGCTGCCCAAGTACACAACCTTGCTCTGCCCCATCTGGCACTTTGTGGCCTTGATACTGAGGGCTGCCTTTTGCAGGGCCTCCAGAACAATCCTAAGGTGGACCAGGTGATACTCCCAGGTGAAGCTAAAGACAGCACTATCATCTAGATATTCTGCACTATAGGCTTCCAGACGTGTGAGAACTTTGTTCACCAACCTCATAAATGTGGCACGGGAATTTTCGAGCCAATAGGCATCACAATAAATTGATAATGTCCCCTAGGGGTTGAAAATGCTGTTTTTGGTTTGGCATCCTCAGAGTCTGATTTGCCGGTAACCAGCTGTTAGGTCAAATGTCCTGAGATACTTGGCTACGGCCACAGTATCAATCAGTTCATTTGCCCTGGAATTTGAAAGGGCATCCATCCTAGTGACTGTATTGAGACACCTGTAGTCAACACAAAACCTTCTCTCTATCTCTCCTACTCCCTTGGGTTTGTGGTTTTGACAAAAGGACTACAGGACTAGTCCCGGGGATATCCGAGCGTTCAATGACCCTCAACTTCCGCATCTTTTGGACCTCGGTCCTGATGCTGTCTCTGACATGGTCAGGCTGTCTATATTTTACTCTTCACAGCCAGACTGTCACCTGTGTCTACTTCATGGGTACACAAGGTAGTTTGATTAGATGTCAGAGGGAACACATGGGGAAACTGATTGAGGAATTGCCTACAATTAGCTTGCTGCTGGTAAGCGAGGCTGCCTGCCAAGGCTACTTCATTAACTGGCATATCAACAGGATCCTGAGCGATATCAGGGAGAGGGTCACTCTTCCTCTTGTTCCTTGTCAGTTTCCATGAGCAAGCTCATGACAGCCCTGTCAATAAAAGGCTTTAGGCGGTTCACATGAACTCTGTGAGGACTACTTTGAGTGCCTAGGTCAACCAAGTAAGTGATCTCCCCTACAGAAGTAGAAGTTCAATTGGGCTGTAGCCCACCCACTTCTGAAGAACCCTTCTGTAGGCAAAGAGAAGACAGGGTAGAAGGACATCCCGTTTTCCGCTGCACTTTTCTGGGAGTCCCATCATCATACCCTTTAGGGTCTTGTTGAACCTTTTAATGAGCCCATTGCACTGTGGATGGTGGGGTGTGGTAAACTTGTTGTTTACACCACACTCTTTCCACATTGGTGTTATGTAGCTAGACATGAAGACATCCTTAGAAAACCCCACTCCAGAAAAGACACCCAGAAGGGCCCTAGCCACCACAGGAGCTGTAGTGGTCCTAAAGTGAATAGCTTCCGGATACCTAGTGACATGGTCCACCACCACTAGGATGTAACTGAGTCCAGGTGCTGTTGGAGGGTTTAAGGGACCAACAAGGTATAGCCCTACCCTCTCAAAGGGAACCCCAACCACTGGAAGGTGGGCCTTTATAGTCCTACCTGACTTACCAATGGCTTGGCAAGTGACACAGGAACGACAAAACTCCTTGGTGTCTTGAGATATGTGGGGCCAGTGAAAGTGAGGGACATACCTGTCCCAAGTCTTGCTTTGCCCAAGGTGTCCTGCAAGGGAATTCTCATGTGCAAGGGAGAGAAGAAAACCACAAAATTTCTGAGTTATAAACACCCTCCTGGTGGCACCAGGCTTGGAATCTCTACACTTCAAAAACATTAGCCCTTCATCCCAGTAGGTCCTATGGGACCCACTGACATTCCCTGCTTCCTCAGCGGCAGCTTGCTGTCTGAGCTGTTCAAGAGAGGGGCAGGATTTCTCCTCCAGACTCAAGTCTTCCCTGAAAGGGTCAACTGCCCTCAAGAACTCTGCTGTGTGAGGCCCATGTTCCACTGGGACAGTTCCTTCACAGGGGCTAAGGTCATCTCCCTCAGGAGACTGATCCTTACTGGGAATCTGGGAGGAGGATAATTTCTTGCCCTTTCTGCTCCTTCTCTTAGAAGCTATCAGGTCCATGTTTCAAAGGTCCAGAGCTCCCTCGGTGGTTAACTGTTTGGCCTGATTCCTAGTAACCGCAAACGCACTTCCAGAGAGTCCCATCATCCCTGCATGTGTCCTAAACTCCACTTTAGATCAGGCTGAAGTTTCTAAGTCATTGCCCAGCAGACAGTCCACAGGTAGGTCTCGGAAAAGCACAGCTCTTTTAGGGCCAGTTATCCCTCCTCAGAGATTCACAACTGCCAAGGAATGATCAGTCCAGACATTGCTTGTTTTGGTCACTTGGTAAAGTTGACCAAGCTTGACCTAGTCAGGAAACGCATGTTTCTCTGCCCCTATAGTGACACTGGCCCCTGTGTCCCTGTATGCCACAGCTTTCTGACCATTAATCAGAGACTGTTCCCTGTACTTGTCCAAGTTAGTGGGACTTACTAGTAAAGTGACAAGTTCCATGCCACTGTCACAGACTCGGGCAGCCTGAGTGGGTGTTCTGACTAGCCCAGAACCCAACGTTAATCCTACTAATCCCTTGTGGGCACTACCACTTGTACCAGTGCTAGGGGCACTAGTTGCCTCAGGGAGCGTATTAGTTGCATTGGTGTTAGCTTTAGAGCAATTGGCACCCCTTTCTCCATGACCTTTTACCCTACATAGGTAACGACAAGGTTTCTTGCCAGAGGAAGAGGACGTTTGGGACCCACCCCCAGAGGGAGATTTTTGGGGAACTTGTGAAGACTTTACCTTTCTCCCCACCCTTCTCTTGGGCCTTAGAAGAATATTGCTTCTTCTGGCCACCTCCATCACCATCATTTTTCTGCTTGACCCTGGTGTGGACCCATTTGTCTGCTTTCTTTCCCAATTCTTCAGGAGAGGTCAGATCACCAAGCAGTGGTGCAGCCTATGTTTTGAACAGTTATGAAGGATGTGCTCCCTCATCTATAAATTGTACAGTCCCGCATAGTCATGTACAGGCCTTCCAGAGCCTTAATAGCTCTGTCTACGAAGTAAACTTAGTCTTAGGTGTGTGCCTTCTCTGTGTCCCCTAAACTTAACCCTATATTGTTCAGTGGTTAAACCAAGCCCATCTATGAGGGTATTCTTCAAGACAGAGTATTTGTCAGCATCTTCCTCCTTGACAGTGAGGAGTTTGTCTCTACCTTTGCTTTCAAATGGGGGGTTTGCAGAATAGCTGGCCACTGCCCCTTTTTTGTCAAATACTTTTTATTTGTATTTTCATAGGAGAAACGCATTGCATGGAAGAACATTTAGAATGGCTTCATTTAGTGTGTTAAACATTGGGAATTAGTCATTGATCTGAATTGACATCTCTCTATTACATAGTACAGGCGCTACTATAATCAATATCACACTGGTTCGCATTTCTTTCCCTTTGAAGATGCATCTTCTTCCTGCTGAGGATTGATGTGTTAACTACCGGTTATGGAGCTGAACTAACTGGGGAGTGAAACTGGGGTGGTGATCGTGAGGTCTAGGATATACGAGTCAGACGGTGTATCAGGGCTATTGTGGTTTGTTTAAAAGCTCTCGTATGGCTTTATCTGATCGACATCTAGCCGCAGATTCTTTAACTTTGAATATCCCCAGGCGTCAGACTGGATCCGGAAAATGTTTTGCAGCACCACCTCTACATGCTGGGGGACAGCGCCACACAACCCTGCCCTGACATCCACGTACGTGACATCAGCGAGGTCATATAAGTCCCTCCCGGCGCGCTGACGTTGATTTGCTTCTTTTCCGCGTGCAACGCGGATCTGGAGTAAGCAGTTTCTCTGGCCTGTTTTCAGGCCCTTTTTGATGCTTCGCGTCTGAAACAGTGTGCGATGCCTTTGGACTTTAAAACGTGTTCCTCCTGTTTGCGGCAAATGTCCGCGACGGACCCACACCTTATCTGTATGTGGTGTTTGGGCGAACACCACGACTAGACTGATTGCGACGCCTGCCAACAACTTAAGCCGAATTCCTGCGGCATCGCAGGTGCTTGCTGGTGCTCAAAGCCTTGCTTCGAGCACACCTTGGCCTTCCGGGCAGGCAGCTGCCTGTCAGGAGCCAGGGTCGACGCCTTTCCCGCTCGGCTCCGACTCCGCATCCTACTTTGGAGTTGGAGCCTGTTATGGTTGAAGCGCTGGTGCGGCGCCGTACGCTTGCCTCCCCGGCACATCCCCTTCTTCGGAAGCGGAGCTTGTCGTGGTTGATGTGGAGTTGGCGCCGGAAGAGGCTGAGTCTGTGCCGAGTAGGTGCTGAACGAGGCAGAGTCGGCGCCGACCGAAGTAGCTTTGGCGCCGCCCAGACGCCGGATTGTTGACTCTTCTCCGAAGGCTTCTGGAGAGAGTTTGGCGTCGCCTTCATGTCCAGCGACACCGGATCTGTCCTTTTCTGTCCTCCCCCTTAGAATTTGCGGAACCAGCAGAATTCCTGCCTCCTCAGGAGCCCCATCAGGACCCTCATTCGTCAATGGGGCTTCCTTCATTTGAGCATTGGTCGCACCCTCAGTTTCTTGGTCAACCTCCGTGGGGTGGAAGACTGAGTTTACAGCCCACACCTACGGATGAGTTGCTGTCCCCTCCTCGGAGGGCTACCAAGGCCGGTGCGGCGTGTCTTAGAGTAGTCTTCTTGGGCGCTCATGTCCTACACATGCAACCCCCTTCGGTCCCCTTGCCTGTGGACCCTCTGCTAGATGTTCTCCACCAAGGGTCAGTGAATATGGAGCCGCTTCTGCTATTGAAGCTTCTCTTTATAACACCCTTTTGGGCACTTGGGCTCGGCCGGCTTCCGGTGATCCAGTGGCGTGTCTGTCTTGCACCGCCACTGCCCTGCTCCACATGATCCAGTTTGCCTATTTGTTCACCCCGACGTGCAGGGGTTTGTTCAGCAAACTGCGTTCCCTTCCTTGCCTTAGTTAATGCATCCTCCCTCCCCGGAGTCCAGATGGCTAGAGTTGTGGGGTCGTAACATCTTTGCCTCCACTAGCACCACCCTTCATTCACTGAATACGGTGTGCATCTTGGCTCGGGCTACCTCTGCCCTGTGGGACTCTGCAGAGTCTCTGCTTTCGGCCACCTCTGAAGGCGCTCGTGTTGACCTCCTTCATCTTCTCCGGGATGGCTGTGACCTTTCTGAATTTACGATCCGCTCGGTCTTGGATACTGGCAGTTCCTTAGGCCGAGCTATGGCTAGTTCGGTTGCCTTACGGCGCCACACTTGATTGCGGGGTGGCGTCTTCCCGGAGAAGATCCTGGAGCACCTTGTTGATCTGCCCTTTGATGGGGTCCTGTTTGATGCCTGTGAGATAGTGGCTCTATATATACTGGACAATAAGGAAGTACAGTGTGTATAGAGTCCACAAACCCCAGAGGTATACAGAGGATAAAGTCAGAACTGACCTTACTCTCCAAGGTGGTAGCTTGGTTGAGCAGTAAGGCAGTACTAGAGGACAGTGTAAAGCATTTGTTGTACCCACTCAGTCAGCAAAAGGTTTCACACACTCAAAGACTGAACTCCAGGCCAATTGTTTTTATATCCACAGATATGGTTGTTTTATTTTTAGAACCAACCGTTATAAAAATATACTTTTCTGGTTATGAGTACTCTCATGTGAATACTTTGCAAAGGAGCAATAACGTTAAGTTCGTGCACACAATGATTACAGTATTGGTAGTAATCAACACAATCCTAAAACACACTCTAGCATTGAGCTCACTAAATTTTCTACATATAAGTACAGTTGAGTACTATATGGATCACTTTGGTAGTTCCATGACTAGATCTTGGATTCAGTCCTGGGGTCTAAGCTGAAACCAGATTAGCAAAAATGTTTTAGTTACTGTAGTGAATTTTCATGAATATAAAACTGTTTTAAAAGTTCACACTTAGAAACTTTTCAATGTAAATCTGAACATTTTATTCAAGGGGAGAAAATTCAGATTGCAGGTAAAGTACGATTGCGTTACTGTTGTAACCCAGCACGGGTCTCCTAGGGCCAGCTGTGGGGGCTTAGCTCAAAACAGGTAGGTAATTGTGTTTCAGTATTTCGTATGATTTTTAAAGAATATTTCCAGTTTTCAAATTAGACACTTAGAAGAAATTTCATAGAAAAGCAGACAATGGGTTCCTATGGAGAAAATACAGATTACTAGTAAACCCGCTAGGGATTACGTTTGTGGTTCAGTACTGGGCTGCAAAGGTACTGTACTGGCTTCTCCCCTGGTCACAGGTGAGTACTTCGGGATTCGGACTTTGGATGATTTTATGTGAATGTTTCCAGTTTTCAAAACTTCACACTTAGAAATTTTTTTAGTCAAAATGGCTCAATGTTATCCAATGGCAGGTAAGTGAAGTACGGTTTCCAGGTGAATACTTGGTTGGTGAAGTTAAGGTTCTGGGTATAGACTCAGGGGTCCCCCAGGGTCAGGTAGGTACAGTTAGTTCAATCCCAGCGACACAGGGGCGGCCGGGTGCAGAGGTAGGTAGGCCCAATGATATCCAATGAGGGAAAGGGGGCCTTTGGTTGGTGGCTGCTGGCTAGCAGGCCACGCGACTCTGGGAGCTGGGCTCCTGGTCACTTGCTCAGGGCAAGGGGGGGGAAGTAGGATAGGACAAAGGGTTCTCAGCCAGCGGCACTTAAGCGGCTGGGTGCAGGGTGCTTTTGAGCCGTCGGGCGCTCAATGTTATCCAACGAGGATCTTGAAAAGGGAACAAAGGCTGCAGGCTCGGGGACGGAGACTCTCCAGGGGTGACCAGCACATCGAGAGGTAAGTTGGGATCTTGGAGCACAGGTAGGTAACCCAAAGGGAGGCACAGGGGGCTGTAGGGCGCCGGGTGCAGGGGTGTTTTTGTGTGTCGGAAAAGCTTACCCTCTGCTGGTCACGGTTGGGGTGGCCCCTGGTTCTGAGTCTGCAGGTGTCGGCTGGTCCGTCAAGGAGGGTCTTAGGACACTGGACTTTGGGTCCCAGTCGCCGGGGGAACGTCCTCGAGGTCTTGGTTCGGGTTGGCCCGGCCCGGGCTCGGCTGGTGCAGAGTGGGCTGGTTCGGAGCTTCCTGGTGGGCACCGGGTGGGTTGTTGCAGCAGAGCCTCTGCTGATAAGAATCCCAAGCTTCAAGAGGGTCAAGGCAAGCAGGTCCCAAGGTTGCTGTCCGCGGGGGTCGCTGTGTTTAGGCAGGGGCAGGTCTCAGGATCAACAGGCCGGTAGGGCTGGGGCCAAGTCAGTTGTTGTTGTCCTGTTGTTAGCAGCTGCACGGCAGGTCTTCTTCTTCTTGATCCTATTTCTTTTTTTTTGGTATCGGTATCTATGGAAGGAAGGTTCAGGGAGCCCCTAAATACTAAATTTAGGGGCGTTACAGGTAGGGCAAGGACAGGGACCAATGGGTCCCTGTCCTGGGGTGAGTGCACCCCCTAGCCTGCTCCTCTCCTGTGGGAGGGGGGAGGCAGGAGCCTAGCTGGGATTGGGCAGGGCTCCCCATCTACAAGATGGCCAGAGCCCGAAGTCGTGCTTCACCTCGCCTCCTCCACCTGAGGGGTGGAGTTGGCAAAGTTTGGCACCCCCCCTTCCTGACATAGTTTTTCCCACCAGTCTTCCCACCAGAGTGGGAGCAGAACTGGTGGGGGCCAGTGGCTGGTTACAGCAAATGGTCTGGAGAAGCTCTCAGAGGCGGGATGCCTTTGAAGCTTACCCCTGTCCATCCTGGGGTGGGCATTGTTGCAGGCCCAGGAGAGCGGGGGACTCTCCACCCAGGGGTCTAGCAACATGTCTGCTGTGTGGCAGCCTCCGCAGCCACTCAACCCAGGAGGCGTGGATTGTAGGTTCGGGTTTTGGAGGGCATCTCTAAGATGCCCTCTGGTGCTTTTTACATTAAATCCCACACTGGCATCAGTGCGGGTTTAATGTGCTGAGAAGTTCGGTACCAAACTTGTCAGTCTTCAGTGTAGCCATTATGGTGCTGTGAAGTTCGTAATGACAACCTCCCAGCACCATATACTCTTAATGGCATCACTGCACTTACAGTGCCTGGGAATGGCCCTGGGTACTCTAGGGGCACAGGGCTCATGCACCTGTGCCCTCACCTCTGGCATAGGGCACCCAGCTAGAGGGGTGACTGAAGTATGCCAGGGTAGTGGGTTCTGTGAGCATGGCACACAGGGATGGGTGCCATGTCGACTCTTGTTTTAGTTATGTACTTAGGCACTCAGCCTGCAAAGGCAGTGTGTGGGTGCCAGGGTACAGGGCCCCTGAGGGTGGCACAATAAGTGCTGCAGCCCTCAGGGGTCTTCCCTAGTCACCATGCCCTGTGTACCTAGACTACCATTTACTAGGGGCTGACAGGTGGCCAGAGATGCCAATTGGGTCTTTTGTTTCAGCATAGTTTTAGAGAAGGAACACAGGCCCTGGGTACCTGGTTGGCAGGCCCCCAGGGCACAATCAGTCAAAGCACATCAGCAGTTCAGAAAAAAGTGGGGGCATACCAATGCAAGAAAGATGGCACTTTCTCACAATGCCCACGCCGAATCTGCTGTTCAGCGTCTCCTTGCGGGCTTTCAGGCTCCCCCATTTCACAGGTCTTCTTTTCACATGTACTGGGGTGGTTGCCCTGTTATTTAGCATCCTCTGGATGCATTATTCGTTTTAGGCTGACAGTAAGCCTGCTGTGGCGGTGTTTCGCAGGTTGTTTGTGCTTGGTCCGCTGACTGTGCTTTGCCCTAAGAGGTATTCCCTGTTGTTTGGGGGTATGCCATACTCCACGTGGGGTACTTGTATGCTATTGTATAGCTCTTCTATTTCTCAAATGGGCCTGGAGATCCTTTTGGGCTCTATACGTCCACTGATGCCATTATCTTACCGTTGTACGGTATTCACTGTTGTGACTTTTGGCGCTATATCCTATACGCCATGGGTTGCCTTGCATATGTGTCTCATTCTCCTCCTTTGGAGATTTTCACTGTATTTATCACACTTGAAATGCGAATACGTCCTACCATGAACGCACTAGATGGCACCCGTGTGGCTTGGACGTGGCTCATTTACCATTTTTGTGCTATATATATATATATATATATGTAACATCATTAAAAGCAACCTTTGTTCCCCCGGAGTTGTTCACACTTTCTTCTTCACGCTGGTGGGAGAGAGACTGGTATGGATACTTAACGAAAGCTAGTAGGTGTTGGCGTGCTGTGAACCCCTCTCGGTCTGGTGAGACACGGATTTACCTGCTAATCTCTTGGTGTTGCATGAAACTGCTACCGTGTCACCCCCCCTCTGTGCAGCAGCAAACCACATGGCGATTCACTAACACGAGGGGAGAGATGGAGGCAGTACTTTCCTGCCTGTTTACAGGGGACGGAGGAAGGACTTTTAATTCTCTGCACTTTGGCTGCATGTGGGAAAGTGGAACGCCGTCCACCACTGTGTGGAACCATCACTTGATGCTTTAGGAAAACCCCTCACTGTATGTGTCCCTGCGGTGGACTACAATGCCCATAATGCAGCAGTGAAGCAGACGTGGTATTTCAGAACTTTCCACCTGCGATGCAGGAACAGGGCGTGGCCACAGAATGGGAAGTGGTCATAGCTTTAAAAATCACCGAAGCAATGGACCCTGGCTATTGGTAACGGACTGAAACGGGCACTGAAGATTCCTATCAAAGGATGAAACGCGTCTGCCTAGCGTTTCAGGAACTAACTTCTCTGTCAGCGCTTTTTTACATCATTAAAAGCAACCTTTGTTCCCCCGGAGTTGTTCACACTTTCTTCTTCACGCTGGTGGGAGAGAGACTGGTATGGATATATATATATATATATATATATATATATATGTAATTTTTTAATCTTTTTTTTTTGCTGGCTTCGTCACAAACATCTACTTCTTCTCGGAAAGGACGAACACGGACCCAAAGTTCCTGGTGCAATCGTGAGTTTATTTAAATGCCATGCATCTCCGCCATAACGCGTTTCAGCCCCACCCAGGCCTTGATCACATGATGCGTTGCTTGATGTTTGACTGCTATTTAAAGTGCTAGTGCATACCATTGTGTTTAAACAGGTGACTGTTTCATAGACATGGAAAACATACTAAATGGCATTCACTTTCCTATGAGTGCTACAACAAAAGGTTCACCATGTGCAAATAAGCATACATTTGATTCACTAAATACATAAATGTACTATAGATAAATATAAATACAAATGTAAACATGAGACCTGATTAATGACATTTAAAATCTCTTAAAACATTCATAAATAAGAATTGCAAAAAGCTAAAAATGCCACTATTTACAACAGTATAATCTGGTCATAAATATATACCTCGATCTCCATTGCACATTATAAACCCTGTGTAGGGACAATGTTAAACACAAAGAATTGTCAAGAGAGTGTGACTATCACAATAAATAGAAAACACTTAATAACAATGATAAAATCGTTCACATATTGGTGCCAAGATGATCTGCTCTATGTATGTAAACTGCTCGTCAAAATTGAGCACCAGTGGGCCGACTATCACTCCATATCTTATTGAAATCATTGTGTGTAAAAGAGAAGAACGTGTCACCCAATTCAACCAATAGGTTCAAAAGTGCTAAGTGCCATAAATTAATAAAATAGGTGAAAAATCCTATGACTGATGGGTTTCAAATGCATATATTAAACAGGGAATGTATTAAAATGTATATACATATGTACCATCTCTTCTACAGAAAAACGGGCGCTACCACATCCTAAAGACTAAATACTCTGATGACCAAACTAGCCCACTATAGGCAAGTGTGAAAATCTTCACTTGCATTGAGCCCTAGAGGTGTCTTAGTGTTGAGCTCCAATATATAACTCGTTTCTAAAAGGTGAAGTTGGGCTTCACGATTTCCTCCCCTTCTCAGGGGGGGGGGTGGGGTGTCTGTCAATAACAAAGTATTGTAAGTTTGCTGGTTTGCCATCGTGGATCTCCTCAAAATGCCTTGCCACAGGGTAAGCTTGAGCCTAATTGGCGATTGCCCTTACGTGCTGGAGTATACTCTTGTGTGCTGGCAGTTTAGTACTGCCTATGTGGCGTAAGCCACAAGGACACCCCAGCACATATACAGCGTACTCTGTCTTACAAGTCAGTCTTTTACTAATAGGTATAGGGTCTGACTTGAATGAGCTGGTATAACATGTCTTGTTTCGTGCAAATTTGCATGCTTTACAAGTTGGGCATTTGATAAATCCTTTGTGTGAGGTGAGCCAGTTAGTAGGGGATCTGAGTTCTGGGCTGTTCTTAACAAGACTGTTGCTTATAGACCTTGCTTTTCTAAATGTCAGATCAGGTTTTTTAGGCAAATAGTTACCTAAAATCGGATCACTGCGCCCCAAGCTCCAATTTTTATTTAATATTTTCCTTAGAGCCTGATGCTGCCTATTGTAGGGTAGAATCCTTCTACAAGGCTTCTCTGCATGGTCTTTGCCTACATCCTGCTGACTAGTTTTGACTGCAAGGGCCTGTGTTCTGGAAAGTGTCTTGGTTTTGTTGATGGCCCTATCTATGGTGTCAGAAGCATACCCTATTTCCAGAAATCTGTCTGCTTACTTGCTGTGCTATATGACAATCTTCCTCATTGCTGCATATTCGTTTGACACGTAGCATCTCCCCATACGAAATGCTTTGTATCAAATGACGTGGATGAGGACTTTTGGCATGCAGCAATGTGTTTCCAGCATTGCTTTTGCGATATAACCTAGTTGCAATGTTTTCATTTTTTATAAAAACCTCCACATCGAGAAAGTAAACTGAAGATTTGCTAATATTAGCAGTGTAGTGGAGGCTTAGACAGTTGTCATTAATCTGTTCAATAAACTGGAGCGCACATGTCTCAGAACCCTTCCAGATTAAGAACAGATAGTCAATGTAACGCAGCCATATTGACACATGCTGGTCTATTGTGTGCTTGAATTGCCCCATGACGACTTGCTCCTCCCACAGCCCCATATGCAAACACGCTTGGACGCCCCCGGGCAGCAATCGCGCTTTACAAATCCACATACAATACAATACAATACAATACAGGCGTAGCTGGGAGAAAATCAGGCCCCCATTGCAACTCCCCTAATCTGCTGGTATATTTGATTGTCAAAGAGAAAGAAATTCTCTTCCAGGCATGTAGAGAACACATTGACTAACATTTTATTGTGCATGTATAGGCATACTGGTCTTCGAGTTAGGTAATGTTCAATAGCCTTGATGCCATCCTGGTGGCAAATAGATGTGTAAAGCGAAGTTACATCCAATATTATTAATAATATATCTGAACAACGAAAGAGTGTCATCAAAGGAAAGTTTGCACAAAGCACAGGATTTGATAAGAAGGATATGAAATCAGCCTATGAGAAAAGTCACTCAGGGATTTCTTAAGAAGCCCTCACTCACCACCTGTCGTGTATTTCTATAGGTTCTGAATCGATCCCCCTATTCCTGACCCTATTCTGGTTAAACTACCTAGCTAGTCAACTAACAGTCAGCCCATGAGGCAAGAAATCCCCCATGATGCAGATACCGTTATCTGACGCAGTCACACTACGGCACAGGAACGTGTTATCTGATTAGGTCATAACGCTTGAGATCTAATTAGACAAGCGACATTCCTCCAGCCCCTGATAAGGCATACGACGTTCTCATAACAAATCAAACCTATGACAACCTGGATAATCCGTGCGGCCATTGTTTTGATTTCACAGAGAACTTTAGTAAAGAATGTGCTAACGAGCAAGTCGTATGACATCTTTATTGACGTACCTATGTCCATCCTTACGTCAATCCCGGCACCTTTAAGGTATAAATATTGCCGACCTTGCCCTATGCAAGACACACGCGTGGTGACAAGACGGAGCAGCCATACTTGCCGAAGCCGAGAGCAGAAGCAGACCCCGCAGGCAGCAGCCCCGCCTTCCTGACGCGCTGAGAGACGCGCTGCTATCTCAAGCCGAGAGACCCAGCACCGGCGCTTCCGGGTAGCCCTCGCAGGCAGCCTGGAATATCGAGAGCAGAGAAAGAGATACCATTCCTCACTCATCCTAAATTCCAGGTACAGAACTGAATAACCCCTCCTAGAGAATTCTTTAGTTATTCACTTGGCAAAAACAAACTTAACTTAAACTGTAACTTTCTATTCCCGCCCACGTATTAGACTTAGGTCAGGTACACGGGGTAGGCGTATTTAGAAACACCAGTTGAGTACGTTTAGTCAAATGTATATGTGTATGTAAATATATTTTAATCATTTTAAACATCATATGGCTCAGAAACCATATCAATGTTTTTACAGTATTATTTTATACTATTGCTTCTAATGTATGCACTTTACTTAACTATAAGTATTGCAATAATATCGATCCATTTCTCTTGTACGAGAAAAGAGACTGATCAATAAATAACATCTTTTATTGAACACGCCCGTCTCTTCCTTTTCTCTACATTCTGATGAGACTAAGAATGCACGTACTGACTGAGTAAAATAATTGCCTTGTGCTCACACGACTCTGGAGATTGACTCTTGATTAGGGGAGAGCAAAGTTGTCATGTTCTATGGTTGTCAGAAACTAAATCCCTTCTTGTCTAATCAGGGGAGTTAATTCCTTCCTTGAACATTCGAGAAAGTTTCTAGCGAACTCTGAGCTTAGCTGGCAAACCCAAAAATTAAGTCTAGTATCGACAGTAGTAGACCTAGTTAACGTCTGGTCTAGGCCTTTACTGCTGTAGGTACTATTCCAATGCGCAGAGCCTATTGGGAAAATAGGAGCTACACTACATGGCGCCCAACGTGTTTGGAAAGGGCGATAAAACTAACGTAAGACATTTAGAGTAACTCAGTCGTGCTTTCTCACTCAGACCCCTTTTCCCAAATACTCCAAAGACGTCTGGAGTGGGTGAAAGGTTATAATATCCTCCAAAACCTCGCAGGAGGGAACTCCTATGTATGGTTCTTGGTCTAGTCAACGTTGAAGGATAAACAGTGTTCCAAAATATTGTGCATCTAATCTCTGTTTCCATAAGAAACCTGATCTGCAAACAAACATAATACCATCCTGTCTGTAAAATGGCAGAGAGTGATGATGAAAGAGAGGCAATTAGATTAGCTACTGAAATAGCAGATGCTGATGCTACCATGCAAACAGCAGACCCGGATATAATACTCATCCAGGTCGCCAAAAGGAGATCTATAACCTTAAAACTTATAGAAAATGGACTGACACCTAGAGGTGGCACAGTCATATTCGTAATCGAGGCACACGAATATCGGCAGACAGAGGTATACTATACATGGATACATTTTCCAGCAGCAAATGCTGTAACAAAGTACTTCCACTATTACAAAGTAGAGGAACCTCCTGAAACGTACACTCCTTTCGAGGAGGTGGAAGTACCACTCAAATTCCAAGAGCATTTGCTCTTATTTGATGGCGCCCTAAAACATAACAATCACATTACAAGGCTCGGTCCTTTAGGAAGACCAGGAGCAACGTGGCCGGTCCTAGCCGGATACACACCACATCCAGACATCGAAAGAATGCCTGCAGCAGAGCTGTTAATACAGCTAAAACAACTACTAAAAATTCACAGACAATTAGTTCAGTATGTAATGCGGACTTCAACAATTCAGCCAGCGATTAAACTTCCACAGCTGACCCCTCACCAGGGGAACACAAATAAAATTACACCACAGAACATCCAATCCTGTCTAGGTAAAGTTCCAGCTAAACGGGAACAAATACCATTCTGGTTGGCACAGAAAATTACCCAAATAGAGGCGGTGTTTCCTGACACCACCCCATTAGAAAAACACAGGATTCTGACTATATGTCTCCCAATGGGAATCGCACCACACATTGAGGACTGTGACACTTGGGGTACAGTCTTTGCTTCCATCTACACAAAAACGCACGGTGTTCCATCCATTTCGGTAATACCAGATGTGCTAAAACAAATACAAGATGAATACGGTCCAGAACCTGCTTTAACTCTTGGTATGAAATTACTAAAAGACTTCAAGCAGGTCTCGGCTATATTACTAGCCAATATAAAGGGTGAAGCAGCAAACGTGGCGATCCGCCAGAGGTTAAAAGAGACAGATATAGCAGACCAACCAGCTGAAATTGCCAGAATCATAGAAAAATCCTATGAAGAACTAGGCAGAGATAGTCTAGGTGGAATACCAGTAAAACCGCAACTGACTACAAGTCCAGAAAAAATATTTTTTAATAATAATAATTCACCAAAAAAGAACTGGGATGGAAACAAACAATCCAATCCTAAAGAAAAGAAATTCCAGTCCAGAGGAAGGTCTCCTAGGCGAAGAGAGAAATCTCCAAACCCGAGACAAAGGTCACCCCAGAGTGAACCCTCTGGGAATAGATATAACCTTAGAAATAGGGATAATATTAAAAAACCTGATAGATATCAAGACATTGATACACGTCCCTCTCAATCTTTTCAGACTTCCTCGCAGAAATCGGAAAGAGGACGATCAGAAGAGCACGCCAAGTCCAAAGACAAGGAACCTGCTCAACTGAAAAAGAAATTACAATTTCCCAAAAAGAAGGTAGCCAGTATCAAGGTAGTTAACAATGCCGAGAATACTGAGGACACAGCTGAAAAACGGAGAATGGGCTCAGACAATGCTAGACAGCGCAGCAGAGGTGAGCATAGCTCGCAAAGTCCTGATGAATCATCTGGAGACAGTGGACACGAATGAATATCTTCAAGTGGAAACTGCAGATACCAGAGTTAGCAAGCCCCACAAAATATACGAGATAACATTACGTATAGAGGGAGATAAGACTAGGAAAATAAGGGGACTATTTTGGGATAACCTATCCAAAGGCTATGACATCCTTCTAGCTGAAAAAGACTGGCCACCAGAGTTTGTCAGGGAGTGCCCTCATGGCGAAGAAGTAATTATGCCTGCCTTCTCGAATCAAATACCGATTCATAAAAAATATACACTTGCTAGAAAGTGGGCAGTGGCCTTAGCACCTGCTTTATATAAAAATCATGTAGGATGGGATGAGGATTCTCCTCCTCACAAAATCCAGTTAAAATCACAACCTACTGCACAAAGGCAGTACCCAATTAAGCAAGAAGCTAAAAAACAAGTAAATGAAATACTAGATCAACTAGAATACCAGGGGGTGATTGAAACTTGCACCTCACAAATGAACAATCCTTTGTTTCCGGTCTCCAAACCAGACAATTCGTACCGTCTAGTTTTGGATTACCGACACCTTAACACATGTTGCAAAACTTTTGCAGTGCAAAACTCACACAGTGCTGCACTAATGAATAACATAGTGCGCAAAAAAATACAAAACAACCTTGGACATCTCCAACGGATTCTTTTGTCAAAACATAGCACCAGAGAGCAGATATTTAACTGCATTCTCAGTAAATGGCACTCAAAAACAATTCTGTCGGTTAGCCCAGGGGTACAAGAATAGCCCGGGGGTATTCTCAGCGAGTGTAACAGAATTACTACAACAATATGATGATGAAGCATTATCTTATGTCGATGACATTTACTTAACAGATGATGACTTGGAGACTCACTTGAAAAGAGTGAACACCATAATACTTGGTTTCGCTGCAGAGGGTTACAAATTCAACTTCAAAAAGTCCAGAATTGCCCATCTGACGGTCCTATTCTTAGGATATGAGTTATCAAGTGAAGGTAAAAGCCTGGCAGACAATTTCCTAGAGAAATGTGCCGTAATCCAAGCTCCTAAAACACTAAAAAACCTACAGTCAATTCTAGGCTTCCTAAATTTCGGAAGAACATATATTGCAAATTACGCAGAAAGGGTCAAACCCCTTTATGATCTAATTAAACCAGACTTTAAAAGATCCAGTTGGACTCAAGCACACACAGAAATTTTGAGATCCTTACAAACAGACATGCTAATTAAAACAAAATTAGAAACCCGTGATAATACACGCAACCTTGTGATCCGAGTCATCCCAGGGAGATGCGGATTCACATACCTAACCTCTAATGAGGGAGATAAGGTACCAATTGCATTCAAATCACATTTGTACACAAAAGCTGAACAGAGATTCAACAACAAAGGAAAAATTGTTCAAGCAGTTCAAACCGCAAAAGCTAGAGAAAAAGACATAGCTGACGGTAGACATATCACAGTCAGAACAGCTGAATCAGCCTTTGAGGCATTAACAACACCGTGTAATTTACCAACAACAACATTGGATCCAGAATGGTTACAATGGGTAAATTCAATCACAACGGACAAAGTATATTACTTCTTTGATCCAGAACTAGAAGAATTAAAAAATCTAAAATATGAAAAGACGTATCCTCTGCCAATCGACATTCTGCCTCTACGACATTACGCCTGTGTAATCTATACAGACGGACATGCTCAACCCTCCGTTTGGGGAGAACATGCATACAATCCCACATGTGAGATTACAAAAGAAGTGTGGCACGGAGGTAAACTAAGACCTCTATTAACAAAATCACACTCAGTAGAAACTAATTCAGAACTACAAACTGAAATATTAGCTTTGAAAATGGCGCTAGATAATGCGGATCGCGAATTCCCGACACTTATAGTGTCAGATTCATATTTCTGCGTCAAAGCATGTAACAAGGATTTGCAGACCTGGATTCAGAACGGTTACAAAGATGACACGGATGCACCAATAAAGCAGAGACTGCTCTGGGAACAGGTAGCTCTTTTGAAAAAAGAACTACCAAAGACTCACGTGACACACTCACTGAGTCACCAGCGTGATGGCGTTCACGTTGTAGGGAATTCATTGGCTGAAACAGCTGCAGCGGCAGCCAGTAAACCGGCTCCCGTAGATCGGAAAAAGCGTACATTAAAATACATTGACGGCGAAACATTGCTGGCGGTGAAAACGTCATCAAAAGGCGACTGCTCAGCGTTACCGATCAACTATCCACTCAATTACACATACATCATAGATGCAAACTCCATTCCTTTTGCTCGAATCCCTGGAGTGGGGGATAGAGTGATTCCAAACATGGACAGGAGAAACTTGTTAATCGCAGACGCACACATGGGCGAGGGTCTCAGACACCATAAATTAAAAGATTCTCTGGAAGAATTACAATCACGGTACTGGTGGCCAGGCATGAGCCTGCACTACACCATGTTTGTAAAAAACTGCCCAAACTGCAACAGAGATCGCAGTGGGGAGAGAAGCAGTTTAATACCTCGTCGTAGCAAGGCGGATAATATTACCAACAAAAAGAATGGCTTGCGATTAACATATACAGGCTAGTTTCCACTTATAATGTAGATCCACAGCACTCGGCTGACGTCCGGACTGTTATACAAGATTTGCGAGTCTAAATGGCATATACGCTAAGAGCATGCTACGTTCGACCATTTTTTTCTTTTTCTCAGGCAATCCAGCCTGGGGGGGGAAAGAATGGCCAAATGAGCACAGCCCAGTGGGAATCTTCTCACTTCCTTCCTGAGGGTATGGGATGGTGTAAAGAAAAAACCAAGACAGAAAGCAATCTATAATAGAAAGGATATTAGGTTCGGGAGCTGGGTGGGTCAAACATCTAATAAGTGTCCAACGTAGTCTAAATAACTTGCCAAGAAATTCTCTGAAGGGATTCAGTCCGTACGAATTATTATTCGGAACTAGGATGTTGATCTCTGACCTTGATAGTCAGACTTCAGTGGTAACAGAAAAAAGCTTTGATGTCAAAGACCGTTTGGCTATTTTGCAGGACTTAAACAAAACAAGAAAAGACCTGAGCAACATACAGTTGAAACAACAGCCAACGACCACTGAAGATTCACCACCTGTCCCAGCAAGACCTGTCTGGATTCCAAAAGTCGGGGATCTAGTCAGGGAGAAGATCGCGGTAAAGAAGGAATTTGGGCCTTCTTACAGAAAAGCAGTTCCTGTCTTGTCTGTCAACGGGACAAGATCAGTTGTACTACCGCCACTTGCTGGAAAAAAGGAGAACCGAGTTGTATCCATCGACCTGGTAAAACCACAACATGTGGCCGATAACAAACAGTAGGCCAAGTGGACTCCCAATAAGTAGCAGAACACCAAGGTTTGCTACCAGTACAGAGGTTCTATCAAAAAGGCTCATCACATTCGAAACGCCTACAGAAGAACAACAAGGACTATGCAACAATGCAATAGAACTAAGACCTCTGAAAACCCAAATAAAAACATTTAGCAGAGACACACCAATCTATACTGAAGTACCAAGTGAAAATGCAAAAAACAAAAATCCTGAACCAATTGGAACAATTGATAGAACTGCATCTGGTTACTTCATCAACTTCGATGATTCCTCTGACGGCTTCAGTGAACAAAAGACACAGCCATCACCAAAATCCTTTAAAGACAAAGCAAAGGAACTTTTGAAACAACTAAAAGAAACATATCTGATTTCTCCATGGATTGAATTTTGGGTGGGTTTTGGTGCATTTATCCTCATACTTTGGCTCATCATGGTATTTACTTTGGGACGCTTCATTGAGGGAAAATATGCTAAAATGGACACAGCAAGCCAGAACATCAACTTGGTCCTCAAACCGCACACATCTTCACACGTCGAGAAAAGAGAACTTTCTTCAGAACTTTCTTCAGCCAACTTCACAGCAATTCCAATACCTGGTGGGGTAGCCTGGGACAACACTGACTATGAAATTTATGGTCCGGTCGAGATCCTGAAATATCCACACCAAATCAAGATCTCCTTGAGTGACTTTGCAAAACCAAACTCATTTGCTGATGATTGGGACTTTGAAAGTATTAACAATATGATGTCTGACTTAGTAATGTCTGCTAAATTTACGAAACATGATTATTTGCAGGGTTCTACAAATTATGACAGCATGTACTGCTATAACCATTATGGTAACCATTTCTTGCATAAATCTGCACAACCTAGAAATGTTTTAAATTTTAATCAATGGGAACATTGTGCTACACCTCCAAAAGGGAGCTCAAGAACCATGTATGGCAAATATTCATATTTTTCAGGTTTTAACACAAGTAATGCGGAAACATTTTATTTTAAATTGTCAAACAAGACAGGGACCAAAACCATGATAACCAACACAAAATTGATTTATTCTGACTCATTCTTTGAAAAAATGAATACTTTTGGATTCGATTATTGGGACAAAAATGTTGATTTGAAAAGTGTTTGGGGGACGAAAGAATGGCAAGTACAGGGTTTAGAAGCTTTGTTTAGAGCCTGCATGATCCCAGAACAAATGATATTTTTAAATGACACTGTTCAACAAACTACCTGTCTTGGCTTAGCCAAAATCAAAGATTTAAATAACCTGTCTATTCCAAAGCCAACAATGTTTAGCAATAACTCTGATACAGATGAAGAAATAGACATAAACCATATACTTAACCAAAACAGAACACATCCTGATTGGAAACAATGGTTGATCTGGCCCACAGATACAAATAACTGTCAAGATAGATTCCTGAATAAAACACAGGGTTTCAAAATGACCAGGCCAGACCCTAGATATCCCCAAAGACATCACCCAGGGATGATAACAACCTACAGTGTGGGCAAATTATGCCTTCAATGGCTACAAACTTCCACACTGCCTGAAATTAAGCAACACCTAACTTTACTTACTGATGGTGCTGACTTGCGTGATTTCATACTGGGACCACGCAAACAGCGTCAAAAGCGTTTCATAGCAGCCTCTGTATATGCAGCATACAATGAGGCCTGGAAGGTTACTCAAATTGAAACAGCAGAAAGAATACGGGAAATTGACCGTATTAATTTGGAAAAATCACTTTCTGTAGTGGACAATGGGTTAATGACTCTGTCCTCCAGAATTTTTTCATTGGACAGCATTGTGTCTTCAGCAATCGATATATTATCGCAAGACTTACTGTTATTACAACATGGTCAGTCACAATTGCGCTCTATTGTACAGCTTGGCTGGACGTTACAAAATCTGCGTTCAGGCTACGTGCCTTGGCGTTTAATCAACACAACGTCACTATTCCAAATCTTTAACCTTACTGATAGACAAATCGGTATGGCGCAGAAGGGTGCTGATTATACAATCTTGAGCATTGAAAAACTAGAAAGATTACCAATGACAATGTCAGAACGACCTGTCAGTGAATGGATAATCCACGGAATCATAAATATTCCAATCTCAACCTTCAGGTTTCAATACTGCCAAAAATATATACAGGCTGGCATGTACGAGAAATTGGGAAAGGGGTACCTTAAAACAACATGGAACCTTCCCTATTCACATGCATGTATCAGTAATAAAGGACAGAAAGTGTTTCTTAGTGGCAACAATTGTGCCATGTCACTAAGCGGCACGCTTCTATGTAACGGTATTAGTTTGCACGGAGCCTGTGAAGGGAATTCATACAACCTTTCATGTCACCAGCAAGGCGCACCTGCAACTGAAATAGAACCATTCTTTCAAAGACTCTATAATGGGAGTTACATTCTTATTGTAGACCGCAGATGTTGCAGTCTTATGCCCGGGACTCCTTATCTCGTCACTACGACAGCGAAGGTCAAGTGCTGTGGACGTTCTTTGTTCCCCAGCTCCTTTCCAGACAGGGAGGCAAGGGCATGGCCCAGTTTGAAAATTACTTCTATTCGAATAGACACTTTAAGCAGAATGAAAACAGTGCTTCTTCAGACGCCTACAAGGCTCACGTCATCTAGAGAAACGTATGATCTACAAGTCGCAAGGACGACTGCAGAGATACATACATTACTATCAACTAATTCCCCCGTACATTTCGCGGAAATCCTAAGCGAAATCTTAAATATTTCTGATACCACTGGGGTCTCAAAGGTATTTAAGACAGTATTTTCGATGGCATTAACACCATTCAAAGCCATACTGGGTATTTTTCCAGATTTCGTCCATTCGATTTTTGGCGGACTTCCCTTGATCCTGGGACTAATTGCAGGAATCCTATTCCTAGTCCTTATTTTTCGTTATGGCAACCCATGTCACAGAACAAACTCTGACGACAATGGAAGAAACGATCCTAGCCATTGGATACCGGGACCGGATATCAAAAATCCTGGGACTCTCCCGGCTTAGAGACCTAAACATGACTTGGTTTCTATCATTTCGACCAATGTGGCAAAGGTGTGTTTTACCTGTACTAAGGTGTCTGCTATGCGGAGAAGAATGCGTGTTAGACACCTGTCTGACGCTACAATCGGATGCGCCGGTGGATGCAGATACACTGCTGGTTCCTACCAAGGTTCACGCACTGTGCTGCCCTCAAAGGCTGCCAATTCTGATGACGGGATTCCTGGAATCTTCACCACTGCGATTGAAGAGTAGTGAAGTTCAAGATGAAAGCAGCATCGAACAGGTACGACCTTCTGTCAGCAATGCAAATCAGAATGTCAATGGAGACAATCATGCGCACGAATGCATGGTTACCCCTATTTCCGACTTAGAGGAACTTTCCCATGAAGCTGTTGACAGTTTTTTCGAAAGCCTGAATGATATGATGTTCTCTCCGGAACAGAAATAGAGACTTTTGAGTAAACTCGCACACGGCGTTCCCTGAATTCGGCCTTCAACTTTAAAAATAAAGTCACATGAACAATTACAATCCAGTTCACGGACAGCAACTTTTTTCAGCAAGCCCCTAAAATATTTTTCTATATATTTTTTCCCGGGACACTGATCTTCTGCTTAAAGTAAGAAACTATTCCTAGAGAACTAAGATTTCTATTTTTTTTAGATACTTTATAGACTTTATATAGACTTTAGCTGCCCGCTGGTATGTTCACAATATATTTTATGTGATGAAATGGTTTCGACTTTTTTTCTGTATAGCCATATTAAGAGCCATTTCATGTGTATTTCTCATATACCAACAAGCAATAATGCATAACAATGCGTGTTTACTTTTGCATTTAATTCATAGCTTTAGTGCATACAATATATATGACTGCAATTTTTCAGTATATTTGAAAATTTCGAAATGCATTTATGTATTTTGGGGTGGTAAGGTATACACTATACTCTATAGTATGTTGTACTATGTTATACTATGCATAGATTAGTAGATATGACCATAGTTAGCGTGGAGTGGGTGTCGTGTATTTCTATAGGTTCTGAATCGATCCCCCTATTCCTGACCCTATTCTGGTTAAACTACCTAGCTAGTCAACTAACAGTCAGCCCATGAGGCAAGAAATCCCCCATGATGCAGATACCGTTATCTGACGCAGTCACACTACGGCACAGGAACGTGTTATCTGATTAGGTCATAACGCTTGAGATCTAATTAGACAAGCGACATTCCTCCAGCCCCTGATAAGGCATACGACGTTCTCATAACAAATCAAACCTATGACAACCTGGATAATCCGTGCGGCCATTGTTTTGATTTCACAGAGAACTTTAGTAAAGAATGTGCTAACGAGCAAGTCGTATGACATCTTTATTGACGTACCTATGTCCATCCTTACGTCAATCCCGGCACCTTTAAGGTATAAATATTGCCGACCTTGCCCTATGCAAGACACACGCGTGGTGACAAGACGGAGCAGCCATACTTGCCGAAGCCGAGAGCAGAAGCAGACCCCGCAGGCAGCAGCCCCGCCTTCCTGACGCGCTGAGAGACGCGCTGCTATCTCAAGCCGAGAGACCCAGCACCGGCGCTTCCGGGTAGCCCTCGCAGGCAGCCTGGAATATCGAGAGCAGAGAAAGAGATACCATTCCTCACTCATCCTAAATTCCAGGTACAGAACTGAATAACCCCTCCTAGAGAATTCTTTAGTTATTCACTTGGCAAAAACAAACTTAACTTAAACTGTAACTTTCTATTCCCACCCACGTATTAGACTTAGGTCAGGTACACGGGGTAGGCGTATTTAGAAACACCAGTTGAGTACGTTTAGTCAAATGTATATGTGTATGTAAATATATTTTAATCATTTTAAACATCATATGGCTCAGAAACCATATCAATGTTTTTACAGTATTATTTTATACTATTGCTTCTAATGTATGCACTTTACTTAACTATAAGTATTGCAATAATATCGATCCATTTCTCTTGTACGAGAAAAGAGACTGATCAATAAATAACATCTTTTATTGAACACGCCCGTCTCTTCCTTTTCTCTACATTCTGATGAGACTAAGAATGCACGTACTGACTGAGTAAAATAATTGCCTTGTGCTCACACGACTCTGGAGATTGACTCTTGATTAGGGGAGAGCAAAGTTGTCATGTTCTATGGTTGTCAGAAACTAAATGCCTTCTTGTCTAATCAGGGGAGTTAATTCCTTCCTTGAACATTCGAGAAAGTTTCTAGCGAACTCTGAGCTTAGCTGGCAAACCCAAAAATTAAGTCTAGTATCGACAGTAGTAGACCTAGTTAACGTCTGGTCTAGGCCTTTACTGCTGTAGGTACTATTCCAATGCGCAGAGCCTATTGGGAAAATAGGAGCTACACTACACACCCTGGGTGGTGACATGCTTCATCATCGGGCCCACCAGGAGAAGCCGAATGCCTCCCTGGTATGCTGCAACGTCAGATTACTGCGGAGCTGGTTTTGTGACAATAGTGTGAAAAAAGTGATTTAAAAAATGCCAACAAGCTGTACCAGGCAAAAACTTTATTCTGTGGTTAGCCAGGCATTAGTTAAAATGTGTAGGGAAATTTACCAACAAATGTGTTGGGTATTTTCCACTTAAAGTGGGGTCGACATGTTTCTGCCCTTATGTGTATTAATTTTACTGGGCTTTCATCAGGACCATGTAGTAGTGTACCTCGGTGGTATGGGCGCGCTAAGGCCGACCCTTGCCAGAGGACGTGAAAGTTAAAAGTTAAAAGTAATGTGTAAAATTAAGTGCAAAAACAAACCAGAAAAATGGTGGTTCCTTAAAGCGGTTTGAGGAGATCGCTAGGTGCTGAGCGGGTGTTTGGCGTTGCGGGCGGTGTGCCATTGTCGCCACCACCCCACTCCCGAGACCCATGAGGTGTGGATCTTTTAACTAACAAACCACAGGTTCCTCATATTTCGAGGGAACCACCATTTTTCTGGTTTGTTTTTGCACTTAATTTTACACATTACTTTTAACTTTTAACTTTCACGTCCTCTGGCAAGGGTGGGCCTTAGCGCGCCCATACCACCGAGGTACACTACTACATGGTCCTGATGAAAGCCCAGTACAATTAATACACATAAGGGCAGAAACATGTCGACCCCACTTTAAGTGGAAAATACCCAACACATTAGTTGGTAAATTTCCCTACACATTTTAACTAATGCCTGGCTAACCACAGAATAAAGTTTTTTGCCTGGTACAGCTTGTTGGCATTTTTTAAATCACTTTTTTCACACTATTGTCACAAAACCCGCTCCGCAGTAATATGGCGTTGCAGCACACCAGGGAGGCATTCGGCTTCTCCTGGTGGGCCCGATGATGAAGCATGTCACCACCCAGGGTGGTGAGTGAGGGCTTCTTAAGAAATCCCTGAGTGACTTTTCTCATAGGCTGATTTCATATCCTTCTTATCAAATACTGTGCTTTGTGCAAACTTTCCTTTGATGACACTCTTTTGTTGTTTATAATAATTACTTGGGGGACTGAGAGTGTCTCTTCCCTCTCTCTCTAGTTGTTGTGTTTTTTTTTTTAATATATCTGAACTCCATATAATATCTTTGATATTCCTAAGGAAATCTGAAGTGTCCTGCAGGTATGATGGCAAGCTCTTAACCCAGTCCTGTAGGAAGTAATCCACGTATCTTGACATGTTTTCCATCAGGCTATTAATGGCCGAGATTATCGGCCTGCCAGGGGGTTCGTTTCATTTTTGTGAATCTTAGGGATGAAATATAGAGCAGGGATGACTGGATGTTCTTTTTTTTAAAAACGGTATTCATTATCGCTTAAAAGCCCCCCACTCTCCCATGCAAGTAACTTCAGATAATAATCGTTCCATGCAGATTTTACAATATGAATGTTGCTTTTCTTCTAACATTCAATGTCGTTCAATTAATGTTGTGCCTCCTCCATGTAAAACTTACGAGGCCACATCACAACATTCCCTCCCTTATCTGATTGACTTACTATGAGGTTGTTGTTATTCTATAACTTTTTCATTAATTGCATATAGCAGTGATTTTGTCTACTGCGTGTGTAGCTGGTATTGTTGGTTGATTTGTGTAGACGTTTCAGTTCCATTGTCACCTGTTCATGATAAACATCCAAGTTATTATGTAGCATTATTGGTTGAAAGATGGACTTTGGTTTGACTGGTGTCTTCACTGTTCCGCCTATGTCCATTGCCTATATATATATATATATATATATATATATCTCCGGGTTGCTCCTGTATACCCTTTTCTCTACATCTCCGCCTCTCTTCGCTACTGCGGGGTCTGGTCCTATGTCTCCGTGTATCTGGTAGGGACGATTCTAGCCGCAGATTCCTTAATGTAGAATTATCCCCAGGCGTAAGACTGGATCGGGAAACTTTTCTTTGCCACAGCATCTCTGCGCACCAGGGGGTGGTACCACGTGACTCCGCCCTGACGTCCGTGGGTGTGACGTCAGCAAGGTCACCTAATCCCCACCCCGACGCGCCGACGTCAGTTTTTCTCTCTTCCGCGTGCAACGCGGATCCGGTTTGTGTCCTGGCCTGTTTTCAGGCCTACTTTTCACACTTTGCTTTGAGGAACAGTGTGCGAATGCCTTCGGGCTTCAAGATGTGTACTGATTGTGCACGTCAGATGTCGGTGACGGACCCTATCTGTATGTGGTGTTTGGGCGAACACCATGACTCTACGGACTGCGAAGCTTGTCAGCACTGTGGTAAATAAATAATTAATTACCGGTACTATTTTTTAATATAATCAATAAAACAGATAGCTCAATAAATAAGAGTCAGGATTCGAGGTATCTTGAGTCGACAGGCTTTAATCAGGCATAAGGGACAGGAACAGGACAGCCTGTACGGGAATAGAATGAAGGCAGCTGCCGGGGAATGGAAATCGGGGCTTGGGCAACTTTCAGTAACAGTTCACAGTATATATATCAAAACAATTGCATTACATTCAATACAGTAGGCGTAGCAGTAGGCGTGACTCGTAGCAGTCGCGAAAGATAAGGGCAAAATGATGTAACAAGAAGGCGTGTACAGGGCGTATACATAGACATGTGATGCAAACGTAACAGAAGTGTCATAAACGGGGCGGAAACATGGAAGGGGCTACCTGAGCAGCTGGGACCTCTAACCTAGTGGTGCGCGCAAACGGGCAATGACGTGTTACCAGGGAGAACTGGGGGCTATGACTTCTGCGCTAGAAAAGGAGACTAAAGTCTGGAGTGTCAGAGCGACATGTACCTAAGGCATATCTAGTATCTGGTGTTTGGAGTACATATTGATAGAATCCAAAAGTTATCAGGGCAAAGGCTACTTGACATTAAGACTGGTGCATGCATAATTCTACATGTATTGCGTGTGCTAGGAATATTCTATGAATATTAATACAGTATTTCTCTTACATGGAGACAGAAAGGCTAGACTATGGCTGAAACTATTGATGCGATGCAGTAGCTTAGGAATGCAGAGAAGGAGGGCTGGACTGATAACTAGAAGCATAACATACTCTTGGCAGACTGGGAGGCAGAGCCAGGCCGGGCCGGGCACTGTGAGGCAGGAAGTAAGCGAAGGGTCAGGGATGCAGGTGGGGGCTGTATCGCTCCTCGGAGAGGGTTCAGAAGACAGGAGCTGAATCTGAGTCCGGGCCCTTTTGAGGCCTAGAAACGGGGACAATTCAATGAATTAACGTGCACACTGTAAAATGTGGCAACGTAGGTTTACATAGGCCTAATATTCGTTGTTTTCATGAGGACTGGAAACTGGCATACTAAAGATGGACACAACTATAATTGTGTTTTTAATCGATCAGAGGGGAATACATGCATATCAATCATGCACATATAACATAAGATGGGGAACACGTAGGCACATACAACATGGCAAAATTTACTTTTTCACATTCCCTCCTTGTGCCCTACGTTTCCATCAGGAAACATCAATATTCATGATACCATTTATCTGTTCATATAGCATCATTTGCTCGTCTCGAATTGTCTTGGAACGGGATTTAGGACTAGGAATACAAGAGGTAGCACACATGCCGCAAATCGCAGGGCCACATTGTATACAGAGGCAGCAACTGAATATAATCATTACTGCAATACCTAGGAATGACAATACTTTCCATCCCCAAGCAGATATAATACTCCAGAGCCAACCGGACCATGTCCAGGTGCCTGGATTCTGGTGTAACTGATGGGCAATTTTATGAAGTCTGGTTATAGCTGAATAGACAGACGGCGCGTTATTAGGAATGAAAATGCAGCAACTAGATCCGATAACTCTACATGTTCCTCCTCTATCGGCCAGTATGACGTCAAGAACGAGACGATTTTGGAGCACGACAAATCTCATAGCAGATTGCTCTTCAGTTAAGTTACCTAGAGCAGAAGTAGTCTCATTCACTACTGCTTCAAGGGTTCTAGTTAACCTACGTATTAACTTACTATTCTGGATAGGTCCTATAAAGAAGAAGAAACCTTTATTAAAGTCTTGATACTGTTCTAGAGTAGTTTAGTTTGATCAACAATTGGGGACTCGATCTCCCTTCTATGTCTAATGTGTACTAGATGTGTGTTTCTGTGATAATCAGATGGGGCTAGAAAAACTGGTGGCAGTAGGAAGGCAATGTAACATGTTCCATCCCAATCGAGGGGCAGACGAACATATGCGGTCTGACCACAAACAAAATAAGAATGACGTGAGGCTTTGAAAATAGATTTCCCACTGTCACTATACTCGACAGTAGTAGTACAATCACTATGTCCTACCTGTGCGGAACCATTCTTTCTGACACATAATTCGCCTTTGACTGGTAGTACTGAAATGGCAGGTAAATCTGGAGTAGTATCGGACTGAACATTCAAAACCGTGAAATTCGAAGAATAGTTACCTAAATTATATACTTCATTTTCTAGATCTAACCCTGTTCTATGGGAGAGACCCTGCTTGTCTGGAAAAACATGTTCTATTCAGAAGGGACATATCATTGGAGGATGATGTTAACGTGGACCATGCTCCACACGAACCATTATGTGAAAATGGATAAGGAAAGAGTGGCAGAACTCCCTTCGGTGTCTGGAAAGGGGGGAGTCGACCACACACCCAACAATTGGTAGCATTGCTGGTCTGGTGTGAATAATGCAACATTCGAATGAATGTATTATTTCGCATAGCAAGACGATAGGATAGCTCGTGAGGAGGCAGATCACTAAATGTGTGCTCTACTGTAGCATTAGAAAACATATGTACATGTGAAATTGGAAAACATAAATGTAACGCATAACTTGTGCAGGTAACCATAAGACTCACAAATAATAGAAAACATAGAACAATAATACTTCTTTTAGAGTTTTGACTAACTCTCTCACTGTGGGGGTCTATCTCATACATGTCAGGAACCTGTCTAACCGTTTCACCCGAGAGGGACTTAGACAATTAAACTGGCTGACTTATTTTACTAGACCTGAGTTTCTCTTTATACTCCTGATGCGGAGTTTTCTCTAACAGGGGAACCTTGAGTTCAGAGTCTGTTTTTAGGCAGTCTTTAGGAATGAGGTAGTCCTTAGCAAAAGTCTTTTCTTGTAATCCAAGGAACTTCTTAATATGGCTCAGATGGACCCAACCTTTCCTCCCCTCGAGTTTTACGGCAGTCCTTGTTGTAAGCAATACGAGGCGGGGCTCCTTCCAGCGGGGCTCCAGCGGACTTGAACGATCAAAATTCCGGACGAACACGAGATCACCGGGAATGACTTCATGCGGTTTCACCTCGGAGTTGTCTGGAAATGCGGCGGCAACCTGTGAATGACAAGAGTGTAGGGCAGACATCAAGGAAGCTAGGTAATCTGTCAGCATATTACTGGAAACATCTGTAATACTGCGGGGTCTAGGTATACCCCACATGTTTGGGGGGCGGCCGAATACGACCTCATACGGGGACAGACCTGATCTGGAATGTGCAACCATCCTCATAAAAAATAAAGCAACTGGCAGGGCAACTAGCCAGTCTACACCTTTTTCTCTACAAATTTTAGCAATGCGGATTTTCAACGTCTGATTATGTCTCTCTACGAGACAGGCTGCTTCAGGATGGCGCACACAATGGAACTTCCACTGGTACCCTAACAGAAGGGAAACATGTTTCATAAGCTCGGATGAGAATGGCTGGCCGTTATCTGAATACACGACCCTAGGGAGTCCATAGCGGGGAAAGAATTCACGAACCAACTGCCTGGCAGTGGTCGCGGCTGTGTAATCTGGAACTGGATATGCTTCTGTCCACCTGGACAAAGCGCATACAACTACGAGAACATACTTGAAACCTCAACATCGCTCCATCTGAATATAATCCATCTGGAGGACTTCAAAAGGATGGTCAGGAGGTTGGAATCCCCCTTGTTCCACCGGGACACTTTTACCTGGATTGAACTGACAACATATCATACAGGTACGGACTTTCTGCTTGGCTGCAGCTCGTAAATGCTTGTTGAACCAAAGGTTCTGAATACTGTCTAACATAGCTTTTTCTCCTAGATGTGCTGGACTATGTGCGGTATTAATAATGACTTCAACCATAGAGTCGGGGAGAAACCATGTGGCTTTTCCCTTCGTCAACCATCCTTGATCTGTCTGGACCCCTCCTTGTTCGGACCATTTCTTTATTTCTTCTGGGGTAGCATGTAACTGTATGTCTATGACATCTTGTGTAGGGTCCTTAACTGTCATACAAGTAGTCTGATCTGGAGTGAGTGCCTGTGTCGTGTTAACTGGAATGTCTGGAGTCTGGGCTGTAAGCTTGGCTGTTCGATCTGCTAGATCGTTACCTTGGGAAATGATGTCAGTGACTTTCGTATGTGCCTTGCACTTCATGATAGCGATAGCTGTCGGTAAATGTATTGCATCTAACAGAGCTTGAATGAGGAGACCATGCTGAATCTTGGTTCCATGAGAAGTCATGAAACCTCTCTCCTGCCAGAGCACTCCAAAGTCGTGTACGACTCCGAATGCGTAACGTGAATCTGTGTATATGTTTACTTTCTGGTTCTTGGCACGTATGCAGGCTTGGGTCAGAGCTACTAGCTCTGCTGCCTGAGCAGACAGGGTGTCAATACGATGTGTTTCTAAAACTTCGGTTTCAGTAGTCACTGCATACGCGGCTACTAGTTCTCCTGTACTTGTTCTCATACATGAACCATCCACATAAAGTGTCAGGTCGGGATTAGGTAATGCAATGTCTGTCAGGTCTTGTCTTGGCTTTGTCATAGTGTTAACAACTTCCACACAATCATGTGTGGCCGGATTTAAAGTAACTGACGGTAACAGTGTAGCAGGATTTAGAATGTTGCAGCGTCTGATTTCTATGTGTGGTTGGAACAGTGTCAGTTCATAACCTGTTAAACGTGCAATCGTCAAGTGCTGAGTCTGGGTTCGGTTTAAAAGAACTTCTACGGAGTGTGGAACTTGTACTGTCAGGGAGTGTCCTAACACTATGGAATCACTTTGTCTGATAGCTAGAGCTGTGGCTGCAACTGACTTGAGGCACGCAGGCAGAGCCTGGGCTACTGGATCTAATGTGCTCGAAAAATAAGCACAGGGCTTGTACTGTCCTGCTTGATCTTGTGTGAGAACAGATAATGCAGTACCATCACGTTCTGTGACAAAAAGTGTAAAAGGCTTACTGTAGTTTGGTGTCGCTAGAACAGGTGCTTGACATAAAGCTTTCTTTAATTTATTGAATACAAGTGTATGTTCCTGGGTCCAAGGGAGGACAGTCGATACGGCTGCCTCCTGTGTCGTTAACTGTATCAGTGGCTTGGCTAGAAATGCATACTGAGGAATCCATTGTCTGCAGTAAGAAGTGAGGCCGATAAAAGCTCGTACCTCCTTCTGTGTCTTGGGCTGTGGAAGACTCGCTATTAACTGGATACGGTCTGGTGTCAACTGCCTACCCCACTTGGACAGTAAGTGTCCTAAGTATACCACTTGCTGGACACAAAATTGTAATTTGGAAGGGGACACCTTGTGCCCCTGCTCGGCCAGAAAATACAGAACCGTAAGTGACGCTTGCTCGCAGTCACGTTCAGAACGGGCTGTGATCAGTAGATCATCGACATACTGGAGCAGGGCAGTGTCAGTTGGCATGTGAATATTGTCTAGTTGTCTCTTAAGTGCTTGACTGTAAATACTAGGACTTTCTGTGAAACCTTGAGGAGCTCGTGTGAATTTATAGCTTCTTCCATTTAAACAAAAACCGAAAAGGTACTGGCTGTCTGGATGTATGGGGACACTGAAAAATGCATTCTTGAGGTCGATAACAGTGAAAAATGTAGCTTCAGAATCAATGGCTGTCAAAAGTGACGAAATGTCTGGGACTACTGGGTACTGGGGTACGATACATTTATTAAGCTCTCGAAGGTCAATCACTAATCGATATACTGGAGGTGCATTTGGATCAGTACGTTTCAGGACTGGAATGATAGGAGAATTACATATATTGGAGTCAGTTTCTACAACCACTCCTTGAGCAATAAGTTCGTCAATAATTTTGGATAAGGCTGCTACAGCCTCAGGTGGCAATCTGTACTGTCTGATTCGTGGCAAAACTATACCTTGCTTAAGAGTCACACGATGGGGTGTGATATGCATACAACCTACATCAGTTGGACCTTGCGCCCATAAATGCTGTGGTACATTCAATAATCTTGGATCAAAATCACGTAATACATAATGACCTTTAAAGTCTCTCAAAAACAATCGGACCCCTTCTGGAGAGCAGCAAATTACTGCACCTAATTCTTTTAATGTCTTGATGCCTAACAAATTTTCTGGACATGATTTCGTGAGTAACAAATCAGTAGTTCGGGACAATGGACCAACTTCTAGAGTAACTGGTTTCGAAATTTCATTAACAATCGGCTTTCCTGAAAATCCAAGGGAAACATTTTTAGAGCCTGAGAGCGGAGCCCCTGGAACCTCGTCATGACTGATGGTAGTCCTACTTGCCCCTGTATCAATCAAAAACTTTCTGTCTTTCCCTAATATTTGACTGTGTACATAGGGACCCTCTTGATCTACAGGTATCTCGATGAGAGACAAGCCTACCTCCCTCTCTAGGCTGTTTCATGAATACTGTTGATAATCTGGATACTCTGTCTGGGCATACTGGTACATCTGCTGTGTAACATGCTGTGTTGCAGCGATAGGCTGCGATGCTGGAGCTGTCTGTTGTGCATTCTGGGATGGCTGAGAAGTCTGTGAAACTTGTTCTTGTCTAGGCGGACGTGGTCTTTCTTTAGTTTTACCAGTAGCTATGTTGTGTTTCAGAACTGCACACTCGTTTATAAAATGACCTGGCTGTTTACAGTAATTGCAAGTCCCTTTAACGGGAGCTGCAGGATGACTGGCTTGATTCGGACCCCTCTTCTGACTGTCTTGTGGAACAGATTGTGCAACTAATACTTTCATTTTCGTGTCTTTCATACGTCTTCTTTCGTGTTCTTGCTCTTCCCTGATTCTGTTCTGGTGATACTGGAGCATTTGTAACATTTGTGACGGAGTATTAGCTTGCCAACTACTTTCGACTTTCAAAACTCGATTTTTAACTTGTGGACTTGAATTCTCGACTAGTTTGGTGACAAAAAGATGAGGGTACGATTCACTACTTGTTTTCAGACCACTGTTAATAATAAAACATTTTTCAAATCTAGAATAAAAATCACTAGTATCTTCATCTTGTTTCTGTTTACAAGCTGAGATTGCATCCCAATCTTCCTTTTTCGTGGTTAGTAATCTTGGCAAAACCTGGATCAATAACTCGGGCAATTCTTTAACTTTACCCCCAAGACCGGTACCTGGTACTCGGGAAGTATCTTCAGCTTCTAAAGCTGTCCAATCTATCTTTTTCTCTCCCACCTCCCATTCTTTTTCCTTGAGTTTTTCATATACCCCTGCGGGCAACAGGACCTTTAACATTTTAATGATATCAGGATACGTGTATTCTCCCATACGGAGCATGTCTTTTAATTCTCGGTGGAACCCTGCTGGATCTTTGTCGTGACAGGGAATTAACTTTTTCATCTCTAAGAGTTCCATCTTTGTGATAGGGGTGTAAGCAAATACTCGTTCTAGATAACCACCCGCTGTCCTAACTGGGTGTACTTCTCGTAACGGATGCTGTCTATCTATGTAAAATGATTTACTTTCTGGAGGTGAGACATGAACAAAATGCGGATTCAGAAACGTTCGGTATTTGTGGCGCTGTTCTAGAATGATACTAATTAAATCAGTACCTAGTCCTCTCCATCTATACTGGAGTAACTCGTTCAAAACTTCATGTAGTGGACCTGGATCAGAATGCTGTCCCTCATACAGTGTAATGAGGTGCTGGATCATATACATACCCACCAGTCGCTGCTCGGCTGGGGGCAGTTTCAGAAACATTTGTGCCACTATTTCGTCTGGAAAAGTGGTAGAATCAGTAATCCATCGGACTGCTGATCGGGCTAGTTCTTGTTCATGCATGGTACTAAGTTCACTATAACCGATTCGTGATTTCAGAATGTGATCGGTAGCTTGGAATACTTGTTCAAGAGAACCTTGTCCTGGTGCTGGAGGAGGGAAAACTTTCTTGTGATCTAGGCGTGAATGTCGGTCGGGAAGTCTAGTTCTACCTACATACGCTATCCTGGAGGGATTCTCGTCGTCTACCTCTTCAGTAGAAGAGTTGTCTTCTTTCTCGGTTACTCATGCTGCTTCTCGTTTCTCGTGTAACTTTATTATTTCCCTACGAATCTTCTTGTACATACTCTCTATACAGTTCTGTGTCTTGTGTCTTCCCTCGGCTATATGGTCACTCCACCTGGTCAGGACTTTCATTTCTTCCGGATTTTTATCCGGATAATCTTGTTCTCTTATTAAACAATTTATTAAAAACTTTAAAAGCATGAGCTGAATCTCGACTTTTCTTTGAATCATGGCATCGCCAATACTTCCTGGATCTGCTCCTGTACGGATGAAACGATATATTCTGTCTAGATAACCTTTCATATTGGGCAGGGTGTCCAAATATTCGGTCACCCGTCTTACACGTAATGAATACAGGACCATATCATCATCGCCTGGGACTGGATCATAACGGCATTCGGTAAGGGCTCGCTTGATATCTGCAACTGACTGAAGTTTGGGCGAACGCTGTAACGCTCGCTCATGTAGCTCGAGTAGTGTCAGACGTCTGTGTTGAGGCGGGGTTCCAGGAGGACTTCCCCCCGTGGCCCCTAGACTAGAATCGTTAACGGGTATTGTACGTGCCGGGAGAGTGACTGATGTAGCGGATACATGTACTGTAGGCTGGACCGGGGGTACCGTAACAGGTGCTGCAACGGGTGCCCCGGTGGCTGGAGGAACAGGAATTACATTATTTACGGGAGCAGGCGGAACAGGATTTGCATAGGCTGGGACTGTGTCGTCCAAATAGGACGAGAGAAAAATATCAGCTGCGGTCGGTTTGTGACGTAGCTTAATCGGAACTAATGGCGGCGGAAAATTACATGGTGCTTCCGGGGTTGCTTTCGGCAAGCCCTCAGCAAGAAGAGGATACATACCCTTAATAAGGGCATTTCTCTGTCTGTCTGACTGTTCGGCTTTAACTCGTTCACCTACTTCGATTAATTCCCTTTCTTGGGCTTTTTCTGAGGATTCCCTACTTAATTCTGTTTTTCTGATTTCTTTTTCTGTTCTTCTATGAGATTCTTTGCGCCATAACTCGATGGCATCTTTCTGGGACTGTCTAGATTTCTTTTTCCATAATGCTTCTTCTACTCGCATGATGCACTCGGCATCCCATGTACCTGACATGGGCCATCTATATTTCTCTTCTAATTCCTTGGTGTAATCCACCCATAAGTCTAGATATAATATGGCACTTAAGCCATGCTTATGATACATAAAATGACCTGGACTGTCCCTAGGCGGGACAGGAACTGCTTCCTCGAGCAATCCTTTTCGGGTTTTTAACTGACGTAACTTGGAGAATAGAGGCATTCTTTAGGCCGGAATCTTTGACACAATACAATACACGATAAACACAATAATGACTGGAAAAACAAATCACTCATACCACGACACTGAAAACACATGGAATAACATTTAAAATAACAGTTTGAACAGAACACATGAATTTCTCGAGAACAGAACTTACTAGAATGACTAGATGCACTGCTAAAACAGTACGAAAACTTACCGGTCCCATAAAGAGACACGTCAGGACCCGCATCCACCTAGGTGGACACTTCGTGTTGGATCTGTGTACCCAAACCCACGGACCAGAGACAAATTAATTGACCCTGTCTAGATACTACCCCAGCAACGGTACTCACCGGGCAGCAAGAACGGAAGGCCTTGGACTGGACTGGACTGCTACGACGGCGGACTACGAACTTCGGACTTCAGTTACAGGTGGGCCTCTGGATACCTCGGACCTTGGACTCTCGGCTTGGGCTCTGGTCGGGACTCGCCGCGTTCCTCACCGCCTCGTCTGGATGCTGGACCGCAACCTCCGTCTCCTCCGTGGGCCTGAGGGATACTTGAAGCAGAAATATCTGCACGTGCACGGTATGGTTCCGTCACGGCTGCAGAGGATCAGGGGGCCTGCGTGGCTTCTCCGGCGCGTGGGGAAAGGGCAAGTCCCTGTTCGGGCGCCATTATGTGGTAAATAAATAATTAATTACCGGTACTATTTTTTAATATAATCAATAAAACAGATAGCTCAATAAATAAGAGTCAGGATTCGAGGTATCTTGAGTCGACAGGCTTTAATCAGGCATAAGGGACAGGAACAGGACAGCCTGTACGGGAATAGAATGAAGGCAGCTGCCGGGGAATGGAAATCGGGGCTTGGGCAACTTTCAGTAACAGTTCACAGTATATATATCAAAACAATTGCATTACATTCAATACAGTAGGCGTAGCAGTAGGCGTGACTCGTAGCAGTCGCGAAAGATAAGGGCAAAATGATGTAACAAGAAGGCGTGTACAGGGCGTATACATAGACATGTGATGCAAACGTAACAGAAGTGTCATAAACGGGGCGGAAACATGGAAGGGGCTACCTGAGCAGCTGGGACCTCTAACCTAGTGGTGCGCGCAAACGGGCAATGACGTGTTACCAGGGAGAACTGGGGGCTATGACTTCTGCGCTAGAAAAGGAGACTAAAGTCTGGAGTGTCAGAGCGACATGTACCTAAGGCATATCTAGTATCTGGTGTTTGGAGTACATATTGATAGAATCCAAAAGTTATCAGGGCAAAGGCTACTTGACATTAAGACTGGTGCATGCATAATTCTACATGTATTGCGTGTGCTAGGAATATTCTATGAATATTAATACAGTATTTCTCTTACATGGAGACAGAAAGGCTAGACTATGGCTGAAACTATTGATGCGATGCAGTAGCTTAGGAATGCAGAGAAGGAGGGCTGGACTGATAACTAGAAGCATAACATACTCTTGGCAGACTGGGAGGCAGAGCCAGGCCGGGCCGGGCACTGTGAGGCAGGAAGTAAGCGAAGGGTCAGGGATGCAGGTGGGGGCTGTATCGCTCCTCGGAGAGGGTTCAGAAGACAGGAGCTGAATCTGAGTCCGGGCCCTTTTGAGGCCTAGAAACGGGGACAATTCAATGAATTAACGTGCACACTGTAAAATGTGGCAACGTAGGTTTACATAGGCCTAATATTCGTTGTTTTCATGAGGACTGGAAACTGGCATACTAAAGATGGACACAACTATAATTGTGTTTTTAATCGATCAGAGGGGAATACATGCATATCAATCATGCACATATAACATAAGATGGGGAACACATAGGCACATACAATATGGCAAAATTTACTTTTCCACAGCACCTTAAACCGAAGTCCCGGCGGGAGCGTCGGATGAAATTGCTGTAGGGCCCGCTTGTCCAGGTCAGTGTCGTCCCAGCGTCCGTCCCCTACCTTGGAAGCCAGGAACCGCCGATTTCGTCTGCAGCATCGCCTTGCGCCATGGCCACAAGGGCGTCACTCGCCAGCTGGTAGGTCCTGCAGCTTGTCTCGTTCGGTGGGGGGTGCGGGTTCCCCTCGGGACGTGTGCCCCCACCAGCCGCCACCCTACCCGCTGTTTCCTGGCGTCTAGGCGACTAGGGCCCAAATGACAGCCTACACTGCGGCTCTGCAGGCTTCTTTGGCCCATCCTCCTAAGACGTCCGCGGATCCCTTGCCCTGCGCGGGGCCTTCTCTGGAGTCGCCAGCTGCTTCGGTTTCGGCTTCAGGTTGTAGTAGGGTGGTGTCGAGAGGTAGTTCTTCGGGCCTCCACTTTTTGACACATGGCATCCCTTCCTCGCCGCAAATCCCTTCAGGGCTCCCTGTGGCGTTGCAGGAGGTTGCCGGGCCTCGGGGCTTGTCTCCGAGTTCCCCTCAGCCCTCTGAGCAGGCGACTGCCTCACCAGAGGCCGAGCTTGCGCCGTTACGGTGCCGAAAGCTTTCCTCCCTGGCCCTGAAGGTGTCGCGGGTGGAGGCCGGGGCCTGGGGTGCTTTCCAGAGTCCCTCTCGGTCCTCTACGCAGGCAGCTGCCCCAAGTGAGGTTGAGACGACACCTTTTCGGTGCCGTTCCTTAGCCGAACCGGCTCTGACCTCACCCCATTCTCCTAGGGAGCACGTGATGGTGGAGGTCGACTCGCGCCGCCAATGCCCACTCTGGCGCTGGTCGACGTCGAGCAGGCACCTGTGGCGGACTCCACGGCGCTGTGCCGGCGTCAGGTCCTTGATTCATCTCCTGAGGCTCCTTCCTCTCTGGAGGTTTGTCATCTACTGGTCTCTTCCTCTCCGGAGACAGAATGCCGCATTGTTGCTTTTTCACCGGTGTCTTCCAGGGAGTGCTCCTCACTGACCCCATGGCCTAAATCCTCGGACCCTCTTTTCCGCAGCTCGCGTTTGGTTCCTCTACCGGCTTCTCCGCCTTCCCCGGGGGCCCCTCAGGTTCCCCACTTGTCTGGAGATCCCCCACCTTCCTGGGACCGGCCGCTCCCCCCTATAGCTGGACTTGGGGACGGCCAGCTCAGTTTGCAGCCGTCTCCCACTGAGAAATTTCTTTCTTCACCACGGCACCCTACAGAGGCCGGTTTTGCCTTTGTTCGGGCTATTTCCACAGCTGCTGGCATTTTGCGGATGGGTGACCCTGTCACCCCATTTCCTACAGGTAACCTCTTGGAAGTTCTCCACCAGGACTCTGGTGGACGGGAGCTGTTCCTTCCTTTTGAAGCGTCGCTCCACAATTCTCTTCTGGGGGCGTCCCGTCACGGGTGATCCGCTGCCTCAGCTGCTCCTGCATCGCCACCGTCCTGCTTCGCACGACCCAGTCTGCCTTTCCTTCCACCCAAGGCTCTCTTCTGCGGACTGCTTTTCCGTCTTTGCCTGTGGTGTTGTTTCCTCCGTCTCTGAAGGCCCGGTGGTTGGATTCATGGGGGCGTAACATCTTCACTTTATCCAGTGCTGCTTTGCGGGCGCTCAACACTCTGTGTGTTGGCCAGGTCTAGCTCCAGCCTGTGGGACTCTGTGGAGTCACTTCTTTCTCATGTCTCCCATGAGGGTGCCCGCACTGATCTCCGACACCATGTGTTGGATGGTCGAGAGTTGGCCTAGTTTATTCTCCGTGTGTCCTTGGATGTTGCTGATGCTCTCAGCTGTGCTATGGCCAGTTCTGTGGCTCTCCGTCGCCATGCTTGGCTGCGGGATGCTGTTTTTTCTGAAAATATTAGGGAGCGTCTGGTTGACCTGCCATTTGATGAGGTCCTTTTGTTTAACACTCATGCGGACTCCGCAATTCAGCATCTCCTTGTGGGGTTCCGTCCTCCTCCCCCTCCGTAGGCTGCCTTGTTGATCCTCCGGCACTTGATGGGAGAAGTTATCCCACCTACTTCCTGGAATCTGGTGTTTGAGTGACCAGTTTATAAGTTATGTGTGGTTTGACGTGCCTTCGGGATCCCTTGGTTGGCCCCTCTCTTCTGTTGGTTGCTGGTTCAGCTCTTTTGGCAAGTGTGTAATTTTTGGCTGATTGTTAAGCCGTCTGTGGTTCTAACCGCATGTCCTTATGTTCTTGTCCTCTGATGAGGGATTTTTTCCATTACAGTGGTTCCCATGTTTTCTTTGGGACGTGTCTTAGCCTAAGTGGGGTACTTGTAGCTATTGTATAGCTCTGTCCTACACTGAAAAGGTATGGACTCCCCTTTGCGGGTTCCTCGCCTTTCCTGGCATTGCTGTATACCGCTGGTGCGGTTTCCTTGCTCTTGTCGGGGTGTAGCTTGCGCTGCTCCAGGTTCTGTAATTTTAGTGTCCGCTGCATCGCGGGACCAGCTTTGGCATGCCATCTACAGCGTTGTGATGTGGTGTTTCCACCCTTTTTTGTCCAGCGTTTTGGCCTGGTCTGGTGTTCCAGGGGTGATAGGTTTCCTGGTATTTTCCTGTGTTCTGGTTGACGGCTTAGTCCATCCTATTTATTCTCCTCTTCTCTTCTGGCTGGTCCCGCTTCTTTCGTGGGCTAGTTTATGTCCGTAATGGTCTCCCTTAGGGGTTTTCTGGATTTCCCTGACCTTTGCCTTCGTCTTGCGCTCGGCTTGCTCTGGGCGCTCGGCTTCATGGTATTTGCCAACTGCCGGCTACGCACGCTTGCTCTTTCTGGTCCACGGCCGGGGGCCTTGTCGTAGGCCCTTGTGCTCCTGCTTCTTGTTCTCCTGCCTCTTGTTCTGCTGGAGCCTTGCAAGACTACGTTTTTCTTCTCACCCCTGCCTTTCTTGACTGTGGAGCTGTTCCTGCCTTATCCGCTGATTTGAGGCTGAGGCCGGTCCAGCTGTCCCCCTTCACTGTGCGTGCTCTCCTGTGGAGGGCTTTGCCTCCATGTCTGCCTCTTCTCCTTGGAGTTTGGGGTAAATCTTTTCTTCCTCAGTACTCCTCTGCTGTTGTCTATCCCTCCGGGGCTTTCTGGCGGATGTTCCTGGTACCTGGGATGGGCTTGGCGTATCCTGGCCTCCCTTCGCCTTGTCCTTGCTTCCTTCTACTTGGTGGGGCTGGACCGTCCTTGTCCCCATTACACATCCCCTGCTGGGGCCCTGTGTTTCTTCCTGCTGGCAGGCCCTCCTCCCTTGTGGGTATGGCTAGGGTATCTATTCTACATTAAGGAATCTGCGGCTAGTAGTCTCTATCAGATGTACGAGTTACTTACCTTCGGTAACGATGTATCTGGTAGAGATGATTCTAGCCGCAGATTTCTCACGACCCGCCCTTCCTACCCGTTCTGCGAGGACCCTTAGCTTGGTCTTCTGCACTTGCCTGCCTCTGGGTGGTTTTGTCTTCTGCGAGTGCTCTGCCTCCCTTCCTCCCTAGTGGGATGCGTCGTTTTGTTGTTTGATCCACTCCTTGCTTTCAGGTGATTGGTTTGTGATTTCATGGGTACTTCTGCATCCCTGCACCCTGGTCTTCCAGTATGGGGCCTCCTCGTGCTCTTCTTCCTTTTCATTTCTTGCGCTTTTCCGTCTCCTCTGCAGTCCTCTGAGTTGGTGTCCCTTGGCTGTACCTTGGCCCTTAGCTCTTTACAGGAGATGCCCTCACCTTGCTAGTGTTGTCTTGGGGTAAATAGTCGATACACTTCTGTTCCGGCCTTGTTGTCCTTCACTGCTTCTGGATTGTGCATGCAGGCCTCTTCGTCTGCTGTGACATTTTTCACATGATTTTTGCCTCCATGGAGGCTGTCATATTTGCTTGCAGGGTTGCTTAGCTGTAGCTGTGCTCTGCTCTTTCCTTCTATGACTTTTGGTGCCATAGTTCCTGGCACTCCTACGGATGGTGCTGTTCCTCACCATTTGTTTCTTCTCTTTCTTTTTAGCTGATTTTTTCACACTGTTCCCATATTCTCACAGTTTTTGTTTGTGATGGCTCTGCGTTGATGCAGATAAATTATCATGCGCAGGGGTGGGGCTTATGTGACAATGCTGACGTCATGCCCGCTTACGACGTCAGGGTGAAGTCACGTGGTAAAGCCCCCCAGCGCGCAGAGATGCTGTGGCAAAGAAAATTATCCGGATCCAGTCTTACGCCTGGGGATAATTCTACGTTAAGAAATCTACAACTAGAATCGTCTCTACCAGAAACATCATTACCGAAGGTAAGTAACTCGTACTTCAAGGAGCTTTTCAGTGCTTTACTCGAGCTTACCCTTGTTCTATGCAGCAGTGTCTCTTTTCAGTATGTTTAAGTGCACTTCGTAGCTGTTTCCTGCATCTTCGGCAATAATGGTTAATTTTGCTTCCCACTTTCTGAGGTGGTACCACAGCCTCATGCTGCCCCTTTTTACTGTTCGGATACTGAACAATATCTCTTTACCTCACAGTCAAAGGATGGGGTCTGAAACTCTAAGGTTCTTTTCCACGTTTATAAGTGTTCCTTTTCAAGGCTCCTATTGGTACTCTGGTACCACTAAAGGATACAGTCCACTTTTAATTGAATGGTGGGATCCTATAGAGTAGTCAACATGTTTCTTGCCATCGAAACGGTGTCAATTTACCCGGCAATTCTTCAGGACTGGGTGTGATAAACCCATCGTCGGGGTCCGGTAGAAGGGCGACGTAGGTACACTACGGGTGCCGAGCGTCGAGGGCGGTGTGCCAAATACGCTCCCACCCCCCTCCTGAGACCTATGGTGTTTATTCCTAACACCTCAAAAGTGCAGAAACGATCAGTTGAAGCCTCCTAAACCAGGAGTAAATTAGGAATTAATCCTTTATTCCTAAATTTTTTTGCACTTTTTCACATTTTTTATAATTTTCACATCTCACGTCCCTAGGTAAGGGTGGGCCTTAGAGTGCCCATACCGCCAGGGTTTATCACACCCAGTCCTGAAGAATTGCCGGGTAAATTGACACCGTTTCGATGGCAAGAAACATGTTGACTACTCTATAGGATCCCACCATTCAATTAAAAGTGGACTGGATCCTTTAATACATCTTAAATTGTCTGTCTTTAGTGATCATTAATAAAATTGCTTCAGATACACTACTGACAATTTTTATAAATACCCTCATCACTCACTAATTTTTTCATTTTCACTCAACACGCCCTTTATTCACCATCCAGCTCCGCAGTAATCCTGGCGTTGCAGCACACCAAAGAGACACTCGGTCTCTTTGGTGGGGCCCGATGATGAAGCATGTCATCACTAGGTGGTGAGTGAGGGCCTTCTAAAAACATCCTAGTGTGGTTGTTACTGAGCTCCAAGCGTAGTTCTTCTTCCCTATTTTCTCCCAGACACTCTTCTTGGGAAGTTTTATGCTCAACTGCGGCTTGAAGTCTCTATCAGATGTACGAGTTACTTACCTTCGGTAACGATGTTTCTGTTAGAGACGTTGTCTAGCCGCAGATTCCTTAACGCCCACCCATCCTCCCCGTTCTGCGAGAATCTTGGCACTCCACTTGCCTCCTTTCAATTGCCATTGGTTTTCTGTCAAAGGTACTCACATAGTTGCGCCTCTTTGGGAATTATCATATACGGTTGACCCCCTTCAAGGGGCTTCTTTCCTGTAAAGATGGTGCCTTTTCATTCACTTTCATCGGAGATTCTTCTACTACTTCTCCTGCTGCCTTCCCTCCCTCCCGCCTTCTCCATTGACTAGAGGGTCTTGTCTCCTATTTAGTCGTCTTCTTGGAGATCTGTTAAGCTCTGTTTCAGACTTCCATTATTATAATAGAAGTGCCAGTCTTTTCATACCTTCTTGCATCAGATTGCTGTTCTTTCTGTGTTGCGTCCATGTTGAACGGCACAGTTCTACATGGTAACAGTCTATTTTTGTCTGTTGAGATATTCATTCCTTGTTGCTCGCACTTTAGGAAAGGTCTACGCTTCCCTTTGCGGGGTTCTTGCTCACAACGATGTTCCACTTTTGCTTTTCACTTGTATATAGACAGTGTCTGATACTGTCTTTTACGATGGTGTTATGCACCATCCACCTTATTTATTTCACTGAATTTTCATCCTTAGCACACTGTTCCCATACTTTCACAGTTTTTGTTGGTGGCTCTGCGTTGTGTTGCGGAAACGTTTCTCCAAAGAAAACTGACGTCAGAGGTGCTGCTGCAAAAGAAATTCTGGATCCAATCTGATGCCTGTGGATATTCTAAGTTAAGGAATCTGCGGCTACACAACGTCCCTACCAGATACATTGTTACCGAAGGTAAGTAACTCGTACATATAGCCAAATGACCTGGTGCCGACCCACTCCCATGTCCATGATTGTGTGGATGACCAGGTGGGTTGCCAGTTCTCCCCCCAACAGGTCATGATATGGACGATCGTGCTCTGAGTTCCCTGTGGATTAAAAATTGGCCAGTAGGAAGTTCGAAATCCTCCATTAGCTTGTGATACAGTCTTAACTGTCCGTCCTAGAATAGGGACTCTATCTTGGTTAGAGAGTGTTCTGTCCATATGCGAAGCATGCCATCTGTGTAATATGCCTCTCGTCTGAGCCAACCCACCAGTGGAGAATACAAATGTGCCCCTGCCAACAGCCGGTGTATCTTTAGCATACTTTTACGAGCTATCGACACCTGTATTTGGTATGTGTGCCGCGGCTTAGTTCTTGGCAGTAACAAGCAGCGGATTTAAGTATCTGCAATAGGGCCCATCTCTGTGTGTGTCTCCCCTACGTATCTACCTGCTGTCCAGTAGGATAGCTACTGCAGTTGTGACGCCAGAAAGTATGATTCGAAGGAAGGTGCGCCCAGTCCTCCCTTGGTGGTGGGCAATTGTAATTTTGCTAATGCTATTCTTTGTCTGCCTCCTCCCCAGATTAGCAAGCTAAGGAGCAAGTCTAAGTCCAGGAAGAATCCTCAGGGTGGGATCACCGGTAGATTTGTAAAGTGATACAATAACCGTGGGACTATAATCATCTTTGCTAAGGGCACACGTCCTATCGGGGCCAAGGGAAGATTCTTCCAAAAATTCACCGCTGAACGTATCCCGGCCAGCGCTCTGTGGTGATTGCCCTCGAACATGTCAGATGGGGAGTGGTACAGGCGAACCTCGAGATATCGGGGGTGACTGCACTCCACGCTAAGCTCTGCTCGTAGGTCTGAACATCCTGGGGGGCGAGGTCTGGGTGTAGTGGATAGACCGTGGACTTATCCCAATTTACTCTAAGCCCAGATGCCTCCTCAAAATCTGCAAGTGTCATCCATATGGATGTTAGATCTGCGGTGATGTCCCGTCCGTATATTAAAAGGTCATCCTCGTACATGGAGACGCTATGTGTAATACCCGCTAAGGGGATGCCCCAATTTCCCCCCTCCTGGTGTAATCGTATGACATGGGGTTCTGCAGCTAGAGCAGGGGCGAGAGTGGACAGCCATGTCCCGTGCCCCTCTCCACCCCCAATGAGGATGCTATGTACCGCCCCATGCAGCTACGCGAGGTAAGTTTGGTGTATAGGAGTTGTGTGTATGTTAGGAGGTTAGAACCTATCCCTGTCTGTTGTAGGACCGAGAACAGATATGGCAATGTGAGAGTTTCGAAGGCCATCTCTGGGTCTAAGATGAGACAGGCTGCTCCGGGAAATGCGATGCATGCTATATCCTGTACATGGAATAGTCGTGGACGTTTTGGGACGTGTTTCTCCCTGGGACAGATTTGCACTGGTCTGTGTGGATCAAGGGTCGCAAAATTTGCGTGTAGCGGTCCGCCAATATCTTTCCCAATATCTTACAATCGGCTGATAGTAGCGTAACGGGACAGTATGAGGCCAGCTGTTGTGGGTCACGATTTGGTTTCGGGAAGGTTACAATGACTGATTTCCGAAGGGAGCTCGGGAGCTCTCCCTTCTCTAGCATGGCTGTAAACATCTCCACAAGGTGGGGGACCAACAGGGCTGAAAAGGTTGTGTAATATTCCAGGGGGAAGATGTCCAATCCTGGTGCTTTATTACGTGTCAGGGCCGGTTTGCGTGTGTAATGTCCGTAGGTTGTATCTGTGTCTCTAATGTGTTTTTTTCTGCTTCATCAAATTATGGGATCGTCAGTGGGTCAAGGAATTGGCCTACTGCTTCCTGCCCGGTCTGTGTTGGATTTCGGTATACTTCAGTGTAGTACTGATGGAATGTCTGCAGTATTTCTACTTGGCAACGCACCAGATTACCAGAAGAATGGACCACTTCTGTAATTGGTTTTACCTGTGTGTCCTATCGAGCTAGCCAGGCTAGTAGTGTTCCTGTTTTATCCCTTTCCTTGTGTACGCTAGTTGCGTATGTCTTAAAGTTGTATCTGCATAGGTCTGAGATGGAGGCCAAATGCGCCGTCTTCGCTTCTGCCACCTGAGCTACGGTCGCCGTACTTGTCTTCCTGTTTTGTTAGGGCAGCTAGCTTCATTTCAGCTTGTTTGAATGCTCGTTCCAGTGTCCTTCTTACCCCCATTATTTGTTTTATACACTCACCCCGGGCCCTACTTTGAATGTATCCTACTCTACTAATTTGGATGTCGCAGTTCCTGCGTTATTTGAGAAGTATTCCTGTATGCTCTGCCCCTGTTCAGGTATGAAAACCTGGTCTGTCAAGGAATCCAGTGGTCATCTCCAGGTGGGGACTGGGGGATCCCCACGAGTAAGACTAGAAAGTTTTCTGTGCACAGCACCGTTAATACCTAAAATTCCGCACACGGATTACCTAGGCCGGTCCTATCTGACCATGAAGCCCATATACTAGGACTATGCTGGAGACACATAAGAGTATGGAATAATATGAGATAAGGTAACTCGTACCATAATTATAGTCTTTTTTTAAAGAGAACTTGTTTCAAGTAAATAGCAAGGAGTAGGTTAGTATCTTCCCCCTCTTTCTTTTCACTCTCCCCCCCCTTTTCTATCCCCCTCACGATACAAATGAACAGGGGATTTTAAAGAAATGAGGCATAGACCATTTGCTAGAATATAGCAGACAGAAGTGAATGTGATTTTTAAATGTTTGCATAACAAAAAGATAGGAAGGGAAATAGTCCCTCACTGTATTTTGGAAAATGAATTTCTGGAACTGATGTTTAGCTTATAGTTGAAACAAGTTATGCTTTTCTGTTAAACTATAATGAAAATCAGCTGATAGGTATGGGACAGTGTGATTGCCCTACTGTAAAACAATTATTGTATTGTATTTGCCAACCAATCAGTGCCTCTAAATAAGAGAGACGTATTTGATTGTCTTGAAAAGATGGACTATCATTTCTAACCATCGAAACGCGTTGACGCTTCATTTTGCACAATCCAGGGGAACAGCTCATCCTATAGATATTAAACATTAAGTATATTGAGGATTAGCCAATAAAAACTGTGAACCTAGATGTGACTATACGACAAAATTATTTTGTCTGTTCTTCGTCTGTTTTTTGCTTGTCCGTATATATTTTGTGTAACCTGAGTATAGAAATGTATTCCTTTGCCTGATAAAAGTATAAGATAGTTGGTTTTTAAATCTTGTTACGATGAGATATTGTTTTATGTACTGTCAAATCATTATACACGTTTTTATTGAAAATGAATTTTTAAAGCTGTATGTTGTATCTTTATCAGTAGGATGCTTTATGTTTAAAAATATATATATATATATCAGTTTTTACTTACCTCAGAATGAATGTAGTTTTGATTAGGAATGTGCAAGTTCTAACACATGGGCTATAACTTGTGTAAAGGTTAGAATAGATTGATTTTTAAGTTTTATTGTCCACCACGGGATGTTAATTTTCTACTGGTTGGTAGTACCCTAATCCCCTGGTCTGGTGAAAGGGGTCCCTCTCGATCTTTTCTATAATTAATATTTCCACAGCCTGCTTCTCGAGTCGTAGAATATGTAGCTGACGACATAATCCAAAAGACGGCTGAACATAAAATGGTGCTGCGAATGCTAACTTAACAAAAGAACTAAGCACAAACTAAATAGCAAAACATTTTCATTTAATCAGACCTCCTTTTCGAATTCACTAAACCATTTGATATTGTGAAGGAAAAAAGGTGTAGTATTCGGAGAAGCAAAGAACATTAACACTTGGAGCAATCCATATATCCAACAATTTGTTGTATTGGACACATCCTGAGCTTGATGCAACATTTGTATTAAAACGTTATCTGTGCAAGTCTTTCGGTGCTCCCCCTCTTTGAGGAGCCAAAGTAACAAAAATGTGTTCAGGGGGAATGGGCATTGTACCAACAAAGGAATGTACAGGATACTTCTCTAGAAACCAAGATAATCCAAGTATTGCTACTAGGGCAATCCCAACTATAAATGCAAAAACAATTTTACTCTTTGTGAACCAACCCGTTCTGGATGTGGTGGTGCAAATGGCTGTTCCTCCTCAGCAATAGGCCGACCAAATGGATACATTATGAAGCAAAAAGGGGAATGCAGTAAAATAATAACAAAGGCAATTGTTCCCAGTGTCCATCTGAGTCTCACTGGTACAAGCTCCTATTGTTCATCAACATTGGCGTTCTTGAGCACCAGCGGTGGAGCTATTCAGTCCTAGCTCTCGAGGAATCCTATGTTGCACAGGATAATGTACCCCCTCCAAGAGAGCATGTTCGATCTATCCTGTCCAATGTCAGAACAATACACGAATCTCGCCTCACCCTAAACGAATACCGTTGGTACTATTGACAAAGTACACCCTGACTTGCACAGTCCATTCCTACTAACCTGACTTCTCCTTTGGTGCACCGTTCTTCAACCGAGGGCACAAATTGTACCTGGTGACTCCAGGCACAAAGGGGTCAATGAAGAGGGGCTCTTTTATTGCTCGGATCTCAGGGGGACTGCTGCATTTAGTACATTGTCGTTCTCAGCATCTGTTTGGGTCCATATAAGCTGCGCGTTACTGAAGGGGACAAACTGAGGTATCTTTTCTCCCTTAGCATAGCCAATACCATCTGCCACCCATTGGTCATAGGGTAAGGGCAAGGGTACTCTGCGGCAGTGACTGGAATGAATCCAATTCTTTCGGCCAGCGACTTTCACAGAGCTCCTGGTAGTGAGGAGGACTAACTCTGGCCCCTTTCAACGAGGCTCAAAGCTCTTCTTCTGCTGGAAATTTCGAAGTAACACCAAGTGCCCCGGCTGGATGTTATGACCAGGCCTCTCAGGTACAGGCAGAAGCGATTACTTTATCTGTCCGTGAATAGAACACAAATTTTCAGTTAAGTGGTACAGGTAATCGGTCAATAAACTGTACTCAATCTCTGAATACCTACGCAGACGAGGGACATTCGCTGGGCGTCCAAACACAACCTCGTAGAGTGGCAATCCTGTCCTAAAATGTGCTGTAGTTCTTGTGGACAAAAGAGCTAGTGGTAAAGCATCTGGCCACTGCAGCCCCGGGGTCTCCTGAATCTTTGTCAAGTTCAGTTTGAGAGTACTGTTGTACTTCTCAACCAAACCTGCTGACTGGGGGTGATTCGCAGCATGAAACTTCTGTCTGATGTGTAGTCCTTCACAAACAAACTGAATAACCTTGGCTCTGAAATGACTTCTGTTATCACTCTAGATCAAACGGGGCAAGCCAAAGCGAGGAGAGAACTCCTTCAGGAGTATCTTTGCTGTCGCAATGGCAGTATTTTCTTTAGTGGGGTAGGCCTCAACCCATTTACTAAACGCACAGACAACCACCAACACATACTTCAAATTATTGACTTTGTCCATTTCGATTTAGTCCATTTGAAGGACCTCAAAAGGGAATGTGGGGGTTGCAAAATTGGCAGGTAGTGTAGGGGTACCCTTAGCAGGATTGTGCATCATTCACACCATACAGTATTTCACTAAATGCGCAGCTGTCTTTGGAATGTTATCATTCTGCCATACAGGGTCTAAGAACTTTCAAAAACTCTTAGTACTGATATGAGCTGGACCGTGAGCCATAGTGACTACAGGAAGAATATGCATCTGGCAATATCATCTCTGCTTCCCTGATTTGTCAATCCAACATCACTCATCGTTCAAGTTTGCTGTACTTTCTTGCCACACTGCTAATTCCTCTACACTATGTATTTCCTTCATGTTGTCAAGTGTATCATGAAACATGGAGAACTCGGGCACCGACCTGGCGGGACCTGCCACAAACATTCTTTTCATCTTGGTTCGGGCTGTTTCCTTAGCTGTCTGATCTGCAAAAGCGTTCCCCTTACCCACATCGCCAGCAACTTTCTTATGGGCGCTCCACTTTACTATCGCCAATTTCTCAGGGAGGGTCAAAGCAGACAAAAGCCTATATATGAGAGGGCAGTGCTGTATTCGCGTCCCATGGGAAGTAAGCCCAGAGTAGCCCAAAATTATGCGTGACCCCGAAGGCATACTAGCTGTCAGTATAAATATTAACAACCAGTCCCTCACTCAATTCACAGGCTCTTATTAGGACCTCTAACTCTGCAGCTTGGGCCAACTGATAGAAAACTCGTGATGTCTCAACTATCGTGCACAGCATAGTAATCGCATATGCAGCTGTTTTAATGCCATCTGGTAACTTAAAGCAAGAGCCCTCGACATATGGTTCCTCTTGAGCTTCAGATAAGGGAACATCAGTTAGGCCTACCCGTCCCGTCGTCTCTTAATCCGTCCAGAAGATACAATCATGTATGTCAATCTCCTTATTCTCAGAAGCGAAGGGTAGTAACGTGGCTGGATTCAGAGTGGCATAGCGTTTGAGCGTAATTTTTTTTGAAAGACCGTTAGCTTGTAACCGGTCAGACGTGCACTGGTGAGGTGCTGTGTCCTTTTCTTTTTCAAAAGTGTATCCACAGCATGGGGTACCATAACTGTCAAGTCAGTATAGAGTACGAGTCCCGCTAATTTTCTTGTTGAGATGGCCACAGCTGCAACTGTTCTTAGACAGCACGGAGGACTCAGGCCAAGCACCGCAGAGAAATAAGCACACGGACGATGCTTATCTCCAGAGCTTTGTGTTAAAACAGAAAGCGCATAATCACCCAGCTCATGGACGTACAATATGAAGCATTTAGCATAATATGGGATACCAAGCACAGGAGCCGAGCAAAGCGCAGTTTTTAATTGCTTAAAAGACTGCTGACTCTCTGGCGTCCTAGGGAGGGGCTCATGCACATCTTTTAGCGTCAGCGCAAGCAGGGGCAGTGAATAGCCAGGTATCCACTGCTTGCAAAAGGAAGTGATACCTATGAAAGCACGCCCGTTTTTCTGAGTTTGCAGGAAAGATGGTAACAATGGTACTGTTACAATGGTTTTGAAACAATGGTAATGATGCGCTCAGGGGACAATCTCCTACCCTCCTTCAACAGTAGGTGACCTAAATAAGTGATCTCCTGTCAACAATGCTGAAATTTGGAAAGGGATACTTTATAGCCATATTGAGCTAAATACAGCAGCTATTTAACTGTATTGTCTCTGCAACCTTGTTTTGTATCTGAGGCGATGAGCAAGTCATCAACATACTGAAGCAATACATTACCTGTAGGGAGTGACAAGGAATTCAGCTGACCTTTCAATGCCTGACTTTAGATACTCGGACTCTCTGTATAGCCTTGAGGAGCGTGACAGAATCTAAAGCTTCTACCGATGAGGGTGAACCCGAACAGATATCTGCTATCAAGATGAATAGGAATACTGAAGAATGCATTTTTCAAGTCAATGACAGAAAAGAATTTAGCAGAAGAAGAAATCATCGTCAAGAGAGTCGTAATGTCAGGGTCCACCGGAACCTGGGAAATCACTATTTTATTAATTTCATGCAAATCAATCACAAAACGATAAACATCTTCTTGATACTCAGAGGGAACCGAAGGCGTCCTTTTAAGAATGGGAAGAATAGGGCTATTGCAAACATTAGCAGTTGTCTCCTCAACCACTCATTTTCTCAATCAAATCCTGCACAATCTTTATCAAAGCTTGCTCACCTGTCTGCTGTATCTTATACTGAGGAATACGGGGTAAAATAGCACCTTCCTTGACACAAATCGAAACGGGCGATATCTGCAACAAACACACATCTGTGTCACCCGTTGCCACAATGTTGGTGGCACATCTTTAAATTCAGCAGGGAGGGCTGCATCTTTGGACAGACACTGCTAAGCGCACACCACATCAGGACCCATCGTCCTATACTATATAGGGAGCAGTACATTGTAGCATGCAATTTCTTCAACAATTCCAAACTCTTCAGATTTTCTCCACAATTGGAAGTCAACAAGAATGGCGAATCCACAGTGAAAAGACCAATAGTCAACGCAAGAGGCTTTGAAATGGGGCTCACAACCAGTACACAAGAAAATCCTACTGAAACATTGTTATGGCCAGACAGAGGGACCAAGGAAGGAGAACTAAAGCTGTTTGTTGCACCTGTATCCACCAAAAGCTCCTTAGTCGAACCATGCACATCCGCACTAACATACGGACCTCACTGGTCCACAGATATCAAAACTGGTCCCTTACCATGTCCCCGTAAGCTGTAAGCTGTAAGACAACCCGGTCACCTCATCTGTATCATAGTCATCATGATTATACTGTTTTCCCCAAGGGTCGTCAACGTAGTTCCGATCAGTATGACCCTGAAATGCCACAGCGTTCTGACCTGGCCACCATCTTCATGACCCTGTCCACAAGACCCTCGTCCTCTTGGGACCGCCACCTTCTGCAGAAGTACAAGATACTTGATGCGCCAGTGTCCCTCCTCCTTACAGTATGCACACTGATTTGGTCCTACCAGCGTAGTATTCCTGCTAGTACGGGAAAGCGGTCTGGCTAAACCACCGCGTCCCCTACCATTCCCTCGAGAAGCCTGCTGCAACAACACCTTCGTCTTCAAATATTTGTGCTTCTTTTCTGCCTTTTGATTTATCCTCAATGTCCCTGTGCTTATAATACAGCGCCATATTCAAGATAACAGAAGGGGAAGAAGTGGACCCAGTTACTCTTGGAAGCCTGTAATCGAGTCGCAATCGAACACCACTTTCAATTGACAGATCTTGTCCACTATAATCCAGGAACACACCTTCAAACCGAGTGAAAAAATCAGACACACTCATGTCTTTCTTCTGACGACAAGCCGAGAGCTTGTCCCAGTCAACGTTTCTAGGTGGGATAAGAGAATGCATATACGTGATAATGCGGCTCGGCAAGGCAAGTATCTCTGCTTTAGGCTTCTCACCATGCTTCCTCTCCTGGTCCCATACTTGTATCTGATCCCAGGTATCACCCAATTCCGCAACACGATCCTGCGTGTGTACTCATCTCCAAATATCAACCGGAACCAACAAACATTTCAATATCTGCAAGCGTCATTACTGTCGCAGAAGCTGCCTCAGTCAATTCTTTATAATATGCAGTAGGATTTTTCATAGGATCAGGTAACTGACTTTTAAGGGACAAAACCTCACTCCTTTTCTATGGAGTATAAACCCACTGTTCTTGGAAATGAGCTGCTACCCCATGTCTAGTAACAACATTATTCTGATCCTGCAGCTCTGGTATTTCAGGGTGATATATGGGGTGGACCTCCCTCATCAGAAACTGAGATACTGTTGTCGGGCTCCTCTGAAGCAGCCTACTCCGATAAACAAGCAACGTCAGGACATTACCAAAAACTTGCCCAGGCGCCATATCAGGAACGTATTAATGATCCTTAATATCATAGATAATCTGCGGTGCAGCATCATTGAAACACTGTTCCCAAAGTCCGATCAAAGTAGCCGACATGTGCTTAAGGGCATGCTGTTGAACAAAAGGCTCATAGTCTTTCATCACACTCCACACATCCTCCACACTATAAATGGGGTTTCGTGTCCACTGCGAAGCTGGATTAGCCACTACCTGTTTCTCTGCCTCCCCCATGTCAGATCGTATCAAAGTTCTCCGCAATCGTTCCTTAAATTTCATCCAGTCTCTATCCTCAGGGCCATGTACTGGAGTCCCACCACTCTGTAATGTCGGGGAATGGAGGAACACTGTGGGAGAGATAACAGAGGTAGTGGGCATCGCTGCTGGCTGGGTCATGCGTGTAAGAGCTGGTGAAAGGGATGCTGAAGCAATAGGCGTTGCCGGAATGCTAACAGTCGTTGTTTCCACAGACGGCAAAGACAAAGAAAGGACAGGAGGTGCCATGGCCAAGGCAGTCTGATCAACAGTAACAGAAGCAGAAACATCAGAGACCAAAGAATCGGGTAGCTGGGCCTGGGGGGGAGAGCAGGATATACCCTCTGTGGGGTGTACGGAGGTGGGGGTTGAGTATCTAGCAATACTTCCACAAAAGCATCTTTTTCTTCTCGGACTACATAAGATTGATCAATATTCAGTCGAAACCTCCTATCTTCACGTTCAATTCCTATCTCCTGCTTCTCTTTATCATGCGCTACAGCCTTCGGAGTCAACGTTTGCATTCTCCCATTCGGGCCTCTTTCTTTGCTTTCATTCACCTCGTTTAGCCTCTTATTGCCATGTTCTGAGGGAATCAAACATAGACTGCCTAGTTCTTCTTGCAAACAACTCCTGTAAAACCGAATTTTTTGTTCATCAAAAGTGCCTGTCAATGGCCACGGCAACTCAGCATTGTCCCTCATATATTTATGCCATAACCTACTAAACATAATGGGGCCAAGGCCATGTTTTACATACATAACAAAATGCAGAGTGCCTTCAGGAGGCAACTGCTGACATTCTTCCAGTTGAGCACCAGCAGAACGACAGCAAGAAACCAAAAAGTGACTGAACACTGGCATTTTCAAAAGTAAGCCAAATTTGTTGTAGGTCCTGGCAAAGTGTTCACCAACACTTTGTATCCAAATTGGTCCTCAGACCGTACCAAATGCAAAACATAGTCAGTCCTCAGACCGTACAAAGACCAACCAAAATTGTACCATATCCACAAAGAACCAAAACAGACTCACCTGGTGCACACAGGTCCAACAAATGTATTCTCCACTGCCGACTCTTCAGACCAAACGGTCAAATCCAAGGGTTTCGCGGTTCAGGACCCCAGTCGGGATGACCGCTGGGTAAGGCACCACCCGTCCAGACAGATGGGGCAGCTGCAAGTTTAAGACTCTTGTGCAGGGATCCCTGGTCTGCCCGTCCGACCCAACGATGGCCCTGACCTCCACACCCATCCTTGGGCGAGGATGGGTCACCCGATGGAGTCCCTGTTCAGGCGCCACCTGAAGGAAGTGACCCGATTAGGACCACCCGGGTCACTCCCGACCACCTCTCATCCTGTCATATAAATGAACAGTCAGTCAGACAGCAGAGAATACAAACCTGCTAGGAGTCCAATCTGACTAGTCTCCTAGGATTGCTGCAGAGGTACTGAGTTCAGCAAACAGAGATACATTTTGTACGTTTCTGAACCAAGAATGTCCCACCCATACTGGAACTCTACTAGCAGGTGCAGCTAAAACAAAGAAGTACCGTTAGCAGAGTTTCGACTCTGAGACCAGGCACACATTTTCTTTATACCAAGGTTGTTCTGTTTTTGTCAATCGCTATTCCAGTGGGAGAAAGCCTCTATCTGTGGGAAAGGAATGCGTTAATAAGAACATTGTATTCATTAGCAGAGCAATGCCTAACTTTGGAGAAATTAACATTTCCACAACATGATTCAAAATGGCGGCTGAACATAAAATGATTTCCTTTAGTCTGTATATAGTAAGCTAAAGAGTTACAGAAAGCTTGTGAGCAAATAGAGTGGTTCTCTAGTGGGGACGCAAGTTTAGAGACTACTTGGATCAGCTGTTTGGTAGAATCCTTGGCATTATCTATTAGTTGAGTGAAATATGCACTCTTTTCCTTAATTAAAGATGATTATATTTAGACAGAGCCTGCTTATAGCAAATTTTCTCTTGAAGATCATAATGCAAGCACTAATATTCCTGTCTCCTGCATTGTTGCTTTTCAAACCTAAGAACTTCGGAGAACATGGAGCGGAGGGTATTTACCTGTTTTTGGAGACTTTCGAGTATGGAAATTTTTTTGAAAAAGTGGCCTGAAGCCTGTTAGTATAGCTTGCTCTGCTTCAGGAGAAAACTCAGGTAGAGTATTGGTTAACTGTTGGGTATATTGTCTATATTTTTCCAGGACCGAAAATGCTTGGGCGGGCACAACCTTATGTTGGAGGGCCGTTCTAACAAAATTATGTCAAATATTATAGCATGGTGGTCAGACCAAGTTAGAGGCAGGACCTCCTGCATAGGAATCCTTTCCGAGGAGTCCTCCCTCTTGGTAGAAATAGAGGCATTGGAATTGACAGAGGAGGACATAGACCCCCCTGAACTCTTTTCACTCTCCCCAGAGGAACAAAGGGGGACCTACCTCTAGGGACCTCCTCTGGGTCATCTGACCCATTCCCTGGGAGATCGGAATTTACTAGGGTGGGGTCTTCAGACTCCTTCTGTTCATGTTCAGAATTGGTCACTGGTTTGAGCAACCCCTGACCCTTCTGGAGCCTCCCCCAACCCAGACTTTCTCTGGCCTTTCAGGATACTGGAGGTCATACCGAAGGAACATCTCTAAGAGTTGCTCTGTATTACGATTGCTACCTGTCTTTATCTTTCTGGATACAGCCAGGGCCCTATGTTCCTGGAACATTAGACCACTGTATCTAGAGGGATGGGACCCACTGGCTCCCCCAACTAAAGGCATGGTAAACTAGGTGTAGTGTGGTGTTGCACCTACCTACCATACTGAGACTAAACTTCAGAAGATTGGAGAAAGGGCTGTGCTAGACCCTTGACTGCCAAACCAAAAAGTTCAATAGAACCTACAACTTACAAAAAGTATTTTATATGTAGCTAATGCTACTGATGGTTTTTCCTCTAACCACACTGACATTAGCTGGTAAAACAGTGCAGGCTTAAATCCCAACCTCTACCAACGTAGAAGGCTGGTTTAGTATATGGTGCACATGTATTTAAGTAAAGCACCTTGCACTAATCCAGACAACCCTAATGGTGATTTTAGTGATCTTAGACAAACATAGAAAACTCTCCTAGTGGTAGCTGTGGAGAGCAGGCTTCAGGCTTATCTTGAAGGAATGTTAGCAGCTTGTTTTACCAGATCTAATCATGAATTATTGGTGAAACAAAAAAGAACCACACAATGTATATATAAAAATGTATATTTATTACACAACACTCACTAACACATTGTTATATCTCCTACTCGGAGATGTCAACACAATGAACAATATGTTGCAATAATCAGGTAAGTAGCACAAATACACACTGGTCTCCAGGGGCAGACTAAACTATATATTATAAGTGGAATGCAAACTGCAAAGCAGAATGGGACTTGGACCAGAAGACCCAGAGGAGCTGGGGACACAAGGAACCACTTATGGTAAGTGCCCCTGAACCTCACAGAGGCTTTGTGCAGAGTGGGAACACAGTCGGGAGCACTATGAAAGTTAATGGAGAAGTTGCAGTTGCTTGTTTATATAAGGACCCTTCTCGGATGCCCCTGAGGAAATCCCTTGGTAGTACTAAGGTTTGAGAACCACCCCACCCATGAATGCCCCAGGAACCAGGTTATCTGCATAAGGGAAGCCTGCCGTAGACTGCAATGGAAGACTTTGAAGAAGATGGCTCTGGAGAAGATGTCGAAGGAGCCCAGTGGAATCCAAGGGTGGATTCTGGAAGTGAAGAACCTGCAAGCAGAGGGGACAGAGTCTGTCACTCAGAGGTGACCAGGAGGCATGGAAGCACAATGTCCACCGGTTTCAGGAGGTTCTGAAAAGTCAACTGTGACCTTGTTGCTACAGGTGTGAGGACCAGGCGATGCTGAGGGAGACCAGGAGCTGTGCACAAGCTGTCTCACGTCGGGTGTTGGTGTCTAGGTGGCCAGTGGCCGGCGGGAGCACAAGCAATCCTTGGTAGCCGCAACTGTAGTGGAAGATGAAAAGGAGCAAACTTTGGGACCAGCAAGGTCCAAGGGACTCACCAAATGCAGGGGTGCCCACTGAAGCAAGGCAAGACTGTAGGGAAGTGCCCCTTTTCGCATGGTCCCCCCCCCCCACTTTTTGCCTAATGTTGATACTCTTTGAATAAGTGTGCTCTGGGTTTCGGCCAACCAGGTACCAAGGGCCTATGTTCTTTCCCTAAATCGGTACTGTTGCAACCCCAATTGGCAACTCTCTGGCCACAAGTAAGTCCCTTGTAAAAGGTACCATAGATAGTAAGGGCACTCTGACCAGGCCGAGTGGAGCGGCACAGTTTGCTGTAATCTCTGTCCCGTGAGTCGGTATATACCGATGTGATTATCGCCGGCAGTGACGCGGCCGACACTGCTGGGAAAGGAGGACGAACCAGACGGCTGAGCCGAGAGCGCCAGAGAAACACTCAAGGCGCCGGATCTGTCTGTGGAGCCTCACCGAGCACCGACAAGTAAGGCACGCTGGGGTGGGTGGGGCTGCAAAATCTGCCCCGGGCCCGATCTACAAAAACCACCTTGCGGAGTGCAAGCGGGGCCTATGGCGCAGGAGAGGCCCATGCGCATGCCCCCTGCGAAATCACTGGGCCCCAACCATTGTGGAAGACTGCACGGCGGAGCAAGCAGTGAGTGAGCTCCTACCCCCACTTCTGTATGGATTTCAGCACCCTTGCGGAAATCCAGATCGGCGTAGGCCTAGCAGTGCGCAAGGGAGGACGAGTTGCCCTGTGCTGCACATTTGGAGGGGGCTGCACCAGCGGACTGTGGGTGAAGAGGTCGCTGGTGCGGACCGCCGCATTCCTGGAGCCACTGAAGTTGAGACGTCGAGTGCAAAGAGTCTTGCACCTCGCTCCTGGTGCTGGTCCCGATACTCCAAATCTGCCCCAGTTTGTTGTTAAAGGTGGTGTGGTCCAAAAAATATTAAAAAATCGACAGGGCAATTACTAATCGCACCATCGGAGGGCACACCACTGGGACTGGCCAGACTGGGACCACGCTGCTGCTTTGGGAACTTTATTTGCAATCCTGGCCCCGGATCTCGTTTGTATAATAAGGAGTAAGTCAGCCATATTGCCCAGAAATCCTCATAATAGCAGCTGGGGCTGGCAGCTGTGATTGTTCATTAGTCTGCCCGGACACGGGGGCAACGCAAACTTTGAGCCTCATTATTGCCCTGCGACACAAAAACCACATCTCTGTTGGGATTTACAACGAACGAGCTTCAGGACACGGATTTGTGGTGAGAAGTAGGTGCTACCACTGCATTACCTGAGAGAGGGATATCGACTAGGCTCATACCTGATCTGTAGCCATGGCGTGAGAGACATTAAGGCCCCCTGGCTGTTCAGCAGTTTCCACAGTCGAGTAGTTGTTGCTCCGCATACGCTACATGGTTCTGCCGCAACCCAAATCTACGATGAGAAAAATAGACAACAAGCAGCCTAAAATAACGTTTGACAAATGCTCAACTCATCAGACAGACTGCGACATGACATTTCAAATGGTGGGGCCTGAGACACAGTTTGAGCCAGAGCGGGAAGACAACATTAGAACCATACTGAAAGACGTGAAAACCTGTCTTAAGGAGACTGACTCCAAAATTGATTCCCTGGCGGGACATATGGATCAAATGTCGTTCAGGGTAGACAAGCATTAGGCCAGGCTGACCACGCTGGAAACCAGAGTCTCCGATGCTGACGACAGACAGGTTGAAACACAAAACCACCTTCTTCATATGGACAAAGTACTGGAGGTAATCAAGGCCAAAAATGAGGACTTGGAAGCTCTCTCAAGGAGAAACAACATGCGTGTTACAGGCGTGCCGGAATCTACAAATATTCCTAACATGGAGAAATATGTGGAGGGCATCCTACAAGACCTATTCGGCGCCGACCTATCTGCCATGTTCCTGGTGCCATTACAAAAATGGGGTTTTCCCAGTGTGGTCAAGGACCTGGGTTCAATATGATAAAAAAAACAGCTGTTTTAGACCTGGATTTTTTAATTATATATCTATTCTAAATCTGTTATTCAAAAACAATTTTCTGAGCATGCATCATGTTTTAGCTCACAGTATTAAATCCAGTAATTTTTAACTCAAATAATGCAAACAACCAAAATAATTTTTTCTCACCAAGAATTTATTCAATGTCATAAGGTGAACAGTATATTATTTACTGTATCAAGTAGGAAGTGTATTGGAAAGGTTGCTCCAAGGGAACATGCAAAATAGAAAAAGGGGTGCTCTGGTGTGTAAGGTGAAAAAAAAATTCAAAGCTTAAAAACATTTAGTTACTAGACTGATTCACAGTTTTCAGTCTCTTTTGGCCTGGTCCCTTAGAGAAAGTCAAGATCCTTTTATACACAATTCACAAATACATAGAATATATCTTATTGTGGCACATGAAAATTCGGGGCTCGTGAACCAGGCTAAGTATGTGGGCGTCGACGTTTCGACCCAACTTGAGGCTATGAGGGTAGTTTGAGACCTCGGCCTTGCGGGTCTTCTTCAGGACTGGGTGGGGCAACCTTATAAAGTTGATTTAGTCGTATCACAACCCGCAAAACACTAGTGAGCGTGGATTCCTCAAAAACCATTAAATCATAATGGGCATCTTCATTCGTGTTTGAGGCCACATGATTGAGAAGAGCGTGTCCCACTTGTTCAATTGATGTGCAATCAATGCTAGAGCTTCCATTCGACAAAACCAAAAACGTCCGTGGTCTGCACGAGTCGGTGAGTTTCCTGGTGCAGCGGGCGCACCATACTCTTGGCCCTAACCTGCAGCCGGGTACCCCTCCGCGTCCGATCCTGGCGCGGCTACTAAATTATAGATGCAAAAACAACAGTTGATGGACAGAATGCAGAACAATGTCTTACATTCACCCCAGTACAGAGATCTGAGCCTAAATCCATCGTTTTTTTGCTCATCATGCCATTCCAGTTTGAACCCAGCCATATGCAAATCAGTCTTGACCCTGTGCCCCATGGGAACAGTTCAGCCCAAACTGCCAAGCCAGGTCCTCCCTGGACTGGAAACAAGCATCCTAGGACCGGTTTCGGGCTTTCAGCCAGAATAGCTTGATTCCAGTGGTATGGAGAGCACGGGACTCATGTCTGAGCATACCCGTCCCACTCGGGGTGGCAAATGCAAAAACAACAGTTGATGGACAGAATGCAGAACAATGTCTTACATTTACCCCAGTACAGAGATATGGGCCTAGATCCATCGTTTTTTTTGCTCACCATGCCATTCCAGTTTGAACCCAGCCATATGCAAATCAGTCTTGACCCTGTGCCCCATGGGAACAGTCCAGCCCGAACTGCCGAGCCAGGTCCTCCCTAGACTGGAACCAAGCATCCTAGTACCAGTTTCGGGCTTTCAGCCCTCATCAGCCAGAATAGCTTGATTCCAGTGGCATGGAGAGCACGGGGCTCACGTCTGAGCATACCTGGCCCACTCAGGGAGAACCTGGCTTGGCAATTCGGGCTGGACTGTTCCCATGAGGCACAGGGTCAAGACTGATTTGCATATGGCCAGGTGTAAACTGGGGTGGCATGATGAGCAAAAGAATGATGGACTTAACCGAGATCGCTTTACTGAGGGTGAATGTTTTGGTTTGTTCTGCATTCCGTCCATCAATTGTGTATCTTTACTAAATTATAGAGACAGAGGGACCGTGTTGCGCCTGGCTCAGGAACACGGTGAGCTGCGCTATCAAAACAGCGTGATTTCTTTGTGTCCAGATTTTACCCAGGCGGTACAGGTGGCACGACGTGTGTTCCTCCCAGCAAAGAAACTGCTACCGAAATCTTGGACCAAATACTCTGTTATACCCTGCCAAACTCCTGATCCACGTGCAGGGTAGGCCTCTGGTCTTCACGGAGGCAAGAGCCACACTGAAATTTGCCAATCAACACTCCAGACAGCAACGGGAGCAGATCCAAGATAGAGCGGACTCGCACCAGAGTCAGCCAAGTGACAATGACCAGTTTATACTTTTCCAATGCTGTTCCGTAAATACGCATAGTTCTGACACCCTTTTGTGTACGAGAACAATGATATTTCACTGTTGGCCAATGGTCGCTCCCAAAATCTCCTGTACTCCGGCGATTCACGAATTGCTCGGCCACCCTGTTGTGCTACGACAGGGCAGTTTACCGACTACCTCACGCCCCCTCTGGGATAATTCCCCACTGTACGAATTTGCTTGTATTTTTGCTCCTTCTGGGGGTGTCGGGCAAAGCATCTCAACCTCTTTGGGGCATTGGAGTGGGTGGGCGGGATGTGTTAATGTTTACTGTTTAACAGCACTGCATGATGATGACCTAATAGTATGCCTTAAAAACTTGTTCTACTCATCACTTGGTATATTACGCATGCCAAACAACAGGAGAAACACACAGGGAGCTACACAGTGGGCCCTTAGACACAGGACAGGTGACAGCCACAGGACTTATCTACCAACCCTCGGCTCATAACACATTTATCATGTATTTCCTGGAACGTACGCTGGTTAAATGACCACAGGAAGACCATGTAGTGTAGTTCCTATATTCCCAATAGGCTCTGCGCATTGGAATAATATATCCTATAGATGTGATGTAGGACTTATGTCGCCTAGGTCTCTATCGAATATATTAGACTTAATTGTGAGTGCCAGCTAGCTCAGAGGTCACTAGAAACTTTCTCGAATTCACAAGAAGGGATTCGTTTCTGACAACCGCATAAACATGACAACTTTGTTTCCCCAAGATAAAACGTATCTTCAGAGTCGTGGAAACAATAGATAGATATTTTACTCAGTCATTCGTGCTTGCTTCAGTTCACCAGAGGTGCAGAGAAATAGAGAGACAGGCATTTTCAATAAAAGTATTTATTGAACAGTCTTCTTTCTCATGCAGAAGAAATGAACTGCTACAATCGTAATAGTGTCTGTAAAGTATAATGCATACAGCAAGAAGAGTATTATAAAATAATACTGTAAAAGCATAGTATGGTTTCTAAGCCATAAAATACATACATAAATAAATACTAAAAGTACTCAACTGGTGCTTCTAAAATACGCCTATCCCGATGTACCTAACCTAAGTCTAGTACGAGGGAAGAAGTGAGGTGTAGCATACATTTAGTATTCTTTTGCCAAGAATCTATCCAAGATTTCCCTTAGGGTCTAATCAGCTCCGTACCTTGGTTTAGAATGAAGGAGGTCTGGTATCTCTTTGTCTCCGGACTCGATTTCCCAACACCCCGCAAGGGGAGCTTGGAGACACTAAAGCTGGATTTCTCGGCAAAAGAAAGACAGCGTCTATCTCAGTGCATCTCCTGGAGGGTCGGCTTCCTTTGGCACTTGCTGTAGCGAGATGTGTCGGGCAAGTAGATAGTCGAACTGCTCCAAACCACTGTGTGTTTGCTATGACAAGTGTGGGCATATTTATACCTTGAAGGTGCTGAGTTTGACTTAAAGTTGGACATAATAACGTCATCAAAGAGTCATAGTTCTTTGAAAACTCCATGAGTTCTTGGCCAAATCAATATTCAAGCAAGGGGAAGTCCCTAACTGCTGAAGCCGAGTATTCCAAGAAATCGTGGCTTTTCTGAGCTAGTGGAAGTAGCCATGCCGTATTTGGACTGGATCGGTTATGTCTAAATATGGGTATGATTTCTATGCATATATAAGGACAAGGTGATTTATACCTATATAAGGGCATGAATCGGGAAAATTACACTAAGGTCCTAAAATGCTATACAACAACCAGACTGGTGCAATCATATCTCACACGACACTCAGTAGAAATATGCCTCCTGCAGGAGACGCACCTTACAGGTACTGCTTGCAACAAATTAAGGTCCAGTTGCTGGGGGGAGGTGCACACATCCTGTTAATCTAACTATTCTCGGGGGGGTAGCAACACTTATATAAAAGGGAGTTCCATGGCAGACCGCAAAGGTAGTTAGTGACCCGGAAGGATGCTTCCTGCTGGTACTGGGCACACTATATAACCAAAGTATTATACTCACTAACGTATATGGACCAAATGTGGACGACCCCGCCTTTTTTCAGAAAGTGTGGCATCCTATTCAATCTCTGGGTGACGCCGAGGAGGTCTGGGGTGGCAATTATAACACAGTACTCTCACTGGAGAAAGACAGGGTGGGCGCCTCACAGCAATGGGGGTTTTACAGGGACTGATGACTGACTATAGACTTGTGGAGGGCCTTCCATCCAGAAGACCGGGAGGGCACATGTATTACACAGCACCACAGTGCCTGGTCACGCCTGAATTTTTGGTTATTGTCCCCGGTCCTGCATTCTTGGGTCTTGACGGTGTCACATTGTGCACGCACACTCTCAGATTATTCCCCAGTCGCCCTGACCCTACAGATACCACACCCCTATAGACAACCGTTCACCTGGAGATTACTGTACAATGCCCTTCTCGATGCGGTGTTCCGGGAAGAGATTCATACGCACATAGAAGGATGTTTCGCACACAATACTGGTTTGGTCGAGACTGAGGGCATACTGTGGGAAGCCTTCAAAGTGGTGATCTGCGGACATTGTATAGCGGGGCAGGCCAGAGTACTCCCAGATATATGAGGTACTCTACACAGACTTGAAACAGAACTGCATAACCTGGAAAGGCAATATTGCACAGCGGCATCTGCTGAGACATTGGGAGCTATTAGTAAGACACTGACCGAATCCCAAGAGGAGGCAGACAGGGAGGTTACGTTTCTACCCAAACACGCAGTTGCGCGTAGATATGAGGGAGGGGACAGGCCAGGCAAGACACTTGCAAACCTCATGAGGCCTCTCGGAGTCCACTTCTATAACAACACTTAAAACTCCCACCGCCGGCTTGGTTCATTCACCGCCCGATATCCTTGCCACCATGCGAGAATTTTACGCGCAACTCTACACATCACACAGTGTCACATCTGCCTCGGCCCTGGACGACAATTTGGACTCTATAGCACTCATATGGTTCAGTAGAGCCCATCGGGAATATTTAGACGTTCCATTTACAATTGAGGACATACGACAAATTATTAGCGGCATGAAGGCAGAAAAGGTGCATGGGGAAGACGGCTTAACTCCACAATTTTATAAGGAATGTTTAGAGATACTCGCCCCACGACTCCTAGTTGTTTACCAAGAGGCATTGCAAAACGGGATGCTTCCTGACTCCATGCGCGAGGCTATTATAATTACACTTTTGAAACCTTATAAAGATCCAAGTCTCTGCGAATCACATAGACCACTCTCTTTGATTAACCTAGATGCAAAGATATTCGCCAAACTGCTTGCCACCAGGCTTCAACCACTGCTGCCAATTATTGTTCTGCCTGATCAATCGGGCTTTGTACCCGGTAGATCGACCACTCACAATCTCAGAACGCTTTTTGGACTAATACATTATTTGGCCCCTCAAGCACCTGCGTTTGCTGCGCTTTTGGACGCCTCCAAGGCGTTTGACTCCCTTGAATGGGGTTTTCTGTTCCCACTCCCTAGGAGGATGGGCCTGAGCCCACTCTTCATCCAACAAATACAGCTCCTATACACGCGTCCTACGGCACACATACGGGTAAATGGGCTGATTTCAGAACTGATAGTTATTACTAGGGGAAACAGGCAGGGCTGCCCTCTCTCGCCCCTGCTATTCACGATCGCAACAGAACAATTGGCAGCCCGCCTGCTTCAGCATCACACCAAAAGGGCCATTAGCTTCACAACACAGACGTTAACTGTGTCCATGTATGCGGACGACATTACCCTGCACAAGGTATACCCCAAAGAAAATGTATCGCCAATGACGCGGGAGGTGGTTTGATACGGCGGCCTGTCAGGAGTGAATATCAACTGGAGTAAGTCTGTACTCCTTCCGCTTACATATGGTACCCCGGCCTTTGAAACGGATTACCCATTTATCTGACGTCCGGTCCGTTTAGATATTTGGGTATATGGTTTATTGCTAACATGCAGGCAATATGGACAGAGAGCTATGGTAAAGTTTTCGCTTGGATCGAAGATAGGGTGAGGAGGTGGAAGTCCCCTTCCCTCTCTTTAGCATGGCGTATAGCGGTGGCAAAGATGATCATATTGCTGAAACTACTATACCTGTTTGTTAACATTCCCCTTCTGATGCACTTTTTCGGCGGCATCCGGTCGCTCATGATCGGGCTGGTGTGGGCTGTAAAGCAGCCGGGAATCGCCTGGGAAATTCTGGCGCTACCACAGGAACAAGGGGGCATGGCCGCTCCAGACTTTGATCTATACGCACTATGTGCACAGGCACAATTCCTGCATTTCTGGGTTAACCCCATGCCCTACCAGCCACATGGTGCCTTTGAGGTGGTCAAAGTGGTGCCAATACCATTATCTACTGCACTATTCCAGTCATATAAACGACCTTGTGATGAAATAGATACGGTGCAAACTATGAGGTGGGCTTGGGATGGAATACTCAAGAGAGCATGTCTTGATATACTATACACACCGTCTATGTCTCTACTCCATAACCCACTATACCCCCCTCTCATGGACCGTAAGGCGCAAGATCGCGCAGTAGTGCACAATCTGAAGTTGGGAGGTGATTTATATCCTTCCGATACTTTTCTTACGTTACAGCAACTATGCGACCCAGAAACGCCCTCACCTCTCAACACATTATTCTACTATCAGCTTTGGGCTTCCGGTAAGGGCAAATGCAGTATATTCCCAGACCCGCCGCCGATGCTGCCGGCCCTAGAAAATCTGCTGTCGGTGGAATCAGGTCGTAAACTTGTTTCCCGCATCTACAAAATCACACAAAAGACGTCTCCAATTGCTATCCCGGCTTCACAAGGGGCATGGGAGGTGGAGCTGGGGGCACCTATCACAAACCAACAATGGTCCTTGGGTTGCAAACAACTGGAGTGATTAACGTCAAATTACCATCTCCAGTTAATATATTTCAAATACCTTCATCGCCTATACCGTACACCCGTCCATTTACACAAAACGGTGCTTTGAGATGATGATCATTGTCGGCGATGCGGTGCACCAGGAGCGACCTTTTTACATCTATCATGGCAGTGTAGGCTGATAGCAAATTTCAGGCTGACGGTGCTAAGTCACATACACGACAATTCCCTGCACACCACGGGCAGCGCTGCTCGGGGTGCTTGACACGATTCTGCCCAAACTGCGAAAGTAGCCAGAAATACTGATCTTGAAGGCGAAAAGATAGGTAGCCATACATTGGAGAGCAACCAGACCCCCTACGATACAGGAGTGGACATCAAGTGTGACATACTTTAAGGCACAGCTGTCTGACTATTGGGAACTTATGCCGGCCAGATAAGGCCAAAAGACATCTGGGAGCCATATGTGCGGTGGCTAACCTCTGCTGCGGTTGTTGATTAATGTACCAAATAGTGGTCTTTGTTGAATTCCAGAGATATGAATACAACCTGTGGTATGCTTTGTTGCCCATGAACTGTGGATTATTATTTTACCTATTTAGCTGCTGTGAGTGGCCCACTTGTGTCCCCAAAATGCTATGATTATTTCTTACAAATTGTACTATGTAATGGCACTTTGATTAGCACCGACAATATGATTAAGTCGAATGCACAGCTTATTGTTTTTATTTATTTATTTTTAGTTTGTGAATGATTGTTTTTGTTTTAGAAAATGTCAATAAACAGTATTTTTTTAAAACGGGCTGCAGAACATATTGTGCCACCCTTGGAGGCCCTGTACCCTAACCACACTGCCATTGCAGGCTACGTGTTTTGGTGCAGGGCAAAGTGAAGAGTCGACGTGGCACACATCGCTGTGTGCCATGCCTACAATCCACTGCCTATGGCATAAGTAAGCCACTCCTCTATGTGGGTGCACTATACCACTGGTGAGGGTACAGAAGCATGAGCCCTGTACCCCTACACTGTCTAAGTCCATTCTTAGACATTGTAAGTCGAGTAAAGCCATAACGAGTATATGGTTTGGGAGTTTGACATTACACATTCCGCAGCACCTTAATGGCTTTACTGAAACCTGAGATGTTCGATATCAAAGTTTTCAGCCCTTTAAACCCACACTGATACCAGTGTGGGATTTAATGCCAAATGCACTCAGAGGGCATCTTAGAGATGGCTGTTGAAAAATGACCTAACTCTAATGTCCTGGCTGACTGGCTGCTCGCCAGCTGCCACCCCCAGATATGTTTCTGGACCCCTGGATCGAGAGCCTCCCGCTCTTGGGGTCCTGAAACAAAGCACATCCTGGGTGGAGGTGCTAAGCCTCCTCCCCCAGGATGGGCAGGGTCCACAAAGGGGAACTTTAAAGGTTTGCTGCTTTTGTGAGCTGACCCAGCCATTTGCTGCTCCCAGCAACTGGCCACCAGCGGTTCTGAGCCCTACTTTGGGTGGGAGATTCTGCGGGAATACCAAGATAGGAAAAGAGGTGTGCCCACCTTTGTCAACCCCACCCCTCAGATGGGGAAGGTGCAGCAAAGCACAACTCTCAGTACCCACCATCTTGAAGATGGGGGGACCCAGCCAACCTGAGTGAGGCTTATGCCCCCCTCCCACTGAAGGGTGGCATAAAAGGAGGTGTATCCACCACAAGGAAGGGGCCCATTGGTCCCGACCTGTACCTACCTGATTCACCCCATGATTTAGTATTTAGGGGCAACCCAAACCTTGCCTACTCAGACAAGAAAGAAGGAGGACCAAAGAGCCATGCTGAAGGAAGAAGAGGAGGACACCAATTGACTTTGTCCAAGCCCTACCGGCCTGTCCCGACCACGACATGCTCCAGCAGTCCCCCAGAACCAGGAGGACCTGCCCTGCCCTGCCATCCCTAACAATACTTTGTCTCCTGTGAGCACCGGATTTGCTCACCAACAGACTCTGGCTCCAGCCAAATCTGCAAGTCTTCACCACTTTGTACCTGATGCCCACGGCCCACGTTCGAGTCACCCATTACCAAAATGAGGACTCCCTGATGATCCTTACCTGCCTCAAGCCTCCCGACGATGCCTGCAGCCCCTATCTGGAGGATCCCCCTCGACCGTAGACGGTAAGGAAAACCCGACATCAAAAGACACCCCTGCACCCGATGCCCCACGGCCTTGGGTGGCCCAACCGACGGTGTACCAGCATCCCATGACATCCCAACTTACCTCTCCAACTGGTGGTTGCCTCCAGAAGATCTTCGTACCTGAGCCTGCAGTGTTTGTTCTGACCGGAGCTTCTTCATTGAAACCAACAGGGCTCCCAACATTGAGCCAGCACCCTGCACCTGGCCGCCCCTGTGGGTGCACCTTGTGTGTTATGTTGGATACCCCTTTGCCCTGAGCTAAACCCTAGGAGCTTTGCTCCTACATCCAAGTGACCGTGAGCAGCCACCAACCGGAGGCCCCTTATCCCCTATTGGATAACATTGGGCCTCAGCACACTGCACCCGGCCGCACTAGTGCAGCTGAGTGTGCTCTTTGAGTGCATCCTTGACCTTGGGGGAACCCTGGTTCTAACCCCAGAAACCCAACTCTCAAAACCGTTTACTCAACTTTAAACCGAAAACCTGATTTTCTCCCATAGGACAGCATTGACGGTTTTTCTGTGGAAAAAGTTCAAAGTGTGGAGTTGGAAATTGTATGAAAACCTAAGAAACTGTGTGTTTTAGAAAAACTGACTTATTTACCTTTTATCCAGGAAATGTCCCAGTGTGATATCTAGGCACATCACACTGAGTAGAAAAAGTAATCCTGAAAAAGTAATTTCAACTGTATTTGCACATTTTCACAAACCTGTAAGAAAACTCATTATTCATCCAGCTTGCTTTTTAACAATCTGTCTTGAAAAGTACCATGATAATTACCTGCAGCAAGTCCTGCTTGGTTCTATAAATAAAAATACAACAAAGAAAGATTTTGTATACAAACAATTGGTCTGAGTTCAGTTTTTGAGAGTGTGGCATAATTTCTTGCCTGAGTGTGTACACTACCCTAAAGCCTTACTGCTCGCCGACACTACCACAAAGAGAGAGTAAGGTATTATCTGCTGTTACCTCTGCATGCCCTTGGGAACCCACTGGACTCTGTGCACACTATACCTTATTTTGGTATAATATAGACAGAGCCAGCTTCCTACAAAGACCCTCAGAAGGACCCACAGGCCAAAGGCACATGAGTCGCAAGAGGACCTCAAGCAGCTCACCAAAGATGGAGGTCCGTGGTACAGAGGCTACTGTGAGGACGCTGATCTTCAAGGGATAGAGTGCTGGAGGCTGGAGCTTCTAGTAGCCCGAGGATCTCTGGAGTGCAAAGTCAACAAGCCTTTGCAATAGCAAGTTGACGCAGTGCACAGGGGTTTGGTTCCAGCGGTCTAGACGAGGGCTACTTTCCTCAAAATTGCTGAGCATACAGGTCCGGGCTCTAGGGAGCTACAGAAATACCACCTACGTTGCTAGGCTTTAGGAGCAGCAGACTGGTCAGCTTCTTTGCAGTGCCTCCAGATGCAGAGGAGTTACTCAGTTACTTCAAGGGTGTTTTCTTTGGATGTCCTTGATGCCCACAGGTCTTCTGGAGAACCTGGATGAAGCACAGTCACAGACAATGAAGAAGACTTGAAGATCAGCAGGAGTCTTTCTTCATGCAGTCTTGGCTCCAGTTGAAGCCCAACAATGTCCAAATGTCCAGGCGATTTAAAGAGCGATGTAATTTTCAGGGTTTAGTCTTGTCCCACAACAAATCTGAGGACCCACCCGTTGGAGAAAACTTAAGTACCCTAAAGAAAGGGTTGTGACGACGCCTGGGTCCCTCACAGAGGAGGAGCTGGACAGATGGGAGGATGTCCTTTGTCCAGTTTTATGCCAGAGCTGGAACCAAGGGTTCCTGAACTAGTTCAAACTGGTGTATGCAAGGAGGGCACCATTTGTGCCTGGCAAGCTCCCTCAGCCCAATACACTAAGTCCTGGATGGCACAATCATATCTGTGGTCGGTAGCAGCACTAGCTTGCTTGCAGACCCTGAAAGTCTGTTACCGGTTGTACAGGGGTATCCCCTAGGGAGCCCCCTAGTACATGGGGTCATACTTCCAGCTCCGGAATCAGTGTTGGGGTATGATTCTAACATGTATGATAACAAATATGACAGTGTTCGGTGCAGCCACTATATAGTTAGACATCTTGTAATAACTGATGTCCACTATATGTCTTAAATGGCTTACCACACTTCCAAAGCCTGGAGAATCCTCTTTGGGGTTTGTAGGGGTATCCCTGTAACCAAGCTCCTTGCCATCAGGACTGAAGAGCCTGCCATAGGGGTGACTTACAGGTTTTACGTGCAGTGACCTTGAATATAAGGTAACATATCTGTCATGAGACGTGCAAGCACCTACTAACACAGGCTGCAATGGCAGTACTGTAGTCACCGTTTAAGTGGATTCCCATGGGTGACACAATATGTGCTGCAGCCCATGGGAGGCCCCTGGTGTATCTGTGACCTGGGTACCTTAGCACCATATGCTAGGGACTTATAGGCGTACACCAGTAGCCAATTGTGGAGGTACCAAAGTACTTACAAGAACCAATTTTGGGGGGAGAACACAGTTGCTGTGGTCCTGATTAACAGGTTCCCAGCAGATTAGGTCAAAAGCACACTGTCACCAGGCACAAAGTGGGGGTAACCATACCAGAAGGATTCTGCCTTCTTTTAAAAAAAAAATTCTTTTTTAAATTAATTATTTTATTTATAAACGTTCAGTACATAACAGCACTTCAGTACACATTCTCCCTGTGGCACACTTTCGCCATCCGTCATTTAAAACATTCCCGTGAATCTCTAGGTTACAGAGCTGTTAAGCCAACAACCCAACTTGGGCAGGCAGCGACTTCCACCATTTACATTACAGTCCAGTCCAGGTGACCATGATTTCCCACTTCCATTGTGCGCGATTCCCGGGGCTGACGTTCCCTGTTCCTTTTGTAGGGTGTTCTAGCACAACGTCCATCGACCTAGCCCTCTGCCATCTCACCAGCACTCGTATCTGTCTCCCCTGTGTGCGCCTCCGTGACTTCACTCGCCTCCCCAGCTTCCCCCTGTTTATATGTCCTATACAACCCCCAAAATTCTTAGGTCTTCTACGTGGTGGGACCAGTTCACTATAATTCTCTGTCTGTGTACAGCAATACAGCATATCATGTGACCATCTTTTCACTGTTGGTACCGGGCCCTTCATCCAGTGCAGCGCCACTACCCTTTTTGCCAGTAACAGTCCCATATCTACAAGTCTGCATATCGCCGTGGGCAGTGTTTTGGAGTATCCCAATAAAGCTATTTCGGGATCCGGAGCCAGTTCCACATCCACTATCCTTCCTAATTCCCTAAATACCTCTTCCCAATATGCAAGGATACCTGGGCGGTACCAAGCTAGGTGTATGAAGTCCGCAGTCTGTGCTAGGCACCGCTCACACTTCACCTCTTCCCTAAGTCTATACCTACAGAGCCGCTCTGGCGTGTAGTAGACTCTGTTAAGAAAATTTAAAATGAATAAGCCTATGCTTGCCATGAAGAAAGACATGCCACGTGTTTGAGCAGCAGTACTGCCACATCTTGTCATCTATTGTTGTTTGTAAGTCCCTTTGCCAGGACAGCCGGGCTGACGTGTATTTGTGTGCGCTGTGCGTCATTGCTATTCTGTAGATGTTTGTTACTATCTTACTGGGGGAGTTGGATTTAATGACATATGTTAATTTAGGGATTGCTGGAGATTCCTGCATATCCTCTCTGAACTGCTCTAGCTTTGCCCGCCGCACCCGGTAGAACTGGAATCATTGTAGTTGTGTGGCCCCCTCAGTCCCCTCCTCCACTTGTTCCCAGGTTTTTGCTACCCCATCTTGAGAGGTCTCCCGCAACCCTAATGTTCAGTGCTTGCAGAGCTCTGATGACTCCTCTGTCCCTGCACAGAGTCAGCCAGCGAGCCCACTCAATAGGCATAATTGGCGTGTATAGTAAAGCTCCTGCCTGTTGCTGTAATATGCAATGCCATGCATGTCTGGTAGCGTTCATTGAGCCAAGTAAACCGGTTCTGCGGTCTTGCACTTCAAAGCTTGTTGCCGGTAGTGAGTGCGGGGCTGCGAACAGCGTTTCCATATGCAGGAATGGTATACCTGCCTCACCGTGGATCCATGTGTGTAAGTGTGCACACTGCGCCACCCTATAGTAGAGTTCAAAATCTGGCGCCCCTAGGCCACCCATACTATAGGGTAATATAAGGACCTGCCATTTTACCCATGCCTGCTTACCCGCCCACGCCAGCTTTAGCATCAATTGGGTAAGTCTTTGGAAAAAGGCTTGTGATATTACTATAGGAATGTTAGTGAAGAGTAACAGCATCCTAGGCAAAACCACCATCTTCGTGATAGATATAGATATGGATGGGGTAGCATCACACACAAATAAATAATTGGTTTGTACATAAAGGGAAAAGTATCCTCACGCCTAACTTGAGGTAAGGGTCACGGTCATTGAGCCAGGCAAGAAATGTAGTCAGGGTATCCTGTGTGCCCTCCCAGATCACGAAGATGTCATCTATGTATCTGTGCCATGTTTTTATGTTGTCCGAGTATGGGTTGGTGATTGACATTATGTGTTCCTGTTCAAAGTGGTGGACTTTGAGACGCTCACAGAATTACTCGCACAGGCGCAGCGCTAGCATGACACAGCAAGGGCAGTCTCTTCTGTGTCCTCCTTATCACAGGTGATTCAAGAAACGGGCAATACTTAAGACCGCAACAGACCTCGAGCCATTCTCCGGAGGTCCGTAACGGAACAGGTTCACCGCAGGTCTCGACCGCAAGTACAGTGAGTAACATGTTGTTGTATAGTGTTTTAGGACCCTAGTGTAATTTCCCGATTCATGCCCTTATATAGGTATAAAGTACCGTATCCTTATATAGGCATAGAAATCATAACCATATTAAGACATAGCTCACGTAGTCCTAATACGGCATGGCTACTTCCACTAGTTTTGAAAATCTACAACGATTTCTTGGAAAAACCCACTTTCAGCAGTCAGGGACTTACCCCTGCATGAATATTGATTTATCCAAGAACTCATGGAGTTTTCAAAGAACTAAGTCTTTGATGGCGGTATTATGTCCAACCTTACGTCAAATTCGGCACCTTCAAGGTATAAATATACCCACACTTGCCTAGGCAGATACACGGTGGTGATGAGCAGTTCGACTATCTACCTACACGACACAGCTCGCCGAAGCAAGTGCCGAAGGAAGCCGACCCTCCAGCAGACGCACTGAGATAGACACTGTCTTTTCTCTTGCCGAGAAATCCAGCTCCAGTGTTTCTAACCTACACCTTGCGGGTTGTTGGGAAATCGAGTCCTGAGAGAGAGATGCCAGACCTCCTTTATTCTAAACCAAGGTACGGAGCTGATTAGACCCTTAGAGAATTCTTGGATTAGATTCTTGGCAAAGAATACTAAAACTAAGCTACACATCATTTACTTCTTCCCTTGTACTAGACCTAGGTTAGGTACACCGGGGTAGGCATACTTTAGAAGCACCAGTTGAGTACTTTTTAATCTTTATTAATTAATGTATGTATTCTATGTATTTTATGGCTTAGAAACCAAATCATGCTTTTGCAGTATTATTTTATAATACTCTTCATACTGTACGCATTATACTTTGCAACCAGTATTCCGATTGTAGCAGTTCATTTCCTCTGCATGAGAAAGAAGACTGTTCAATAAATACCTTTTTATTGAAAACGCCTGTCTCTCTATTTCTCTGCACCTCTGGTGAAACGAAGCAGGCACGATTGACTGAGTGAAATAACTATGTATTGTTTCCGCAACTCTAGAGATACATTTCTTATTTTTGGGAAACAAAGTTGTCATGTTTATGGGGTTGTCAGAAACTAATCCCTTGTTTATTCGAGAAAGTTTCTAGTGACCTCTGAGCTAGCAGGCCCTCACAATTAAGTCTAGTATATTCGATAGAGACCTAGCAGACCTCAGTCCTACGTCAAATCTATAGGATATATTATGCACAGAGCTTATTGGGAATATTGGAACTACACTACATGGCGCCCAACGTTTGGTAAGGCGACAATTTAACGCTAGATACTAGAGTAACTCAGTCGTGCTTTTCACACAGACCCCTTTTTCCCATAAAATACTCCAAAAGATGTCTGGAGTGGGTTAAAGGATATAATATCCGCCATAACTGAGTAGGACGAAAATCCTATGTATTAGTTTTTTGTTTGTTCAACGTTGAAGGATACAGTGTTCCAAAATACTGTGCACCTAATCTTTGTTTCCTTGAAACTTGCTCTGCAAACTTTCGGTCAACAAAATGTCAGAGAGTGACGACGAAAGGGAAAGAGCTGCACTAGCAGCACAGACAGTTTTAGACGACACAAGTCTCCAACAAAATGACCCGGATGCTATACTCATCCCGGTAAATATAAGGAAAACAATTACTATAAAACTTATAGAAAATGGAGTATCATCGAGAGGTGGTAAAGTAATATTTTTTATAGAGGCACATAAATATCTTCAGACAGAGGTATTCTATTCATGGATTCTGTTTCCTGCAGCAAATCCAGTAACACAGGAGTTCCACTACTATAAAATAGAGGAACCTCCAGCGGAATACATTCCTTTCGAGGACGTTGAAATTCCACTAACTTACCAAGAGCATCAGCTCTGGTAAAGGCGCCCTACAACATCAAAATCACATTACCAGGCTCGGTCCAGTAGGTAGACCAGGAGCAACATGGCTGGTACTAGCCAGCTATACACCACATCCTGACATTGAAAGAATGACAGGTCCAGAGCTGTTAGCTCAGCTAAAACAGCTAATCAAAATACATAGACAGTTGGTTCAATATGTAATGCAGACTTTAACAGTCCAACCTGCTGTAAGAATTCCGCAACACACCCCTCACAAGGGGAACACAAACAAATTTACACCACAGACTATACAATCAGTCATTGGTAAATTGCCCGCAAAAAGGGAACAAATTCCGTTCTGGTTAGCTCAAACAATTACTCAAATAGAGGCAGTATTTCCTGATAGTACACCTCATGAGAAACACAGGATTCTGACGATCTGTTTACCAATGGGGATTGCACCACACGTAGAGGACTGCAACACTTGGGGTACAGTCTTTGCTTCAATCTACACAAAAACACATGGTGCCCCTTCTATGGCAGTACTACCAGATGTTCTAAGGCAGATTCAAAATGAATACGGTCCGGAACCGTCCTTAAATCTTGGTATGAAATTACTGAAAGATTTCAAACAGGTCTCGGCTATACTATTAGCCAACATTAAAGGTGAAGCAGCATCTGTGGCAATCCGCCAAAAACTAAACAAACCTGATATAACAGAGCAACCATATGAACTTGCCAGAATTATTGAAAAATCTTATGAAGAACTAGGTAGAGATAGTTTGGGTGGGAAACCAGTAAAACCCCAACTAACTGAAAATCCTGAAAAAGTTTTTATTAAAAATAATCTCACTACTCCTAAAAAGAAGTGGGAAAACACCAAACAGACACTTCCTAAAGAGAAGCGTTCTCAGTCCAGAGGAAGGTCTCCTCAACAGGAGCCCTCTGAAAAGAGGTATAACCTCAGAAACAGGAATAATTTGAGAAAACCTGATAGATATCAAGATACTGATACACGATCCTCTCGTACCTTTCAGACTTCCTCGCAGAAATCCAAAAGAAGAGGACGATCAGAACAAAAAGAACGCGTGAAGTCCAAAGACGAACAGCACATTCCAAAAAATGAGAAAACCCAATTCACCAGAAAGAAGGTAGCAAGTCTAAAGGTCAGACATGCAGAGGATCTTGAGGACACAACTCAAGAACGGGGAGTGGGACCAGAAAATGCTAGACAGCGCGGCAGAAGTCACCATATCGCGCAAGATCTTGAAGGATCATCTGGAGACAGTAGACTTGAATGAATGAATTCAAGTTGAAACTGCCGACACCAGGGTTAGTGTACCTCATAAGTTATATGAAGTAACACTCCGGATGGAGGGGGACATAACTAGGAAAATAAAAGCACTCTTTTGGCAGAAGCTATCTAAGGATTATGACATTCTTCTAGCTGAACAAGACTGGTCACCTGAATATGTCAGGGAGTGCCCACATGGCGAAGAGATAATTATGCCAGCCTTCTCTAATCACACTCCAATTCATAAAAAAATACACCTATGCCAGAAGATGGGCTGTAGCCCAGGTTCCAGCATTATACAAAGATCACGTAGGATGGGATGAGGACTCTCCTCGCCATAAAATCCAGTTAAAAAATCAACCTACTGCACAAAGACAGTATCCAGTTAAGCAAGAAGCTAAAAAACAAGTCCGGGAGATCTTAGATCAACTTGAATACCAAGGGGTGATTGAAACATGCACCTCATCTATGAACAATCCTTTGTTTCCTGTCTCCAAGGCAGACAATACATATCATCTAGTTTTGGACTACAGGCACTTAAACTCTTGTTGCAAAACGTTTGCAGTACAAAATGCACACTGTGCAGCACTGATGAATAACATTGTGCGAAAAAAATATAAAACTACATTAGATATTTCTAACGGTTTCTTCTGTCAAAACATTGCACCAGAAAGTAGGTACTTGACCGCTTTCTCAATAATGGGGACACAGCGACAATTTTGCCGTCTCCCCCAGGGATTCAAGAATAGTCCAGGTTTATTTTCAGACAGGGTAACAGAGTTACTACAAACGTATGATGATGAGGCATTATCTTATGTTGATGACATCTATCTTACAGACAATGATTTGGACATACATTTGAAAAGAGTGAACACCATAATACTTGGGTTCGCTTCTGAGGGGTACAAATTCAATTTTAAGAAATCACGAATTGCCCACCTCAACGTCCTATTCTTAGGATACGAGTTATCAAGTGAAGACAAAAGCCTGGCAGCCAAATTTCTAGAGAAATGTGCGCTGCTTCAACCACCAAAAACACTGAAAAACTTAGTCAATTCTAGGTTTCCTGAATTTTGGAAGAACTTATGTTCTGAATTACGCAGAAAGGGTTAGACCTCTCTGCGTTCAGTGCAAACAGACATGTTAGCAAAAACACAATTACAGACATGCGACAACGTGCGCAACCTTGTGATCCAAATCATCCCAGGGCGATGCGGATTCACATACCTAACCTTTAATGAAGGTGAAAAGGTACCAATAGCTTACAAATCACACTTGTACACACAAGCTGAAATGAAATTCACTTCTACAGAATAGATTCTGACAGTGGTTCAAACTGCAGTAGCAAAAGAGAGAGCTCTCGCGCAGGGTAAACCCATAATGATCGTTACACCTGTACCTGCTTTAGAGGCAGTGACAAAAGCGAGCATTCCAAATGCTAAAGCTTTACATCCAAGATGGATACAATGGGTTAATTCTCTTGCTGCAACAGACGTTGAATACGTTTTTGACCCCTACTTGAAAACACAAGAATTTCTACAATATGAACACGAATGTCCTCTGCCTATTGAGATTCTGCCTCTAGAACATTACGGATGTATAATCTATACAGACGGATCAGCACAGCCCGCAATTGGGGGTCAACAAGCCTATAATGCTGCGTGCGCGATTGTTAAAGGTCACTGGCGTGAATGTAAATTTCGACCTATGGTCACTAAAACTCAATCACTCGGAGACTGTACTGCTCAGCGAGCTGAACTACAGGCTTTCAAGATGGCGCTTGAGAATACCAATCGCGAATTCCCCACACTTATAGTGTGCGATTCGTATTACTGCGTCCAGTCTTAAAATGAATATCTGCAGAACTGGGTTCAAAACGGTTTCAAAGATGCAAAAGGTGGCACAATTAAGCATAAATTGCTTTGGGAACAAGTAGTTCTTTTGCAAAAAGAACTACAAAAGACTCACGTGGTTCCTACACTGAGTCATCAGCGTTTATGGCGTTCACGTTGAAGGGAATTCATTGGCTGATGAGGCCGCGAAGGCAGCTATGCCACGGCTTCCGTAGCTACAATCAATCGTTCAAAAACAACGACAGTGAAACCATGCTCGCTGTCAATGCCACGAGCAAAGGCAGCGAAGCACTGTTACCTCTAAATTATCCACTCAAATATAAATCAGACCCTCCAGGATATCGCGATTTCACGATTTGCAAAAAAATCACGAAATCGGCAGTTTTGTAAATGCCGCGATTTTTACAAAACTGCCCGCGAAATCCGGCACTTTCTATTGGCTCCGTGGCTCTCAACCCCACAGAGCCAATAGAAAGGGTCAGGGGGTCAGGTCAAAGGGTCTCTCATCCCGTGCGCCGTGCATTACCCCCCTCACCTCACCTGTGCCGCCTCCTCTCACCTGCTCCTGTCTCCTGCTGCTCCTGCCTGCTGCTGCCTCCCCCTCCCAGGATTTCGCATCGCGGCTGTGCTGTGCTGTGCGCTTAACCTCGGTAAGCAGTGTAGTTACAGTGGGCCCGCCGCACATTGGGCATGCGGCGGGCCCGGGGGGGCATATATTTTTTTAAAATGCTTTGGCCTTGGGACTTGCCACGTGCCGGGCATGCGGCGGGCCCGGGGCCACATTCTGTGGGGGCCCGCCACACATGGGGCGCGCGGCGGGCCCCGGGGGGCATATTTAAAAAAAAAAAATGCTTTGGCCTCGGGACCCGCCGCTTGCCCGGTGTGCGGCGGGCCCGGGGCCACATTCTGTGGGGGCCCGCCGCACATGGGGCATGCGGCGGGCCCCGGGGGGCATATTTTTTAAAAAAATGCTTTGGCCTCGGGACCCGCCGCGTGCCCGGTGTGCGGCGGGCCCGGGGCCACATTCTGTGGGGGCCCGGGGCCACATTCTGTGGGGGCCCGCCGCACATGGGGCACGCGGCGGGCCCCGGGGGGCATATTTTTTTTAAAAATGCTTTGGCCTCGGGACCCGCCGCGTGCCCGGTGTGCGGCGGGCCCGGGGCCACATTCTGTGGGGGCCCGCCGCACATGGGGCACGTGGCGGGCCCCGGGGGGCATTTATTTTTTTTAATGGTTTGGCCTCGGGACCCGCCGTGTGCGGCGGGCCCAGGGCCACATTCTGTGGGGGCCCGCCACACATGGGGCACGCGGCAGGCCCCGGGGGCATATTTTTTTTTAAAATGCTCTGGCCTTGGGACCCGCCACGGGCCCGGGGCCACATTCTGTGGGGGCCCGCCGCACATGGGGCACGCGGCGGGCCCCGGGGGGCATTTATTTTTAAAAATGGTTTGGCCTCGGGACCCGCCGCGTGCCCGGGGCCCCATTCTGTGGGGGCCCGCCGCACATGGGGCACGCGGCGGGCCCCGGGGGGCATTTATTTTTAAAAATGGTTTGGCCTCGGGACCCGCCGCGTGCCCGGTGTGCGGCGGGCCCGGGGCCACATTCTGTGGGGGCCCGCCGCACATGGGGCACACGGCGGGCCCCGGGGGGCATTTATTTTTAAAAATGGTTTGGCCTCGGGACCCGCCGTGTGCGGCGGGCTCGGGGCCACATTCTGTGGGGGCCCGCCACACATGGGGCACGCGGCAGGCCCCGGGGACATATTTTTTTTTTTAATGCTCTGGCCTCGGGACCCGCCACGGTCCCGGGGCCACATTCTGTGGGGGCCCGCCGCACATGGGGCACGCGGCGGGCCCCGGGGGCATTTATTTTTAAAAATGGTTTGGCCTCGGGACCCGCCGCGTGCCCGGTGTGCGGCGGGCCCAGGGCCACATTGTGGGGGCCTGCCGCACATGGGGCGCGCGGCGGGCCCCGGGGGGCATATTTTTTTTTTAAATGCTTTGGCCTCGGGACCCGCCTCGTGCCCGGTGTGCGGCGGGCCCGGGGCCACATTCTGTGGGGGCCCGCCGCACATGGGGCACACGGCGGGCCCCGGGGGGCATTTATTTTTAAAAATGGTTTGGCCTCGGGACCCGCCGTGTGCGGCGGGCTCGGGGCCGCATTCTGTGGGGGCCCGCCACACATGGGGCACGCGGCAGGCCCCGGGGACATATATTTTTTTTAAATGCTCTGGCCTCGGGACCCGCCACGGTCCCGGGGCCACATTCTGTGGGGGCCCGCCGCACATGGGGCACGCGGCGGGCCCCGGGGGCATTTATTTTTAAAAATGGTTTGGCCTCGGGACCCGCCGCGTGCCCGGTGTGCGGCGGGCCCAGGGCCACATTGTGGGGGCCTGCCGCACATGGGGCGCGCGGCGGGCCCCGGGGGGCATATTTTTTTTTTAAATGCTTTGGCCTCGGGACCCGCCTCGTGCCCGGTGTGCGGCGGGCCCGAGGCCACATTCTGTGGGGGCCCACCGCACATGGGGCACGCGGCGGGCCCCGGGGGGCATTTATTTTTTAAATGGTTTGGCCTCGGGACCCGCCGCGTGCCCGGTGTGCGGCGGGCCCGGGGCCACATTCTGTGGGGGCCCGCCGCACATGGGGCATGCGGCGGGCCCCAGGGGGCATATTTTTTTGGAACATGGTTTGGCCTCGGGTCCCACAGCGCACTGGTAAGTTTGGGGTTCTGAGCCCCTCTGGTGAGTTTCCTAACTCTTTATTTTGGTTCTTTTGCAGAGCATCACAGGGAAGAATCTGCCGTTCCAAGAGCCGTAGTTGGGCCAGCTGCCACAGCGCATTTGTAAGTTTGGGGTTCTGGGCACCTCCGGGGAGTTTCATAATTGTTTGTTTTGGTTTGGGGCAATTGTTGTGTTGTCTGTGGGGAAAGGAACTGCAGTTCCAAGAGCCATAATTGGGCCAGCTGCCGCAGCGCACTGATAAGTTTGGGGTTCTGAGCCCCTCTGGTGAGTTTCCTAACTCTTTATTTTGGTTCTTTTTCAGAGCATCACAGGGAAGAATCTGTCGTTCCAAGAGACATAATTGGACCAGCTGCCACAGCGCACTGGTAAGTTTGGGGTTCTGGGCACCTCTGGGGAATTTCATAATTGTTTGTTTTGGTTTGGGGCAATTGTTGTGTTGTCTGTGGGGAAAGGAACTGCAGTTCCAAGAGCCGTAATTGGGCCAGCTGCCGCAGCGCACTGGTAAGTTTGGGGTTCTGAGCCCCTCTGGTGAGTTTCCTAACTCTTTATTTTGGTTGTTTTGCAGTGCATCACAGGGAAGAATCTGCCGTTCCAAGAGCCGTAATTGGGCCAGCTGCCACAGCGCACTGGTAAGTTTGGGGTTCTGGGCACCTCTGGGGAATTTTATATTGTTTGTTTTGGTTTGGGGCAATTGTTGTGTTGTCTGTGGGTAAGGAACTGCAGTTCCAAGAGCCGTAATTGGGCCAGCTGCCGCAGCGCACTGGTAAGTTTGGGGTTCTGAGCCCCTCTGGTGAGTTTCCTAACTCTTTATTTTGGTTCTTTTGCAGAGCATCACAGGGAAGAATCTGCCGTTCCAAGAGCCATAATTGGGCCAGCTGCCACAGCGCACTGGTAAGTTTGGGGTTCTGGGCACCTCTGGGGAATTTCATAATTGTTTGTTTTGGTTTGGGGCACTTGTTGTGTTGTCTGTGGGAAAAGGAACTGCAGTTCCAAGAGCCGTAATTGGGCCAGCTGCCGCAGCGCACTGGTAAGTTTGGGGTTCTGAGCCCCTCTGGTGAGTTTCCTAACTCTTTATTTTGGTTCTTTTGCAGAGCATCACAGGGAAGAATCTGCCGTTCCAAGAGCCGTAATTGGGCCAGCTGCCACAGCGCACTGGTAAGTTTGGGGTTCTGGGCACCTCTGGGGAATTTCATAATTGTTTGTTTTGGTTTGGGGCACTTGTTGTGTTGTCTGTGGGAAAAGGAACTGCAGTTCTAAGAGCCGTAATTGGGCCAGCTGCCACAGCGCACTGGTAAGTTTGGGGTTCTGGGCACCTCTGGGGAATTTCATAATTGTTTGTTTTGGTTTGGGGCAATTGGTGTGTTGTCTGTGGGGAAAGGAACTGCAGTTCCAAGAGACGTAATTGGGCCCGCTGCCGCAGCGCACTGGTAAGTTTGGGGGTCTGGGCACCTCTGGGGAATTTCATAATTGTTTGTTTTGGTTTGGGGCACTTGTGTTGTCTGTGGGAAAAGGAACTGCAGTTCCAAGAGCCGTAATTGGGCCAGCTGCCACAGCGCACTGGTAAGTTTGGGGTTCTGGGCACCTCTGGGGAATTTCATAATTGTTTGTTTTGGTTTGGGGCAATTGTTGTGTTGTCTGTGGGGAAAGGAACTGCAGTTCCAAGAGACGGTATTGGGCCAGCTGCCGCAGCGCACTGGTAAATTTGGGGGTCTGGGCACCTCTGGGGAATTTCTTAATTGTTTGTTTTGCTTTGGGGCAATTTTTTCACTTTCTTTGCACGTGGCTGACCGGGCACTTTTTGGTCCATTTTTCACCACCCATGCAACCTTTGGCATGTTATTTTTTTAATTTTCATGCACTTACTTGGAGTTTTTCAACAATTGCAATGGCTTTTTTCCCCCTTTGAACCACAGCTAACACCAAATATATTTGTAGGCGGCTGCCCATGCGGCTTTCACACTGTCTGCTTGCTCAACGCCATTTGGGGACTGCCATTTACCATTGCAGTTATGGCGCTACAAGTTTGTCACTTTACTTGTGCTTCAGGGTGGCATGCATTTTTTATCATTGAGCACCGGCGCTTTCTGAAGTTCCCATTCAACAATTGCCTTTCCCCCCTTTGAGATGCATTTAGTAATACCAACTATCTTTGTAGGTGAGTTAACTGACTGCGCCACAACAGTGAGATCTTCTGTATTCCAAGGGAGCAACAAGCCACCACAACAACAGCAGAATGGAGAAGTTTCTGCAGCCTGCGAAGGGTGTGAAGCACAGATCACATCTGCCCACCCAGATAACCGCAGCAGATCGGGCCAGAGACTACAGCACCGTGATGCATGCTGACGGTGGGGTGCTGTTTTGCAGTGTGTGCAATGTGGCGGTGGACCACATCCGGAAACACACTGTGGATATGCATGTGCGATCCCAAAAACACTTGAAGCGCTGTTCAGATGATCCTGACCTTCAATCTTCACCCAAACGTGCAAGTCAGATGACGGTGAACTCGCTATTCACAAAGAGTACAGCTGCCGGTGCCGCAAACCATGAAATGATAAGTGAGTGGGTTAACGTCTGCACTGCGTTGAACATTCCGCTGAGCAAAACCGACCACCCTGTGTTGCGCAAGTTCCTACACGAGCGAGTACGGAATGGTGGAGCGATACCTGGGAGTCATCAGCTGCAAGAATGTTATCTCCCAGAGAGATATATAAGTGCCAAGAACGAGCTGAAAGACCTATTGAAAGATCAGAAGATCAGTGTTATCTTTAATGAAACACCAGATGTCAAAGGGCGGTGTGTTTTGAATGTGCTAGTTGCAGTAGTCTCTCCGCAGGGCGCCCGTCAGATCCATACCCACCTGGTGGACACAGTCTTCCTATCACAGTGCAACAATGGGACTGTAGCGCAAGCTGTTGTAAAGGTGCTCACAGAGTACAGCATAGACTTCCAGAACGTTATTTCTTTTAACACTGACAACGCGGCATACATGCTCAAGGCATACAACACGGTGTTGAGGAATCTGTATACAAACTCCATACACATCACCTGTTTGGCACACATAATGAATCTTGTTGGAGAGTCATTTAGGAAGCCTTTTGTGGAGCTAAATGCTTTCCTTCTGTACTTCTCCTGTATCTTTTACATGGCCGGTAGCGGAAAGAGAAGGTACCTGCACCATCTTGCTGAGAACCATGGGATGAAAGCACGGGTGGCACCTGACCCTTGCAGTACCCGCTGGAATTCTTGGTTTGCCGCTGTCCAGTACCACTGCAAGCACTTTGAGGCCTATGCTGGGTTTGTTGAGTCTGAGATGCAACTCAGCAAGTCTCCCCCAGATTCCCTTGAAAATCTACAGAAGATTTTGAACAGCGACCAAAGGGAGTACATTAAAGTCCAATTGGACATTGTGGCAGAAAAATGCCAAAGCATTTTAAACCTGATGGAGTTATTCTAGAGTCAGACACCAGTGACCATGAAGGTATATGATTATTTGGAGGACCTCCACATGAACCTAACCAACAATTCAGTCCTGACTGTGGAGTCACTACAACCTTTTCTACAGACCACTGCAGGGGCAAAATTAAGTCTGGCACAGAAAAAAAAGATAACAGCCCAGCTTAATGAAGCTTTTGAACATTCACTAGAAAAGGTGGGCAAATACATGGGGGAGGCCCAACCAGGCATACAATTCTTGAAACAAGTGCGCCTTTTCAATCCTGCGCGACTCTGCATCCTGCCTAATGCGAAGAGAGCCTATTCAGCCATCCCTTGTTACAGCGAAGTTCCCGATCAGGAGCTTCGCCTCTACTTTGAAAATGTAGGCCCAGAAGCAGTGCAGGCATCTGTTTCTGGAATTATTGACACGGACCTCTTTTGGCGTGGGCTGGCTGACCGCATTCCAGCTCTTTCCCAACTTGCAGCTGTGTACAAGGACTGTGTGACCAGTTCTGCAGATGCTGAAAGGAGCAACAGCATCTACAAAATTATTCTCTCATCAAGACGACGGTCCCTTTCAGAGCAATCGATCCGGGCTTTATTGTTTTTACATTATAACCAGCAGCACAATACTGGTCTAGATTTGGAGTGCTCAGAAGAACTGAACGTACATGGCCAAGATTAACATGCCTTTTAACCAAAACAAATGGGCTGAATTGTAAATAAACAAAATGTACATAGCTCCATGTTGTAAAATAACTCAAACAGTAAAATTTCTGTGTTTGTTGTGGAAAAAACCTCAAAATAAAATGCCGCTAAATTTCCATTTTTGTGCCGGTAAATTTTCATTTTTGTGCCGCTAAATTTGCCAATCCATGCCGCTATATCCTGGGGGGTCTGATAAATACATAATTGATGCAAAAACAGTTCCTTTTGCTCAAATCCCTGGCGTGGGGGAGAGAGTAATTCCAAACAGGCACCGGAGAAGTGCTTTAATAAAAGAAGCACATTTGGGAAAGGGTCTGATACATCAGGGAATCTCTAAATCCATACGGGAATTAAGAGACACATTTGCATTAAATTGCCACAACTGCAATAGAGATCAAAGCAGAGAAAGCCACCAGATTCCTGACTACAGTGTAGCCAGCCCAGGACAGACACCACTGTTAGACAGTATAAGGCTATCTACATGCAGACGTCTGAATGGACTGATGCAGTCCCACAAATATTAAGACCAGATTCATTTTCGATGTGGCCCCAGCACTCGACTGACGCTCGAACTGTTATAAAAGATTTGCGAGTCTTTATTGGCACATACACAACCGGCACGCTGCTTTCTGACCAGGGTCCTGCGTTTAGCTCTCGAGCTTACAAGGAGGCCATGGCTAGTTTGGGCGTTGCATTGCGGTTTTTGAGTCCATTCCATCCTGAGGGAAATGTGGTAGTGGAAAGAAAAAACCGTGACATAAAGCAATCTATAACGGCCAGGGTATTCGGTTCGGGTGACGGGTGGGTCAAACATCTAATTAAGTGTCCAATGTAGTCCTAATAATATGCCAAGAAATTCTCTGGGTGGAATCACTCCATATGAATTACTATTTGGTACTAGAATGCTCATCCAGGATCTTGATTGTCAAACTTCAGTGGTGGAAGAAAAACCCTTTGATATCAAAGACTGTTTGGCTGTTTTACAGGACTTCAATGAAACAAGAAGGAGTCTGAGTAACACAACAGAAAGGCCAACAACCACTGAGGAAAAACCACCTGTCCCAGCAAGACCTGACTGGATTCCAAAGATTGGGGATCTAGTCAGGGAAAAGATCGCGGTGAAGAAGGAATTTGGGCCTTCTTACAGAAAAACAGTACTTGTCTTAGCAATACACGGAACAAGATCAGTGTTACTACCGCCCCTTGCTGGAAAAAGGGAGAACAGAATCGTGTCCATCGACCTGGTCAAACCACATCATGTGGCCATTAATAGGTAGTAGGCCCAGTGGACTCCCAAGATGTAGCAGACGACCAAATCTTGCTACAATCCAAGAGGTTCAAACTGAAAGACTTATCACCTTTGAAGATTGGGACTTTGAAACTGTTAATAATATGATGACAGATTTAGAAATGTCAGCAAAATTGACCAAACATGAATACTTAAAAGGTTCATCAAATTCTGAAGAAATGTATTGTTTTAATCATTATGGTCACCATTATTTGCACAAATCTGTAAACTCTAGAAATGTTTTTACTTACAATCAATAGGAACATTGTCCAACGCCGCCAAAAGACAGCTCTAAAACATTTTATGAGAAGTTTCCATATTTCTCAAATTTTAATGTCACAAATCCAGAAATGTTTTATTTCAAAAATGTGAATAAGACAGGAATGAAAAACATGTTGACCAATACTAAACAAATTTATTTTGAGAACTTTTATGCTCAGCTGTCTACATTAGGGTTTAACTTTTGGAAAGACAACATTGAGACAAAAACTGCCTGGGGCACAAAAGACTGGCAGGTGCAAGGTTTAGAAGCCTTGTTCAGAGCCTGCATTATCCCAGAACAAATAATGTTTTTAAATTACACTGTTCAACAAACATCATGTCTTGGCTTAGCTAAGATAAAAGATTTAAACAAACCGTCCATTCCTAAAGCCACACCTGACAGTAATGGCACTGCAGATGAGGAGGTAGACGGAAAACAGATATTACAACAGAACAGAACTAATCCTGATTGGAAAAAATGGTTAATCTGGCCCACAGACACGAATAACTGTCAAGATAGATTCCTGAACAAAACACAAGGGTTTAGAGTGACTAGGCCAGACCCAAGATATTCCCAGAGACAACATCCAGGGATAGTAACAACTTACAGTGTAGGAAAACTATGTCTTGAGTGGATACAGAAATCCACACTTCCAGAAATTAAACAACACTTAACTTTACTTAAAGAAGGCGTTGGTTTACGAGACTTCTTACTTGGACCTCGCAAATCACGTCAAAACATTTCATATACGCCTGTATATACGCTGCGTACAACGAAGCAAGGAAAATTACGCAAATGGAAACTGCAGAAAAAATACGAGAAATTGATTGCATTCATTTTGAGAAAGCTCTCTCTGTAGTGGACAATGGGTTAACAACACTCTCCTCTAGAATTTGTTCTTTGGACAGCATTGTATCATCTGCCATTGACATAATAGAACAGGATTTGCTAATGTTACAACATGGCCAGTCTCGATTACGTTCTATAATACTACTAGGCTGGATGTTACAAAATCTCCGTTCAGGCTATGTGCCATGGCGTCTAATCAACACCACGTCATTGTTTACTGTCTTTAACCTTACAGATAAACAAATCTCTTTGGCACAAAGAGGAGCAGACTATACGGTGCTGAGCATTGAAAAACTGGAAAGGTTACCATTAACTGTTTCTGAGAAACCTGTCGTGGAATGGATAATACGTGGCACCATCACGATACCAGTGACGATTTTCCAATTTCAGTATTGCTTAAAACATAAACCAGCAGGCCTGTATGAAAGGTTGGGTAAAGAATACATTAAGTCAACCTGGAATTTACCATATACACACAAATACACAAATGTTGAAGTGGGGTAAAGGAAGTATTTCTTAGTAGTAAAAATTGTAAAAACTCACTAAGCGGTACACTTTTATGTGAAGGTATTAATTTACACGGAGCCTGCGAAGGTTCTTCAAATAACCTTTCTTGCCACATGCACGGTTCTCCAGCAGCGGTGATAGATCCAATTTTCAGGCAGCTTTCCAATGGCAGCTACATTATGCTTAATGATCACAGCTGTTGTGGCATGTTGCCAGGAAAAGCCTATCTAGTTAGTGTGTCAGCAAGGGTCACTTGTATGCAAGTATTGTATCCAAAAAGCAAGACAGACAGGGAGTCGGCGTTATGGCCTTCCCTGAAAGCCATTCTTTTGCAAGAAACTGTGCCACTGACCTCGCCTAGAGAAACGTATGATCTGCAAGTTGCAAGGACTTCTGCAGAGATACATGCATTATACGTGCAGAATGCACTAAAGATATCCCCCCCTGTTCTGGGTTGTGATATGGAAAAAAATGCGCTGGAAACCCACACTTGGTTGGAGAGAGCAGTTGATACTTGTCTGCCTGTTGCCAGGTGTAGAGGGAATGTTCACCGCCCACCGGCTCCCTGGTACACTGAAGAACTCAAATTAGAAAAAACTAAGTGTAAGGCACTCGAACGGAAATGGCGCAAACACTACGACCCTCTAAAAAAAGAAATATACCGTAAGGCCAGAAATCTTTATCACTCGGCCTGCACGAGAGCCAAAGCCTGTTATGTAACAGAGACCATTAATACTGCTGCCAACAAAGAACGGACTCTTTTTAATACAGTCAAGGAACTAGCTGGAGCAAATTCTATGGCGGCCGCACGCCCCCTTACCACCCAAAAATGTCAAGATCTTGCCACTTATTTTGTGGAAAAGATTGAGAACATCATTGCCAACATTAACCCCCCGGTGAGGGATGGCAGAGAAGTTCCGTCCCCAGTTAGATCAATAGGATACCGGCTTGACTCTTGGCCATCCATCTCCTTGGACACTCTGAAATCCTTGGCTATTTCTATTAAGTCAGGCTCTCCTTGTGACCCTCTTCCTATTAGCATTCTGAGCCAACTTGACGACTCTGCTCTGAGGATCATTGCTGAGACATTAAATGCCTCTATTCACCTGGCAAAAGTCCCAGCGTCCTGGAAGCACGCCATGGTCAGCCCTCTGTTGAAGAAGCCGTCTGCTGATCCTGAGGTGCTGGCCAACTATCGCCCCATCTCCCTGTTGCCTGCTTTCTCAAAAATCTTGGAGAAGCACATTCACGGTGTACTTACAACATACACGGAGAATAACAACTTACTCCATTTCTCCCAGTCAGGTTTCAGGGCTGGTCATTCCACCGAGTCCGCCCTCCTGGGAGTCACCGAGAAGATCAGGGGGCTCTTGGACGATGGGCAAACGGTTGCGCTTGTCCTGCTTGATATAAGCGCGGCCTTCGACACCATCTCACACAACAGACTGCTCACCAGGCTGAGTGAGGATGGTGTCGGAGGGACAGCGCTGGACTGGATCGAGTCCTATTTGTGCAACCGGACGTTTCAGATCTCGTCCTCTCAGGCTCAGTCAGATACCTTTGTTTCACCCCATGGCGTGCCTCAGGGCTCAATTTTGAGTCCGCTATTTTTTAACCTGTATCTCCGCCCTCTCGCCGATCTAGCAGAGCGAGTAGGTCTAGAACTCATGACCTATGCGGATGATTCGCAGATTATTTTTTCTCTCACCAACTCGGAGCCTTCATCCCCCTCTGCGCTGAAACTAGGTCTCCACGAAGTCTTCAGCTGGATGTCAACAAACCAGCTGAAGCTCAACGGGGAGAAGACGGAGATCCTTCTCTTAGGTAAAAACAGAGACCTGTGGCAGGATACTCATTGGCCGCCATCTTTGGGCGCTTTTCCTATCCCGGCTACCCAGGTCAGAAACTTAGGGGTGTGCATCGATGATTCACTATCGATGAAACAGCAGGTCAATAAAGTGGCTGGCACTTGCTTCACTATCCTCAAATGGCTGCGGAAGATTATCTGGATGCTGCCTGTTGATACCCAGAAGACCGTAGTCAATGCACTTATTACATCTAGGCTTCACTACGGTAACATCTTATACCTGGGTTCCAACTTAGCCGTGATCAGGCGGCTTTAGCTAGTCCAGAACTCCGCAGCCAGGCTGCTGTGTAAAATTCCCAGGACAGCAAGGATTTCGAAGCACCTTAAGGACCTGCACTGGCTCAGGGTTGAGAACCGGGTTCGGTTCAAAGCTTTGACCTATATGTTTAAGATCAAGGCAGGAACCGCACCAAAGTATTTGCAAAAACTAGTTAGGCCCTACTCTCCTGCACGCAATCTCCGCTCTTCAAATGGAGCAAATTTTGCGGTTCCTAGATTTAAACTGGCCCGAGTGGGAGGGAAATCCTTTTCCCATCTGGGACCAGTCCTTTGGAACTCCCTTCCCCCAGCTCTACGAAAGGAGGAGAACTTTGCCAGCTTTAAGAAAAGCGCTAAAACCTGGCTTTTCAATAAATAATTGTGGTCTTTGGCCGTGTTGCTTTCTGTGTTGTCGGTCTCTTAGTCCTGGCGCCGGGAAACCCTTTGTGGGTATCTGCGCGTATTATAAATGCAAAAAAAAAAAAAAAAAAAAAAAATTATCAACAAACTGCCCAGTACATTTTGCAGAAATGTTAGGTCGAATCTTAAACATGTCTGATACCAGCTGCATTGCACATGTATTTAAGACGATTTTTTCAATACTGTTAGCACCATTTGAAGCAGTCCTCTGCATTTTTCCTAACTTCGTCCACTCTGTGTTCGTTGGTTTGCCTCTCATTTTGGGACTCGTAGCAGGAATTCTATTTTTGTTTCTTCTGCTCCAATATGGCAAGTCCAGTCACCAACGATACCCACACTACCATTGGAAATGCTCTCCTAGCTATGCGGTACCGTGACAGAATAACACAGTGTCTTGGCTTGGCTCGTTTAAGAGATCTGAATACCACTTGGTTCCTTTCATTCAGACCAATCTGGCAAGATTGCATCTTACCTGTTCTACGATGCCTGCTTTGCAGAGAGGAATGCGTGTTAGACGTTTGTCTTAAACTTCCATCAGCACTGCCAATGGATGTTGACACTTTGCTGGGTCCCGTAACGGCTCATACAACGTGTTGCCCCCAACGGCTGCCAATCCTGATGACTGCATTCATTGAGATCTCACCGGCGAATCCAGCTACTGGTGAGGTACGTGGAACAACAGGCACACAGGTACCATCTACAGCGAACATTGCTAATGCAGATGACGCTGACGGCGATGATTCTCATCTGTGCACAATTGATCTACTTAATGAAGTAGTTCCACTTTCACCTACTGTGGTAGACGATTTCTTTGCCAGCTTAGACGATTTGATGTTTTCTCCTGACACCGAGAATAACTTTTGAAACTTGCACACAGCGTTCCATGAACTCTGAAATTTGGCCTTCACTTTTTCAAAACAAACCTTCTAACTTTGGAACTCTATTTTTCTACAATTTAATTTGAACTTTTTCCAAAATAGAACTTTTCCCTTTGGAACAGAGTACTCTGCTTAAAGTAGAACTATTCTTAGAGAACAAGAAATTCATTTAACACTTCCTAGAGACAATATTTGAGCTTGTCCTCTAAAACGATAACAGTTTATATATTCTGCTATGGAATGGTCTAAACCTTTTTCTTCTGTAAACTTAAAGCCATTTCATAAATGTCATTTCATGATTCATTCAGATAGCATTTTTATTTTGAATTATAGCTATTGCTGTAAAATGAGTGCAATACAAATGCTCATATATGTGCATAACCATTTTCGAATGCATATGTATTTTTGAGTGGGATTATGAACACATGCTTTAGTTATGTTTTAGATGCTTACAGATTTAGTAATATCAGACATAATACGTGGAGTGGGTGTTGTATAGCGTTTTAGGACCCTAGTGTAATTTTCCCGATTCATGCCCTTATATAGGTATAAAGTACCGTGTCCTTATATAGGCATAGAAATCATAACCATATTAAGACATAGCTCACGAAGTCCTAATATGGCATGGCTACTTCCACTAGTTCCGAAAATCTACAACGATTTCTTGGAAAAACCTGCCTTAAGCAGTCAGGGACTCCCCCACTGCATGAATATTGATTTATCCAAGAACTCATGGAGTTTTCAAAGAACTAAGTCTTTGATGACGTTATTATGTCCAACCTTACATCAAACTCGGCACCTTCAAGGTATAAATATACCCACACTTGCCTAGGCAGATCCACGGTGGTGTGGAGCAGTTCGACTATCTACCTACATATGACTGTTCGCCGAAGCAAGTGCCAAAGGAAGCCGACCCCCCAGCAGACGCACTGAGAGAGACGCTGTATTTTCTCTTGCTGAGAAATCCAACTCCAGTGTTTCCAACCTACCCTTGCGGGTTGTTGGGAAATCGAGTCCTGCGAGAGAGATGCCAGACCTCCTTCATTCTAAACCAAGGTACGTAACTGATTAGACCCTATCCTGCGAGAGAGATGCCAGACCTCCTTCATTCTAAACCAAGGTACGTAACTGATTAGACCCTTAGAGAATTCTTGGATTAGATTCTTGGCAAAGAATACTAAAACTAAGCTACACATCACTTACTTCTTCCCTTGTACTAGACCTAGGTTAGGTACACCGGGGTAGGCGTATTTTAGAAGCACCAGTTGAGTACTTTTTAGTCTTTATTTATTAATATATGTATTCTATGTATTTTATGGCTTAGAAACCAAATCATGCTTTAACAGTATTCTTTTATAATACTCTTCGTACTGTACGCATTATACTTTGCAAGCAGTATTAAAATAACTATCTATTGTTTCCGCGGCGCTAGAGATACATTTCTTATTCTTGGGAAACAAAGTTGTCATGTTTATGCGGTTGTCTAGTATATTCGATAGAGACCTAGTAGACCTCAGTCCTACGTCAAATCTATAGGATATATTATTCTAATTCGCAGAGCCTATTGGGAATATAGGAACTACACTACAATGTACTTCAGCAACAGCCCGGGTAAGCCACTTTCCTTTGCAAGTCGCTAACTACCCTTGGCCCCTTCATTCTTTCAGGGTCAAAATCTCTGCCGGACTACTCCGTGGGGCATTTGTGGCAAAAAGCCATTGTGAGTATACTTTTCCCTTTATGTACCAACCACTTATTTATTTGCGTGTGATGCTTACGTCTCCTAGCCCACCACAAATATTTATGGTTATGCCGATAAACCTCCACTTTAACCGTACCACCAATACGGTTACACTTTTGCCGCATTTTATCATCTACACAGCACCTTACAAATCAGCATTTACGTCTTGTTGTGAACATTAACTGCCATGCTAAGACTCTCCTCTGTATGATTGTTTGTCATACATGTTGTATGTCCAGTTATGCTTGGTGAGGGAATCTCCCTCGCACACATAGAGCACCTTAGAGAGTGCCTCATATTTTCCAATCAAAACACTCACTTAATATAAGATTGCACCTTCACTTATTTAATGGTCCTGAGGAAAGCCAGTTTTAAACTCAAAGGCCTGGCTGAAACATGTAAACCACACCTGGATGCAGGAGGCCCTAATATATACTCCTAGTACATCCACCAGCCTTTTTAAACGCTAGCAGAGGCCAAGTTATTAATGTTCATTTAAGCCTCTGGTACTGGGACCACTGTATAGCTTTTTAACTTTCACTATTCACGTCACTACACTGCACACTCAGCTACATACCTGCTCTGCTGTATCCAGGCATAGAAGCACACCCGGGACACACTCTGTGTTACTAGGTGGGCCGGATGATGAAGCATACCACCAACCAGGTTGGTGGGTGAGGGCTTCATGAAAAAACCTAATGGTTTACACCTTGCCATACAGATTTGAGTCCTGCTAAAATACTTCACAAATAGGCTAGTCCTTATTGATTAAACATATAAACCCTGGGGATACGGACTAGCTACCTAATCCTCTCTCTTTTCCCTGATAAACGGCGTATCTAGGCAGCGCACAGCTGCGAGAGACACTTGATATCCACCATGGCAGAAAACCATGGCCTAACCTTCAGCGAGAACGACATGAGTAAGATCCTCGCTGACCCCTCCTTCTTGGCAGATTTTAATATCTCCAACACAATAGCCCAAACCACCGACTGGGACATGATACGGAGAAAAAGCGGAACCGGATAAGAACCATCCTACATCCCGTCATACTCACCCAATACTTGCGAACAAACACAGCCCCAAGGGGACTTTTGGTCACCAATGCCCCCAGAATATTCGTGGACTATGCCACCTTTAGAAAAGATTGGGCATAGATAGCATGGCACTGCACCAGGGACTGGCTGGTGCTAATTATTAAAACAGCCAAACGACTATCGGAAGCCATGGTTATTGACATCCAAGCCACGGAGTCAGAATCAGAATCAGAGAAAACTTTATTCGATTTTAACAGCAGGTAAAAATCATAAAAGCGGCAAATATATATATACACAATATTACACAATTATTGACAACCATATTATTTTAAGAACATTTAAAATATTATTAAATTGATACACTGTTAGACTGAAATATTAAAAAAAAAAAATTAATCATGGAATTCCATTTCCTCAGGATACTTTTTAAAAAACCTATCATGATCATAATGCATTTTTCGTTTTCTAATTGCTGTAGGTTTAAATACGCTGGTCGGCATTGCTGCCAACAACCCTGTCTCAGGTAATTTTTAATCCATTTTTTACGTTCATTCTCGTAGTACTTACAGAATAAAATTACATGAAACGTACATTGTGTTGATAAATTATCACATTGGCATAATTCCAGATTCCTAGTCCAATCGTTTTTTATCGGGAAAGTTACTAGGCGATGGAATAAATTGAATCTGAACCTAGTTAAAATAAAACGATCAAAACCTACAGTACAAAGAAATAAATAAGGTTGTATCACATAACAGACCAGGGACATTTGGTGTTGAATTACTGTTTTTTTACTTAATTCGCCTGAACATCTTAACATCTCAAAATGGTTCATACACAACCTTTTTAACTCTTTTCTGGACATCCTAATAATCAATTCTGGTTTATTATACAATTCCGGCTTTTGCGGATCCATAAACGTTTTCCTAATATACTCTAGCCATGGAATTTGTTGTACATTGTCCAGAGCCATAGCGTCCTTAATAATTTCCCTATTTAGGGCCAGCGCTTCTGAAGCCCATACTCTCTGCCAGAGTAGGATTGGTTGCAATTTTATAATATCGGAAATGTAGTCAATACCTAACTCTGCGTAGCAGTCAAAAACTGACGTGCCCTGAGGAAGCGCTAACAAATATCTTAAAAAGCAGTTTTCTGCTATTTGAATCGGCGCTGCGTTATAAAAGCCCCATATACCCGCCCCATAAAGTGCTACACTTCTACATTTTGCCATATATATTTTCAAGAGAATTTCAGGAGGTCTCGTCCCTAATTTTTTAGCAAAATTCATTAGTGCCACAATGGAGCGTTTAAACAATAGAGTCCTATTCTCAATCGCTGGGCACCACGAGCCAGAGCCATCTAGTAGGGCCCCCAAATAAGAGAAAGTTTTGGTATGTTCAATAGAGAGGCCGTCCACCTTAATGGCCTTACATTTCGCCCGCCCTTCCCCACACATCACAAAAGATTTTTTTGCATTCATTTTTAGACCCCTTGCTTCCATGAATTCTGTATATTTAACGAGTGCCTTCTGGGCACCCATCCTAGTTCGGGCCATTAGCACTGCGTCGTCCGCATAGAGAAGGGAGACAGCCTGCTTTTTTCCGTACTTTGGGGAATCAACAATGCTGGCCTCCAATTCCCCCTCCAAAGCGTTCGTATATATGGAGAAGAGGAATGGAGCCAAGACACAGCCCTGTCTAACACCCTTCTCTATGCGGAAAGAACCAGTGCATTCCCCCCTCAGGCCATATCTCACCTTCGCCGTTGCGCCCGAGTACAACTGTCGAAGGAAGTGCACTATAGGAGGTTCCACCCTAATTTCTTCCAATATTTGCCACAGCTTATCGTGGTCCAAACAGTCGAAAGCAGCTGTGAGGTCGACAAATATGGCATAAAGGCATCCTCTTTTTGCTCGGGTGTATTTCCCTTGTATCATCACGAAGTTAAGGACCTGCTCCACAGTACCCATCCCCCTCTCTGAATCCATACTGGACCGGGCTAAGAATGTTATTTTCACTTGCCCAAGTTTGTAATTTATTTAAGATCACCCTGCCTGCAATCTTCATGAGAGAGTCCAGAAGAGATATAGGCCTGTAATTTTCTGGACTCTCTCTGTCCCCTTTTTTATAAATAGGTACAATTACCGATTCGGACCAGGTTTTAATAAATCCTTTAGCACAACAAGCCACAGGACACATGTGCAAATTGGGGCCCAAAGTTCAGTAGTCATCTTAAAAATATCATTTGGGATCCCATCCGGCCCGGAGCTTTGCCTCCTTTACTATTATTTATTGCAAGTAGGACTTCCTCATATAGGATTTCTATGGTATCGGAAAGTGATCCTGCTCTTGTGTGCCCAGAATGTTAGCTTCTACGCAGGTCCCCACTTCCCCTTCCTCTTTTTTGTATACATTAGAAAAGAAGTCTATCCACGTGCTTTTATCAATTGCGACTTCTATTCTTGCAATATCTTTTTTAATAAAGTAGGGAGCATTTACGGCCTGCTAGAACAATTTACAGTCTTTAATTTGCGAAGCCTTCAGCAGATTTTGCCAAGCCATCTCTTTTATTTCTTTTTTCCGCAGGGTCCGTGCTAAACTATAAGTCTTTCTACAGGCTCTAATTAACCCATAATCCCTAGGTTAGTTCCAAGTGCAACTTTAAGATGTGTATAAGCTTTTGTACATTTGGAATCAAACCAACCATTGCTCTTCTCGTGTTTCTTTGCGTTTGGTTGGGTAAGGGAATCCTGAATGACAGCGGTGACCTGTCGAAAGGCATCCAAGATTTCGTTATTAGTGGATTCCTCATCTAAGCAGACCAGGATAGGTGACAGGGCTTTAGATATCCTATCCGCATTAATTTTCGTTGGGTCCATTTTACCCCATTTTAGTGAGAAACCATTTTGGCGTGCCAGTACTATTTCTTGCGACCATACCAAAGACTCAATGGTTGCGGAGTTATTGTAGTCAGGTAGATTTAAGTTCAGACTGAGGGGCAAATGATCACTAAGGCCATTTGGGTGAATCATAAATTTTTCCACCCAATTGACGTATCTGGTAGGTACAATAATAAAGTCGATAACAGATTGGAAATCCCTTGATATAAAGGTTGAGCTAAACTTGACTTTCGGGGAGCACATCATGTTAGCGAAGCCAAGATCAAATGTGGCCATGATATCATTTATTTGTTCCCCTCTATGTGTGTGTACAAGGTGGGTCATATCACTCCTCTCTTCCCAATCATTTTCCTGTGATCTACATACGTTCGAATTGCATACACTAATGTTAAAATCCCCTCACCATACCAAAATTACATCTCTCCCTTTTACTTCATTTAAGTAGTTCAAATTTTCCACAACATTTTTCATCTCTTCTGCAAAATCAGCATTTTTAATATTGTTATATAAATTTACTACCAGTATTTCTGTGCCCAAGTATAATTTAATAGATACCATCTGATAATAAGCGGAATATTTAATCATTTTGACTCTCTGGACCTTCAGCAAGTTTGACACATATAAACAGATACCCCCTTTATGTCTAGCATGTATAGAGCGCACCGCTGGGATATGAAAGGTCTTATAGCCATCCAGGTGTTTTTCATTCAAAAGCCAGGTTTCCTGAATGCATAATATATCGAAGTTCTGTATGAACTCCCCCCAGATAGTATTTGAAACTTTGATCTCCAGGCCGCAGACATTCCAAAAAACTATCCTTACAAGTCCTCGGTATGATAGTGGTTTAGCCAACGGAGCAGAAGCATTATCGATATGGGGCAAAGATATTTCCCTTTTAGCAGGAGCTTCCACACATGCTACATCATTCTCAACTATACGATCATCCGCTTCAATACTTGTTTGTGTAAAACTGGGGCTTGTCAAATATACATGAATATTTCTATCTGTCTCACAGTCTAGAACGTTACTAACGAACATGGAAACTTTCTCCGGCACGAAGTTAGGCGCGTTTTGGGCTTCGATTGGGGCTTTTTCTACCTGAATATCTCGTTCTATGTTTACTTTCTGTATTATGTTCTGGTTTTGCAATGGACCAAATTTGATATTATGAGCTTTGGCAACTACGTTATTATTACCATGAAGTCAGTCACACTCATTGAGACCAGAAAGTGCTGCAAATCTATTTGGCCCTTCCAGCAATGGGTGTGATGAGTGTGAACCCTGTCCACCCCAGGTGGGTTCACCTGTTGGCCTCGACCATGATCTTCCCAGGCCAAGCTGTCTTCTATGATAAGATGTCCTAACGTGTTGCCAACCATTCCAATTCTCAGGTTGTGCTCGGTTTGGTGCCTCATAGAAAAAACCCAATGGTAAAATCTCAATGTCTGATGCCCTAACCCCCCCGCCATACACAACTTCCTTCAGTATCCTTTCAACTGGCACTGGACTATTGAAGTTAATCACAATACAATCGCCAGTTTTAGTTTTTCTCGGCCTGCCTAGCCAAGACACTCGACGGGCAATTATAACACTATGCCCTAACATGTTACCTTCTAGAGTGTTAGATGACAGCCAGTGTACAACCTTGTTTCTTAATTGATTGTACTCCTCCTTAACTCCCTCAGTGAGGGGCGGCACATTTCCCAATACCAGCACCAAAGGTGAGGATTGGGGAGGTAAATCAATAACAGGGTGAATAGCCACCTTGTTGGTGGGTTCGACCAGTTGTCTTACCCCTTCAGCCTGTATTGATGGTGGAATTAACGAGGGGGTATTCTGACTACCAGTTATCTTATTGTTCTCGGTGACAACTTTATTGTATAAGCCTCTTTTCATCGCATACTCATTAATTTTTTGTGGCCTCAGTTCATCAGGAATGCTAGTTAAAGGCGTGCAAGAGGTGATTGGAATAGTTTCTGCCTGTTGGGATATATCTATGGAGATACCCCCAGTTTTTGAGCTAGATGCAAAGTTTGCCAACGTGTGGGTATTCTCTGCAGTTGCTTTGTAGAGGTTATCCATTTTGTCGTTTATTACTTTTAGTCTCTCGATAAGAGGGAGCGTAAATGATTTAAGCAACTGCTCCACTTGAGATATAGTGCATGGTGCATCCCTGGATGCAACTATAGTGTTAGTTAAGGGCTCGAGTCTAATACTAGGTATAAGATTAGTTGGTTTAACAAACATGTGGTGGGGATTTTAGTTGTTACATTTACTTCTTTACAATTAGGCTTTGTTGGTTTTTTAGTTAGTTTTGGTACTTTCGATTTCTTGCCTAATTGACAATCCCCAGCCCTGTTTCTTTTACCCATTTGCTTATGACATATATCTTTATCTTTAGATGGAACAACAGCCTGAGCGTTTTTAGTAGTCAGTACAATAGGATGGAAGTCCTCGGAAGATAGGCTGCTACACGATGAAATGTTTACCAAGATATCCTCAGGAGTTGTTGAAAAACACCCATCTAGACCTTTACCCAATATGCTTGGGTTATTTGCACTTAGTCTTAAGCTATCGGTGCGATCTGGTGTAACAGCGTTCTTTATGTTGCCCAGGGAAGATCGCTTGTGGAGTGTAAGTTCCGTGGATAGCCGCTTCTCTGTTAAAGCGATTTCTCGTTCCAACACAACAGCTGCTCTTGTGATAAAGTTATCGAGAGTGCCTGTAATACTCCCCCCCCCGTTATGCTGGTAGCAGGCTTCCTCCCTTTCCCAGGTTGAAGGGCCATTTCCAATCACAATATATATATAGGGCGATACAGTTATAAGGACACCCTGAGGCAGGCGATTAAAATCCGAGTTCCGCTATGCTCTTACCAGATTGAAGTACGATGTTAGGGAGGTGGCCCAGTCCAGTCTTATCCGGTCTCGGACGGCCGTAGACGGCCCGCCCTTGTCCCGGGCTTCTCCCGGGACGCTCCCGCGATGCGGGGAATGGTGCAGATATTAATGCGCCTCCTGGCGCGATTTCCCCGTTGTGCGGCTTCCGGCCGCGGGTGCTGCTGGGGAGTGAAGTCTCCCAGGCTCTCCCCCACACAGCGGCCGCAACGGTGACTCTGAGGTTGTGGCGGCGGGGGGGTGAGCGGGCACGGCAACACTGGACAGCAGGCAGCGGGTTCGAAATTAAAGAGATGCGGGCTCGAGGTACGGGCTCCAATGTTCGCCCGGAGTTTCCCTGTTCACCCCGCTCTGCCGGGAATGGTGCAGATATTAATGCGCCTCCTGGCGTGATTTGCCGTTGTGCGGCTTCTGGCCGCGGGTGCTGCTGGGGAGTGTAGTCTCCCAGGCTCTCCCCCACACAGCGGCCGCAACGGTGACTCTGAGGTTGCGGTGGCGGGGGGTGAGCGGGCACGGCAACACTGGACAGCGGGCAGCGGGTCAGAAATTAAAGAGATGCGGGCTCAAGGTACGGGCTCCAATGTTCGCCCGGAGTTTGTGTTCACCCCGCTCTGCCGGGAATGGTGCGGATATTAATGCGCCTCCTGGCGCGATTTCCCGTTATGCGGCTTCCGGCTGCGGGTGCTGCTGGGGAGTGTAGTCTCCCAGGCTCTCCCCCACACAGCGGCCACAACGGTGACTCTGAGGTTGCGGCGGCGGGGGGGGTGAGCGGGCACGGCAACACTGGACAGCGGGCAGCGGGTCCAAAATCAAAGAGATGCGGGCTCGAGGTACAGGCTCCAATGTTCGCCCGGAGTTTCTGCGTTAACCCCGCTCTGCTGGGAATGGTTCGGATATTAATGCGCCTCCTGGTGCGATTTCCCGTTGTGCGGCTTCCGGCCGCGGGTGCTGCTGGGGAGTGTAGTCTCCCAGGCTCTCCCCCACACAGCGGCCGCAACGGTGACTCTGAGGTTGCGGCGGGGGGTGAGTGGGCACAGCAACACTGGACAGCGGGTCCCAAATTAAAGAGATGCGGGCTCGAGGTACGGGCTCCAATGTTCGCCCGAAGTTTCTGTGTTCACCCCGCTCTGCCGGGAATGGTGCGGATATTAATGCGCCTCCTGGCGTGATTTCCTGTTGTGCGGCTTCCGGTTGCGGGTGCGGCTTTGGAGTGTAATCTCCCAGGCTCTCCCCCACACAGCGGCCGCAACGTTGACTCTGAGGTTGCGGCGGCGGTGGGTGAGCGGGTACGGCAACACTGGGCAGCGGGTCCCAAATTAAAGAGATGCGGGCTCGAGGTACGGGCTCCAATGTTCGCCCGGAGTTTCTGTGTTCACATCCAAGCCACGGAGAGTCACTTTAGAACTACGATCACATCCTACATCCTACTAGAAGAAACTAGATGATCAAAACAAAGAGATGACTGAATACAAAGACTACCTTACCCAAGCTAAAATGAACAAATTCCAGAAAGATCTTAAGATTTTCTCTCTCTGTATATTTTAGGTAAATTGAATTCTGGGGTTCTGTGAGTTCAATTCTGCATTGCCAATTGTCAATGCCAATATAGAATTTGCACTCTGAGGAATCACAATCAAAAGTAAAAGAGAAAACAGGAACTAAAAACTTGCAAAAAAGATATCTCAGACCTGACATTCGTGCTCCAAGAACTTCTCACTACTGCCTATACTCTACCACATATTCTGCCATTGCTCTCTCGTGAAAAGATGTCCAAAGTGCTTTACTATCTGGGAAAAATGCTTTACTATCTGCAAACATGATGATAACTCATCCGTAAAAAGCAACCATAAAAAGCAATCGTCATGTCTCTAAACTTTCTTACCAGTGCAATCAGATTAGGAATTCAGAAGCTTGTCGAACGTGACAATGTCCAATTACATCATCGCCGAATATCACGTAGATTTCTCAATGACCGCACCTCACTTCTTATGTGAATCACCCAATTGGTGATTTAATGATCTCTATGTCCAAGAATTGAATTTTCTCTCTCTGTATATTGTAGGTAAATTGAATTCTGGGGTTCAATGAGTTCAATTCTGCATTGCAGAATTGAACTTGCAGAACCCCAGAATTCAATTTACCTACAATATACAGAGAGAGAAAATTCAATTCTTGGACATAGAGATCATTAAATCACCAATTGGGTTAGTTACATCGGTTTACAGGAAACCCACTGATGTGAACAACGCTTTGCATTTCTCTAGTGCACATCCCATGGCACTAAAAGAACATCTTCCTTTTTCACAGTTTATGAGAATTAAAAGAATCAGTTCAGACAACAACACCTGTGGAAATGAGATTCATGCACAATGCATGAGATTTAAGGAAAGAGGATATCCCTCTGAAGTATTGGAGAAAGCAGTAAAACGAATCGCATCCAAGCAAAGGGTGGATCTTTTACAGCCCAATAAGAAAGTAGAGCAACAACGTGAAGTGTTTGTACTAAAACATTCCTCTCAAGCAACACAGATTAAGAAAATCATAAGAGATAGGTGGGAAATTATCGATCAAGAACTTGACTTTGTAAATCTCTTTAATGGTCTACCTCTTTTTGCTCATACTAGACCACGCGACCTACGAGAATTGTTGAAACCAAGAGAGAAACAGACAGGCAGTCACAAGGGCATGCGAAAATGTTATAACTGTGGACAATGCAGCAATGTAATCCTGGGGGACTTGTTTACACATCCACACACAGGCAAACAGTTGAGATTGCGACATACATCAGATTGCAATACGGAACAAGTTATATATGCCATCAAATGCCCATGTGGCTTAGTCTATGTTGGCAGAACGAGTCGTAAGATCAAAACTAGAATAGTGAAGCAAAGGGTAGAATCCGCAATCAGAACACATCACCACTAGCTGCACATTGGTTGCAGGCAGCACACACTATACACTATATATAGTGGAGTGGTGTGGCTCACTGGTTAGAGGCGGCAGACCCGTAAGCAGAGAACGGCCCAGGACCAGGGTTCAATTCCCGACACGGCAGGGTCGTGGACCAGGGTCAAAACTGACTCGATAATTCTCGCCTTGGTGCCTACTCTAACCAGGGAACACACTCGGCAACTCTGGGCATTAAGCTTGCCTCATCTCTACAACGGCCCACCACAGACGCCGGGGATGCCTGGTTTCACCTTGGAGATACCCAGAAAGGGACCATCTCACAGGGAAAACCAGGACGGGTTCCCCAGCGGTCTTCAGCGCCAGGATACTCTATGGAGTCGCAGTGCGCTTTACAAGTACACCCACATTTACATTTACATTTATACCACAATTGCGTTTCACAGTACTTGAGCACATCATCCAAAGGCCAGGGATTGACATGAACACTGCGCTAGCACGCAGAGAAACACATTGGATTAAAACTTTAGGTACTGTGACTCTGGGAGGATTAAATGACCATTATGAAATGATTTGCTTCTTGTGAAATGTATTGTTCTGACTTATTCTTATGTACAGAATTTGTACTCTTTCTAATTTCAATCTCATTTCCCTTTTTCTTTTTACTGTTTTATTATTTATTTTCACAGGCACTTAACAACTCTCTACAGCACATGAAGTGTGAACAGATGCATCATAACCTTGAAACTGGGAAACTTGGTGTTTACACATTGTTATCTAGAACTGTCCCAAAGAGGCGCTGGTGCATACTAAATAGGGACATGATGCACAATAAAGTTATAGCTCTCTTTTTTTAAAAAAAAGCACTCATCCGTTTTTGTCAGGACCGATTCACATAACTGACGAAACTTCATTTTTACCAGTTACATAATTGCATCTACCTTGTTTTGTTCGTGAGTACCTTATGGTATCTCACGCCACATATTGAGTACAGTCTCGAACCCTGAATAGTGGAGGGAAAGACACGCGTAAGCGGCACTCCTGTGCCTTTAAATGCAAAGCACGTTGGGATAGCTTGTGTTCGAATGCGGAAGTCAGAGGCACACGCTGGTAATTCATGTTGGGAGCGCGAGGAAAGCTGGAAACTTGGTGAGCTACAACACGCTTGGGCATATTACACTTGTATTTTTTTTTTATATATATACTGAGAAGACTTCAATTCAAGTTTTCCTATAATTCTGTCTTTCACAGACACGAAACTCACACCATTTGGGAAGCTATTGCAGTTGTAACTTATCGTTACTCGGGTTGCAGGCTCACATTAAAGAGTCTCCTGGTAAGCCTTTTTTATCTTAATCTTTATATAAATAGACAGGGAACTCTTTGTGGATTTAGGATAGCACAACCAAGCCTTCACATATTTTTGCAGCTCACATAAAAAGTGAGGTGAGGTCATTGAGAAATCTACGTGATATTCGGCGATGATGTAATTGGACATTGTCACGTTCGACAAGCTTCTGCATTCCTAATCTGATTGCACTGGTAAGAAAGTTTAGAGACATGACGATTGCTTTTTATGGTTGCTTTTTACGGATGAGTTATCATCATGTTTGCAGATAGTAAAGCATTTTTCCCAGATAGTAAAGCACTGTGGACATCTTTTCAAGAGAGAGCAATGGCAGAATATGTGGTAGAGTATAGGCAGTAGTGAGAAGATCTTGGAACACGAATGTCAGGTCTGAGATATCTTTTTTGCAAGTTTTTAGTTCCTGTTTTCTCTTTTACTTTTGATTGTGATTCCTCAGAGTGCAAATTCTATATTGGCATTGACACTGATGTAAATATATGTTCAAGTGGATGAATACATTTATACTATATACCAATATGTTATCATTGTGTTGTAGGTTCCTGTGGATATAACACTTGGACATCACCTGTTCTTTACGAGTACATAAATATGACCCCTGAAGAAGGGCTCGCTCCTAGAACCCGAAATGAATTGGGATCTATATTTGAGTTTTTTTGATATTGTATATCTATGATTCATTGATATCGGATATTGCTGTATGATTGATTAAGTAAGCTTTACATTGTAAATACACAATGAGATTTCTATTAACTAAATTATGTTCCATATGAAGTTGTTACTGACATGAACAAGGGTGTGATTAAAATGAAATGCCTTTGAGCTTCTGAGTTGAGTATTAATTTTTAATATAAATTGATTAAGCCGACTAGCGTCGCCCACTCAGGCTGTGCTATGGCTTTAGGTTGTGGCCACCCACAACCCTCTTTTGAATTGTTTTAGCAGATAGAGATTGATTGGGGTCTGATCTCTCTCCACAGCAGCAGCACGCCTAACAGTTTAAAGATTCTTGTATGTTCATCACATTTGGTTTACACTTATTTTATTAAGGTGTGCAGTCACATTCTCTTTATTTGTATTAATTCCAACAGACCTAATAGTGTCTTGCACCCACATGACATAATGTCTTGGAAAGACATTGCCGATTTGACTACTAATCAAGCCGAAACTAAAGCTTACACTTCAGATGAAGCAGAGTCTATATATGCACTAGTTAGGGAAGTACGAGATTATGGGGCATCCACAGGCAACACAAAACAACAACTTAGACAGTTGGAATACTTACTTAAAAAGGAGATCAACCAACGTCTCCACGCGACAACCCTCATAGAATACCATAAAGTCAAGAGAATTCCTAGAGGACTCCGCATAGCTCTCAAACATATGTTATTCAAATTCAATAAGGCATTCATGTCGAGATGGTATGCCATCCTCAATAAATGCTCTCTTGATTTGATACTCCTAATTGTAGAAGAAATTTCATCTATACTAATTGAATTAACCTCAGATATCAACAAGCTGAAGGATGAAATCTCTCAGAAAATGGACAGTGAGGATTGGAGTAAAGTATTAGAAGACATTAACTGTAAATTAGATAGACATGCTAAAGAGGTTCATGAAAGGAAGATTCGTAAATTTTGAAGGGACACCATCGATTACAAGTTAGATGAGGTTTACTCTTGGGCAGAGAGTTATGTCCAGAAACGTTTCTTTAACAAACCTAACACCAATCCTAACTCTTCTGAGGAGAGCTTAGTGACTGATCAAGATCTCACGGTACAACGCCCTAAACCCACTCTAGCACAAACACAGAGAAGTACACCCTCTGAGAGTTCTGCCTCTACATCTACACCACAACCTTCTTTTTTAGCAGAGGGCCCGGCATCAAAAGCACCACCCGACAAAACCGCAACCGCTCTAGAAGTCGCACTAGAAGGGGAAAAGCAAAATAAAACCGAGGGCAGGCCACCAAGGAATGTAAAAAAACAGATTCCCTAGTGCTGAATATATCTAGAAGAATTTTAACTACAGATGAAATACAAGTTTTGAATAAAGGCACGTCTTTCGTGCCTACATATTCATCCAATGGTTTGGAAACTGAGATTTCTTTATTCAAATTTATGCGTAAATTACACTTGAAGTGTTTTTTTTCAACTTTACCAACTAATGAAGAGAAGAGTGAGGAATCTAGAAAGTTTCGCCCAAAAAGTAAATTCATGTCACCAATTTACCCACAAATCACTTGACATTTTTGAACACCTTGTTAAGAAGGATCTCCAAAATATCGATTACAAAAAGACAGCACGTTTGAACATGAAACCTAAGGAACTGCAGATCCTCAACTCATTACAACAAGATGAGTCCATTATTTTTCAACCAGCGGATAAAGGAGGGGCCTTGGTAGTCCTTGATAGAAACTTTTATGAACAAAATGTGGACCAACATGTTTCTGATTCTGATACTTACATTTTAGTAGATCAAGATCCTACGAATGAGTTAATCACTTTATTAACTAATATTGTTACCAAAGCAGTTGAGGATGGGATAATTGATGAGAAGACTGGCAAATTTCTCATAAATGAGACACCCAAAATTCCTAAAATATACATGCTTCCAAAGATGCATAAGGACAGTTTACAACCACCGTTTAGACCCATTGTGGCTGGGTGTGATTCCATACATGAGGCTGTTGGACACTATTTAGACTACTTCTTACAACCTCTGGTCCAGTCATGGACCACTTACGTAAAAGACACTACGGATTGTCTATTGAAATTGGAGAATATTTGGACAGTGTTCCTCGAAGAAGTTCTACTATGTACAATTGATGTGACAGCCTTGTACACCTCTATAGCCCACAATGAGGGCATTGAGGCTGTCGAGTGGAGATTACTTGATTCGGTTGTATGATTTAACAACTACCTCTGGAATCACGAGTGCCTAAACCACGAAGGCTAAACAACGACCAAATCGCACCCACTATGTTTTGAACCACGACTCACTAAACCACGAAATAAATTCTATTTACATATAAAACAGAATCTACTACTATGTCTCTCCAGTTCGCTCAGTGCTTCGGGTCTGAGTAGGGCTGCATAAATGCTCTAAAAACAATTTACGGAGTAACACTATTGAAAGGTGCCGGTTCAGCTGCGAGAGTGTTTTTTGTGCCACACTCAAAATTAGCTGTTACGTGGGACTATAAAAAAAAGAAACTGACAATAAATAAGCGTCGTTTGAGGCAAAATTATACATGGTCTAATAAATAAGTCATATTTCCATAATATTACACTTGCAACCTAACAAGAATTCCCAAGAGCAGCATAAGTTGATGGGCGGAAGGCACCATGGTCCCAACGGTCGACTTCACGCAACAAACTCTGTTTAGCAGGGGGTGCACCAGGACCTCCCTCTGGGCCCCCACTACATCCAACAGGGTTCGCTGCACCACACTGCCCCTCTGCAGTCCTCCTCCTCGCAGCAGGGTGTACTCCATCTCACCCTCTCAAGGGGTGCCGTTCCACACTGCGCCACAGCCTCCACACCCGCAACCTAAGTGCACAAGTCAAAGTTTCCCAGTGTGGAGTGCGCGCCGAGAAACAGATGAGCCTTCACCCTCCCCTCTCCATCTTCCTCCCTCCTAAATTAGCCTAAGCAGGAGGGGCTGTCGGGGTTGCACAGTCTGCACTTCAGTGGAACGGGCTGAGCATTGAATGTGCCAGCTCTCGTGTACATTGCACCAAAGATTTCGTTCCTGAAATAGACAGTGAAATCCCTGTGTCCATATTCCGTGCCCAGGGTCCATCCGCCTAAAAACAATCCTACAGTGCCATCTACTGGCAAATTAAAACCAGGTAAATTAAAACTATCATTAGATGTTTATTAAAAATAGTATACATTTGAATTGTACTTTAAATTAAAATAAATACAATCGTGTTTAAAGGTTGGAGTCATTGTTAAGGCCACTCGTTCTTTAATGAAGTAGTTGTTAAGGAGGTCGTGGTTCAGTCCAAGGTCGTTGTATATGAGTCGTTGTTAAGGTCACTCGTTGTTTCAAAATCGTTGTTCAGGCCGTTTCCCCTTGATTCTACTTTGAGGACAGACCAATCGATTTTTCTACTTGAACTTTTACACTTTGCCGTATATCACAGTTATTTCAGTTGGAAGGAGAATTTTTATTTACAGCGCACCGGAATGTCCATGGGTTTTCCCGGAGCCAATTCCTATGCAAATATTTTCATGCCATTTTTTGAACATAGATACATTTTGACAAACCAACATTGGCAATCGCGCATAGCAACCTTTTTGAGATATATAGATGACATCCTGGTCATCTGGAGAGGTTCTCAAACTGAACTTGAAGATTGCATTGCAGAATTGAACTCACAGAACCCCAGAATTCAATTTACCTACAATATACAGAGAGAGAAAATTCAATTCAAGCACAATGCATGAGATTTAAGGAAAGAGGATATCCCTCTGAAGTATTGGAGAAAGCAGTAAACAAATCACATCCAAGCAAAGGGTGGATCTTTTACAGCCCAGTAAGAAAGTAGAGCAACAACGTGAAGTTTGTACTAAAACGTTCCTCTCAAGCAATACAGATTAAGAAAATCATAAGAGATAGGTGGGAAATTATCGATCAAGAACTTGACTTTGTAAATCTCTTTAATGGTCGACCTCTTTTTGCTCATACTAGACCACGCAACCTACGAGAATTGTTGAAACCAAGAGAGAAACAGACAGGCAGTCACAAGGGCATGCGAAAATTTTATAACTGTGGACAATGCAGCAATGTAATCCTGGGGGGCTTGTTTACACATCCACACACAGGCAAACAGTTGAGATTGCGACATACATCAGATTGCAATACGGAACAGGTTATATATGCCATCAAATGCCCATGTGGCTTAGTCTATGTTGGCAGAACGAGTCGTAAGATCAAAACTAGAATAGTGGAGCAAAGGGTAGAATCCGCAATCAGAACACATCACCACTAGCTGCACATTGATTGCAGGCAGCACACACTATACCACAATTGCGCTTCACAGTACTCGAGCACATCATCCAAAGGCCAGGGATTGACATGAACACTGCGCTAGCACGCAGAGAAACACATTGGATTAAAACTTTAGGTACTGTGACTCTGGGAGGATTAAATGACCATTATGAAATGATTTGCTTCTTGTGAAATGTATTGTTCTGACTTATTCTTATGTACAGAATTTGCACTCTTTCTATTTTCAATCTCATTTCCCTTTTTCTTTTTACTGTTTATTATTTATTTTCACGGGCACTTAACAACTCTCTACAGCACATGAAGTGTGAAAAGATGCATCATAACCTCGAAACAGGGAAACTTGGTGTTTACACATTGTTATCTAGAACTGTCCCAAAGAGGCGCTGGTGCATACTAAATAGGGACATGATGCACAATAAAGTTATAGCTCTCTTTTTTTTAAAAAAAAGCACTCATCCGTTTTTGTCAGGGCCGATTCACATAACTGACGAAACTTAATTTTTACCAGATACATAATTGCATCTACCTTGTTTTGTTCATGAGTACCTTATGGTATCTCACGCCACATATTGAGTACAGTCTCGAACCCTGAATAGTGGAGGGAAACACACGCATAAGCGGCACTCCTGTGCCTTTAAATGCAAAGCACGTTGGGATAGCTTGTGTTCGAATGCGGAGGTCAGAGGCACACGCTGGTCATTCATGTTGGGAACGCGAGGAAAGCTGGAAACTTGGTGAGCAACAACACGCTTGGGCATATTACACTTGTATTTTTGGTTTTTTTTATATACTGAGACAACTTGACTTCAAGTTTTCCTATAATTCTGTCTTTCACAGACACGAAACTCACACCATTTGGGAAGCTATTGCAGTTGTAACTTATCGTTACTCGGGTTGCAGGCTCACATTGAAGAGTCTCCTGGTAAGCCTTTTTTATCTTAATCTTTATATAAACAGACAGGGAACTCATGGTGAATTTAGGATAGCACAACCAAGCCTTCACATATTTTTTGCAGTTCACATAAGAAGTGAGGTGCGGTCATTGAGAAATCTACGTGATATTCGGCGATGATGTAATTGGACATTGTCACGTTCGACAAGCTTCTGCATTCCTAATCTGATTGCACTGGTAAGAAAATTTAGAGACGTGACGATTGCTTTTTATGGTTGCTTTTTACGGATGAGTTATCATGTTTGCAGATAGTAAAGAATTTTTCCCAGATAGTAAAGCACTTTGGACATCTTTTCAAGAGAGAGCAATGGCAGAATATGTGGTAGAGTATAGGCAGTAGTGAGAAGATCTTGGAGCACAAATGTCAGGTCTGAGATATCTTTTTTGCAAGTTTTTAGTTCCTGTTTTCTCTTTTACTTTTGATTGTGATTCCTCAGAGTGCAAATTCTATATTGGCATTGACACTGATGTAAATATATGTTCAAGTGGATGAATACATTTATACTATATACCAATATGTTATCATTGTGTTGTAGGTTCCTGTGGATATAACACTTGGACATCACCTGTTCTTTACGAGTACATAAATATAACCCCTGAAGAAGGGCTCGCTCCTGGAACCCGAAATGAATTGGGATCTATATTTGAGTTTTTTTGATATTGTATATCTATGATTCATTGATATCGGATATTGCTGTATGATTTATTAAGTAAGCTTTACATTGTAAATACACAATGAACTGAATTATGTTCCATATGAAGTTGTTACTGACATGAACAAGGGTGTGATTAAAATTATATGCCTTTGAGCTTCTGAGTTAAGAGTATTAATTTTTAATATAAATGTATTAGGACGACTAGCGTCGTCCACTCAGGCTGTGCTATGGCTTTAGGTTGTGGTCACCCACAACCCTCTTTCGAATTGCAGATACATAGATGACATCTTCGTGATCTGGGAGGACACACAGGATACCCTGACTACATTTCTTGCCTGGCTCAATGGCCGTGACCCTTCCCTCGGGTTCACTAGCACCTCAAGCGCTACCGAGCTGGCATTCTTGGATCTCAACATTACAGCAAAACAAGGCACCCCTACTAAAAACCCACAGCAAGGAACTACCTTCTGCGGTTCGACAGCTTCCACCCTAGACCGTTGAGAGAAAATCTCTCCTTCGGCCACTTCCTACAAATACGCAGGAACTGCAGCCAACTGACTGACTATAAGAAACAATCAGTTACCCTAGCACACAAACTACAAGAACGCGGCTACCCAAGAGCAGTCATTGCCAAAACCCAAAAGAGGCCACACAACCAAAATAGGGAGCCACTTCTAGAAACAGTGACAAAAGACCTCGAACCATCACCGATGACATGCGTGACAACGTATAACACAGCATCCAACCAGGTCTCCAGTATTATCCGTAAACACTGGCGAATAATTAACTCAGGGACCAGAGAGTGGGAGACACCGCGTTTTGCATACAAATGAGCAAATAACTTGAAAGATCCTTTGGTGTCCACACGACCAAGAGCCAGCCATAAACCCACAAATAACACTGTCCTTAATGCCTGGGGGGTACCAAGAGTCACCAGCCATTACCCCTGCAATGACTGTAGCGTGTGCCACCTTACCCAACACACCAAAATTCTTGATCTAGAACCCGGAAAAACGTGGACACAACGCCAACACACAAACTGTAATTCAAGTAACGTGGTGTACCTCATTACATGCCCATGCGGCCTCCGCTATGTGGGCATGACGACTCGGAAAGTAAGGACTAGAGTGGTTGAACACAGGAGCACCATCAGGTGCAAAAAGAACATCAGCAGATTGACAGATCACTTTTAACAAAATCGCCACACCCCCAATGACATGACTTGGATGGTCATTGAACATTTTGATGCCAACCAACGTGACAATGACAAGATCCTCCTAACAAAAGAACAAAGATGGATCTACCGGCTGGCCTCACAGCGTCATGATCTCAATGACTCCATTCCATGGAGCTCTTTGAAACCATAAATGAAACCTAATTATTGGGCACCTGATAAATGTATTACCAATACACGGAGGGTACTGAACCCCCGATTTTCATGATACAGATGCCATGTGCTCGTTCTCCTTTCCCCCCCCGTACTACTCCCACTCCTAGGGTGGCTCCCTAATGTATGTGTTCCTTAACTATACACTTCTGGAAATGCCCCCGATGCTAACCACTGAGCAATAACCTGTCTGACACACTTCAGCAGGTAACCCATTCTACTCAGCACACTGCCGGTATCTTCACCCGGGCATCGCCCGCTTCGACTGCGCAGGCGCCGCCCAGACTCCAAAGCGCATGCGCAGGCATTGAGACGCTCGCCTCCTTACTCGCACAGGCAGTCTCTCTTCTGTCCTCCTTATCACCGGTGATTCAAGAAACCGGGCAATACTTAAAACTGCAACAGACCTCGAGCCATTCTCCGGAGGTCCGTAACGTAACAACAGGTTCACCGCAGGTCTTTACCGCAAGTACTGTGAGTAACATGTACTTCAGGAACAGCCCGGGTAAGCCACTTTCCTTTGCAAGTCGCTAACTACCCTTGGCCCCTTCATTCTTTCAGGGTCAAAATCTCTGCTGGACTACTCCGTGGAGCATTTGCAGCAAAAAAGCCAGCTCAATGGCCGTGACCCTTACCTCAGGTTAGGTGTGAGGCTACTTTTCCTTTTATGTACCAACCACTTATTTATTTGTGTGTGATGCTTACGTCTCCTAGTTCACCACAAATATTTATGGGTATGCCGATAAACCTTCACTTTAACCGTACCACCAATACGGTTACGCTTTTGCCGCATTTTATCGTCTACACAGCACCTTACAAATAGGCATTTACGTCTTGTTGTGATCATTAACTGTCATGCTAAGACTCTCCTCTGTATGTTTGTTTGTCATACATGTTGTATGTCCAGTTATGCTTGGTGAGGGAATCCCCCTCGCACACATAGAGCACCTTAGAGAGTGCTTCACATTTTCCAATCAAAACACTCACTTAGGCTGTGGGGTTTTAGGTTTAAACCTATAATAACTGATAAAACCCCACTGAAAGAAAAATAGCCCTCACCGGTGAAAACATATAAACACTGAAAAAACACCTGCACAACCACAAACTAAATGTCATTCAAAGAAAGGAAAAAGAAAGTGAAAGAGTCATTTTGTTCTTACCGAAGGGGCCAATAAAATGTAACTTTGTTATACAAGCTAGCAGTAAGAAAGACTGGCTAACATTATTCTGCTTGAGTTTTGTTCTTTAGGGATGCCACTAAAATATTGTTTCTTCTTCCTTTTACTTTTTTCAGTTTTATGGCCTTTGGTCTAAAGATGCAGGGTTTACTTTCACGTTTTAGGTTTAGTTTAATTATTTTATAAACTGTAGAGAATCAGGACCTATCAAACTCACATTTGATATTTTGGCTGCATTTGATTCTTTCACTGATAGGTAAAATGGCTAGTTTCATAAAAATCTTTCCTAATATGTGTCATCACATTTGCCCACAGAGAATGGGTAAAAACCCTTAATACATCAGACCATAGTTTCTAGTGGGTCAGTATTGATAGTAGGGGAATTGCCAACACCTCAGGCTTTAAACATTAAAGCTAAGGTATAGTGACAAGTATATATATATATCACCAAGCATCTGGGATAGTGGTGAAAACGTGACACCAGACTTTTGGAAAACATGGAACGCAGTGTCACTTGTTTTGCTCTGCAAAAAAGGTTCTTTCCAAGTTCAACAAAGATTGGAGTGATATGGTTTGTATTTGTAGTGATTCAGCTACGTATATAAACAATTTGTGTGATGACCTGTCAAAATTGATACCCGAGCTGAAGTGATTCCCTGTAGGAGATCCTTGCCACTTGTTAGATGGTATGCTGAAAGCTTCTTTACAATCTTCAGAGTTAATGAGGGATGCTATTGACTTTTTAGTCCATTCTGGTGCACTGTTTTCTTATGCCCAGGAACTAAAACGCAAATATTTATCATTTCGTGCTTTTTGTGGCATCAAAGAATGAGTCATCCAAACTGTGCCCCTTAGCTGACGGTTCTCAACCCAAGGGGCTATGAATGCTGAAAGGGCCTTTTCACAGAAGTTTACATGGGAAGGAAAGCGCAAGCGCACATGACCAAAGACTCACTGAAGAAGTATTGTATGGTGTACTACAATAAGATTAATTTGCAAAAATCTCTTTGAACTTCATCTACACTGTACGTACACTGTCTATATACCACGTTCTTTCAGTGCAGAAATCAAGCAATGATAAAAGCAAAACGTTCCATAAACACAGGAAAAACACTTTTTCTGTTGTTTTTAGTGGCGTGAAAATGTGTAACCACTGATAACAACTGTTTTTTAAGATATTGAAAACACTGAAAAAACCCCACCAGAATTTACCAATAATAGAAACTGAAAACAGGACAGCCTACACTCACTTAATATAAGATTGCACCTTCACTTATTTAATGGTCCTGAAGAAAGCCAGTTTTAAACTCAAAGGCCTGGCTGAAACATGTAGACCACACCTGAATAAAGGAGGCCCTAATATATACTACTATTACATCCACCAGCTTTTTTAAACGCAAACAGAGGCCTAGTTATTAAAGTTAAATTACCCCATGGATACTGGGACCACTGTATAGCTTTTTAACTTTCACTATTCACGTCACTACACTGCACACTCAGCTACATACCTGCTCCGCTGTATACAGGCGTAGAAGCACACCCAGGACACACTGGTGTCACTGGGTGGGCCCGATGATAAAGCATGCCACCAACCAGGTTGGTGGGTGAGGGCTTCATGAAAAAACGTAATGGTTTACACCTTGTCATGCAGATTTGAGTCCTGCTAAAGTACTTCACAAATAGGCTAGTCCATAGACTTGCCATTCTTCTTTCTGAAAGCCCTACTCTGTTGTTGAGAAGTATCTATACTCATTAAAAGGGCTATCATCTATAAACAGCATTGGTACAAGCAGGAAAACAAAGCCACTTTTTTGCCTTTGTACCATCATGTCTTGGCAGCGGTCTCTAAATTGGGTTTTTCAAGATAGTTTGTCAGATGTACCCATGTATTTTATGCGGAAGCTGAATGAACACTTCATGTTTCTTCAAACATACATTCAAATCACAAAAAATGAACAACAATGGCTTACTTGTACACAATTAAAATACATTTTCAGATTTGCTATTTGTCCCTTACTCCGTACCTTTACTGAAGATTACTGTGTTAATGTTATATCCGGCAGGCAGCACAGGTGAGTCACAATTCCTACAATAGTCCAAGAAGCTTCTATTCCTTTCCAGCCACTGCTAAAGAGTTTGGAATACTGCCTTTCTATCACAACTGGTATTAATGAAAAAAAGGCAAATATACATGTATGTACAAAATATTACACAAAGGAAGAAGGGAGACACAGGACTAAAGAGCACACGAACATGGCACTCCGGGACTGATCTCTGCACATCCCGCATGCCTGGAATTGTTTCTGCATTACCACAACTGAACATAACTGTGGAAATGAGGAAGCACACACGTTACGGTGATTTAGAACTCTTTATTCCCGGAGCGCCGGGAGAATGCGATTGCAAGCAGCGGTCGGCGCCAACACAATATGGCCGCCTTCCGCTTCCTGTGCTCTCCCCTTCCTGTTCCTGCTGCGGAACACTAGAGCGTTACCACATATCTCCCCCCTTTAAACAACAATAAAACTGTATGCAAAAGTCTTACTTCCAGTCCACTTCATAGTCCCTGAATCTCTCAGGTACCTTCACTCTTCTTCCTGCTCGGGTCTCCACTCTCTCACTGTTTCTCTCTTTTCCTGTCGCCTTGCTCTCCATCTTCTCTTTCGCACCTTCTTCTTCTCTGTCCTTCACTTCTACATTACCTCCATCCTTGCTTCTACTTCCTTCCTCCATAGTCTCTCTCTCTTCCCTTTCTCCACTTGCCGCCGGTTTCTCTGCTCCATAGATATCTTCTCCTTGCCTTTCTTGACCTTCACTTCCTCTTTCCTCGAATACTTGCTCAGCTCCTTCTTCTACGTCCTCTTCCCACTTCAGTATTTTGCTGCACTTCGCCATTCTGTCCATGGACCATACCTTTCCGTCGCTCAGAAGGGCTGACCGGGCAAATGGTTCTACTACCTTGAGGGGTGGTGAAAACTTGCTTTCTCCCTTCCTCTTCATGATTGCTTGCTTCACTCTAACCCAATCTCCCTTGGCTAGTTCTGCATCTCTGGTGTTGCGTCTCTTGTTGTATTGTGCAGTGTAGATTGCTTGTGCCCTCTCCAGATTCTTTCTGACTACGGCGGGCGACCACTTGCTCTGTACCACCAATTTCCTCCATGCAGTGTTGTCTTTCGTGAACGCTTCTCTACCTCTTAAAACCTTGAAGGGGCTGTAACCTGTGCTCCCAGGTGTGATGCGGTAGGCCCAAATCATCTTCTCAAACTCCTTCCCCCAGTCCAGTCCATCCTCAATGGCTGCTTGTATGGTGCCCATTATTACACGGTTGAAGCGCTCTACTTGGCCGTTGCCCGCTGGGTGATAAATAGGCGTGTGCTTCACTTCGATGCCGTTTCTGTCGGTAAAAGCAGTCCACTTGGCCGACGTGAATTGGGGGCCGTTGTCGCATGTGATGATCTTCGGAATGCCCTCTCTAACGAACGTGGCTCGTAAGAAGCGAATCACTGCTTCGGTGTCTGCATGTTCTACAATTTCCAATTCCGGCCATTTAGAGTATTTGTCAATGACCACTACTGCGTACTTCTGAGTCCCTTCTTTGTCTAGGACAGGACCCATTATGTCCACAGATATCATCTCCCACGGGCCATCCGGGATGGGGAATTTTCCTAATGGCGGTCTCAGCATATTCTGAGTCTTGTCAGCTTTCGCACGTGCGCACATGCGGTTCCACCTGTGCATCTATGGCCGGCCACCAGTACGCTGTCCGGGCCAAAGCTTTCGTTTTTGTAATCCCTTGGTGCCCCTCAAGGAGTAAAGACATCAGGCGATCCAGGATGTTCTGTGGCGGGACCACTTTGTCGCCTCGGAGTAGGAAAACTGGGTTCTCTGCCAACGACAGTTCATCTCTGACCTCCCAGTACCTCTTCAATTCTTCCTTCAGGTGTCTCTTTTCTGGCCATCCATGTACAACATACCCTTTCACGGCCTCCAGATTTGTGTCTTCTTTGTAGGCCTCTTCCCAGTCCTGGGCACTTATAACGTCCTCTGCGTCCTGGATGGTGGCCACTACGTATCCTTCCCAGTTCTGCTTCCTTTCACTCCCTGCTTCCTCCATGGCCGCTGCCCTACTCAGAAAGTCCGCCACTTTGTTCTGTGGACCTGGTATGTGTTCCACTTCCTAGACGAAATCCAATAACCTGAGGGTCATCTTGGCGATTCTGGGCGTTGCGTGATCATGACCACTTGATGTGAGGACCCGGACTAACGGCTTGTGGTCTGTCTTCACTAGGAACTTGGCTCCCCACAAATATTGTCTAAATTTTTCCATCGCCCAAACTACAGCCAGCATTTCTTTCTCCACCACGCTGAACTTCTCTTCGTTAGGAGCCAGCGAGCGGGAAGGGAAGCAGATAGTCGACAGCTCCCCTGACTTCTCCTTCTGCATCAGTACTGCCCCTAGGCCTCGGTCACTGGCGTCTGTGGTGAGAATGGACTCTGCATGCGGATCGAATCCCTTGAGGGGAATGGCCTTGCTCATCTCCTGTTTAAGGGCTTCGAATTCCATTTGTTCTTCTTTTCCCCACTGGAATCTGTTCTTTTCTTTGAGCAGTTGTCGAATGAAGTGCGTCTTCGTTGCAAAATGAGGAATAAACTTGCTGTAATACTCGGCCATTCCCAGGAATGACCGAACGTCTTCTTTTCTTTTCGGAGTGGGTGCTTCCAGGATGGCCTTCATGTTTGTCTTCTTGGGAGTAATGCCTTGTCCACTCACCTCGTGGCCTAGGTATGTGACGGATTGGACTCCCAACTTGCATTTGGACCATTCAGCGGTCAGCCCGTTGTCTTGCAGCCTCTGTAGTACTTTGTGGAGCTTCGCATTGTGGTCATGCTTGGATTTCCCCATTATAAGGATGTCGTCCTGAAAGAAAAGGACATCCTTCAAGTCTTTCAAAAGTTTGTGCATGATCTTTTGGAAAACTGCTGCGGCCGAGGCCAGGCCGAAGGGCATCCGCACAAATTCGTAGCACCCAAAAGGAGTGATAAATGACGTAAGGTGACTGCATGATGGGTGAAGCTTCACCTGGTGATAGGCCGATGACAAGTCGACCGTGGAGAACCATTTGACGTCTTTTGTCATCGTCAACATCTCATTGATGCGTGGTAAGGGGAATTTGTCTATGATGATGTTTTTGTTTAACTCTCTGAGGTCCACACAGAGACGTACCTTGCCGTTGGGCTTTTGGGCTACGACTAGGGGCGAAAGCCACTCTGCGCTCTCGATTGCTTTGATGACGCCTTCCTTTTCGAGTCTGTCCAGTTCACTTTGTACAGCCTCTCTGCTTCGGAATGGGATATTTATCACTTTGTGCACCACCGGCACGGCACCCTCTTTCAACTTTATGAGGTGTGTATATTTTCCCAGTTCCCCAATCTGGCCGTTGAATACTTTGGGATACGCCGACTGCCACAGCGCCACATCTTCCTTTACCTCCATGTCCATGAGCAAGATCTTTTCGATGCCTCCCGGGTTAAGCTGGATTCCTAACGCCCCTTGGTCTTTCCAACTCAGCACAGATGGGCCTTTCTCCGCGACGTACAGCTTGCAATTCGCATGCCTGCCTCTAAATTCAAACATGAGAGGACAGTACCCCAACATGGGAATCTTTTGCCCCGTGTACGTGACTGGCCTTACATCCATGGGCAGAAGAGTCTTTTTGATTCGTGACGCAAAGTTGTCCTCCCAAACTCGCCTTTGAATGATGGAAATGGGCGCACCGCTGTCTGCAATCATTTCTAGTGGTATGCCCCCAATGTGCATGTCAAGTCGGGGTCTGTCTGAGTTCGAACCGTCCATTTCTAGTATCTGGACATCTATGTACAGGAACTCCTCTTCTTCCGCCGTGTCGTCCTGGTCGCTAGCTTCCTCCTTCTGTCCTTGGTCTACTAAGCGTACCATGGCGTTCTTGGGTTTCCTGCGACACACCTTTTCGTAGTGTCCGAAAATATTGCAGTAAGAGCATTTAGCTCTAAAGGCGGGGCACGCCTTGTCGTTGCCCAGATGGGCATAGCTACCACACCTGTAACATTGTGGTTTTCCTCCTTTGTTGGACCTGCCTTCCGTTTGGTGTCTGGTGGAGTTGTCATACTTTCCGCCTCCTTGGTTTCTCCGCGTCTCGTTCTGTCTCGAACGTTCATTTCTATTTGGCGCCATTATCTTGCACACAGTTTGCGACTCTTGGGCTTCCTTCTTCGCTGCCTGAGCGCACCTTCTAGATAACTCCGCTTTCTTGACCATTGCCCAGATTTCTTTGAGTGGGGCATCACCATTCACCCACAACTTCTCTTGAATGTGGGAGCTCGAAGTGTGCATGATGATTTGGTCCCTGATGAGTTCATCCTGCAGCCCGCCAAATTTGCACGTGAGGGCCAATTTCCGTAGCGCCACTACGTATTCGTCCACCGTTTCGCCGCCTTTTTGCTTCCTTTGGAAAAAATTGAATCTGTCTATGGCGACACACACCACCGGTCTGTAATGTGCATCTAAGTCTGCGATGGCGTGATCAAATACCTCGGCGTCACCGGCATCTCTCTCCTTCTTGACAATGGTGTCATACACCCTGAGCCCTTCTGGGCCTAAATTGTGGAGCAAGATTTTTTTCTTTCTTTTGCTGGAAAACGGGGTGTCACCTTCCTCTTCTAGCGCCTCCAGATAGTTTAGAAAGTACCTTTTCCAGTCTTCCCACTTTCTTTCTGGTTCGCCGCATTTCGTCAAGAATGGTACCAGTTGGGTAAGGGACGTGCTCTGGGCTGTCATCACTGGAGCGGTTCTTCTGTTTCCTGCCGTAGTATCTGTCCGCCTGGTCGGTCTCCCTGGAGCGTCCTGCTCCCCTTCGTCGTCCTCTCTATGCTCCTCATCACTCCCTTCCCCTTGTCCTCTTTTCGGGGGGTGTGGGGTAGTCTGCGAGCTGCTTCCTGTACCTGGGTGCGAGGAGCCTGATGCTTCCGCCAGTACCTGCTTATCTGCCAGGGTGTCTGGTTACTCTGCAGGGACCCCAATGGTCTGCTGGTTTGGGTTCTAGGTGCCTCTATGGTGTGGGCGGTCCCCAACTGCTTTGCCGCACCCTCAGTTCACTTTGGTCAGGGTAGGGTGGAGTGGTAGCTCTCTCTACTGCCCTGGACGTGGATGGAGTGCTGCGGTGGCCTCAGGGTTTAGTTTGCCTCTTGCGCGCCAATTTCTGCTCCTCTGCCACGCTCCGGTTCAATATGCTTCTCTCACGCGGGATGCGTGAGCTTGCGATGATGTCGCGTGCGTTCTTGGGATTATATCCCATCCTCGTCGCCATTGTGGAAATGAGGAAGCACACACGTTACGGTGATTTAGAACTCTTTATTCCCGGAGCGCCGGGAGAAGGCGACTGCAAGCAGCGGTCGGCGCCAACACAATATGTCCGCCTTCCGCTTCCTGTGCTCTCCCCTTCCTGTTCCTGCTGCGGAACACTAGAGCGTTACCACAATAACGAATCCGGTTTCCCTCGCGGTTTCGGGTTGGCACTGATCCCTACGTGCCCCAACGGCTGGATTCACTCTGCGCCGCCCAAAAGGTTTCTTCCTTCGCACCCGTCAATTGGCAACCCGGTCCTGAAGATGATCCTGACTCAATAGGATCGAAACGCCATCAACCAAAGCTTTCAGCTCAATTTGCGGCACACATATCTCTATGGTTCACTGAAACATCTCGAACAAAACAAATTAATGCCTCAAACTTTTGAAGCTGAACCATAACTCTGTATACATCTTTCTTCCCATTGTCACCTTGCGCCTTATGCTGTTCTTCTCCATGTGTCACTTGTGCCGTCACTTTTCATGTCACGAGCACAACGTGCACCTATTGATTGTGGGTTGCCTTTGCAATTTATGCCACAGTGCTGATATAACTGTATTGTATAAATTGCCATACCAAATACATGCCATGCGCACTTCCAAACAAAACAATACGAGTCTCCCTTCTTCCTTCATGTACTGTTTTGTACATACATGTATATTTGCCTATTTTACATTAATACCAGTTGAGACACTGTTGCTAATTTTCGCTCATGTACCCAGATCCCAACGTGGTTTATGGGTGTTTGCTCCTGTCGCTGTCTACTACTGCCTATCACAGCATGTCATTTATAGTATCACATGCTGGTCATGCAAAATTGTAGCTGTTTTTACCAATCTGCTTGTGGCTTCTAGACCTGCCATGCCATCTCCCCCGATGCTACACAGAAGATGGTTTCCTACTCTTTTCCACCTATATTGTACTCTGGAATGTTATCTTGCACACAGTCTTTGAATACTTCATATCGCAAATTATTCAGTCACCCTCTTTTTGGGGATGGGCGATCTGAGATGGAGTCTGTCCTGGTGCATTGTGGATTTCCATGGAGGTATCACAAGTCATCACAAAACCGAATACTTAAATGAAAAATATGTTGTATTGTTCCGAACCTAACACTTGATGGAGGAAGTGAGTGCATCAAAGGAATCTAATTCTACAGCATTATAAGCAAATAGTATTCTTTCACATAGAGATGTCTAACTGCAGATTCCTCACCTTCTGAATATTCACCAGAAGTCAGATTACATCTGGAAACTTTTCATGAGATAGACAAACAGGGGTACGCTCTGAAAAACAACAAGAGGCATAGGAGAACTGAATGTATTGTAGATTCAATCCACAGTTACGAGGGTAGGGCAGCAGACAAGATTTCAAAACCAGAAGATTAACACACATACACATAATTGCATTTCTGAAACTTTAGTTACATATAAGTCAGTCTCAAACAACATTCTTATTTACACATTATATCGAAAACTTAGATCCACAAATCTCCCACGATTGCCAGGTGGGTCCGTTGGGTGATGCATGTGGCGGGCATAGATACTTCCCATTTTGGGGCTCATTCAGCGAGGGGTGCAATGGCATCCACAGCTATCTCCCTGGGAGCGCGGCTGGAGGATATCATGAATGCCACAGACAGGTCTTCCGATTGCACTTTCAAGAGGTTCTATTTTAAACCAGTGGTGTCACTGGGATCGTTGGTGGTGGACAAGCTTTAAACTAGCCTAATCTGAAGCCTCCGGTCCTGCCATAGAATGCAAAATTTCCTAGCTAACGTGTAGGAAAGTTTCAATTCTATTAAGGACGCGGAGGCGAGGATTAGCCCACCCGGATTTCTTATCCGACCCACCCAGAATTCTGCATATGTACGGTGAGTAGACGTTTTTTTTTTATAGTTTGTTTGTTGCAATAGAAAGTTGATATAGTATCCTTTATCTGTTGCAGATATCATGCTTTCCGAATGTTTTTTCCTAATACGTAGGGTTTCTTTGCCTGTTGGTCTTACCTACGTATTTCTCTTGTTGTAGGATCGGACAATGGTAAACAAGAATAACCGAAAGATTACCTGGATGGTGTCGCACGAAGAAAGAGGAGGATAGAGCGTCCGCGGGGGAAGTTATGGGACGTCCTCTCACGGGATTGGCTGACCTCTGTTGGATTTTTGTTTGTTTCTAAATTTCCCCTATGTTCATGGGAAATGGAGTTTTTCATGTGTTTATGTTTATATCTTTGGAAAAGGCTGCTGGAGCTATGTATTTGTAATAAACGAAGAGAGAAATAAGCCTAATCCTCGCCTCCGTGTCCTTAATAGAATTGAAACTTTCCTGCACGTTAGCTAGGAAATTTTGCATTCTGAAGCCAAATAGGAACCTACAGTTTTGTGAGTCGTATAGACCTATTTCGCTCCTAAATAGTGATCATAACAATTACACCCAAATTCTCACCAAAAGGTTAGATAAAGTGGCAGGTTCCATCATACACTTTGATCAAAAGGGTTTTATGATGGGAAGGCAGCTGAAAGAACTAACGCATGGCCTTATCGAGGCAATAGACTTGGGAAATTTTTTTTCAGATTCCATTGGCAGTTTTAACATTCGATGCTGCCAAAGCTTTTGATAGGGTCAATTGGATTTTTTTTGTTTAAACAAACTTTATTTGTCACGGTTCCCACACACTGCATAGCTCCGCAACACCAGAGTCTGCTGCACACACCCAATATACAATAGCAATTGACATTGACTTTTTTTTACTTGAGTAACTAACAAAAACACCCCCTCCATCCTCCCCCCGATTGCGCCCACGCCCCCTTAGAAACATTTAGAGCTTCAATGGAATCACATACAAAGCCCATCAACCCCCCAGCAATGCTCATCTTCTTCACACCCATTAAACTGTCAGCTGAACATCCCCCTCCTGTGGCGGATCTAAGGCTAGTCCCCGGTAGTCTGCCCATTGTTTCCACATCTTATAATGTTTACGAGGACACCCCCTGGCAGTGAAAACCTTCTGTTCAAGGCCCATGCTAAAATCAATCCCATTTCTCCATGCAGTCAGCGACGGGGCCTGGGGTGCCTTCCAAGCCCTAGCTATGTCCCTCTTTGCCAACGTGAGACCTAGCAATAGGAAATTCTGCTTATACCTATTGCCCCCAACCCCCTCCATGACATGTAACAGGGCCAAACGTGGCGTACAAGGAAGCTCCCATCCCAGCACTTCTGACAGACAGGAGAACACCCCTCTCCAAAATCTGTGTAAAGAGAGACAACTTCAAACTGTGTGTAAAAAGGCGCCCTCCTCTGAGCCACACCTAAGACACTCGAGGGACGTAATCATTCCCGCCCTCCACGAGCGCACCCTGGTGAGATATACTCAGTGTAAATATTTAAATTGAATCAGGCGCAGCCGTGTGGCTATTGTCGCCCCTCGCGGACTTGCTAATGCCTCCGCCCAGTTCTTCTCCTCTAATTCCCCTACATCCTCCTCCCAAGCCGTCTTAAGCCGCTGCAAAGTTGTGGAACAGTGTATGATCAGTGTCTGGTATATGCGGGAAATCTTGCGGTCTGGCAGCTCCCCCATAAAGACCTTAGCTTCAATGGGGCTGAAATCAGGGAGAGACTCCAGGCCCTCTAAACTAGGCACCAGTGCGTGTCGGAACTGTGGGTATCTAAAAAACTGTGATCGTGGCATAGCGTACTCATCTCGCAGATCCTGAAATGATTTAAGCGTCACGTCAGACATCACGTTACCAAGAACCGAGATGCCTATGGAGTCCCACCCCCGAAAGCCCTGCAGGGCTGTCAGCTGAGGCAAGTGCCCATTACCCCAAAGAGGAGTCTCTCTAGTCAGGACATTCCACCACCCCATCCTGTGCTGGGCTTGCCTCCAAAAAAGAAACACCACCTGCGTGGCCGGGGGCAGCATCTTCCGAAACGGCACGGAATACAGTAGTGTATGTAAGGAATTACTACCCATGAGCTGCCGCTCAACCGCATAGGCTGGGTCACTCCTATCCCCGTACCACCATTCATTCAGAACTAGTAAGTGTGCGGCCTGATAGTAGGAGAGGACATCTGAAGTAGTTAGGCCCCCAGTGTAAGTAGATAGAAACCATATGCCGGAACCATATGAGTGAAATCTGGTAGGGATGATTTTGTAACTGGTAAAGGAGACGAGGGAGCGCCACCATCTTAAAAATGGCGGACCTACCGTAAATTGTCAGGGGCATACGGGACCATAGCTTGAGATCCTCCTTAGTTCGATCCCACACCGGAATCAGGTTACGATCCCTGGAAACTGCCGGGACATCGGACAAGAATACCACCAAATATTTCATCCCTGTCGCCAATTGAAGGGCTGATGCCCATTCCCTCACCTCCTGACCACCCCCCAGAACCCACAGTGTGGATTTACGGGGATTTATATATAACCCAGAGGTCTCGCCAAAAATCTGGAGGATGCGCAGCAGTCGTGGCCCCGACCTGTCCAAGTCCGTAAGAAAAAACAGGACGTCGTCTGCGTATAATGCTATTTTGTCCGTGAGACCCGGCGCCCATCTGAACCCCTTAAGTTGAGCATCTATACGCACCCAGGCCGCCAGCGGCTCCACGGTGAGCGCAAAGAGGTAAGGGGGGAGGGGGCAGCCCTGGCGGGTACCCCTCTGAATAGGGAAGGAGCGTGAAATTGCCCCCCCCACCCGCACCGAGGCCATCAAGGAAGTGTACAGCAGCTGCAGATAAGCCATAAAACGTGGGCCCAAATTGAGTTTCCGCAGCAGTGCGGACAGGTACACCCAACTCAGAGAATCAAAGGCCCTGTCCATATCTGCCAGCAGTAACGCTGCCGGCTCCCCAAGCCGCCCATAGGTAGACACTGCCACGTGCGCACGCCTAATGTTGTGGCGGGTCGCCCTCTGAGGCATGAACCCTGCCTGATCTTTGTGTACCAGAGTTGTGATGTGCGGCTTGAGGCGAGTGGCCAACCCCTTGGCCAGCACCATGGCCTCAATATTGAGGAGTGAGGTGGGGCGATATGATGCATGCTTCTCCGGAGGTCAACCTGGTTTATGGAACACCATCACCTCCGCGTGTCTCCAATCCGGGGGAAGCAGGCCGCCCTCCTGCGCCTCCACCACCACCGGTCGAAAGTGTGGGGCCAACTGCACGAAGAACCTTTTAAAACAATTTGCTGGGGAACCCATTCGGACCCGGAGCCTTCCCAGGATTTAATTCTCCCAAGGCCGCACCCAATTCACCGTCCGACAGAGGCCTGTCCAATTGCTCTCGTACCTCATCCGAGACGGTCTTAGGCGGGAGATTGTCAATAAATTTCACAATAACTTCCGCCCGAGACATTCTTTGGGAGAATACAGGTCCTCATAGTATGCAGCAAAGCTCTCAGCAATAGCAGAGGGCTCTAGAATTGGCTCCCCCGCAGAGTCCAGGACCCGCGGTAGGGGCTGGGCGTGAAAAGTACCTTGGCACAAGCGGTGAAGCATTTTGCTTGACTCATCTCCCCATTGATAGACCCTACTGCGCGTTGCCAGCCAAGCCTGATGAGCCTCGTCCAGTAGTAGTTCTGCGTACTGCTGCTGAGCCAAAACCAATTGTCTCCTAGCCGGGCCCTCGTCCGCCTCCTGACTCCTACTCTCCAGTGCCTCAATATCTGCCTCCCGACGCACCAGGTCCTTCTGCCGCTCCCTCCGTGCAGGCACACACCAGGAAATGTCCACCCCCCGCAAAGTGGGTTTCATCGCCTCCCAAAGCACCGCCGGAGATTCAACTGACCCTACATTCGCTACCAGGTAATTGTCCATTTCTTTGACCAGGTGTTGCCTATATTCTTCTTTCTGCAGCTACGAATCCGACATGCACTTTCTAAGAGGCTGCCTCCTCTGGCCAATCTGAACTGTGAGTGCAGCGGGCGAGTGATCAGACAAGGCTCTGGACATAATACGTGTCGACATCACCCTGTGTACCATCCCAATGGGGACAAATATTTAATCGACCCTCGACAAGGAGTCGTGTGCTGTGGAAAAGTAGGTGTACTCCCATGCATGTGTCTTCATACATCTATCCAGTCTAACCCCGCAGCTAGGGAATGCAGCTTGGTAAGAGATCCTCCTACCCCCACCACCCCTTTACTCCTCCATCTATCCCAATCCCGGTCCATCACATCATTCCAATCTCCCCCTACAACAGAGAATACATCCGGCATGTCCCCCCAAATTGTTAAGAGCCGTTCCACCAGGGACCACTGTAGTGGCGGCGGGGTGTATACGCTTCCCAGGGTCAAGACCTTTCCCCCAATTCTGCCCTGTATGAAGACATACCGTCCCTGCGTGTCAGACCAAAGCCTCTCATGTTCATATGGGACCCGACGATGGATCAATACCACTACACCACGCGAGCCTCTCGTGAAATACCTGGTGATACCCATATCGTTGGAGGCATAAGGCTTTGGTACCCAGCAGGTGTGTTTCCTGAAGGAGGAGCACGTTGACCCCAGCCCTCTTGGCGTACTGAAGAAGGGCCCCTCGCTTCACCTTGTCCAGTGCCCCCGGACATTCAAACTGACCACACACAGGGATCCAGGGGTCATCCGTCTTTCAGCCTCCGTACCGGGCATGACAAAAGACAAACCTTCTCACGATGTATGTATGTGTTCCCCAAGGCACAGCAAGAGTTCCAAGTAGCTACGTGAATGCGCAATCAAACAGGTAAAATAAGCCCCCCCAACATCTCCCCAACCCCACCCACCCCATACCTCCCGAACATGGAATCATCTGTCGCGGTCAGATAGGAGCCAGGTCCCCAACTGGCGGAAAGGTACCAACCCTTCCAATGGATCACCAACGACCACCCAAAACCCTTGGGCCTCACCCCATCCCACCCACCTCTACGTGACCGGGTACCCAGCCCAACACATGTGCCTGTTCGGACATCAAGGTACATTGACAAGAATTTCAGTCCCTGTACAGCCGGCTAATCAGTCAGCTGAAACCTGTCTCTCCGACGACTTGCCCTTCTGCCGGTGTGCCGAGCCAGACCGCGATCAACGCCTGGACCTTGATCTCCTGCTGCCCTGCTGTGGGCTTCGTGGGCCCCTTCGAGCCGCCTCACCTGTCGAAGAATCTGAGTCCCGGCCAGGCGGTGTGTGAACCCGCACCCTCACCGTTTCGTCGGTCCATATAAAAACTTCCTCAGGCGAGTCAAAGAACAAAGTGCGAGCCCTATACTCCACTCTCAGGTGGATATAACAGTGCATACTGTATCTTCAAGTCTCGGAGGCGAGCCTTGGCCGCCAAAAAGGACTGTCGCTGCTGCTGCACTAGGCGCGTGTAATCCGGGAAGATGAGGATCTTTGCATTGTCACAAGTGAGGGAATCCTTAGCCCTGGCCTGCTTCAGAATAGTATCCTGATCCATATAGTTCAAGAATTTGGCAATGATCGGCCGTGGACGCGCCCCTGGAGGGGGCTTCTACATTAGGGCCCTATGGGCGCGCTCCACTGCAAAGCAGTGGGAGAGGGCATCTGGGGGGAGCCAGCCTCCACTGTGTTAGGAAACGCTCCACACTATTCCCCTCGCATCCCTCCGGAAATCCCACAAAGCGAAGGTTGTTGCGCCAAGCTCTCCCTTCGGCATCCTCAGCCCGCAGCGCCAGCCCCTTCTGAATCTTCTCCATAGCCGCTACCTTCTTTTTAAGGGTCGTGATATCATCTTTAACCTCCGAAATGCAGGCTTCAGTCCCTGCAATGCGGTCCACTGCATTGCACAAGTCCTGCCGCAGCAGCATAACCTCAGCACCCACGACCACGATCTTAGCATCCAGCATATCTCTAGACTGAGTGATGGCCGCCATCAGCGCCGCGTTATCCGGTACCTGGCCCTACAATCCTGCAGCCCCTGTTGCAGCACCCGCTCCGGTGAATTTGTGTATGGTGCCCTGTTTTGTGTGGCCTCCACCACCTTTATCTTGCGTCATTGTCCCAGCGTAAGTGCCGCCACCAAACCCTCTGGGGCGACCGCCGAAGTGGTTGAGCTTGAAAGCAGCCCAATATCCCGGACACCGATGCCCAGATCAACGCCTGAACTGGGCCACCTTCCACTTCTTTGGGGGCTATACCGTGCTGCACTGTGATGTATCCCTAGTGCACTTCACGCACCCCCAGCACCCAGCAGCTACCCCTTCACCGGCAGCCCAGGGTGAAAGACTGGACTCCCAAAGTCCTGGAGGGCACTGCCCCCCCCTTTGTTGCGTCGCTGCTACCGCCGCGGCCCGACTCGGCGGCCGAACCCTGGAGGGTCACCAGGTCAATCCAGGATACTGTGTGGGGGGGAGGGAAGAGGGGAGAAAGTAGGCCCCCGCTAGCAACCCCCGTCCGCCGCCGCACCCTCCGGCCCGTGCACCCCCTCACCGCAGCTCCAAAACCACACAAAATGGCCACACCCGCTCCGGGGCCTCTCCTCCCAGGTTCCTGGGCTCAGCAGCTGGACCGCCACCTGAATTGGCCACCTCCTGCCGTCCGCTGCCTCCACGTAGGTACCCGCGGCCACCCAGACCCCAGGACAGGTGGGGGGTAAATCACGGGACTCAGTCGCGAAAGCGCTGGCTCCGCCCACCGGCGGCTCCTCCACCACACGCCGTCCTCTGAGCCCCCGCTCCTGGCCCAGATGAAAATTGAGGCCCGGCTCTCTCCTGGCCATCCCCACCTGGGCCGCCTCAAGCCGCGGGCCTGCAGTCGCCACCGCCGCCACTCCTTTGGATCCCAGACTCGCGTTGGAGCACCCGGCAGATGGTGTGTGGGTCTCCGGCACAGGGGAACTCCTTCACTAACGTCCGAAAGCAGGATATCTTTCAAGGATGTTGGATTGCTGGTCGGAGCTCTAGCAAGCTGCGACCACCATCTTCCCCAGTCAAGCCACACCCCCAATGGATTTTTTTAACAGAAGTAATCCATCGCTTTAACCTGGGAGAAACATTTGTGGCTGCAGTTAAGGCCCTCTATAAGAACCCCTCAACAAGGGTTCTCGTTAATGGAAACCTCACAAAACAACTAAAAATTTGCAGAGGGACCGGACAGGGATGCACCCTCTCGCCCCTTCTCTTTAATTGCCATATCGAGCCTTTGGCATGTAAATTAAGATAAAGTCAAAATATTGTCCTGCTGTTTGGGCTGGGGGAAAAAAAATAGTTGTATATGCAGACGATCTTATGATCCTGACAGGGAAGTTAGAACAAGCACTTCCAGAGATATGAAATCAGTTGGAGACTTTTGGGACGATATCTGGATACTCTGTAAATCAGCAGAAGACCAAGCTGATGTTATGGAATTCTCCATATAAAAATGTGCTGGAAAAATAACAAATAAGATACCTTGGGGTACAAATCACTAAGAACATAGACAATATAGCTCAATTGAAATTTGGATTAAACTATGGTTAGTGTACAACAACAGCTACAGGCTTGGGAGCTTCTACCACTTTCTATCATAGGGAGATCTAATTTGTTAAAAAATTCTTTTTTGCCTAGGTTTACCTTTTTTTATGCCATTCCTTTGGAATTTTCTAAAATCTGCTTTAAGAAGGCACAAGGGCTTTCTCCTCATTTATATGGGGTAGAAAAAACCTCAGAATTTCTCAGAAAAAACTCAGGAGGAAAAAACCTAATGGAGGTATAGCTACACCAGATATATATTTTTATTATTGTGCTTTCCATCTTAAAAACTCACGTCAACTCCTAAACCACAGTCAATTTTACCAACCTCTTTTTAAAGCCCTAACAAAGGAACATAACATACAAGGCGACTTCTTTCTTTTAAAATTTGGCCACCCCAAATTCTTTAAGAAAGTTAGGTTGAAGATTCTTAGAGCTGCCGTTAGAGTCTGGGTTCAAGTGAAGGCACTATTCGACATACCCTACTATAATCAAGAAACTCCTATCTGGAACTCCTCGGGTACACCAACCTGCCTGTAAGATGCCTTGGCCCTCCCCCAACGTAAAGCAGGGATAGTAAGATGGGGAGAATTACTAGTAGGAAATGAACTAATCCCATGGCAGTGCCTATCAGCTTTAACAAATAATTTGGTATCAAAATTTAAATATCTGCAACTTCTTGGATGGACAAAATCAATGAGTAAAGAACTAGCCGGGGATCGGGACTTAATTAAGACAATTCGTGCAAGATCTAAACAAAAGGAAGTAGCAGCATGGTACTGGCAAATGATCGAGATTGGAGATAAAATATCGAAACTGTTCACGGAGAGCTGGAAGAAGGACATGCCGGACGAAGACCTCGAAACTCTCGGGCAAGTATCCATGTCTACCCTTTGGCTATATGTGAAAACTACCCCCTTTTTACTCTTCACAAAGCCTATTGGACGCCACTGAAACTATCCAAGCTGGGGAATGGAGTGACAAGGAAGTGCCCGAAGCGCGATGACATCAATGTAAACGAGGTACATATGTTCTGTCGATGTCCTTCAATCGAGCTCTTCTGGGTTCACCTGAGTAATATCATCTCGGAAATACTGGGGAGAAAGGTTGGGTTAACAACATTGACAGTTAATTTTGGGGTAATCTCAAGTGAGATAGATAATACTGGTGTCTCAAGAAATCAGAGGGCTTTAATCTTTGTATTGATTCTTCTGGCACAAAGGGATATCTGTATTAAGTGGATCTCACCCGTTGCACCTACTAAATTAGAATGGATAAGCTCGATACAACGTATTTCAACTCTTGATCGAGCAGATAGAAGGGCTAAAAAAACAACATTTTGGGATTTATGGGATAGCTGGTTCACATCTTTTGCTGCTTTCACCTAGTCTGGTATCACTTTTGGGTTAACACAGCTAGAGTTATTTTTTAACGGGAACATGCCTCTTGAAGTTTCTTTATTCTGTGCACTGATTCCAGACGTGGATACCCCTGGTTTACTGTTTCTTTTTTTATTTTGGTCCAATGATTATGAACTTGCTCGTGTGGCCGAAAAGTTGGGAATCTAGCTAAAGCTTGGTGTGACTGGCCCTTCAAAGAAGAAGAGCCCTGGTTATTACCGACAAGCCCTGTTGAAAAAAGTGCTCCGGGTCAACCCTTCCCATCCTTCAATAAGAAGAGACCGGGCTTTTCTTTTTTCTTGGTTACTCTGGGCTGCAGTATTCTGGAACAACCGGCTCTACAGTCTTGAACTTTGAGTATGTTTTGTTGAATGAGGACTAAAAAATAAAATATAAAAAATATAAAAACAACTCAGGACTTGCAGTGTGCGGGCCATCAGAGGCACCATTCTGCCAATTCCTGTTCCCTTGCTACAACGACCAACAAACTGCATTAGTTTGCCCTCTGCCGTGTATGCCCAACCACTGAGGGGCAGGATCCCTCACTTCTTCCTGGGTTGATGACCCATTGTGTCTGACAGATGGGTCTTGCAAATCATTCAAAAAGGTTACACTCTGTTTCTTCTCCTCATCTCCCAATAGCGCTACCATACTGGATCGAATTTCAGAACTGCATCTGTCCATCCTCCTACTGGATGTATGCTCATTGCTCCTTTAGGGTACAATAGAGACGCTAAGTGTGTGAGGGGAGTTATTCCCACTATTTCCTTATCCCATAAAATGACTAGTGCTCAGGCCCATCTTGGTCCTTCAACCTCTGCACGCCATCTTGCTGAAGGACAAATTCAAAATGCTCCCATTGGCTCAGATCCTTTCTGCTCTGGACCTGGAAGACTGGATGGTGTCCTTGGACTTCCCAGCACATAGTTTCATATATCCATCCAGCAATCACAAGGGCATTACCCATGGTTCAAGGTGCATTCTTCTGTCCATCAAAGGGAGGCTGGTGCTGGTGTTCACGTACAGAACCACTGGTATGTGGTACTACAACAAGAAGGGTAGTGTAATGTCTAGGGTCCTGTGTGTAGGAAGCTGGCTCTGAATATACTCTACTAAAGTAAGGTATAGTGTGCACAGAGTCCAGTGTATCCCCAATGGTTTACAGAGGTTAAAGTAGTACTTTACTCTCTCTTTGTGGTAGTGTAGGCAAGCAGTAAGGCCTTTATCAGAGTACTGTTAATCATTTATTGTACGCACTAAGGCAAGAAATGTCACACACTCAAAGACTGAACTCTGGCCAATTTGTTTTGTATAAAAATATTATTTAGTTGTATTCTATTTCTAGAACCAAGCACGGCCTGGCACAGGTAAGGGTAATAGTACTTTGCAATAATAATGCAGTTAAATACAGCTAAAAAGCAATTGAAGGCAATTGGTTTGGTTGCAGGTAAGTCAAATGTTCATAAACAGTTGTAATTACTATACAGTCACTTTGTAATTGCTTTGTGAGTAGTTTGTTGGATTACTTTTCAGATTACTGTTCTTACTCAGTGTGGTACCCCTAGATACCACACTGGGACATTTCCTAGATAAAGGTAAGTAATGCAATTTGTTATCAAAACACACTTGTATGACTTTTCATATAATTTCCAACTCCACACTTAAAACTTTTATCACAGAAAAGCAGTGAATACAATCCTATCAGAGGAAATTAAGTTATTGGTTTACAGGTAAGTACTTGGTTTTGGGAGTTGTGTTTCTGGGGTTAGAACCAGTGTTCCGTCAGGGTCAAGGATGCACTCCAAGAGCACCCTCAGCGACACTAGGGCGACCGAGTGCAGAGTGCTGAGGCCCAATGTTATCCAATGGGGGGGTAGGTGGACTGTGGTTGTTGGCTGCTCACGAGCAGTCCACAAGGTTGAGAGAGCAAAGCTCCTGGAGTTAAGCTCAGGGCAAAGGGAGGTACAAGTTAGCACACAAAGTGCACCCACAGCGGCACAAGGGCAAGTGCAGGGTGCTGTTTTGGCGTCAGGTGCCCTGTTGTTTTCAATGGGGATTCTCTGGTTTCAACAATCACTGCAGGCTCAGGGACAAAGATCTTCTGGAGGCGACCACCGGTTGAAGAGGTAGGTTTGGATATTGTGGGAGGCTGGAACGCCATTAATTGGGCCTCCCAAGGCCGTGGGGCATTGATCGTGTGCATGGGTTTCTTTTGTAATTGGGTATTCCATACTGCCTCCTGGTGTGGTCAGGGGATCCTCCAGAAAGGGGCTCCAGGCATCGGTGGGAGACTAGAGGTAGGTCAGGGATCACCAGATCCCAGACCAGGATACCTTCTTGTGGTATTGGGCCACTCAAACTCGGGCCTTTGGCATTGGGTGCAGAGTGGAGCAGACTCGCAGCTTTGGCCATAGCTAGAGTCTGTTGGTGAGCAAATCCGATACTATTTGTAGACACTATCTTTTCAGTTAAGGTTGGGCAGATCCTCTTGGTTCTAGGGGGCTGCTGGCTGCAGGACCCACCGGGAGGGGGACATAGGCCTCACTCCGGTTGGCGGGTCCCCCATCTTCAAGATGGCAGGGACTTAGAGTTGTGCCTCACCTCACCTCCCCACCTGAGGGGCACGGTTGGCAAAGGTGGGCACACCTCTCCTCTTGGTTTTCCTGCGGATTCTCCCACCCAAAGTGGGGGTCAGAACCGATGGGGGCCAGTTGCTGGGAGCAGCAAATGGCTGGGTTATCTCACAAAGGTTGCAAGCTGTGGTATCTTCCTGTTGTATTTATAATGTTCCCTTTTACCTGGTTCCTAGCTGCTCAGCCAGTGTGAATGCTCTGTACGGAATGTTGGTGTGATGGACATGAGTGGAATGCTTGGGTGCCAGGTGTGAGTGTTGACAGTTGGAAGATGGGTTGAGCAGCTAGTAGGCTGCTTCTGGTGGGGCTGCTATCTCTGATGTTAAACAATTAATAAACAATTTGAAAGACACAACTCGGCTACGCCTGCATCATCACTTCTACGCAAGGAACTAACTTGTTATATTTTAGCGACAACCTGGACTCAAGCATTATACAACATTTAAAGAAGCTGTCTTTGTTTGACAAGGAGAAACTAAGAAACAAAGAGCAACAAGAAGTAAAGTAAAGCATCAAGTATGGAGCTCCAAGCTAGCCAGCCCCACCAGTGTCCTTGTCAACGGACAGCCCCGGGCCTGGTCATGCTCCATTGCACGTATAAAAATGAATTTAAATCTAATGGATGTCTGGTCTAAGACTCACCAATTCCACATCCTAACATGTCTGCCACTATCTTACATCGGATTTTGTTTCAATGTTCTTCTTGGCGTATGGTTTTGTGGTGCCACAATTTACGCGTCATTACATGATGTCACAGTTTATGCTTCATTACACATGGGTGGACTTTGAATTTTTGTGGGTGGTAGTCACATTTTACTCCTTTTTCTAAGGGTGGTTCTGGTATTTCTGGTTCCATGTGTTGGTCTCCCTCTACTTACATTTTGTGTCATGTTTAATGTGTGTAAGTTGTCATGTGCTGTACATTTGGTCTGCATGTCTTGTCGGTTTGTGTGTAAGTTGCCCCGTGCCTCATGTGTTGTGGTCTTGTGTGTAAGTCATCCTGCGCCTCCCATGTTTCTGTCTTGTGTGTAAGTCGCCCTGTGCTTCATGTGTTGGTCAGTGTAAGTCGCCCTGCGCCTCACGTCGTTGTTGTTGTCTGTAAGTCGCCTCGCACCTCACCTCCTTGTGTACATTCTGTGTAGTTCACCTTGTACTACACATGTGCTTTGCCTCGCCCTACTCTGGGTTGGTCTTTTGGGCTTTGTCCCTTATGTGTTGGTTTCACCCATTTTGCATGCTGTGGCTTTGGGTTTGTCCTGGTGTGTGACCAACCCTTCACCACATTTTTTTAATTGTTTATTGAGAAGGATGGGTATATTGATTTTCAATGTTTTATTCTTGCTTGCCAATATTTTCCTTTTCTTTCAGGTTACGCAATGTTCCTACTCTTGTCAAGTTGTATTTGGTATTGCTTCCCTGAGTTTTAACTTTTTCTCCGTCTTTATATTTTCTTGTCTTGTTTATAGTTATTCCCATGTTTTTTCATACTTTCCTTTTTTATTTAAAAGGAAATGGGATAATGTTATAGCCTCTTAGTGTTATTGTATGTTACCCAGCCTAGCTGTCTCCTAGCTGCTCAGCCATAGTGAGAGATGGTATTGGAATGTTGGTGTGACTGTGATAAATGGAATGCGTGGGTGCCTGTGTGGATGAGTGGTGACAGTTAGAGATGGGCTGAGCAGCAGGCATGCTGCTCCTGGTGGGGCTGGAGTAAGGGCGGGCACAATGGATTCACCTGGTTATAAGACTGATGTACATAGCAACTTGCAACTAATAAAGAAACCTACAAAACTCTTCCTGCACTTTGGTCATGTTGTGTAGTATTCTTGGGCTGCACTTGTCCTTATGGGTTACAGTCTCATTTACACAGTTTACGTTATGGGTCCCAGTCCCATTTCAGCATGTTTTTTCCCTTGCATGAGAGACGACAGGTTGGGTAATAGTCCCTTCCCCACAGTTGCTACGGTTTGGTTCCTTACATGAGGAGTACTTTCTTGGATGCAGTCCACCCATAGTGTTAGAGTTCTGGGGTGTGCTATTCCCTTTACTCTTTTCACATGTGTTCACATGTCTTTTCAGGTGGTGTCTCACTTTGTGTCTGTGAGCTGTACGTGCTCAACCTTATTTTTTGTTTCTCTATTAAATGAGGAGGATGGTGATAGTTTGTTTGTATCTTTTTATTCTTCTTTCCTCCTTTGTTTAGTCTGTGTTCCCTCTCATGATGTGGTTTTACCATTCATTCCTGGGTCATGGACTATTGTCTTCATTTGTACATTATTGTGTACAGTTGTTTTCACTTTAGTATGTTTTTATTGTTTTTCCGTTTTGAGGGGAGAAGTTAATGTAGTATCTTCCTGTTGTTTTTATAATGTTCCCTTGTACCTGGTTCCTAGCTGCTCAGCCAGTGTGAGTGTTCTGTGTGGAATGTTGGTGTGATGCACATGAGTGGAATGCTTGGGTGCCTGGTGTGAGTGTTGACAATTGGAAGATGGGCAGAGCAGCTGGCAGGCTGCTCCTGGTGGGGCTGCTATCTCTGATGTTAAGAACTTAATAAACAACTTGAAAGACACTACTTGGCTACGCCTGCTTCATCACATCTATGCATGGAGCTTACTTGTTACACAAGCCTTTGTAACTTCCCCTTCGTGGACCCTGAACATCCTGGGGGAGGAGGCTTGACACCACTGCCCAGGATGTGCTTTATTTAAAGACCCCAAGAGCAGTAGACTCTCGACACAGAGGTCCAGAAACATGTCTGGGAGTGACAGCTGGCAAGCAGCCAGTCAGGCAGGACACTAGAGTCATGTCATTTTTCAAAGGGCATCTCTAAGATGCCCTCTGAGTGCATTTTTCATTAAATCACACACTGGCTTCAGTGTGCTTTTAATGTGCTGAGAAGTTTGATAGCAAACTTCCCAGATTTCAGTTCAGCCATGATGGTGCTGTGGAGTTTTTAATGACAGACTCCCAGACCATACACTCTTTGTGGCTTTACTGCACTTACAGTGTCTTAAAAATAGACTTAGACACTGTATGAGTACAGGGTCTTGTACCTTTATCCTCTCCAGTGGCACAGTGTATCCAACTAGAGGGTGGCTTACCTATGCCATAGGCAGTGGGTTGTAAGCATGGTACGCAAGGATGTGTGCCATGTTGAGTCTTCACTTTTCTCTGCACCAAAACACGCAGCCTGGAATGGCAGTATGTGTGTGTTAAGGTACAGGATCTCTGAGGGTGGCACAACATGTGATGCAGCCCTTAGAGGCCTTCTCTGCTCACAGGACCCATGATACCTAGGATACCTTTTATAAGGGACTTGCATGTTGCCAGAGAGGTGCCAATTTGAGGGTTCACAGTACAGTTTTAGGGAAAGAACATAGGGCCTGGGTACCTGGTTGGCAGGAACCCAGGGCACACGTAATCACAGAGCATCAACATCAGGCAAAAAGTGGGGGCAACCATGCAAAAAGGGGCACTTCCCTACACTTTGCCATGAGACTTTGCATCTCTGAAGGTTGCTGTGGTGCCATGACATACTCCTGGTTATGTAACACCGTGCGAGGTCCCTGAATGACAGAGAACTAACTGCCCAGCCTGCCTCTTGGAGATCACGAGTGACATCTGCCTCGGTGGCAGTCGGTTCCATGAGTCTAACACACACTGCCAATTTTGCTCATTGGACTTTCCTCAAGAACAGTTGTTTGAAGATTGATTGTGACTGGAATGGGACACAGCACTCCTGTACATTTTTCCACCACTACATCTACTACCTCAAGTTCTACAGATGATGTTCAATGACCAGTCATCCTAGTAGCTTCAGACTGGGCCAGGAGAGAGTGGTACCCAAAACTGCTCCGCATGAGTGTTTGGCCTCCGATCAGGCTACCACTTTGAGAGGACTTCCTATCTCAGCAGCAGGGAAGGGTCTTCCACCTGAATTTATGGATCTTACATCTCCATGTAGCTGCAATTAGCTGCTTTTGATGTGTCTCCTGCTATGGTAGATGTCATCCCTTCTGCCAGAGGCCCCACAGAAAATCCATCAATGCTGAGCACTGGGAAATGTTTGTAACCTAGTGTGGTGCCCTGACACTAACACTCTTCATGCAAAGCTTTTGGGTGTCCTTTAGTTTGTTTTGTCTGCAGTCCAACAAGGCCTTGCAGGGGGCACTGTAAGAGGTTATTTGTTGGACCGGCCAACAGCCTTTCTATGTTTACTTGACCAACCATCCTTTTAAAATCACCTGTTGTGATAAGGTTTATAAAAGGTTTGACACATGTTGCCTCCCAGTTTGTGCTGCCACAGTGGGCCCTTAACTTGGTCTTGAAATTCCTTATGTGCAAGCTTTTTGAGGCTATACATAGCTGCTCGCTGCATCTCCTGACATTGCAGACAATCTTCTTTGTTATGTATATGTATCTTCTTTCATAAGTGAATTGCAGACCATTTCAGTGCAACTGCCGTACACAAAAATTTTTTCTGGATAATAGGTCCGGAGGACTTCAGCAGCCTTCTTACAGAATGACCCTTTGCTGGCTGGAGGTTGTGCTTCACGGACCCTTGTTTCCGGATTTCTGTTCATCACCGGAAATCCGGAAATAAGGGTCCGTGAAGCACAACCTCCAGCCAGCAAAGGGTCTCACAGATGAAAGGCAGGGAGTCTCTTTAACACAATCTGTGCGCAGGGGGCGGGGCTAGCAGGGAGAGCGGGCCAGGTGATGTCAATTGGCCAGGCAGGGCCTCCTGGGAGATGGAGTCCCTGCGGAAACGCTCGCAGCCCTGCTCAAATGCCCCTCCATCTCCCAGGAGGCCCTGCCTGGCCAATTGACATCACCTGGCCCGCTCTCCCTGCTAGCCCCGCCCCCTGTGCGTCATACTTATCCTATAATAGTGGTGCCTACCTCCGCTGCGCGGGAGCGTCCCGGGAGAAGCCAGGGACAAGGGCGGGACCGTCTGTGGCCGTCAGAGGCCGGAGGAGACTGGACTGGGCCAAGGCTCTTGGCTCCTCTTCTGAGACTGTGGTAGCTTCATTATCATTTGTTGTGCAAGTGTTCCTTTCTCGTACTGGGTTCAACGTTAGTTGGGGATATTTTGAGTTGTTTAGCTGCCATTCTAGTGAAACTTTTATGAGAGTCTAGTGTTCGCGGTTCTCGCTGTTTCCTCTCCTTACCCTGGTGAGGAGCATGGAGTGCCGCGAAACTAGAAGTATGGCAGCGGCGGGTAGTAAAAAATTGACAGGCACCTTAGACGATTTTATTGTGCGCACCAACTCGTTAATCGACCAAGGTATTGTACTTATGGAAAGAAGGGTTTCCCAGGATTTGGCTTTTGCCAAAAGATCGTCTTTGGGTCTCATTGGTTCTGCCCGCACCCCTGATACTTCATCCCATGTACCCAATCCTGTGCAGGTCCTTGTTGATATTCACAATGTGCATTGTAGTCAGTCAGGCTCACGAGTACCATCACCCCTTAATCCCCAGGATCAGGCTCAAAACCTCACAGGGATTAGTTCGGACATTAACCAGGCATATCATCAGGCAGACACCCAGGTAATGACTGTAGACGAACAAAAGAGGGGGTGACGGGAGGGGGCAATCCCTAAATGCAAGCTCCCAAACACTAACATCATTGGAGCTAAGAAAGCCTGTGTTACCATGGCCGGGAATACTAGTATTGAATCGATTGAGAGGGGTGGACTGGTAGAGCTGAGAGATCCTGGCAATGAAGTCATTAGTCAGAAAACCGGGACGGTAGTAGCCCCGGCTGAGGTCGACAGTTTACCCCTGAACATCATCGATGATACCATCTTGGATAACTCCCTAGCTGACATCCATGAGGATAGCATTATAGCCAATAGGGCGAGGGTTGACTTATCAGGGGTGGCTAACGGGGAGGAGGAGCCTATAGGCTGCATTATAACCAAAATCGTTAAAACCCTACTTGCACCCCTAGAAGCTAGGCTCCATGGCATTGAAAAAGTGCTTCATGACATACACAAGGATGTAAGGTTTCATGATAGCAGCTTTCCCAATAGGATTTCCAATACCTCTATTGAAGCCAGTAAATCAAGGCCGGCGGCTAAGAGTACAATAGTGACAAAAAACAAGATGCTCAAAAAATCGGTAATACATCCCCCCAACCATGTGATTAATAAAGAGAGCACCCAAACCCCCACATTAAATAAGCCCATTGATCAAGCCAACGTAAAGGGCCCCGCTATCCCTACCTTAAAACCCGCCCCAGCCCCCCATCAAAATAACATGACACGGCGAAATATCCATCTACCACCCGATGCTTGTCCTTATGTGATTATTTTGACGGGGGTAACGGAACTGGTCTCCCCAAACACAGAAAACTTCCACAAGCTCAAAAATAAGGTTTGCCACTGGTTGGCTAATAATTATCCTTTACCCCCAAACCTTTGTGGCAATATCTTAATGGCTGAGAGAACACCCTGGGTAGGACAAAATAGGAAAAGAATACAGGGGGATGGCATAGTAGTGACCTTTGAGGATTCCCGTATCGCGGAATATATTTGTCGGGGGAACCCTCCTAGCAACAATGATACCTTGGTCACGGCCAGACCCCTGTCCTTTTTTTACATGCCCAACGACCAACGGGATAACAGATGGAGTTGGCTCAAAGGCTCAAATCATCATAGAGGAGCTATGAGACAAGAGGTGCCCAGGGATATGAATCCTTATAGTTGGGGTAGGGGTGGTGAGGAGGGGTGGAATCTGGTTCAGAGAAGAGGAGGTAGACAGAACAATGAGAATAGACATCATGTAGACAGTTTTAGGGCTAATGGTATGTTTTCTGGTCAACCTCACACCTATGCCCAGGCTCGTCATCCACTAGATAATTTTGGTAACATCCCAACGACAAATCAGTATGACTGTCTGTCCGATCTGGGTTGGGTGGATTGACAACAGGCGGGTAAAGTGTTTGGATATGATAAAGGAAATAGTACCAATCCTGCCTCACCCATAATAATGGTCCCGAAGACCGGGGTCTTAAGTGTGGACACTAGGGAACCTGTTCCCGCTGTCCATGAGCTGGGTAAAGGTAGGGACCTAGTATCTAGTCTAAACACTCAACTGGAGGGTATGGATGCACCTAGAGATAATAGATTTATAAAGGTAGGAACATGGAACATCGCGGGGCTAAGGAACAAAGTCGATGACCCCATATGGAGGGAATCTATAGGGACCATTGACATCATTGCACTGCAAGAGACGTGGGATACAAAGAACACACTCACCTTGGATGGATACACCACCTATTTTCTCCCCGCAGTCACCACCACTAGAGGAAGAGCGAGGGGGGGACTGGTAACTTTGGTGGCAGCTAATATTTCAGGCATACACACGGCGATTGCCTCAGGGTCCCCCTATTGTTTGGTAGTCAAAATTGCACGGAAAGGGGCATATGACGTTTTAATCATTAATTTTTATAATTCTTTTGACAGAGCCACCTCAACCAGCAACCTGACAGCGTTACATTCTTTTCTAACAGGATATAAGGAGCTGTCGGAAAAAGAATGCTACATAATATTATTAGGGGACTTGAATATTCATAGATGCCCAGATAAATGTTTGCCCAATGATCTTTCTGCCCCTATTGAACAGAGCGGAGCTCATTTTGAGCATATAGAGCAGGGAATCTTACTGGAATACATTTTGGCTGAAAATGGTTTAATGTTACCCATGGGGGATGAGGTGGACATACCAACTTTTAAAGGAAATGGTACTGGGTCAACTATTGATTTTATCTTCACAAGTTTAACGCTAGGTAGTTACATTGTAGACTATTCTCCGGTCTGGTCTCATTTTAGCGATCACAACCCTGTCACTTTATGTGTTAGCGGTGTCCTTAGTAGATCTGAGACACAACCGAACAGGGTTGACAAACAAGACGTTCACGCAACAGACCAGGCTCGCAGAATTAAATGGTGCAAAATTGTTCCAGAGGATTTCCAAGGTAACCTCTTCAATAGCAGAGGGGAGGAGCTGCAGATATGCATGGATAAGGAAGCTGGGGACATTGAGGTAGGGGAGGCATTCCAAAAGGTTTGTCACCAGATCATGTCTGACCTAACATACCCTGGCAAAAGCAAGGATTCAGGGTCAGTTGGCTGGTTCAATCATAACTGTTCAGCAGCCAACCGTAATTTAAAGGAGGCCTTGAAATGTAAGCCCGTTGATAGACAACGGGTGACATTGCTAAGGAAAGCATATAAAGCTGCAGTAGAACAGAGGAAACGGGAGATCAGGGAAGATGCCTGGGCAGATTTGACCTCTATTGACGTAATAAAAAATAGCGCCAAATTCTGGGCAGTGATCAATCAACCCTACTTTGTTGACTCGAGCAATAATGTTTTAGACTGTGGCATTCAGGAAGGCAAGTGGCTCACCCATTTTAAGTCAGTTTATGAACAGGTATCCACAGGGGATGATGATTTAACCTCGGGGGTTAGTCACCCATACACTTTGGTGGTGGACGAGGGTGAGGTGGCTGAAGCCATCAGCAAAATGACAAGCAATAAAGCCCCCGGTCCTGACGGCGTACCAGCCGACCTTTTTAAATCTAACACAGCAATATGGTCCAAAGTCTTATCCAATGTATTTAACAGAATCTCTAAATCTGGCATCCCAGTGACCTGGTCGCAGTCGGTAATTGTACCTATCTTTAAGAAAGGCAACAGAGAAGAGCCGAGCAATTACCGTCCAATTTCCCTCATAGATTCCGCTGTGAAGGTTCTAGGTAGAGTGGTCTTGTGCAAATTATCCGACTGGCTTGAAGAAACAAACTCTCTGTCACCATTACAGTACGGTTTTAGAAAGGGGCATAGTACGATAGATCAGAGCCTCAATCTCCAATTACTGATTGGAAAGTATACCATAGCAAAGCAAGGTTGTTTGTACATAGCATTTATGGACCTGTCCTCGGCCTTTGATCGAGTAAACAGGTCCAAGCTATGGGGCATACTCCTTAAGATGGGCATTGATGAAAATATAGTATACTTTCTAGCTGACCTCCACAGAGACCTCACAGCCACAGTAAGATACAATCGCAAGGGGAATTGCACGGGTAAGATAGGTATAGTTAACGGGGTTAGGCAAGGTTGCATTTTAGCTCCCTTATTATTTACCTTGTATATTAATGAGTTAGCCAGTGTCCTGGGAGCAGTCTGTAAGGACATTCCAAAAGCAGGCAAGTTTTCCCTCCCCGCATTATTATATGCGGACGATGCCGCACTTATAGCGCGCACCCCAGTAGGCCTACAAAGTCTCTTAAATTCCTTTTACGAGTTCATGTCCTCTTTGGATCTTAGTGTCAACTATACCAAATCTCACGTCATGGCCGTGGGCACTAAGGGCAGGCACAGGAAGTTGATGACACTCCACTGTAATGGGAATAGGCTATCAAGGGTAGCCAAATTCCCATACCTTGGGGTGGTTTTCGATGAAAGTTCTACCTGGCTCCCTCAACTGTCCGAGAAAAGAAATGCATTTGTCCGGTCCATCTCTGCTGTCCTGGGGTTTTCCCGTAAACTGGGGGTAAAACCGCTACAGGCAGTATTACAGGTGTACGATGCAAAATGTGTCTCCATAGCAATGTATGGCGCAGATGTGTGGGGTTTTAAGAACGTTAAGCTGTTACAGGTGGCTGAGGACAAATTCTTAAAGTCCATTTTATCAGTACCACAATCAACCCCAGGTTTTATAGTTCACCAGGAATGTGGGGTGGAATACTTAGAGGATCGGATTGCCATCGCACCCCTTTTAAAGTGGATTATGGTCTGGCTGAACCCTGAAGTGGATGTGAACCACGAGATCCTGAAGGACTGTCTTAGTTTAGAGCACTGGGAATCCATCCCGTGGCTAAATTATGTTAAAAAGGTTGCAGTCTCACTAGGGCGCCCAGAAATATTCCAGGTGCCGTCTAAACTGGTTAAAGCTGACATAAAATGGGTCAAGACTGCTTTTAAGCTTCACAGAGGGATGGACAGAGAGGGATCCGAGTTGATTAAGCCCACCGTGAGAGCCCATCAGCTAGTTGTAACAACAGACAATGACCTGGAATTATATCTGAAGGTTGTTAACAATGCCAACCACAGATATTTACTAACCAAGTTTAGACTTAATAAATTTCATTTACTCCTCTCTGGGCGCCCCTGTTGGACCAAGGTATCAGACCTGAAACTATGTACCTGTGACGGTTTTTCTATAATGGATACTGCCCACTTCATGTTCTTTTGTGGCTACTTTATTGAGATACGGAAAAGATTTATTGTACCACTACTAAAGGATAAGGGTTTTAAACAAGTGAAACCAGCCCTACTATACCTTCAACTGCTGTCCAATGTGTGGGAATTTTTTAACGTTGCCACTTTTTTAAATATAGCCATGAGACTGAGGAAAAAATTCTTTTTGCCAGTTTTGAGATGATAGACTTCTGTGATTCTCTTTTATAGTCTGTTAAACAATGAATATTTTCTCTCCTCTAGATGAACTGTGTATGTCTGTAAATTTAGATATAAGTTTAAGTTTGGCATTTGTATAGCGTACTACTCACCTATAGGGTCTCAAGGCGCTTGAGGGAGGTGGGGGGTTATGTATCAAATATCCAGGTTTTGAGTTGTTTTCTGAAGGAGAGGTGGTTTTGAGTAAGGCGGAGATGTGTGGGGAGGGAGTTCCAGGTTTTGGCCGCAAGGTAGGAGAAAGATCTTCCCCCCCCATGGTGGCCCTGTGGATGCGTGGTATAGCGGCGAGGGCTTGGTTGGAAGAACGGAGTTTGCGGGTGGGGTTGTAGAAGGAGAGGCGTGTATTGAGAGATTCGGGTCCTAGATCGTATAGTGCTTTGTGTGCGTGGGTGAGGAGACGGAACGTTATTCTTTTATTGACGGGGAGCCAGTGGAAGTCTTTCAGATGACTGGAGATGTGAGCTCTGCGGGGGATGTCATAGAATGAGTCTAGCCGATGCATTTTGGATACGTTGGAGTTTTTTCTGTAGTTTGGCTGTGGTTCCGGCATAAAGGGTGTTTCCGTAGTCTAGTCTGCTAGTGACCAGTGCGTGGGTTACTGTTTTTCTTGTTTCTATGGGGGTCCAATGGAAGATTTTTCTGAGCATGCGTAGGATGTTGAAGCATGAGGAGGAGACTGCGTTGACTTGTCTTGTCATCGATAGGGAAGAGTCTAGGATGAATCCCAGATTACGTGCGTGGTCCGTAGGTTTGGGGGCGTTTCCCAGGGCCGGAGGCCACCATGAGTCATCCCAAGCGGAGGGGGATGATCCTAATATGAGGACTTCCGTTTTGTCCGAGTTCAGTTTAAGGGGACTGGTCTCCATCCATTCGGCCACTTCTTTCATTCCTTCGTGTAGATTGATTTTGGCGGTGTTTGAGTCTTTGGTGAGGGAGAGGATCAGCTGGGTGTCGTCTGCGTAAGAGATGATGTTGAGGTTATGTTTGCGAACGATGGATGCGAGGGGGCTCATGTATACGTTGAATAGTGTGGGACTGAGTGAAGATCCTTGTGGTACGCCGCAGATGACTTCGGTGGCTTCTGATCTAAAAGGGGGGAGGCGGACTCTCTGGGTTCTTCCTGCGAGGAATGAGATGATCCAGTCCAGTGCTTTTCCTTGAATTCCGATGTTTTTGAGGCGGTGTATGAGGGTGTTATGACAGACTGTGTCGAAGGCTGCGGAGAGGTCAAGTAGGATGAGGGCAGCTGTTTCACCATTGTCCAATAGTTTACGGATGTCGTCTGTTGCTGCGATGAGGGCGGTCTCGGTGCTGTGTTTGGCTCGGAATCCGGATTGTGATATGTCGAGGGATTTGTTGGATTCGAGGAAGGCGGCGAGTTGACTGTTGACAGCTTTCTCAATGACTTTGGCAGGGAATGGGAGGAGCGAGATAGGGCGGTAGTTTTTAAGTTCATTTGGGTCTGCTGTGGGTTTTTTCAGGAGGGCGCTGAGTTCGTCGTGTTTCCAGCTTTCCGGGAAAGTGGCGGAGTTGAAGGAACTATTGATGGTGTCGCGAAGGTGGGTAGCGATGATTGAGTCTGCTTTGTTGAAGATGTGGTGGGGGCATGGGTCGGTTGGCGATCCCGAGTGGATCGAGTTCATCAGGCGGATGGTGTCTTCAGTGGTGACTGGTTTCCAGGTACGAAGGTTGTTAGGGGGGAGATTAGGTTGTGAGGTGAGTGGGGTGGACTGGTCACTCGGTTGTTTTGTGAAGCTGTTGTGTATGTCGGCGATTTTGTTGTGGAAGAAGGAAGCTAGGGAGTCGCAGAGGTGCTGGGAGGGAGTGATGTCATTGGTGCCGGCTGATGGGTTGGTGAATTCTTTTACTATGTTGAACAGTTCCTTACTGCTGTGGGCGTTGTTGTCGAGTCGATCATTGAAAGCTGATTTCTTAGTGGAGCGTATTAGTTGATGGTGTTTACGGGTGGCGTTCTTGAAAGTGGCTAGGTTTTCGGTGGATGGGTTGCTTTTCCAGGCTTTCTCGAGGATGCGGCATGTCTTCTTGGATTTCTTAAGCTCATCATTGAACCAAGGGGCTTTCTTGAGGTTTAACTTGGTAGGGTTGTTTTTCAGAGGTGCTAACTCGTCAGCGCAGCGGGTGATCCATTGTGCAAGGTTGGTAGCTGCTTTGTTTGGGTCTGATGAATGGGTAGGAGGGTATTGGTGGAGCGATGTGAAAAGTTGCTCAGTGGTGATTTTGTTCCAGTTCCTGCGGGGAATTTGTTGAAGCTGGTTTTGAGACGTAGTCTTTTTGTAGTTGAAGTGTACGCAGCTGTGGTCTGTCCAATGGAGAGCTGTGGTGTGGTTGAAGGAGACGTATTTGCTGGATGTAAAGATTGGATCGAGTGTGTGACCGGCACAGTGGGTGGGGGTGTTAACAAGTTGTTTGAGTCCAAGATTAGCGAGGTTGTCTAATAGGGTAATGGTGTTTCTGTCGTTGTTCTTATCTAGGTGGAAATTGAAGTCGCCTAGTAGGATGTAGTCCTCGGAGGGGAGGGCGTGTGGGCTGATGAAGTCAGTGATGTCTTTGCTGAATTGTGTGCGGGGTCCGGGAGGTCTGTATAGGAGGGTACCTCTGAGTGTGGTGTTGGGGTTGATGTGGATCTGGAAGTGGAGGTATTCGGCGGTTGTGAGGATGTCATCGGAACTGGTCGAGATGCGAAGGGTGTTTTTATGAACAATGGCAATGCCTCCTCCTATTTGGTTGGTTCGGTCCTTACGGATAATCTTGTAGCCGTCAGGGATGGCTATGGCGATGTCGGGTGTTGAAGAGGAGTTCATCCAGGTTTCTGTGAGGAAAGCGACGTCCGGTGATGTAGAGTCGAGTAGATCCCAAAGTTGGACGACGTGACTGTGGACTGAGCGGGTGTTGAGTAGGATGCATTTTAGATGGTTGGTGTCGGCATTCTGTTTGATGTTGGTGGGTTTGGTGAGGGTCCTAATGCAGGCAAACTTGCAGGAATTGCAGGTGAAAGGTCCATGGGTGAGGCCGGGTGCAGCTTGGTAACAGATTGGTGGTCGGCCGGTGTTAAGAGCTGAGAGGGTAGAGGCGTCGTACGTGATGCGGGAGGAGGGGGTGTTGCGGGGGCCAGGGGGTCTGGCGCTGGGCGCAGTCCAGGCACGGACGGGCATAGACGGGCTTACCTTTGGCGCACCTTCGGCGTGGACGCAGCGCGTATGTCTATGTGTCTTTAATGGGTAGTGGAGGGGGGCGGAGCGTGGGAGGGGCAGCTGGGAGGCGGGAGCGAGGTGGAGTGACGGTGTGGGAAGGTACAACAAAACAAAATGGCAGCAACAATAACAACAAATGCTGCGAGGCAGGGTGAAATTGGGCAAAAAGGAGCGCTATGGGGGAGAATTGATGCAGCAAATGCTAGCGGTTCAAAGCGCAATGGTAGCGTTAAAAGTGCTATGAAATTTGGCAGCAGTTTCAATAAAATGCACACAGTAATGAAATTCTATAGACAGGCAAGCGAGGCAAAAATCACTCAACAATCAGCAATCAGTAAAGCAAAACAAAGCCCAGCAGTGCGCAAAACAACTCGAAGTGCAGAACGTAAAATGCACTCAGCAGTCAATAATCAGTAAAATCACACAAAGCTCAGCAGTGCGCAAGCGAACTCGGAATGCTAAACGAAAAGATGCTCTCAGCAATCGCTAAACAGGGAGATATGAACTTGATATCCAATTTTTTATTGTCTTTTAATTGCATATTCTCTCTTTTTGGATGCTGTGTTTTTGTAGATAGCTAATTTTACTGCAATTTTAAATGTTTTTTCCCTTTGTGGTTCTCTGTATACTTTTGTGGTTTTTGTTATGAACCGAATAAAGTATTTTGACTGACTGACTGACTAAATTCCTTTCTACATTGGGCTGTCAATCACTCTACCAGCATTCTTTTCTCCTACTGACCTCTCAAAAGAGGAGTAGAGGCTCCATTAGTAAGAGCTTTTACATAAATTGTACCCAAGACCAATACGTGGATTATCAACTTTTTGTGGGGTTCCCTGGAGCGAAGAAAGAGAAAGCTGTGCATGAGAGGACCCCCTGTTGAGGTGTATAGTCCTTTGCAATAAAACCTGCTACGCATTGGCCAAGAAGCAGCCCGCAGTAGCTCTGACAGCCCATTCTAGCAGGGCCAAGGCAGCAGCAACTGCATTGGCACAACGGGGGGGGGGGGGGGGACAACCTTTCCTTGATATCTTCCAGTGGGAGCGTTGTGCATACAATTTGATAGAGACTTTTAAATGGAGATTCCTTACCTTAGAATATTCCCCAGAGTCAGACTGGATCCGGAAACGTGCAATCAGTACCCCTGAGCACCAGTAGGTGCCGTTGTTTTGCTCCAAGTGGTGGCGCCTTAAATGACGTGCACTTGAGTTAGCATTGGTGTGTGGAGCACAATCACGGTGCCAAGATGTCACCACCCGATGCAGATCGACCCAGCGACGCTCCAGATCTTGACCACAAGGAAAATCCCGAGATCATTAGTGGAGCCGCTCCCGATGATCGTCATCCCATTGGAAGTCATTGAGAAAATCCACTCAATCCCACAAGAAAAAGTAGTCATCGAAGAGTTCTTCGATTTAGCCATGTAAGTCTTTGGACAAGACACGGGCCTTCGGCACTCGAGGCCTAGGTCTGTGGTGGAGCCTCTGCCTGGGCAGTGTCCGTGCCTCCCTGAGTTTCCGAGAACCATAGTGATCCCCGCCTCGCTAAAGGAAATTTATGAGGCCATGCACCTCATCTTTGGGCTGCCTGACCTCTCTGGAGCGCCCTCTGGCCCCATGGGTTTGAGAGGGACCTCTACTGGTTTTCAGCTGGTGGGCCTGCCCTCGACACTAGTCAAGCCCTTGGCATCCAGTGACGAACCTGTAACGTTGCCGGTCAAGCGACCTCAACCTTCCCCAGTGCCCCTTCCAGTGCCCCAGCGCCACCAACACCCATCGGTGGCACCCCAACCCCAGTCATCATTCCCAACTCCGACATAAAGTCATGCGGATGTCATCCAACACCGGTTTTGGCACCAACAGGTGTCGGAACCAGTGCCTTATTTGTATGACAGGACTGGGATGAATGGAAGGGGTCTGAGGACCCTTATAGTTAAACCTATGGTTAACAGCCCTTAGGGGACCCTGAAGGGACCTGGTATGAGGATCTGGCAGATGGCAGTTGACAGGACACCTCCCCAGACACTGGCCTGGTCTCTTCCCCTACCGTGGCTACATAGGAGGGTGCCTCATTTGCTATTGTGGCGAGGAGCCCAGCTCAGTTCTCGGACCTTCAATTGCCCTCAGTGGCTGTCAAGATGAATGTTTTGACAGCGATGCTTCAACCGGTAGTCACCTGATTTGAGCCACTTCTCCCTTTCAATGAAGCCCTCACGACACCCTGCACAGGGGCTCCTGTGCACACGACAATTGACAGCCGCCATCAGCCCACCCCAAGGGACCCCAGTTTCCTCATCCAGCACCCTACCATGTAGAGCTTGGTGGTCCAAGCTTCCACCTCCAATGCCAACCCCATCGCTTGCCCTACCACTCCACCAGATAGGGAATCGAAGAGGCTGGATACCTTCAGGAAAAGAATGTTCTCTTCTGCCAGGTAGCACTGCGGTCAGTAAACACTGCGTGCCGCCGATATTCTCATACGATCTGTTACTCTGTTGCGCAGGTGCTGCCTATGGTCTTTGAGGAGGCCAGAGACATACTCTCACATGCAGGGCCGGACTGGCTACCAGGCTTTCCTGAATAAACAATGCAAAACAAATGTTTAAAAAAATGCACACTTTAAAGCTATTTGTTTTGCATTGTTTATTTAGAAGCGCCAGCAGCTCCCAGCAATAAAATCAGCCCCGTAGCAGTGAACCTGGACCCCACCCTGCCACCCCAGCAAAATACACGCGGTAGCCAGTCCGGCCCTGCTCACAAGCAATTGCTAACAGGAGAGATCCAGCCAAGTTTGCCATACCATGTGAGCTGGGCACAACAGATTCGCTGGGTACAGTGATTTCATCGTCAGTGGCCCTTAGGCGACACGCCTTGTGAAGAGCCACTGGCTTTTTAGGGGATGTCCAGGCCTCGCTCATGGTCATGTACCGAAATGGCTCCTGTTTGTTTGGAGAGAAGGCAGACTCAGTGCTGGAGCTCTTTAAGATCAGCAGGGCTACGGCCAGGTGCCTCAGCCTTTCCAAGGCCGCTTGTTAACCCCAGTCTGCCTTCCATCCCTTTCTGAGACTGAGTCAGTGGCATACCCCTCTCCCTCTCCCAACCAGAGCTAACTGTAGTGAAAGAAGGTGTCACTTCTGGGATAGGGCGGTCATCCTGTAGAGGACTCTGGTCTCCAGCAGAACCTGGGCTCCTCATCAACCTGTTGAAGCTTCGAGCAAGCTGTTTGGTATTGAAAGCTGTTCTTTCTTCAGTGAGGGGAAGGCTGGTACAGGTGTTAATGGTATCGCACCAACAGGGTGGGGTTGTGGGCCCTGTGTCAAGAGGAGCTGCACCTCTGGACATTCCTCGAACACCATGGCCTATCCCTAATGGTTCAACACATGGTGGGCTCTCTGAATGTTCGAGCAGGAAAACTCTAACGTCGATGCCTTGCAGATCATGAATAAATAAAGGCACAGGTGGTCCCTATGGGGGAAGAGTAGCCATTGACTTCTGCTGCAATAGTTACAGAAACCTTCACTAATAAGGTTTGGGATGCGATTAACAGATTTATTCAGTAATACACAAACATAGAAAAGTCTCACTAGAACTCAATTTCTATGCTTTAAAAAACAGTCTTTTTACAAGGTGCTCCTATTGGTGTGGCAGCGCAGTGAGAGTGACAAAGGGAATGGTTGGTGCTCAAGTGGTATACAAAATGCAGGTATACATGTGGCTGATTAAGACATTTAGCTGTAACATTACACATCCCCAATGGAAGTGTTAAATCCTAAATCAATTTAAAACAACTGTAATTGTCGATGTTTTGGCCCATTATAAACAATTCTTTAGAGGAGGGTCATCATCAGGATGGAAAATATATACAGGAGACACCTACAAATGAAAGAATTACGTGTCAATAAAAAATAACATTTATCTGTGTGGTAATTCTATTGTTAGAGAATGGTCTGAAAAGCATGCTAGTGGACTGTGGCAAAGAATTGCACAATCAGAGACGTGAAGGAAAACCTTTATGGAAGCATTATTCTGGTCCACATGGGAATTAATAAGCTGTGGAGAAACATATAGTGTTCAGTCTCCTATATGCACCATTTGATTAAATCATGTATATCAATGTAGAAACGTACCAGATATGGTAAGTAACCAACTCTAGTCTGAAGATCTGTGTGGTTAATTTATGGTCTCTAAAGGGTGAGGATGTGGTCTGACGGCTAGAGCTGCCGACTTTGGTGCTTGAAACCAAGGTTTGAGCCTCAGTGTCGGGTCCACATCCTGTGATTCAGGGCAAATCACTTAATCTCCCTGTGCCTACCAAAATACAAAAGAAAAGTGTCCTCATGTAACGTAATTGGTGCTCATGTAAAGCGCTCTAATACCTCTGCATAAATCTGCAAAAATAAAAAAGGTGATCTGAGGCGGTATTCTGTAGGAAGAAAGAGTGATGTGAAGAAAATTGTTTACATCTAGCTATGTAAAACGCCAGACAAAAGTGGAAATCCCATATACTTGTGCCGTGTCACTCAACCAGAATCTGTAGTACGGGAGACAAATAGTGTCTCAGAATGGTGGTGGAATTGTGATGCATCCTAGTCAGATCAGAGTCCACCAGGTACTGGTGTAAAAGCTGGTTTGACAATTATTAAGGATCTGCTCCCTCATAATTAAGTTGTACACTCCTTTGAAATCACACACCTTACAGCCATGCATCCAACCTTCCAGTGCCTTGGTAGCACAATCTAAAAAGTCCACCCAGTCTTGAGTCTGTGCCTTTTGGGTATCTCTGAACTTTATTCTATACTGCTCAGTGGTTAGGCCAAACCGTTCAATCAGTGCACTCTTTAATGCATGATAATTGTCAGCATCCTCTTCTCTGACAATGAGGAGCTTGTTTCTACCTTTGTCTTCAAAGGAGAGCCACAAGATTGCTGCCCACTGCTCCTGGGGGACCCTCTGAACTCTACAGGCCCTTTCCAGTGCAGTTATCCATTTGTGCATGTAATTCCCTCTCTGGTAGGGAGGGGCAATCTTGTTTAAATTCATGTGGTCATGAGATCTCTCTCTCCGACTAGGGAAGTTGCTGTCGCCATGGGACTCTAGTCCCCTCTTTTGTCTAACTCTTTGGCATTCTAGGGTCTCTCTTTCTAAGGCTACTTGCTGTCTTCTGATTCTAACCTGAGCTTTCCTCATACTTCAGCTGCCTTTCTCTCCTCTCCTGGGAGGTGTCCCTCCTGTGAGAAGAGATAGAGGTCCCTATATATACACCGGAATGGTCAGACTCCGCTGAAGGAGATCTGGGCCTTCTAGGCACACCTCCAACCCTTCCTGGGGGAACAAAGATAGGGCCTTCCTGGCCTCCATCCTCATTTCCAAGAGGAGCTGCATTGTTCAGGGCAAGGTCATTGTCACCTTCCTGGTCAGCATCAATCAATCAATCAAAACAATGGCAAGCTTGAATCCCAATCGTTGCACACCAATGTGAGAAGTTGGCCTGGCATGTGCTGTCCACTAATCTAGTGGGCACCTTGCGCCAGTCCAAACGACCCTTATTGATGATAGGTTAAAGACAACCTTTATTGAAAGCTATCCTAGCGGTAGATATGGAGAGCAGCCTTCAGGCTAAGTCTTGAAGGAATGGAAAGCAGCGTGTTTTACCAGTCTATAATCTCGTGAAGGACCAAATGAAAGGAGAACCACACCAGATATATATATATATATATATATATATATATATATATATAAAATACATGTATTTACTCTAAACACATCCCACTAGTCTCTTTATGAGGCTAGAGGCAAACGTACATACAGAAAACTTAATAGCACACAGTAAATTAGCACAATATACTTTGACCCCTAGGGTTGTACCAAACCATATATTAAGAAAGTGGTATAAGAACCACGACTTGACTAGACCCAAGGCCTAGAGCCTGCAGAAGTGCTGTGGCCACAAGGAACCACCCAAGGTAGTGACACAGGGGACCCTCAGGGGACGCGTGCAGTGTCTAAACACAGCCGCGGATATCCGTTAACTTCAATGGGGAAAGTTACGGTTGGAAATTTAAAGATAAAGGACACTTAGGAGAGGACTTTGAGCAAATCCCTTTAGACGTAACGGGTTCTAGGACCAACACCCATGGGAGCACCGGAGTACTCGAGTTACCTCACTCAGGAAAGCCGAGTGCGTAGGTGTCTTTTGGTGTCGGGAATCGTCGTTAATTTCAATGGCGATCTGCTTCAAAGTGCTGCTGCCATCGAAGTGGGAAGTGTCTGGGGTGATCCAAGTCTGGACCGAAGACGAGATGAACCTGAAAGCAGAGGGGATAGAATCTGGGTCACTAGCCAGTGACCAGGGGCACGATATACAAATGCCCACCGATGTTGGGTGATTTCAGGTGAAGGAGCTGAAGCTTGACTCTTCAGCCACGAGGATCAGGAGGCGTTGACGACGACTAGGATCTGGAATTGGGCTGTCCCACGAAGGATGTCAAGTACTGCGGTGTCAGTGCCCGGATTGGACCCAACAAGCCTTGGCAACAGCAAGTTGCGCAGAAAGGAGAAAGATGCTTCATTGCAGACCAGCAAGGTCTGAGGGACTCACCACGCAATGGGAAGTCATGGCACATTTGGAGCAACCAGAGAAGCCCAAAGAAAATCAGAGTTGCCTTCACAGGGACCCACCAGTCAACGGGCCAGGGATCGCAAAGGAGCCTCGAGCGGAATGCAAGAAACGGGCTCACAGAAAACTCGTGGAGTGCAAATGATGCTTGGGGCTTGGGCTACAAGTAATCCAAAGCACAACTTCAAGAGACGTCGAGAAGTCAAGGCACTTGCAAATGTGCATGGTGTCCAGGACTGGCGGGGGTAGGATTCCAAAGTGTTTGACACCAAGCACGACATGTTTCCGTGCAGCCATCCCAAGGTTAGCATTTACTGCGAGGATATAATGCACTTAAGAGTATATGGTCAGGCTGCATCACAGAACAGCCCCAGAGAATAGGTTCCAAAGGCTGCAGAGGGGCTCTGCTCATGAATGGGTACCCTCTCACACGAAAGGAAAGCACCCTGCCTTCAGGATTGATAAGGCCTGCCATAGGGGTGACTGATAGGTCTCTATGTGTAGTGATTTGAGGTAGATATAGGTAGCCTATATCTCAGTAAGGGGTGCATGCACCACCTTACCCAGGCTGCAGTAGCAGTCCTGTGGTGTCATTTTGGAAGGCTTCCCAGGGGTGGCATAATACATGCTGCAGCCCCTGGTAAGCCTCTGGGGTACCTATGCCCTTAGTACCTAGTGTACCATATACTAGGGACTCAGAAGGGTACCCCAGTAGCCAAACTGGAGTGTACCTATAGTACATGGAATCAATTTAGAGAGGAAAGCAGATAGGCTGGGGTCCTGAATAGCAGGATCCCCACCAAACTCAGTCAAAAAACACCAAAACACCAGGAAAAAAGTAGGGGCAACCATGTAGTCAGATTCCACCTCCCTACAGTGATATATTCAGACTTGGGGGTAGGAAGACATTCCCAGTCTATCCACACACACCACACACTATAATACACAACGCTTAGTCAAGATCTCCACTCTCAGGTCCCACCAGATAAACATACTTGCAGATTTTGGGGAAAGGGTATACGACCTGACACCCTTGCCAACCCTACGCCATGCCACACCACACCACCCACAGACGTTAATCCAGGACCACCCATGCATAAATGCAGCTTGCGGAAGTGTGTATGACTCCTCCCTGACTGAAAAGCATACCACAAGCTGCAGTGTAGGAACAGCCATATACGGAGCACACGACCTGCTGTCCACAAAACACACACCTCTCCTAGGTGTTCAATCAATAAATCAATCGGGAATTTGTGAAGCACGTTACTCACCCGTGAGGGTCTCAACATGCTGGGGGGTTGGGGTGGATGGTGTGCAGCTCCGAATCAGCCAAAGAGCCAGGTCTTGAGGCTCTTCCTGAAGATGTGCAGAGTGGGGGAACATCTGTTGTTGAGCTGGAGCTCGTACCAGGTCTTTGCCGCGATGTAGGAGTAGGCTCTTCTGTCTGCTCTGGCTCTGCGGATGCGCAGGGTTTCTGCGAGGGTGAGGTCAGCGGAGCAAAGGTTTCTCTTGGGTACATAGAAGGAGACTCTTTCGTTGAGGTATTGGGGTCCGGTGTTGTGGAGGGATTTGCAGGCGTGAGTGAGTAGCTTGAAGATTACTCTCTTCTCGACAGGGAGCCAGTGGGTGTCTTGTAGGTGCTGGGTGATGTGTTCATGTTGTGGGATGCCAAGGACGAGTCTGGCAGCGGTGTTCTGGATGGTCTGGAGTTTACGGAGCAGGGATTTATTGATTCCGGGGTAGAGGACTTTTCCTTAGTACAGTCTGCTTGTTATCAGTGCTTGGGTGATGGTCTTTTGGGATTCGGGGGATCCATTTGAAGGTCATGCGAAGGATGCAGAGGGTGTTGAAGCATGTGGAGGAGACGGTGTTAATCTGTCGGGTCATGGTGAGGGAGGAGTAGAGTATGATGCCAAGGTTTGTGGTCTGGGGAAGTGTGGGGGTTGACGAGGGTGGTGGGCCACCAGGTGTTGTCCCATGCCGAGTGGGTGGGTTAGAGGACTTCTGTCTTCTCTGAGTTGAGCTTCAGGCAGCTGCTGCTCATCCAGGATGACCAACGTCTTTCATTCCTTCCTGGAAGCTGAGTCTGGCGGCATCAGGTTGCTTCAAGAGGGAGAGGATGAGCTGGGTGTCGTCGGTGTAGGATACAATGCTGAGTCCATGCTGCCTGACTTTGGTGGTGAGGGGGGCCATGTAGATGTTGAACAGCGTGAGGCTGAGTGATGATCCTTGGGGTACTCCGCAGTTGATCTCTGTGGGTTTGGAGAGGAAAGGCGGGAGTCTGGATCTTTGGGTTCGGCCAAGTGAGGAAGCAGCGGATCCAGCCGATGGTGGTTTCCTGTATGCCAACATCGTGCAGTCTGGCGGTGAGAGTGCAGTGCGAGATGGTGTTGAATGCTGCAGAGAGGTCTAGTAAGATGAGGGCTGCCGTGTGGCCATGGTCGAGAAGAGTGTGGATGTTGTATGTGGCGGCGAGGAGGGTGATTTCAATGCTGTGGTTGCTGCGGAATCTGGATTGGGAAGAGTCGAGGATCGAGTTGGCTTCGATGAAGTTTGTGAGCTGGATGTTGACGAACTTCTCGGTGACTTTAGGGGAGGAGAGAGATGGGTCTTTAGTTTTTGAGGTCTGTAGGGCTGGGGCTGGAATCTTGAGGAGGGGCTTGACTCTTGCACGTTTCCAGTCGAGGAATGTGCTGGATTTGAAGGCAGCGTTAATGCTGCATTGTAGCTCGGGTGCTATGGCAGCGGCTGCTCTGTGGAAGATGTGCGGTGGGCAGGGGGCCATGGGGGCTCCTGATTGAATGCTCTTCATGGTCGTGGTGGTGTCTTCGGTGGTGACCTGGGTCCAGGAGGAGATGGTCGTATGGCTGGCGTTGCTGTGGGTAAGTGTGGTTTCGATGTCAGGTGCCTGTTCATTGAAGTTGTCGTAGAGGGACATGAACTTGAGATATAAGTAGGAGCTGAGTTTGTTGAAGAGGTCTTGGGAAGGTGTGACATCCGATTCTTTGCTGGGGAGGGGGGTTGGTGAATTCTTGAATAATGGTTCACATCACAGGTGAAGTAACAACTAGCAGATCACACTAATTAAAGCAGCTGTCAGAGATGAGGGGACCTGCAAATGGCAGACATTGTAATTTATGACCGTCATATGACTCTTCATCCCTTCCTTTAAGAACAGCATCTCAGTACAGGTGGCAAAATTAAGCAAAACCTTGCCAGTGAAGACACGAAATACACAAAACCATCTCAAATTCGGAGAGGAAGGAAAACAACTACTCTTCTTTATAATAAAGATGTAGAAAACTGCAGTCGCACAAGTCAAACTTTAAGACCAAAAATGATCAAGATCAAAAAATTCAAAATTTGACTGCACTATGTCCAGCTCTAATCAGTGCAGGCTAGGTGGCAGGGGTTACTCCAGTGATTCCAAAGGAGAGAGGCTCCGTTTGGAGTGAAATCGTTGTAGCCACCATCGCTTCACTGTGTTAGTCTTTGCGATGTTGTGGCTCCTATACCACCATCAACAGCGCCGGTATCTTCGGCCATTCTCTGAGTGTTTAGACACTAATACTACCTGTCTTACTTGGGTTCCAGTCACCTATCGCGATTGTTTGTTTGGGACTTTGAACCTAAGGGCACCATGAAATTGACATGTATGCGTGATGTCACCCGAACACAATTCTGAGTAATCTTTAAACTTGTTTGTTGATCTGATCATCAAATCGTAGACCATTTGTTACCCTCGTGACTAAATTTACAAACGTATAGTCTCTTCTTTGAGAACAGAGAGTTGGCTATTAATATCACCTATCGAGTATTTTCTCTGACTGCATTGTCAGGACGCTAATGAATAGACGAATGTTTACATGTATTACTTCTTTCAAACAGAGCGGTGCTCCTCATTACCTGAGCTGCAGCCAGGTGGGGTGAGGCGCCACTTCCACAAATATTGGGTGAGTGGCTATATACTAATGTGTATTTGAAGATGAACTGATAGATTTCAGTAATGACATATACATTACATATGAATGTACTCTGAAATGTTTTTAATATTCTTTTTGTCTCTCTTTATTGTTTCACCTTTGACATGACGTTACTATAGGAGTTTGGTGGAATATTCATCCTGAAATGCAGGTGATATAATATCTCTTTTTTCACTTATCCTACAGCAGTAGCAACATCTAGGTCCTGATGAATGCAGTGGTACAATACCCACTTACGCAGAAACATGTCGACCATTAATTGCTGAACGGATATTTTGTTAAATCTGTTTCTATTTCACTTCATTTTAGATTTGGAGAAGCTGAGAGAAAACATTAAAAATCATACCTCTACTCAGCTTTATCCAATTTTATCTTATCACTATTTACACTGTTTTGCACTGCTTTTTCAGTTGTCTACTTACATTTAATTTTTATCTGTACCACCAATTAATTGGTATTGGAGCTACAGGGTCCCCACAGTCCTCACAATAGCCCTTCGACTGTGAAAGTCCTGTCTCCTGGGTAAGGAGAACCCACATGATGTAAAAAATGGCGTAACAGATCGGCAACTGATGGAAAATTTCAACCTACCCTTGAGGTTTTTCTTTCCCAGTTTTACATGACCACGCATATTAGACTTAATTCTATCATATTTAATAGACTTTGTGGTTTCCACCTACTATAATAAACACTTGTCATGTCATTGGTTTTCTTTGAATAGAGTCCTTTTCTTTTTTTCTTCTTTCTTTTTTTGACTCCTAGATACTTGTTGTGTATTAATGTAGGTGGCAGGGGTACCAAGATGCCAAAGGAATCACAACAATGGGAATCTACCATAGCCGACTGTGCAGGCTGAATGACAAGTATACATTCGATGGTCTTGATAAACCACTTCTAGCCTTTTACGCTTTTACCAGGGCAGATCAAAACGATTATAGGACATGGTTATCCTTTTAGCAAAGCCCATCAATCCACCTACACCAAGCCATTCTGATGGATACTTCTACCTGCAGATTCCTAAACTTTTGACTGGATATGGAACTTTTCATAGGAGTTTCTCCTGCACTTTGACAGTTGGTGTCAACAGACTCTGTGGAAACCTCGTTGCCTCTGGAAGTGAAGTCTAAGAGCCACATATGGGCACCGCCCCTGCGCACTGAAGTCAGTCCCTTTGTCTCTACGCCCTTCAATGCAGATCTGGAGCTCCACTCCCAACTTTTGTCTGTGTTTTACTGACTCCTAAATCATTTATCTCTGTCAGTGTGCTAGCGATAATGTCTCCCCTGAAGACGGCAGGCTTCAAATTGTGCCACAATTGCAGGAAGTGTATGTCATGTATAAAGTCTGTCTTTGGTATCTAGATTTGAGGCACAACTTTAAGTCCTGTGAGAAATGCTCCTTTATGAACCCTGAGGGCCATCAGGGAGCAGGAGTCAAAACTTTACATCACCAAACACATGAAATATCATGCTCTAAACAGTGACCCGCTCTCGTTCCAAATTTTGGGCCTGTTTCTGCTGCAGGCCCTGGTCACGCTCCAAGTCACCGTTTTTGACCAAAGACAAAGTTGAGGGACAAGTTTCTCTATAAATGCAAGAAGTCCACGCTGGACTCTTCTCCACCCAGTCACTCCTGCTCTGGGGAGATGTCACATATCCAGAACTTGAGGATCCGACTCTGCTCCCTTCGTCCAACTCAGAACCTATTCTAATGCTGGGCCCAACATGCACTGTGCTGTCCTCAATCCTAAAGAAGATAAAGGCCATCAGGGAGGCTATGCTGCAACTTTTAAGGTAGATGCTGGTTCCCAATAGAACTCCCCAGGCTCATGGAAGGACAGTTCGGATAAGGTTCTGGTACTATTCAAGACCTTCAAATACTCCACCTGATGAGGATAATGGTGAGGAGGTAATTACTTTGGTCCCCTTTGATTCCACTGATTCTGGCATAGCTTTAGATCTTCAGAATGGCTGTTGCCTCAAACGTCACCTGAGACAGAGCTGGACACCCCACCAGAGACCCCCCTCAGAGGACCGTGCTTCCTCTGTGGTAAACATCCGCACAGCATCAGAAGTACCGGCAACTGATGATAGAAACTAAGGTGAATCTACCGATGGAAATCTTGCACCCTGGGCCTCCTATGTCAGAGCCCTTGATGTCCATTAATGAAGCTTTGACAGAGACTTTGATTATGACCTGGTCTAAGTTGTGTTCAGCTCTCCCAGTAAGTCATTCGGTGGCTAAGAATCATGTGCCTGCTTCTGGGGTTCTTCTTTTCTGACCCAGCACCCGATTCCCTAGAGCTTAGTGGTTCAAGCTTCCACCAGTAAAGTTAATCCCAACACATTCTACTGAGCTGCTAGACACAGAATCAAAATGCATTGAAGCATTCAGGAAAATATTCTTTCCTGTGCCAGTTTGTCTTGGGGATCTCTGAACAGTATCCGTTGCCAGCATTCCATCTCCTCACCTGCTTTAACTGCTGCCACACTACTTTGATTGGACCTCAATGGCCATGCAAGGTCAGTTGGGTGCAGAATTTGTTTTTACCTGTTGAGATGATGCGTAATAACCTCAGACGAGCATTGGTGCAGGTTGTTCAGGGTGGTTACATTCTACCCTTTACACCTGCCTCCCTTTTTCCATCTTTATGTCTTCAGACTCCAGCAGATCATTCTTTCATGCTTGCCCATGAATTTCAGTCTCTTCTGTCCAAGAGGTCATTAAAAAGGGTCACTGAGGCATAAAAAGGGAAGTGAGTGGTGATATGGTTTGGTGCACGAAAAAAACGTAGAAATCAAGCTGGTAGAGGATATCCATCTTCCAAACACTTTCCTTCAGAAGGGCAAGCTAAAGATGTTGATTTTAAGCCAGGATCCAAGAGACTGGGTGGTGTCCTTGGACTTGAAGAATGCTTACTTTCATGTAGCCATCATGCAGTCCCACAGACGTTCTTTTGGTTCGTGGTGGGGTCTGAACACTTCCAGTTTACCGTCTTGTCCCTTGGCCTCACCTCGGCCCCTCCGGTGTTTTCAAAGGCGATGACAGTAGTTGCATCCCATGTTCATAGGTGGGGGATACATAGATTCCCCGCACCTCTTTGATTGGCTGTTGAAAGTGATCTTGCTGCAGTCTGTCTCAAGCCACCTACAGCCAGCTGCCACTCTTCTGTCATCCTTAGGGTGCTCCATCAATAAGTGGAAGTCCTACCTGTAGCTACGCAGAGCATTCTCTTCATAGAAGCCACCCTAGCCATGGTGGCGTTCAATGCCTCTCCACCTCATCAATGAGGCAGGAACATTCAGCGTATGATCCCCATGCTTCAGGCTCACTCCTGGGTTCTGCCATGGACGACTCTCCGGTTTCTTGGCCTGTGCATCCTGCTAGTCACCCGCCCATTACCACATGCGGGCCCTGCGGCGGAAGCGCCACTTGCAGCAACACAGCAATAGGATTTGCTTCAGGCAACATTTATATTTTGTAAGACGCAGACAAGGACAGACATTAGCCTGACCTGTGGCAGGCCATTCTCCCTATCTCACCCAAAGCTCACAGTAGTGACAGATGCATTGTCTCCTGGGCTGTGAGTCCATAAAGGAGAGGTGTAGATCATAGGATTTTTGTCACTCACAGAGCATAGGCACCTCAGCAACCTTCAGCAGCGTTGTACAATTTGGTTGGCTATAAAGTCCTTGCTTCCATCCATTAAAGGAAAGCTTGTTCAGGTCTTGACAGGCATCATGACTGCCATGCACTACTGCACAAGCACAGTGGTGTATAGTAGAGGGTCCTGTACTGGGAGGACCTGCGACACTGGAGGTGGCTGTACATCCAAGGGATCCCTCTAATGGCCAGTCATTTGACAGACTTGCTAAATTCCATGGTGTACCAGATGATGATGTCATCTGGTGGACAATTTGATTTTATTAACAGGTTGATACCATGCCAATCAGGCAATACATCCATTTCATTTACATACACATCGTTAATTAAAATACAACATACATTTTTAAATTTCCATTAATCTTATATACGTTTCTTTGCAGCAAAATATAGCTACAGCCAAAACCACACACTTGTCATAAAATAAGAATATTCGAAAAATCCAGGGTTTAGATTTGCATTCAATATGACCAATTTCCTTTTTTTAATGTGAAATTACAATTGATCATATGCAAAATATACAACTCGCCCTTCCATTAGTTACTTCTGCAAAGTACTGTTATTAGTACACAGATACATTTATTGCCGAGTAAAAAGCCGACCTCTCAATCTTTTTACGAGATATAAGATAGATATGATATGATTGTATAGGAGAAATACAATGGAAGATGATGCCCGGATCATTAGGGCAAATTATTCCAAGAAACCACACAAGCAAATTACCTATGTAGAAACCTAGCATTGTGCTAAATACAATTTTCTTGTGCAGAATACAGCTACAACAGTAATATTTATGCAAAATGCAATTATCTTTGTGGAAAATACAATTCATGTTTTGCAAAATAGAACCACAACATAATAAATGTGCAAAATACAATTATATTTGTGCACAAATGCAATTATAGCAGAAGAGAAAGAAACGTATTTTCTCATTTCACACGGCATACGCCGAATATAATGAGGGTGAACACGGTGAGGAACCATCCTGCCCCTGATTCAAGCTATGGCACCAGTCGTAGTTTCACAGGAACCATGGAACATACATTGGTGGTCTGGTGGACCAGGAATGGCCTTTTCATCTGGAAGTGGTTCAAGATGTCTTCACCTGGTGGGGTGTGCATTGGCTGGATCTTTTCACCATCACTGAGAACGCACAATGTTGTGATTAATGCTCACTGGAGTTTCCGCCTCCAGGCTCACTGGAAGACACATTCTGCCCGCGATGGAACTCTGGTCGCCTGTACGCCTTGTCACCTGTGCCACCACTGCCCTATCTTCTGAAGAATAGCAGGAAAAATTGGGATGAGATCTTCCGGATAGCCTCGGATTGGGCCAGGAGAGCTAAGCAGTATGATCTGCTAAGCCTGCATATTAGCCCTTCTGTCTGTCTATCTTGAGGAGAAGACCTCCTGTCTCAGCAACAAGGCAGGGCCATAGATCTGAATCTTAGCAACCTGCATTTCAATGTGTAGAGACTGAGGGCCACAATCTCAGGGAGTTTAATCTGCCTGCAGAAGAAGCGGATGTTGTTCTAGCGGACATATGTCTGTCTGCTAAATCTGTTTATTCTGGTTGTTAGGTGGAGTTTGTGGATTGGTGTGAGGGCTGTCAAGTTGATTTTGTTCAGGGCAAACTCTCTGATGTTTTGATTTTTTTTATCCTTGGCCCAGCAAGGCTTTGCAATGGACACTGTTAAAAATTGCTCATCGGCCCTTTTGATTTTCTTCATTTAAATGACAATCCTCATTGTCCAAGTAACCAAATGTGAAGTGTTTATTATTGGGTCTCCTTTATATGTTCTCCACTGCGCCCTTTATTATGTCACAATGCACCTTAATTTAGCCCTCATGTTTTGATATGCATACCCTTTGAGCCTATGCACAGTTGTTCACCGAGATGGCTGATCATTAAAGTGGGATTCTTCATTGCAATTACTTTTGCATGCTGAGTCAGTGAACTACAGGCACTATCAGTGCAATCCTCCTATACCATTTTCTTCCCATACAAATTGGTGCTGTTAACTTGCACATCTTTTTTTGTGAGATTGTGGCCTTCTTCTTGGAGATGGTGCAGCACCAGACCCTTCCCAGCCTGCACCGTGCCATGGTTTAACACTGTGTGGCTGGTACAGGAGCAAGAATTACTATGGGGGAGGCAGCATGTGTTAAGTGAGGGTACGGGGACCATGAGTAAATAGGCTTTTTGCAGGTCTCGCCCCACTTGTTGCCTCCATTTGGACTACCATCTGATTTTTTTTCGAATCCAACTGCACTGAGGCCTGCTAACCAGACCTCAGTGTCAGTGTTCTAACCCATTACCAAATGTGTGTTGAATTGGCTACCCCCATTCTAATAAGCTGACTTACTTATAAGTTCCTAGTACATGGTACCAAGGGTACCCAGGGCATGTAAGTCAGAGTGTCCGTCAGGGCTGCAGCACTTCCCTTAGCAATATATATATGTCTCCCCAAAGGATGGCCTTTCAAGCCCTAAGGCAGGCAGCGGTATATGCTTAAGTAGGACATGTACTTCTCATCTGTCCTAACAGCAAAACATCCAAATTATTGGTTTTCTGTGGGAGAGTTAGTTGCCCCATTGGCTAATACAGAGTTACTGGTTGACCCTACAGTCTGGCTAACTTCTGAATGGGACTGCCAAAACGGGTGATTCGAGGTATCACATTAATTGTGGCATTAAACCCGACTTGATGCCCAAGTCGAAATTAATGTAACTTTTAAGGAAAAGCAACTTTTCAAAAGTTGCCACTCTGTTGCCCAGTTTTTCCAGTGGCCTTGCACAGTTGCTGGCTACAAGACAAACTTCTGCCCTCCTGGGAAGTCTTGTGAATGACTCCCAGGGTTAGAAATAATAGAGGCCTGACACAGAGGGCGGTGTCACTTCCACCTTGCAGGAAGCCAAACAGGGTGTTAGCCCAAAAGGCAAGCTTCAAAGGGCAAGCTGCCTTTGATGGGCAAATGACGATCACACTCGTGGAGGGCTGTCCCTTTGTTCAGGAAGCATCTCAAAACATGGCTTTTTAGAAATGAGTCTCCTTTTACAGTATGCAGACACCTAAGGGTATTAGTGCGCTATAAAAATTGTTATAACGTAACATAACATGACATAACATAACATACCATAACATAACAAGACAGCCTGGCAGCGGGGAAAAAAAGAGGGTACACCAGTTGTTAAACCAGTTTCCCAGTGGGCATTTAGCACACAGGCAGCCTAACCTCTATGGTGGGCTACTAAGCTCCTTAAATCCAAGGAAGGGGTCAGACATCTTAGGAGTGAGCAGAATAGTGCGCCCTGTGATTGCTAGATGCCATACATTGGCAGTAGTCATCACAGGGAGGGAGAGATCCTGGAAGCCCATTGGCTAATGACTGCATCATCCCCCAAGGCGCTTTGCACATTCTGGGCATAAATATGGCACCCCTGGCACCCTGGCCGTCAGATCACAATGTAACCATAGAAAGGACTGAAGAAGGACTGCTCTGCTGACCCCTGGACCTGGCAAGAGAGGCAGCACCCATTTCTGGACTGCACCTGCCGTACCTTGGACTAGTAAAGAGAGGACTGTACCTGTGGCTCCAGGCTCATGGAAAAGTTGTTCCCAAGCCCCAGACCAAAGAAGTGACTCCAAGGGTCAGTCAGCTGACCCCCTGGAACCAACACCAGGGCCATCAAAGCTGAAGTAGACCATCCTGGCAAGTCAGTAGCCCCATTTGTTGAATTGCAGCTGATCACCAATGGCCAGCAGTTGCACCCGAGCCTGCTGGATCAGGGAGTGTTGTCTGAGTCCAACTGGTTGCCAAAGATGGACACCAGCCTTCATCAAAGGACGTTTCTGGGCCTGCTGTGTATGGAGAGTGGGAGCCCAGACACTGTTGGCATTCTAGTAGCTCAAAGAGGACTTTGAGGGGCTCCAACTTCTGTGACCAAAGTCAGTCCACCTTACCCATGGGCTGAGGAATAACCGCAAGGCCAACCCTGTTGACCGCAAAGCACCAAGCGCATACTTCAGCATCCTCAGCATCAGGATCACTCCACTGAAGTCTATGGTGGTTTTTAAGTAAAGTGTGGAACTGGACTTGAGGCTGCTTTGGTGACCAGATAACAGTCTAAATACTCCATTTTGCTCCCCCCACCCCTTCCCCGGGATCTTCTCAGTGTTGGAATTGGTCGCAAAATTCTGGCTGGATTAACCAAACATACGTTTTTGAAACATTTCAAAAGTTTTTAAACTTAAGTTACCATTGCTTTTTCGCCCTTTGCACAAAAAAATGATATTTATGTTTTCTTTAAAAATCTATATCCCCGGAATCCTCTGGTGAATTTTGCTCATCTTGGTGTCTATAAATTCATACAAATATAACTTTTTTTAATGAATTGGTGTCAGCTTTTTTTGTGTTGTGTTACTTACTTATTTCATTGCTTGGTGCTTCTAAATGCTTTACACAAACTAGTTCCTTTGTTTAAGCCTTACTGCTCAGAGCCACAGCTACCCAGGGTTGAGCTAAAGGTTTTACAAATGAGCCTGACTGGACCCAAGAACTTTTTGTGAGTGTATTTTCTGGTAAGGTCGCACAACCATACCATATAATACAACACAATCCTCACAAGGGGGCGGGGGGGGGCGGCAATCCCCATCAATCAAAAAAACTGGTATAGGGACATCCATACATAAAAAGAAAAAATGGATGAGGGAAAGGCCAGCTCTGAAGGCAGAAAGCAGAAAAATAAATAGTTTCAGGGTTGTACGTCATCGTCTTCAACCAGCATACTGAAGAGACACTCTTTCACAGGGGGAAAAACTATATCAGGGGAATAGCAACAAAAGGAAGAAAAAAAGTTAGGCAAAGAGACTGCAGTACAACAATGAGTGGTGGTGAATATCCGGCAGTGAGAAGTGTTAGAACCCTTTTTGCCAATGGTGGGGCAGCCATTTGACGTGGGACAGTTCATCACTCCCTCTGCCTTATTTGCTTCACCATTTGAACCCAAAGAGAGCTCTTAGCTTTTACATTGAGCTTATGATGGGGGCACCGAATGGATCACCAGATTGAGTTTGAGTTTTAAATTATTTATAAAGCGCGCGTTCACCGGAACGGTTCCACGGTGCTCCAGTATACCAAGTCCTAAGAAGCAAGAATAGCAGAGGGGGGACTAATGATAGATTATTGGGGGAAGGCTTTGGAAAATAGAAAGGTTTTTAGGGCCTTTCTAAAAAGTGAATATTGGGTGGAACATCTGAGGTGGGCTGGGAGGGAATTCCAGAAAATGGGGGCAAGGGTGGAGAATTTAGAGCCTCCCCATTTTTTCCGGCGAAATCGGGGGACAGTCAGCAGCTGTTGGGAAGAGGAGCGAAGTTCCCTGGCGGGGGCATAAGGTTTGATCTCTGATGAGATAAAAGCAGGAGCAGAGCCTAGCTGGGCCTGAAAGGCAAGGCAGCCTATCTTAAATTGGGAGCGTTCACGAATGGTAAGCCAGTGTAAGGATTTTAGGAGGGGAGTAACATGGTGGGAGTTGGTGAGATTATAAACCAAGCGAGCAGCTTGGTTCTGAACCAGCTGTAGTCGTCGTACATTATAGGCAGGCATGCCGTGGTAGAGGGCATTGGCATAATCCAATCGAGAGACGACCATAGCAAGTACAATAAGTTTTAGGGCCGTGAAGGAGAAGAAGCGGGAGACCTTGCGGAAAGTACGGAGAGATAAAAAAGAGGAGGAAACCACCGAGCTCACCTGGGAATGTAAAGTGAGTTGGTCATTGAGTTTGATGCCGAGGGTTTTAACAGAGGGGGAGGGGGAAGGAGGGGGCCCAAGGGAAGGGGGCCAAAAGAGGGGGGACCAGGGACTGGAGCAACCACCTGTCAAAACCAGCTCTGTTTTATCTGGGTTTAGTTTCAGGTGGTTGTGATTCATCCAGTCCCGGATAAAGAGCATAGTGGATTGGAAACTAGATTTAGAGTCAGGAGAGTGAGAGAGAGAAAAAATGAGCTGGAGGTCATCCGCATAGTTATATACGGAGACCTCCATTTGCTGAAGAGCAAAGATGAGGGGAGCTATGTACAAGTTGAATAGTAAAGGGGAGAGCGAGGAGCCTTGAGGGACCCCACATAGCACCTTCCGAGGTTCGGCCGAGAAATCTCCCAGGCGGACCGCTTGGGTGCGATCATTTAGGAAGGAGGACAGCCAGACCAAGGCCGAGCCACCGATCCCTGCCGCGGGAGAGTAAGATGGAATGGTCCACCGTGTCAAAGGCGGCGGAGAGGTCGAGTAGCACCAAGGCCTGGGGAATGTTCGTGTCCAATCCCTCTCTAAGATTGTCAAGTACTGAGAGTACGACTGACTCTGTAGAATTACCTGGGCGAAAACCGGCCTGACGGGGAGCTAAGACTCGGTTTTCTTCCACGTAGGTGGTGAGTACTCTGGTGACATGTCGCTCCAGAACTTTCCCTAAGAAGGGGAGCAGGGAGATAGGGCGATAGTTGGCGGGGACATAGAGGTCTGCGCCAGGTTTCTTAAGAATGGGGAGGATTATGGCGGTTTTGAGAGCAGGGGTCACCACGCCCTGGGACAGGGAGCAGTTGAGAAAAGTAAGCGGAGGCAGCGGGCAATTCGTGAAAATGTGACAAAGAACATGGGCAGGGCAGGGGTCAAGTGGGGACCCGGATTTAACCAGAGGAAGGAGGGAGAGAAAATATTCCTCTGTTAGAAGAGGGAAGGAGTCGAGGCAAGCCTCTATAGGGGTGCAGGGCGGGTTGTGAAAGGAAGGAGAGGGGGGGATATTAGCTCTAATTGTTGCAATTTTTTCTAGAAAGTAAGAGTTCAAGGAGTCGCATAGAGGTTGAGAAGGGGAAGGCTTGAGGGTAGTTCTATCGGAGTAGGCAAGTTTATTAATGATAGAGAAGATTTCTCTGGGTTTATTCTCCGCGACTATAATTTTAGAAGAAAAGTAGTCCTTTTTGGTGGATAGAATAGATTTTTTGTATTGCAACAAGAGGGAGGTGTACTGAGTTTTGAGAATGGGGCAGTACTGACGTCTCCAGGCCCGTTCTGCTTGACGGACTGAAAGTTTTAGCGCTTTCAGTTCGTCGTTGAACCAGAGGTTGGAATCGTTCGACCGTCTAGAGGGGACCCGCCTAAGTGGGGCGATGGAATCACAGACTGAGAGTAGCCAGGAATTGATGGAGTTGGCTTGATCTGAAGAGGACAGACCAGATAAGTCTGGACTGGAAGAGGAGAGAGAGGAAGCAAAGGAGGCTTCATCCACCCGACCCCAGGGTCGTACCCAGATATTTTTAGGGTACGAGGGCTTGGTGGGTGGGTCGATTTGAGAGGAAAAAGAAATCAGTGAGTGGTCAGACCAGGGACAAGGGGAGATAGATAGGGACACAATGGGGCAGTTAAGGGACCAGATCTGGTCAAGAGTATGGCCTGAGTGTGCGTAGGAGAGTGAACGTGCGAGATGAAGTTAAGGGAGCGTAAAGTTTCGGAGAATTCTTTGGAGGTGGGGCATTCAGCTGGATCAGAGGGCCAAAAGTTGAAGTCACCCAGCACCAGGACGGAGGAGTTGTTAACTGCTAGGGTGGCTACAAGTTCTTGGAACCCGTCAAGAAAGGTTTGAGAAGGTTGGGGGGGGCGGTACATAAGTAGACAAGTGAGGGGTACATTAAAGGAAAGTGAGCGAACAACTAGGAAGTCGGATGTACCAATCGGGGGAAAGCTGAGAGGTTGAAATGGAAGATCCTTCCGAGCAATCAGGGCGACACCCCTGCCTGATTTGCCGGATGGCCGGTCAGCTCGGAGAACATAGTAGGTAGCGGGGAGAGAAGCTAATAGGATAGGGAGGGAGCTGTCACGGAACCAAGTCTCCGTAAGAAACAAGAGGGCCGGTTTATAGAGATCAAGAAGGACAAAAAGATGTTTATTGGTTTTGCTGGTGCTAAGAAGAGAAAGGTGGTCAGACAGAAGCCGACCTTGTACAGGTGGACCATCTTATGCACAAAACAGGCTATTCTATGGCCAAAAAAGGAACCTCCAGAGGGCCGTTGGGCTCATTTACACAGAGCCATGGCTGGCCCTGCGGCATTGTTAGGGGATAGGGGTGAGGTAGTGTTTGGGGTTGAACATATGGCAGCCTGTTAATTGGGCTTCTTGCACACCTTCTCTAGGCACTACTGCCTCAATAATCAAGTCTGCAGGAAAGGCCATTCCACCTGCTTGGTCCATCCCTTAGACCCTCTGGCTTTTGGGAGGTAATGCTTTGGTATCTGTTCAAAAGTGAGGTATTGATAGTTAGAAATAAATATCCATGAGAATAGCAAGTTAAGTATCTTTTATAACACTTTTCTGGCTACTGACAACTCACTGCCCACCCTCCTCCCCATTCTGTGTAGTCAGCTTTTGAGATTCTAAATATTTCCCAATTGATTTTGCACTGTCACTCTCTCTCCTCCCCTCTCCCTAGCGCCGGCAGCTGATTTCAGGTCCTGCGCGTCCGGCACACACATTAGCGCCAAAGTGCTAGGGTGGGTGCCTGAGTCCACCAGGGTATCCTTCCTGTACAAAATATTATGGCTAGACAAGTTATAAACATTTTCCTACTTTGCATGTGTTGCCCAGTGCAGCACACATGCAAAGTCGGAAAAGCAAGGAGTAATGAAAACATTTCTCCTTTGAAAGCGTGCTTTTCAGCAGCGTTAATTTTTGGTGCTAAATCCTGTCTAATAATGTTAGTAGATAGGTTTTACCATCAAAAAGCATGGGTGGCTGTATGGGAACGCCCATGTACCACCCATGTAAAGACCCCTGGATGCAAAGTAATGCAAAGCAAGTTCTCGCACTCCTTTGAGTTACTTTTCCATACAATCCAACGCTAATACCAATTAGCGTTGGTTTGTTAATCCCCAACAAGTTTTAGCATCGCCCGACGCTAAAGCTTTGTGAATCGGGGGCCTACTGATGCACCAAACCCCCAATAGTATTAGATGAGAGGGAGATACAATGTGTGAGGGGCCAAAGTCCACTATTTTTCTAGTGTTGGTAACAATAGGCCATATCACAAAATCAGGTGGAGAAGGATCACTTATCCTGCATAACCTGGGTATGCAGGTCGCGTACCGATTTGTCCCAAATTAAAAACCCTCATGCACGTGTCTGATCTTACGTTGGAGCGGTATATCTTGGTTCTCCGCTACTTAGTCACGTGTTTGCATAATCATAGGGTTAGTAGTTTTGCATCCTCCAGCCGGAGGTTTACCCCTGGTTAAAACAGTAGTGATCAGTGATGTGTGGGGTATGTCAATAAAAATACTTGTACAGCCAGATGTTTGTCTTTATTGGGTCTGGATTCGAGTTGGTATTAAAAAGTTTGTTGGCGTGTGTTGGAGAGTAATTAGGGCTCTCACACACTGTGATTAGTGATTAAAAAAGGTCGACATGTTTCAGCCCTTGGTTGCCTGGTAAGGTCAAGGGGGCTTTCTTCAGGACCAAGTGAAGGGTGTAAAGAGACCGAGGGCGTCTCAGTGGGTGCAGTCTCCTATAAACAGATTTGGCTGTTCATATGGAAAAGTGGGAAGGCGGATATATTAATCCTACTTCTGGTTAGGTTGAACAATAGGCCATAGCCAGACCTCAACTCAGTATAATAAACCGTGTAGCGTTGAAGGGCTCAGGAGCATGCCATACTGCGTTTGGCCACTGGGGGCCACTGCTGCATCAATAAACGTCTGCCTCCTCCAGTCCCCGACCGATTCAACCATCCGACTAAATACGATTTATGTTTGGAAAAAGTGTGAACTGAAGGCACAGATTAATTCTATTACAGGACCGGAGGCTTCAGATTATGCTTCTCAAACTTTACTGCATCAACACAGCAGCCAATGAAAATATATTATTTTCTCAAGTAAACAATAAATTACTACATTTCCCATGAACACCATGGTTATAGGCACGCCCCCACAGTCCATAAGAACCCCTAGCGTGCACATCACTTCCTCTTTCTTTGCTGCTCAAGCCAGAGTTAAGTGCACCTTCCCTGTTCCCTCACTCTGCTTGTGGGTTTGGGGGTCCTAGGGAGACTTGTGTATAACCTGTGAATTGAGGCGGTTCGCTCCGCTACATAATTGGGGACATATGTTTATTTGGTGCGCTTGTTGCAATTTAGCATGCTTTAGGACTTTTGTGGGGCAGACGGATCGCGAGCGCTCACCTTGCATGGCGCTCGGCTTGGGCCGGCTTTTTGCCTCAGACGTCTCCCGCTGTGGAGCGCGCGCGCTCAGCGCTGCTACAACGGTCGCTGACCGGCGGGGGGCCGCCGCGCTTTGCAGTTGAGCCCGTTTCACCGGCAGCCTGCGGGCGCACGGGAGCTCCCTAATGCGCCCCGTGTAAAGGCCGGGTGGCTCACGGCCGACGCGCGCGTCAAAAAGCGCTGCTCAATTGGGCTACTTTTTAGTAGCTTTTGGTAGAGTTTTGGGCGGCGCGCCTCAGCTCGTTCCCCAGGCTCACTGGAACGCGCGTTTTTCTCGTTCCACACACCGGCTGGCCCCTCGTTTTACCGCCAGAGCTGGCTGTAATAATATAAGGTCCAGAGTGAGCACACACTCTTTATATATTTGTGACCTAGGTCTTTGGCCTTGTGGAATACAGCTTTGCTGAGGGGGTTTGGGTACAGTTGTCAGTTGATTATTTGTGTGCAGTGGGCTGACCCCCCCCACCACCCCTACACCTGCCTCAGTGAGTTACTATCAGAAAGTGAGCATGGAGAATTGGGTTAAGTACCCCGAAGAAGAGGAGGCTGATGGGGAAGATAATAATGATGGGCAGCAGGAAGCTGTTCTGGAAGACAATATAGTCGAAGCCTTGGATGCCTCGGTTCAAGCTTCGGTGGACAGAGCAATGGAGACGAAGGTCCCCCAGACTGTGCAGCAAGCACTAGCAGTGGCCCTGCGCCCCATTCGCAAGCAGTTAGAAGGGTTTGCTAAGCGACACGGATATGACAAGGGTAGGAAGCAGAAGCGGGCTACTCCCTCTACCTCTACCTCTATTTCTGAAGAGCGCAATCTGTGGCCGCATGCGCAATCCATGGCCTCATTGCCGGCTCGTGACGCCCCAACTGACCATCGTTCTGGGGGCAAGGCGAAGAGTAAGCGCCAGGTAGTGATAGACACGGATACTACCACCACTAATACTGACACCAATACGGATACTGATACCTCGGAGGAGCAGCCTCCTCCACCCAAGAAAGCCAAGCCGGCTTCCAAATCAGTGGAGGACAAAGCCTCTAAGGCTTTCCACTTTGACCCTTCGGACATCGTCCACCCCCGGTCTTCGGACTGGGTTCCGCCGGCGGACGTCTCTGATTATATTCATGATCACCTCCGGAAGAGCTTCTCTCGGGAGGTGCGCAACCGACTGCGGTCGGAGTGCCCGCGTCCGGATATTCCGGACTGTGTCGCTGACACACCGGAAATAGACGCAAGCATGCTGACATTTCTTAAAAATTTTTCCAAGGATCCTAAGAGGGGGCTTGACAGGGCCTGGCGGGGCTGTCAAGACAAGATGCTGGATGTCATTGGGCCCCTGGCGAAGATCCTAGAGATGGCCTTAGCGGCCAAAGAGGGTGCGACTCCTGTAGATCCGGACATCTTGGCTGAGTGGACTCAGCGCGCCATTTGCTTTCTGGGTAACGCAAATTGCGCCGTCTCTTCGGAGAGGCGCAAGTCCTTACTAATGCGCATGGACAGCAACTTAACGGAGCTGGCGGAAGCTGAACCTGGCCCTCTGGCCGGTGGGTATCTCTTCGGAGACAGGTTCGTGAAGGACGTCACCAAGTATGTTGGCACCTTCACCGCATTGGATAAGGCCCAGAGTGGTATTAAACGCGCCCTCACGCAGGGTGTTTTCAACAGGGCCGGGCGAGGCGGGGGTCGCTCGTCAGGCCGAGGATTCCAGAGAGGCTCCCAGAGAGGGGATTTTGGCCGCGGCCGCGGCGAGTGGGACTCTACCCGCGGAGGAACCTTCTATCCCTCACGACGAGGCTTCAACAAGGGCCGTTTCCAGTCGGGAAACAACAGGGCGAATTTCAAGGCCCATCAAAGTTCCGGTGAGTCTGACAGATGTGTCTTTCCTTCCTTTGGGGGGTCGCACGCAGCATTGTCTGCGGCAATGGCAAATGTTAACTCAGGATGTTTGGGTCTTGCAGACTGTTCAGGGATTCAGGCTGGAATTCTACTCTCCTCCTGCGCAAGCGTTTCCCCCGCCACCTCTCCATTTTTCCCAACTAGATCACAGTTTTATAGAAGCAGAGGTGGCAGACTTGCTGAGGAAGGGCGCGATCGCTCTTTGCCAGAGAAGCCCTCGCGGCTTCGCCAGCAATGTCTTTCTAGTCCAAAAGAAGGGAGGTGGCAACAGACTTGTACTCAACCTCAGAGATTTCAACCAACATCTAGTGTACAACCATTTCAAAATGGAAGGTATCCACATGTTAGCGGATTTGTTACAAGAAGGAGATTGGTTAGTGCGATTAGATCTGAAAGATGCATATCTTTCTATTCCGATTTTTCCTCCACACCGCAGGTTCCTGCAATTTCAGTGGAGCGGCCAGTGGTACGAGTATTTAGCTCTTCCTTTCGGTCTCTCCTCGGCTCCCTGGTGTTTCACCAAGGTAATGAAACCAGTGGTGGCTTTCCTCAGGGAGAGGGGTGTGCGCATGATCATTTACCTAGACGACATTCTGATCATGGCGCAGGACCGGTCAGTGTTACAGCAACACTTGACCATGACTACTTCCTTGTTGCAAGGCCTGGGGTTTGTGATAAATCTAGCGAAGTCAGTAGTGACCCCGACTCAGGTAATAGACTTTCTGGGGTTCACGGTCAACTCCCTCACGGCGCAGCTGCTTCTTCCACAGGCGAAGTTGAGGGACTTGAAGAAGGAGATCAGGAAACTGCTGGACAGGCAATTGGTCTCGCTCAGAACACTGGCCAGGATTGTAGGAGTCCTGGCGTCCTCTATCCAGGCGATATTTCCGGGTCCTTTGCACTACAGAGCCCTCCAACGTCTGAAGATCAGACACCTTCAGAAGGGTCTCTCGTATACGGACTCGGTTCCGCTTACGGACGAAGTTCGGCACGAACTCCAATGGTGGCTAGGCCACGTGGATGCCTGGAACGGCAGAGCGATCTTCGGGTCGCGACCAGATGTGGTAATCGAGTCGGACGCCAGCAGATGGGGCTGGGGCGCGCGCTGTGGAGAGGTTTCCACAGGCGGCAGATGGTCGTCTCAGGATCTGGAACTTCACATAAACTGTTTGGAATTACTGGCAGGATCGTTCGCGGTCCGCACGTTATCCCCGAAGCAGACATCATGTTGCATCCTCCTGCGCCTGGACAATGTGTCCGCAGTGAGGTATATCAACAAGTTGGGCGGCACGAGGTCGTCTCTTCTTGTCCAGATAGCCAAAGAGTTTTGGCAGTACTGTCTACAGAACCAGATTTCAGTCATAGCGGAGTACATCCCGGGTCAGGCCAACCAAGTGGCGGACTGGCATTCCAGACACTTGAGGGATTACAGCGACTGGAAGCTGCTTCCCCAGGTCTTTCTCTGGTTACAGGCGATTTGGGGTCCTTTTCAGACGGACCTGTTCGCCTCCAGGTTGACGTATCAACTTCCCCGGTTCTTCAGCTGGAGACCGGATCCGATGGCAGAAGCGACGGACGCATTTCTCCAGGATTGGTCGGAGGGGACCCAGTATGCATTTCCCCCCTTTCTGTTGATTCCCAGAGTAATGACTCATGTGATACGGCAAGCGGCGGAAATTGTCATGGTGACTCCGTGGTGGACATCACAAGCGTGGTTTCCCAAGTTGTTACAGTGGAGCTGCGACCGCCCCCGGCTACTGCCGGATTTGAAGTGGTTGTTGCAGGGCCCTCGTCAGGAACAGCACCCGTTGCTGTTGGAGGGCAGGTTATCCCTGATGGCATGGAGGCTTTCAGGGAACAGTGGCAAATGCCAGGAATTTCGGACAAGGCTGCTGACTTTATCAAGCAGGCTTGGGCACCTTCCACCAGGAAGCGGTACTCCGCTGCCTGGAAGAACTGGGTGGATTGGTGCGTGGGACGACGTCTGGATCCCGTGGGGGCAGGATTACCCCAAGTGTTGAACTTTCTATCCGAGAAGGCGGCAAGTGGCCTAGCGTATCGTTCAGTCAACAACTTTCGCTCAGCCCTCTCGGCGGGGCATGCCCTGGTGGATGGTAAACCGGTAGGCATGCACCCGGTTGTTTGTAAGTTGTTGAAAGGCATCAGGGTGGCCAACCCTCCCAAACCCAAGTATTCAGGTTTGTGGGATGTCTCGGTGGTGATTTCTTTGCTCGACAGATGGCCGGTTAATTCTCTCCTGTCCAGGAAGCAATTGTGGGCTAAATTAGCCATGTTGCTTTGTCTGTCCTCTTGCAGAAGATCTTCAGATGTCAGAGCGCTCGACGTAACAGGTAGAGTGTTTACCCCGGAGGGGGTTTCTTTTCATATTACAGGTCGTACTAAAACAATGTCTCGACATATTTCTTATAATGCTTTTCCTGACAATGAAAAACTATGTGTGGTCCATTGTTTGAAGACCTACGAGGAATGTACGAAGGCCTTGCGGCCGCAGGGCTGTTCGCAATTGTTGATTTCTATTCAAAAGCCCTTTAAACCAGTGGCGGCTGCCACTATTGCTAGATGGCTTCGGTTCATTATGAAGGAAGCTGGTGTTGATACGAGTATTTTTGGTGCTCATTCAGTTAGAGGCGCGATGGCGTCCAAGTCATATGGTTTAGGATCCAGTATCCAAGATATTATGCATTGTGCAGATTGGTCCTCTGATTCAACGTTTAAGACGTTTTATTACAAGCCGGTGGGAGATATTACTTCTGTGGTATTTAAACAGCGTTAAACTAGCATAATCTGAAGCCTCCGGTCCTGTAATAGAATCAAAAATTTGCTAGCATTCGCGACAAGAATTTTCAATTCTATTAAGGACACGGAGGCGAGGATTATCCCACCCGGCTTAATGTACTGTATGTATTAAGCTTACCCACCCTTTTATGCAAGAATTACGGGGTGTTGTTTCCTTTATTTCAGGATCGGATAAGAAGTCGGATTAATCGAATCCGGAGAGGATGAGACAAAGTCGGACCGACACACGACTGACGTCGAGATGACGATCTGAAGTTCTTCTTCCACGTTGGAGGATTGTTTGGTTCATGTTATGGACTCTTTTGTTTGGTTCACGTTATGGACTTTTCGCCTCAAAGAAAGAGGAAGTGATGTGCACGCTAGGGGTTCTTATGGACTGTGGGGGCGTGCCTATAACCATGGTGTTCATGGGAAATGTAGTAATTTATTGTTTACTTGAGAAAATAATATATTTTCATTGGCTGCTGTGTTGATGCAGTAAAGTTTGAGAAGCATAATCCTCGCCTCCGTGTCCTTAATAGAATTGAAAATTCTTGTCGCGAATGCTAGCAAATTTTTGATTCGCGTATATAAGCAAAAAATGACTAAACAAAACGCAAGAGCACTTTCGCAATTTTTATTGAAAACGCCGGATTTACTTTCTTCTATTCCGAAAAGCATATTTTTTTAAGTTTTTACTGTAAAAAAAACATACCATACGTCAGACTACGTTACTGATTGACTTTTTCAAAAGATATGACATTGTGGACATCTTTTTTAGAACGTTATACTCTGTCTTGAATTCCGCCACTCTGGCCTCCACCCTACTTTCAGAATCACATCATGACTTCTAAACACTGTACAGGATGTCGCGGGAAGCCTCTTCATACCACGTCTTTTTAAAAGTCACTCAATTTGTTATTAGTTTTGCAGTACAACATTAAAATTCCACATAAATATAAAAAATAAACATGAAATAAAAAAAAATGAAATGCACTTGAATCGCCCAAAAATGCTGTGAAATTAAATCGAAAAATAAAATTCTCAAAATGCTCAAGAATAACCATTGGTATCTCATATGTTGATGTAAAAACGTGTATATACAATCCTGTTTAAAAAAAATTCCCTCGGAATGGTGAGAGCTTATGAATAGAGGCTTTCTCAAAATAAGTTGCGAAAGCACTCATCTTGTGCAGCTTGCCGTTCTGCTTTAGAGTAAGAATTTGTACTAGAGTGTGTACCTCAGTTGCAAATCCTATGCTAACCATCGTTGGGTTATCTTTGCCCTTTGGCATAAAGTGGCCTTTTTCAGCACAAGTGTCACCAATGACATTAGGCAACGACTCTGTAAATTTAGCAGTGTACAGTTTTAATCCTTCGCACAATGCAGCAGTGCAATGTTTCACGCAGCACTCTGTTGAGTGGAGGATAGTAAATTTGGGATAGAGTGTCTGACCATATAGAAGAAATGGTAAGGATGACACATCAAATGTAATAGGGCTCTGATTTTATTGCAGTTTCACTACAGATAGCTCCAACTGCCTGCCTGGGAAACAGCATTGTAAACCATACTCCACAGAGCCAATCCTTGCTCAGGTCTGGGTGGTTTTCGTGTCAATCTCAGTTGTCTTGCTCCTATGAGTAGCTTTCCTCTCCTTCTGTGTTTGTGCCACTCACAGAAGAGTTTAGGTTTCGCCAACTGTAGATCCTTCATTCGTCCATCTCCGAACACAGCGTTGCAAGCACAGCCATGTTTAAACATCAGTTTGCTACCTTTCATTGCCACTTGGTGCTCACTAGTAAAACTGCAGCAAAAATATGGATGGCACAACAACATAAATCATGACAGACACTGAAGACTACTTTAAAGAAGCATTGGCAATTCCAATCATTCTCAATTGTATGTAAAGATAAGCATGACTGACTGACATTTCCAACGCGTATTGGTAGGAATTAAGGAGAAAAACGTGATGCAGAGTTATTCTGTTGGCAAGGCTACAGAACAGGCATATATGTATATAGTGGAGATATTTGATCGCCTCAACACTAAACTCTCAGGGCTTTTTTCACCATTTTAACTGTGAACATTAATTGTAATGAATGTGTCTGTTCTCGCAACCTGGAGGGGCACTACCTTAGCTATTATTATTGGCTATTGCTGTAGTTTCTGTCAAGAAACACATTTGTAACAATGTGAATCCATGTGTGTGATTTACATAGTGTGAAGCTGGTTACAAAGTGATACAGCCTTGTTCAAGACAGGTTAGAATAGAAAAAATATTGGGGCAGAACAAGGGGAGACCTAGAGAAGATAGAGAGTAAGGAGGAAAATGTGGGAGAGGAGAGGTTTATGTAATAAATAGGCAGTGCACCGAGGGGCTACAATGCCTAGAAAGGGTGGGCGGGGAGTTTATTCTCTTCAGGTATTGTCTATTCATTAGGCAGTGACAATCCCATAGGATTTGTTTGATGAGGCTGGTCTTCACCTTCTTTCAGAAGTGAGGGGATGGTGACTACCATATCTGGACTTGGATAAAATCCCATACTTGTGTGTAGCAGGACATAACCACATGTGTATGTCTTCTTTCAAACCTTGGTGATGCCCCTACTGGGAGTGTTTCAAGATCTGCCAGAGGTATTCATCTTAGTTGCCGTGTATCGTGTGGTGCTTTCTAGACAACGCAGGACATCTTGAATGTTTGGATGTCGTATCTGAAGTCCAGTTACAATGCTAAAGCTTCACTTTTTTCAGCACGGAGGAGGTTGTGGAGGGGAATGTGTTTTTCGTCCTGCGTACAGTATGAGTATTGAGGCTGGGCTTAGCTTAGGACCTATGGTGAAACACCGGGATTTAGCACTGTTGACGAGGCGTGAACTGAAGACATCAAGAATCGTTGTAGAGAGCCAATCTTGCGCTTGGTGTTGGTTGTTGTCACTGGCAAAGAACACACATCCCGTTCTTGTTGAGTTGAGCTATAGCCAGGCCTGAATTGTTAGGCATTTTAGAAGGGTCGATCAAGCACAGAGAAGACCTTCAGGATCAAGGGTGTCATCAAGATTGACATTCGCGTTAGCCAACAGGATTCCAAGAGACGCGCAGTACAAGTTAAAGATCACTGACGGAATGGAGGTCCTTGGAAAATGCCAGAGGTTATGAAGGGTACATATCCGGAAGAGGTCCTCTGAAGGAAGAGTGTTCTCAGGTAGGACATGAATCATTGCAGGGCGGTACCATTGAAGCCTATTCGGGCATTGAGGAGTTTGAGTAGGGCTTGCTGGTAGATGGTGTTGAAGTCAGTGGGATACGGAGAAAGATATTCCTACAGTGAGTTACTTAAAGAACATCTATACACACTTGAATTGTTTGCTTCTCTGTGCTGCTTTGTGACTTCCACCCAGAGTGGTATTCATGAAAGAGAGCGATAATCCTGATGTTATGGTGTGGATGGTTGCTTGCATCCTTCTCAGTGCTACGTCCCAGAAAGGGCAGGTGGTGAACGAACAATAATTTGTGAGATTCCAGGGTTCAGAAGCCCAATCTGAAGTAAGATGCAACTGGTCTTGAGGGAGATTGGAAGGGGCTTTGTGTGAGAGCATCACCAGTGATCTGCATCCATACACTGGATGGGATGAAGGTATATATGCCCTCAGTGAGCGTAGAAGATCCGACAGGTCATTGGTGGAGAGGGTGTTAAAGGCTGTCTAACTGAGTTCATTGCAGAGTTGTGTGGGAATGGTGGTGTTCAGCACTTTTATCGGTCTTTCTTTTGAAGAATTTATTAATGGCTGTACACTTCTACTTGGAATGCATGGGTGCTGGGCCTGGTATGGTCCACACATTGCTTGATGGCCATGAAAATCTCACTGTTCCAGTCAGGGGCTTTGCTGATGGTAATTTTGTACAAAGTTGTGAGACCCTTTTTCAGAGTTAATCTCCCAAGGGTGAGCGGATTCAGGTTTCAGTGATTAGTGCAAAAAGATGATTCACGTATGCACATGTCTGATTAGAGGACAAGGTACAAGCCTGACTGTATCTCATACATGTTGGCTGCACCTCTCCTTTAGGTGCAGCTACAGGTTGTTGTGACACAATTGGAGTGCCCTTTGTACCTCACACACAACAGCCAATTCTCCCACCATATTCCATATGGCGAACCCACACTCTACCAACCAGGCACAAGCTGCATGAGCAGCCAGAAGGTGGTCAGAACTCTGCCTTACCCTTCTCTGCTTGACTCCTTGCTTAAGCACGGCCAAGGTTTGCTGTAGCATCACTCAAAACCTCACACAAAACAACCAGAGCTTCCCACTTAGGTCACACTGTAAACTCCCAGTCGACCACCATACAAAACCAATTCGATCGCAACTTACTCAACCACTCGGAAGTTCTTTGGGAATTTGTCAAGCGTATGCGGCACTATTCAAGTGCGACAACTCAGGACTGCATCAGGCAGGTCAGCTTGCATTGCCACTAGGTATTTGTTTCCTCCTCCACTCTTATGAAAACCAAGTGCAACTTCCCTCAGTCCCCCTCAGGGCTAAATATACCAGGTGTACATATTTATTTGAAATTTCAAAAACTATTTGATTATTTAAGTGCCAAACCAATATGAGCGATGCAGACCTTAGGGAGCTGAGCCAACGCAGCATTCATAGCTTTCCAAAGCATGTCCGATCAAGGTGTGTAAGAAGCGATATACAGCCTATAGGCGTTATTTCATCAATGGCACATCAAGTCTGACTTGGATCTTCTCTGCAGCCCCTTGTCTTAAAGCATGGTCTGTGTCTATGCTGTTTCTTTTTCTCAGCACTCATACTTCGCATGGCTCTACTTGCAGTACCCAAGCTCCCACCAGCATCAGATCTGGATTTAGATTTTATAACCAGCAGCTATGTGTATACTTTTAAGAACCAGAGGTGATGGGGGCAGCGATTCACAGGTCTAGTTCTTGCACTTCATTGGATGCTGTTTCTAGTCCTCACCACCAGATGGCACTGCTCTAGGCTGGTGGTGTCATGAATACCACAGTTACTGGCAATTGCAATTTCATTGCTTTCTGATGTCTTCGGAACCTCTACCCTCACAAAGGAAAGTTTTGAAAAAGAGGAGGAAATAAACCCAACAGTGTGATGTATGCCACCTCCAATATGTCATAAAGCTTCCTGAAGCTGGAGGCACATATGTAGCCCCATCTGTAGGGGTGGTAGGCAGCGGTTGCCCTTCAGAACAGCTTCACATTGGTGTGCGCGTTTTTAATCTCCCCCATGGAAGATCCTCAGAGAGTCCTATGTACAAGGATCCAGAAAGCCGACAGGGCCAATGAAAAGCCAGGAAGCTGAGTCTTGGGTGCAGAATTGTTCATGCAGGTGCAGTCCTTGCGCTTTGCTTGGGTGGACTCTGTGGGCAGTGGGGCATTGGCATTGGGGGCTTCGGTGGGGCCCTCGCAGTACAACCAATCCCGGGGCACAGAGCGCGGGAAATCGCTTTCAGACTCCACGTTGCCTTTGACAAACTTCCAGTATCGAGTACCTTTAAAGAAGTACGTGTCACCTGCAGAGGAGAGAAAGGAGCAGAGAGACAATATGAGTATAGACAAAACACAAGCACAATATGAAAAAACAACAGATTTCTCTGGCAGTGGACAGGTGTGTGTTTGTCTCACTGGCGGAACTGGTGAGACTGCGGCTGCAGGTCAGGGTTGAGGTGGGTTTGCAGAGATCTGAGTGGTCTCTGGTCTCCAATGGCAGGGGTGTTTGGGCCAGGGCTGAGAGGCTCTGGCAAGGCCTTCTGTGGGTCCCTGTGCTGGAATACCTGGGGATGCTGCAGGGCAGGTCTGAGGCTGATTAGTGGAGCTGTGGGTGTGGATTACAGTCCTGAAAGAGCAGGAGGTGCTGGGGGCAGGATGGAGATGGGCCTAAGCCTGAGTACTGGAAAAGCAGGGGGCGGAGGGAAGAACTGAGGGAGGTCCCTCAGGCCACAGTAACTGAACACAGCTTGGTTCTACCAGTCAGGAATGAGGTACACTACAGGCAGTTGTGGGACCCTTCAGATCAGAACTGAGGTGACTACCAAAGCTATCTGTGAGTCTCAGCACTGACGTAGTGGGGTGTGGGCAGGTTAGGTAAGGTGCCTTGGGTCCCAATGCTGGGGTGATTCCAGTCAGGACAGAGTTGCGCTCACAAAGGTGTGTGTCTCAGCACAGCAATACCAGATGGTATTCTAGGGTAGAAGTGAAGTGGATTAGCACGCTGTGTGTGGGCCTCCATGATGGGACAGCGGAGCGAGTTATCGAGCAGAATTGATGTTTTATCAATAAAGCTGTTTGTGGGGCTCAATGGTGAAATCTGAAGGGGTCCCAGGCATGACGGAGGTGCGTTGGCAGTCCTTGTGTGCGCCAGCCTTTGCATGCGTCCCAGTACTGGAATAGCAAGGGAGGATGTGGAGTGCCATGGAAGTGTACTGTTAGAGCTATGTTTGAACCTAAGACTGAACTTTCAAGAGAGAATCCTGGCCATGTCTCCAATTCAAAGTGGCGCCATTTTACCGTCATTCCAGCTAATGATGTCATCAACGTCAGGTGGGATTCCTATCCAAAGGTTGACGGTTCGAGGGTACCCCCCATCCATTCGCCCGGATTGCTCATCAAAGCGCCAAAAGTTGCTGCCCTTAAAGAAGTAGGTCTTGCCGTTGTGTCTCCAGATGAAAGCTGCATCAATGCTGTCGAGAGGGAGCCCGAAGTCTGTCACCGGCCGGGGGTAGCCGGGTTCCACCTTTGTGTCTTTGAAGACCCAGTAATTGGTTCCTAGTGACAGAAAAGCATTGTTATCTTTATGGTGATTTGGTTATTCCTATCTCAGTGATCTCTCTCCTGTTTCCAGCCAATGTGTGACCCAAAACCTAGGTGCAAGGGTGCCTGCATTGGCGCAAGGCAGCACATTGTATACGCCAGTGCGAGGAATGGACAGAAATGCACTGTACAATGTTAAATAAGGCGCTTTCCTGTACTTTCACGTAGCGCAACAAGGTGGCTTGCAGCGCTGTGTTAAATAATAACTATGGGGCAGATTTACAAGCCCCTTGCGCCACTTTTGCGTCAATTTTTCCCATGTTAAAAGTGACACAAAGTGGCGCAAGGGGCTTGTAAATCTGCCCCTATGCGCCTAAGTGCCAAAACCAAATCTTAAACTCATCTGGCTAGCTCCGAGTGACTGGTGGTCAACAAGGTGTTTGCAAGGTTTGTGAGCCGCAAGATCTAACCATTTTAGTGGTTGCTGACAAAAGAAAAATGAATCACTAGTTACCTTCTGCACTGAAGTTCTCTTTTGATTTCATTAAAAGGGGTTTGACTGCCCCTTTCTTCAATCCACTAGGAACAGTGCCAGATAAAAATAGGTGTTAAAGATGAAGCTAAAAGCAGGTGTAACAATTGAAGAAAAAGACAATAAAGTACTAACTGGAAAAACATATTCTGGGGAGCGTGATTTTCGGGAGGTAAGCAATGAGAAAACCTCTCTTTCGTCCTTCATTATTGAAAGAGCTGTGAGATGATAGACACAAAAGGGCGATGGCTTGAAATGATGCTGCATCATTGGACAGGATGTAATCACAAGTTGTGCAATACATTCATTCGTGTTCTTCAGCTCGTAAAAAAGAGGCCAATCTGTCACAAACAACTTGGGAGGGTGAACAGTCATTTTGAAACAGGGCAGATTAGTGAGACTAGTGACTGCCTAGGAAAGCGTCCTTGAGGAGTTAGAGTCCTGAGAAATAAAATTTGAAATAAAAAATGGCCTTTGTGGCAATAAGACACAATTTGTAAGGCTTGAGTTGTTGACATTTATTTAGTTCTTTCAAAGTCTGGTGTGTGTGTGTATGTTTGTGCATATGCAAATGTGTGTTTTGCTAAATGGCAGATTGTATATTTAGATATAAGACCGAGGGACAGAACTCAAAAGAACACAAATCAAGACATTGATCCATGGTGTAATGATGGCTGAGTATCTCAAGATAAGTGCAGCTCCAAGGGGTCTTACCGTTAGAAATTAACCCCAGTGCTTAATTTGTAAAATATGAAGTGCAGGTGCTCAAATGTTTGTCGGAGGCCACACCTACTTTTCTCTGGCTCCACCCACTTCATCCGTTGGCTCCACCCACTTACTATATTAGCTCCACCACCTTTTCAACTGGTACTGCTAAAAGTCAGAGGTAATATATATCTGCCACTACCCGGGGTGATCTGCACAAGGCCCGTTTTTACCACCACCTGCTTTGTCAAGCATGAGGGGAGACTGAGGCGCTTGGCATCCTATGCCGGACCCTCCATTGACCACACTACTATCAGCGGACACATGTGACCATCTACATGCTTATATTTCCCGCACCGGACTCTACCATGCCTCTGGGGCCGCTCAGCTCTTGCTGGCCCCCTGCTCACCTAATCCTCTTTGCTCCCACCTGTAACAACCCCCAATGCTCTCTCCACCTTTCGGCTTTAGTTTGTGAATGAGAGCCAGCCCAACTGCAGCCACACCACCCTCTGCAGGGGCTGAACAATCCCAGGTACCGAGGCATGGCCAAGACCCCAGTTCCAAGAGGTGCTCCCTCTTAGCATCCTTCAGTGCCAACAACACTTCCACCACAGCCTTGTTCCCTCTCCTACCCATACCACCTACCTCCTGCCAAAGACCTAACCACCAAAAAACTCACCATGGACACCTTGGTACCCAACATGCTGCCATTTACCAGCAAGGCGTTTGTCGCCGAGACAACCCCCTCTTAAGCCAATCTACTCCTGCCCTTTTATTTATTAACCAGTTATGACCAGGGCAAGTGGAATTATGCGATTGTTGCATAATTGTAGGATTGACACATCCATCTTCTGTCGCATAAGCTGCAGATTTAAAGACAAAATATTGTTTCTAGCTCAAACGGTTAAAAAGTTAGTAAAGAGAAAAACACAGTCACACGTTGCAGCATATTTGAAGGCCCTTTGCAAAGGTTGACTGATCACCTATCTGTAGCTTATTGATATATATGTGTGCTAAACTGGTGCTGAGGTACATGATCAATACATTGAGTCCCATTAAACTTAGTTATAGCAGCACCTGGTACTGTGTCTAGAGATGGCTAAACAGTAGTGTGAATTACAAACATCAAAAAAATGGCTGCAAATGCAATTGAAAAGCATGACTCAACTGAAATAATGTCTGACATGCATCCACCGCCGCCAGTCACCGCACAGCGGCGTCGTCCACCTTTACAATGTGGAAGGTCGCTGATTGGTGGCATATCCTTTCGGGAGCGCATCACTGCTGTCGGTTGACTGTGCCAAAGCGAGGAACAACTTCGGTGTTCCAACCGACTCCCATTAAGGGAAGGAAAATCATAAAGCATCCTGGAACACATTGTTGCGACACAGCTTTTCAAAGCCATGCCCATCCAGACTTTGGCCAGAGGCGCTTTTTCACACTTTAAAAGTTTTGGGACGCAATTTCTGCCACTGGGAGGCGCTAGGTACTCAGATACTGGGAATGGGGGCGAACTGGGATTGGGAGTTAGTGGTTTCAGCAGATAGCATGGGTTGGTTGACAGCTCACCTATGAAGAAGACGATCTTGCTGTCGTTGGCTCGCTCGTAGACCGCGTCAATGCGCTCGAAGTCTGCTGGCAGGCCGTGCCAAAACTGGCCCACGTTCGCAGGGTTCAGGGAGACCAGGTTACGGGAGGGCTGCATCCGCCAAAAGTAACGTTCTGTGTGAGGTAAACAAAAAAGGTGTATGCCAGGGTAAGAAATAGTCAAGTCAAGTCATTTTTTATTGTATAAAATTAATCAAAATTATTACAAAGTGCATTTGAATCATCGTTAAAAATAGTAAGTAAAAATTAACAATTAAATGAACAATTAAAATGAATAGTCCATACAAATAATTTGAGCTCATATGTTTCAGTATGTGTTGGACTTGGCCTTTTCCCCCCAAAAATTTTCGCTTTTGACCCCCTTATCTGGATTGTCTCCCCCATGGGATTAAACCTGTATAGGCCATGAGTGGTGTGAGACACCTTGTGAAAATGTAATTACCTGACATAATGTGAGCACTTGTAAAATCCCCCATTTTAAAACTGCACCCCCATTTTAAAACTGCACCTGACTGAAATGTATTGCTTTTAAAATGGATGCCATGGCCATGGGTTTTGCCACTGGACTGACATAGGTCAGCGGTCTAGATAATATTACCCAGCTACCCCTAGCTTTTGGAGGGAAAGCCTGGCACCCAGGGTGCTCACCCCCTCCCCTAGAACCAGTTTAGGCTAGATGTGCCAACATTCTAGAAGGTCCTGGCACTGCCTGGGAGGAGGGTATAAATAGGGAGAAGTGTCACCAGAGAGTCAGTCAGCGCTGGGACAAGGAAGGAAGGGGACCTGTTGTGAGGTGCTACCGCCACATGGGCCTGTGAGCTGGGCCCTGCATCCCTATAAACCCCCCCGCTGCTGTCCCCATGGGCCCCTGACAAGGGAGGGCCCCTACCCAGGACACTGACGCTGTGGGACCTTGAACTACGCCAGCGCTGAAGGAAAGAGGTGCCCACATGAGGAGGAATGCTGTGGGCTTGAACCCCCCAGGAGGTGAGGAGTGTGCCCCTGGGGCTGGCTGTGGAACTATTCGCCCCCCTCCGTGAGGTGCGCCTGTCAGACACTGTTTGGGGAGGTTGGTGCCCCCAGGAAGCTGTGGCCCCCTTTGGAAGTGCCGACCCCAGAGTAGAGGAGTGAGGCAGTGGTGAGAGGAGGTGGACACACTGAGAGCAGCTAGTTTGTCTCTGAGGCTGACAGTTTCTTCAGAGGGTTGGTCCCCCTTCAACCTTTGACCGATCCCTCTCAATCCAACAATTGCTGATAAGAACATTAAGCTACTTGAGGAAGAAGACCCTTCTATATTGGAGCCCCAGTGAATCCTCTCAGGACACCCTTAACTGAGGGTATCCCTGACTTCCCATACTCAGCGCTGCGCTTACCGGTGTTGTGGAGCAGCTGTGGTGAAGGCGGGTGTCTGTGGCACCATAGCGACCTGAAGCGCGAGGGCGCCGTGTGTGCACATCCTTCCTGAGAGGCCGGAGTGGGAAGTGTCTGAGGAGAAGCAGCGGTGCTGTGTTAGCTGATTGCGGGACCCCGGGGGCACCAGCCGCGTCACTCGGAGCAGGAAGCGCTTCCGCGCATGTCCTCGGTGTGTCCGCTATTGAAAGCAGGAGGGGCCTAGGGTCAGGCAGGCCCAGGGGAGCAGCGTCGCCGCAAAGAGTAGCGTCCTTCCTGTGAGTGAGTGCAGAGGCGGGAGAAGAGCGAGCGCTTCCGCGCATGCCCGGCGGAGAAGTGCCATCCGAGGGAAAGTCATCGCGTCAGCCGAGGAGCGCCGCGTTGGAGAGCCAGTCGTCGATTCCCTCAGAAGAGGCAGAAGCGCCACAGCGGACGTCGCGGTAGGGAGCCCTGGGCCGGGAAAGCCTTCCCTGCCTTCCCCCTTCAGCCCGACTGCTGCCAAGCTCCATCGAGCGTGGAGAACACAACCGCTGGGACACTTTCAAACCCACAAGTAAGCCGGGTAGAGAGGGAGCGGGAGGCGGCAGCGTCAATTGCCTGAGAACCGGGACATCGGGGCTAAGCCCCAGGAGTTTAACTGTTTGATACCTGGAAAACCAGAATTGGGAAAGTGGGTTAGTGACTCAAACAACCACAGCAAAACCATTAATATTTACCTCAGAGGAGAGAGGAGGAAGGTGTGAAGGGGACAGCAGGGTTCCTGCGACAAGACCCTAATAGTCTATTGGTAACTGAGGGAGTGGATCCTCCATTAGAGAGGTGTAGTCTGTAACTTAACTAGAGGGGAGCCGTGTTAATACTACTGTGTCCTCCTTTTAGTCACATACCGGGAGGGCTATGCTGCGAAGATCTGCATCCAGTAGAGGTCTGTGGAGTTGAGCAGTCACTCAAGAAAGTGTGGGGTAATGTACCCGCTAATGAGTCTTTAAAAACGTAATGTACTGTCAGGCTGCATTTTCCTTTCTGTAAATTTATTAGTGAAGTGTATTGTGACCTGAATAACTACAGACCTTAAATGTACCCTTGATTCTTATAATCTAACCGGGAAAAGTATTGAAGTGTTTTAGGCCTGACCTCCCACTTTTATAAGTATGCCCCGAGGAGGGCCCCTACATGATGTTAATGCTAGGCGATGTATGTTCTGCCTGATGTTTGATACACCTAGCCCGGTGACATGCCTGATGAAATGCCATAGTTACCTGTTGCCAGATGGTCCCTGAGGTTAGGCCTGGCTCTTAGGTTATTGGTTATACGTTTATAGTGAGGCCACTTTCCTATCTAATGGTTAATTGCATGTTTTTGTGCCACCGTGCAGGTGATTGTACCTTTTATTACAGGTGCTCCTATTTATGAGGTACTATGATGCCCTGATGTTTTCTTTTACAGGGGTGGGAATTGGCGTTCTAATGCATGAGGTGTATTTATGCATAATGTTGTATCTTACATTTTCAGCCAACCCCCTAAGGATGAGAGCCTGAGTTGGCCCCGCCAGATTGGCCCCAGGTCTAATGTTTGATTAACCATCCTTTTTCCTTACAGCTATGGACTATGGACTCAATCCCTTTTTGGTCCCATGTAAATAATCCCCCTCTGAAGTACTTGGCTCTGGTGCCAGTTGGCGCCATGTTATGATGACACTGTTAATGCATTTTTGCCTTGCAGGTTGGAGATACTAAACTGCTTAATTTTCCAACTCATATTGGTGTCCTGCCTCTTTTGTGGTGTGCCTGGTGTGTTGACTGAGGGTACTGCGTGAGTGCTTCACATGTCCTCCAAGTTTGGCCTGCCCGCTTGATGCCATGCTACCCCCTTTGAGACTTGGGCAACCCCCATTTCCAACATTTGGTGGCAGAGCGGTGGGATAGGACTTGTGTTTGCGCAGTACCACAGCGGCCACAGGTTACACCACAAGTAGAGCCTTGTGGTGGGGATTATTGTTTGAATATTGTTTTTGATTGCTTCCTCCTGAAGAGTATTCTGAATTGTCCCCTTGTTCCACTGTGGGTGTGTCCCGGGTGTACCTCGCCACGATGGGGTTGATTTACCAGGAAGTGGAACTGATGGAGTACACCGAACAGGAGGTGATAGACTTCCTCCTGGAGAGAGGGATACCCCCAGTAGGGAACATTAGGAGGAATTTGTTTCTCTATGAGGCCCTCAAGAGGGGAGAGCCCTTAGAGATTGATGGGGACTTGTCTGACTACCCTCCCGAAGTTTTGAAGGGTCAGTGGGTTAGAGACCAGAGGGAGGGCTCCCCATCCAGAACCCTGGGAGGAAATTACTCCGATGAGGAGGAGGAAGAGTCTAGCAGGGCAGAGACGCCAGTAGCTGTGGAGGACACCGAAGATAGGGAGTCTCGCACTGGGTCCAGTCCCGGGGGCACTGCCCCATCCCTTTCCCTGTCCCCAGAAGAGTGGGTAGATAGGAGGGAAGAGAGGGAGTATCAGCTGGCGCTGGCAAAGCTCAGGCATGCCGAGGGCTTAGCGCAGCTGAGGGTAGAAGAGCAGCGACTAGAGACTGAAAAAGTCCTAGCGCTGGAGAGGATGGCGGAGGCGGAGAGGGCCTTCACCAGGGAGAGATCAGCTCAGGTGGGTAGGTTGTCCCCTGAGAGTGGTTTTAGGAGTCTGGATTCACCGAAGAGGGTGGGATCCAGTGGTGGCAGCGAGTGTAGGTCCAGTGCAAGGAGTCCCACTCCCGAGACCCAAGAGACTGTGCCTGATTCCCCGGAAGAGGAGGACGGGTTAGTGTTTAGGGGCAGGGGAAAGCTGTTCCATCAGTCCTGGGGAGAGTTCGAGGAGGAGTGTTGGACTGTACTGGAGGATTGGGTGGTGAGGAGAGCAGTGGAGGATTGGGAAGGGCTGTGCCATGCCGTTATCCGGGAGCACATGCTGAGAAGTTGTGTCCCAAGACTGCGTCACCATCTGTTGCGGTACGGGTTCTCAGACCCCAGGGAACTTGCACGGGAGGCAGACCTCTGGGTAAGTGCCAGAGCGTCTGGGAAGACATTGGGGAGTGATCCAGAAAGGAGTGGTGCAGGGAATTTCCGACCCAGCGTGGCGGGAGAGGTGAGAAGCCCAGCTAGGTCCCAGGATAGTGAGCGGGTTGTAGGGCCTCACATCCCATCTAAAGGAGGGAGTGAGACGGGGAGGTCTCCCGAGATGCCCCAACTGCAGTCACAGGGCCTGGAGAGTTCTTTTAGAGAACCCCAGGCTGGGAGTCTAGGCTGTCCCGATGTGTCATCCAGAGGAAGGGATCCCCTCATGTCAGGAGGACCCGGAGCATCATTAATCAGAGCTCCAGGGGTTCGGGGGTTTGACCAGTCACAGGGTTTAGATCCTGGACTGGGGTTCCAGGTTAAGGGGTTGCCTGACCTGGAGGGTGGGGTACCTGTAATTCAGGTCCCTACCAATTTGACTCCTAGGGGTACTACTCCCAGTGGGAGGGTGCGGAACTCTGGGAGGGGGTGCAGAGGGAGGAAGGTCTCTTCTCTGTCACCAGCTCAGCCACAGGGCGCAGATCCTGGGTTGGGTGGCCAGGGACAGGGTTTGCCTGCCCTGGTGGGAGGGACCTCTGTAATCAGGGTCCCCCCAAAGTTGACTCTCAGGGGTACTACTCCAGTTAGGAGGGTGCGGAACTCTGGGAGGGGGTGCAGGGAGAGGGAGGACTCGCCCCTGTCACCGGTTCAGCCTGTGGGTTTCGGCTCCAGGCTGGGGAGAGAGTTGTGTGAGGGTGTCCCCAGGCGTAGGAGATGGAGGAACCCTAGGAGGAGAAGTAGGGGGAGGAGAGCCTCGCCCCTAAGGGCTGGTCAGTCTGAGGGTGTAGACCCCAGATGGGTGGACCAGTGGCAGTTTGGAGAGAAGAGAGTGGTCCAAGGGAATTACAAGCCTGAGGCTAGAGCCTCCCACTCTAGGAAGGAGAAACATCCCACTAGGGAACACCAGTGGGGTGGTTTTGTTGGTGAAGGGAGGGTTGCGAAAGAGAACCATTGGGTTCCAGAGTGGAGGAGAGACTGCAGGTGTTCCTGTAGTTGCAGGCCTGCGTCCACCTTTTTCCGCCCCAAGCAGGGAAGCCCATCAAGGCATTGATATGTCTACCCTGGCTTTTGGCTGGGGGGGAGTCGTGTTGGACTTGGCCTTTTCCCCCCCAAATTTTTCGCTTTTGACCCCCTTATCTGGATTGTCTCCCCCATGGGATTAAACCTGTATAGGCCATGAGTGGTGTGAGACACCTTGTGAAAATGTAATTACCTGACATAATGTGAGCACTTGTAAAATCCCCCATTTTAAAACTGCACCCCCATTTTAAAACTGCACCTGACTGAAATGTATTGCTTTTAAAATGGATGCCATGGCCATGGGTTTTGCCACTGGACTGACATAGGTCAGCGGTCTAGATAATATTACCCAGCTACCCCTAGCTTTTGGAGGGAAAGCCTGGCACCCAGGGTGCTCACCCCCTCCCCTAGAACCAGTTTAGGCTAGATGTGCCAACATTCTAGAAGGTCCTGGCACTGCCTGGGAGGAGGGTATAAATAGGGAGAAGTGTCACCAGAGAGTCAGTCAGCGCTGGGACAAGGAAGGAAGGGGACCTGTTGTGAGGTGCTACCGCCACATGGGCCTGTGAGCTGGGCCCTGCACCCCTATAAACCCCCCCGCTGCTGTCCCCATGGGCCCCTGACAAGGGAGGGCCCCTACCCAGGACACTGACGCTGTGGGACCTTGAACTACGCCAGCGCTGAAGGAAAGAGGTGCCCACATGAGGAGGAATGCTGTGGGCTTGAACCCCCCAGGAGGTGAGGAGTGTGCCCCTGGGGCTGGCTGTGGAACTATTCGCCCCCCTCCGTGAGGTGCGCCTGTCAGACACTGTTTGGGGAGGTTGGTGCCCCCAGGAAGCTGTGGCCCCCTTTGGAAGTGCCGACCCCAGAGTAGAGGAGTGAGGCAGTGGTGAGAGGAGGTGGACACACTGAGAGCAGCTAGTTTGTCTCTGAGGCTGACAGTTTCTTCAGAGGGTTGTTCCCCCTTCAACCTTTGACCGATCCCTCTCAATCCAACAATTGCTGATAAGAACATTAAGCTACTTGAGGAAGAAGACCCTTCTATATTGGAGCCCCAGTGAATCCTCTCAGGACACCCTTAACTGAGGGTATCCCTGACTTCCCATACTCAGCGCTGCGCTTACCGGTGTTGTGGAGCAGCTGTGGTGAAGGCGGGTGTCTGTGGCACCATAGCGACCTGAAGCGCGAGGGCGCCGTGTGTGCACATATTTCCTGAGAGGCCGGAGTGGGAAGTGTCTGAGGAGAAGCAGCGGCGCTGTGTTAGCTGATTGCGGGACCCCGGGGGCACCAGCCGCGTCACTCGGAGCAGGAAGCGCTTCCGCGCATGTCCTCGGTGTGTCCGCTATTGAAAGCAGGAGGGGCCTAGGGTCGGGCAGGCCCAGGGGAGCAGCGTCGCCGCAAAGAGTAGCGTCCTTCCTGTGAGTGAGTGCAGAGGCGGGAGAAGAGCGAGCGCTTCCGCGCATGCCCGGCGGAGAAGTGCCATCCGAGGGAAAGTCATCGCGTCAGCCGAGGAGCGCCGCGTTGGAGAGCCAGTCGTCGATTCCCTCAGAAGAGGCAGAAGCGCCACAGCGGACGTCGCGGTAGGGAGCCCTGGGCCGGGAAAGCCTTCCCTGCCTTCCCCCTTCAGCCCGACTGCTGCCAAGCTCCATCGAGCGTGGAGAACACAACCGCTGGGACACTTTCAAACCCACAAGTAAGCCGGGTAGAGAGGGAGCGGGAGGCGGCAGCGTCAATTGCCTGAGAACCGGGACATCGGGGCTAAGCCCCAGGAGTTTAACTGTTTGATACCTGGAAAACCAGAATTGGGAAAGTGGGTTAGTGACTCAAACAACCACAGCAAAACCATTAATATTTACCTCAGAGGAGAGAGGAGGAAGGTGTGAAGGGGACAGCAGGGTTCCTGCGACAAGACCCTAATAGTCTATTGGTAACTGAGGGAGTGGATCCTCCATTAGAGAGGTGTAGTCTGTAACTTAACTAGAGGGGAGCCGTGTTAATACTACTGTGTCCTCCTTTTAGTCACATACCGGGAGGGCTATGCTGCGAAGATCTGCATCCAGTAGAGGTCTGTGGAGTTGAGCAGTCACTCAAGAAAGTGTGGGGTAATGTACCCGCTAATGAGTCTTTAAAAACGTAATGTACTGTCAGGCTGCATTTTCCTTTCTGTAAATTTATTAGTGAAGTGTATTGTGACCTGAATAACTACAGACCTTAAATGTACCCTTGATTCTTATAATCTAACCGGGAAAAGTATTGAAGTGTTTTAGGCCTGACCTCCCACTTTTATAAGTATGCCCCGAGGAGGGCCCCTACATGATGTTAATGCTAGGCGATGTATGTTCTGCCTGATGTTTGATACACCTAGCCCGGTGACATGCCTGATGAAATGCCATAGTTACCTGTTGCCAGATGGTCCCTGAGGTTAGGCCTGGCTCTTAGGTTATTGGTTATACGTTTATAGTGAGGCCACTTTCCTATCTAATGGTTAATTGCATGTTTTTGTGCCACCGTGCAGGTGATTGTACCTTTTATTACAGGTGCTCCTATTTATGAGGTACTATGATGCCCTGATGTTTTCTTTTACAGGGGTGGGAATTGGCGTTCTAATGCATGAGGTGTATTTATGCATAATGTTGTATCTTACATTTTCAGCCAACCCCCTAAGGATGAGAGCCTGAGTTGGCCCCGCCAGATTGGCCCCAGGTCTAATGTTTGATTAACCATCCTTTTTCCTTACAGCTATGGACTATGGACTCAATCCCTTTTTGGTCCCATGTAAATAATCCCCCTCTGAAGTACTTGGCTCTGGTGCCAGTTGGCGCCATGTTATGATGACACTGTTAATGCATTTTTGCCTTGCAGGTTGGAGATACTAAACTGCTTAATTTTCCAACTCATATTGGTGTCCTGCCTCTTTTGTGGTGTGCCTGGTGTGTTGACTGAGGGTACTGCGTGAGTGCTTCACATGTCCTCCAAGTTTGGCCTGCCCGCTTGATGCCATGCTACCCCCTTTGAGACTTGGGCAACCCCCATTTCCAACAGTATGTTACTATGATTCCTTGTTCCGCTTGTTGTAGGAGTGATTGTACAGTCTTCATATATTTAACCCCCCTACATGCCAACATAGGAGATGATCCATCTAACCATCGAATTACAGCTTGCCTACATGTTCGGATGTTTAATTTGTTAAAAATGGACTTTAAAAGCCGTCTCCTCAAATCCGTAAGTGCTGGGCAAGCACATAGTAAGTGGGTTAATGTTCCCTTTTGATACCCACATAGGCGACAGTTAGGGTCAGCGTGACTACCTTTCCAGGATGGTAGCAAGTCCTTTGAAAACTGTAGGCCCAGTCGATGTTCTATGTATCTTTGTTTTAGTGGCCTACTAAAGTGACTTTCCAGATAAGACTGTGACTTTATCCCGGAATATGAGTTTATCACGGTCCACCCGTGTCGTCGTTTTGCTGTAGTTGTTTTGTCTTCCAGATAGGATTCCCATTTGACTGCATTGTTTACAATTTTGTCGAAGCTATTTCTATCTGGCATCAAGTCCCATGTTGCTTCGATTCCTATACCATTCAAGGATTGGGACAAGAAATCTCCCCAACTTTTTGGCACGTGCTGTTTCTGCTGGATGGGATTTCTTTCCAACACAGATTGTCCAGTGAGCCTTCTTCAGACATACGTATTTTATGACAGAGTTTCACAAAAGTTACCATACTGCGAAACTTCTGGTTCAGCAGGCCGAATTCCAAACAAACCTGCGCTGGTGATGCTGATTTTGGAAGGTTTAAAGCTGCCTTATATACCTTTGTTTGTAGGCCTCTTTGCCACACCAGGTGACCAGTGCGTATGACAAGGTGGGTAGGGTTTGCGCTTTTATCACTTTCAGGAGGTGTGTATAGTTTGGGCAGCTTAATTTTTTTTGTAATTGCCGGTATGCGTAGATCAGGGACTGTGCTTTTGCCTTTAGGTCTAATTTGTGTTCTTTGTTCGTTGCGCCTCGCCCCAATTTCAATCCTAGGTACTTATATGATGTTTCCTCCTTTATTGGGGTACTATTTGCGTACCATTTAAATGTTTGCTTTTTCGGATCCACAATGCGTATCACTTTGGTTTTGTCTTTATTCAGTTCCAAACATTCGTGTTCCAAGTAAGTTAACAAATTGTTCATCATCCTTTGCAGGCCGATTGGCGTTTGACTCAGAACAACAATGTCATCCGCATACTGCAGGAAGGGGATAGGGTAAGAAATAAAGGAAGGACAAGGTGGACACGACATAGGGGGAACAGAGTTCATTGAGTAGAGGTTTCAGCACAGAGACATTGAAGAGGGACTGACAGACAAACACGCAATCACTGGCTGGGGCACACATCATCCCAGCTGAACATATCACAGGCTATCACGGGGCCGAAGCACAGTCTGTCTAGTACACACTCACAAGCAGTCACAGAGTAGAAGCAAATACTTGGGCTGTACAAGTAACCAGACTAGACTACCCAGAGGCCTGTTGTACACACCACTGAAAGTCATGGAACTATCACATACAAGCTGCACATACACGCAGTGTAAGAGCAGTCGCAGGTCAACAGTGTCATACATTCACGGGATACCCAGGCAGCGTCGTTGCAGAAATAAAGAATCACGTAACAGCAACCCAAGGACAAAGCAGTCGCACACAGACGGTCACAGAGGAGCCACACAAAGGGCACTCACATGTACAGGCAGTCCAAGTGTGGCACACACATCCATGATCCAGACACACACAAGCCATGTTGGAACAGCCACACATGGGCTGTCACTGACCTACAGCATGCTTGCCAACATTATATGTCCAAAAAAGGAAACACGGGGCATATTATCAAGTAAGGGCGTTACATTATCGGCGCTTTTATCGGCAGGAAACTGCCGATAAAGCGGCGATAATGGGCTTGATAATATGCTCTCTGAATTCCAATCGAAGCCCATGTTAGATGTGAAGACATCTAACATGGGCTTCGATTGGAATTCAGAGAGCATATTATCAAGCTCATTATCGCCGCTTTATCGGCAGTTTCCTGCCGTTTAAACCGGCGATAATGTAACGCCCTTACTTGATAATATGCCCCCACATTCCTATAGTGCTGGAAGTGACATAGTCAGGTTAAATGACATGATATTACAGTCACTCACATTACCTCACATAACATGTGACCTAGATCAAATTGCCCAGTTCTAGAGGGTGTGCCTGCCCCCCCCCCCCCAATGAATACCCTGGCCACCCAAGATCATTCAGAACTGAAAAACAAGCGGTTTTCACCTCAATGTTTCAAAGGAGTGCTGTCCTGCGGGCTCTCCCTTTTCGCTTATTTTAATGATTAACACCATTGATATAGGATACTTTAAGGCCCCGGGAGAGAGGTGAAGTCAGCAGAGTTTATTAACTGCTATGATGCACAAATAACCAGCATGGATAGTCTGAAAACTGAATTATGATATTGGGATTATTGCATAGTATTTTTAAACCTCAATGCTTTGCGAAGTAAACAGCTGCCAACGTTTTTTAAGACATGAAGAGCTGTCATTGGCTCTGTATGGCAGCAGACATTTTCTGCTGCTGCACATAACCAGGAGCATGCTGCAGTCTTAAAGCTTTGCATCTTAAATATTTCACAAGCAGCGTCTGCCCCCCCCCCCCATTCCCCTTCCCCAAAGCCGGAAGCACATCAAGGAAAGCGAACTATATAGCTCTTTGGGTGCTGATTATTGTGCTAAAAATGTCAAATAACGGCAACACCTAAAATATCAGATCGAATAAATTCAATGTTGTTTTTTGGCCAGTACACACTCATCTTCATTGCCTACCCATGCTTCTTTACGGCCCTCCCAAAGAAAACATTCTAGAGCCGAGCCTTGGGGGGTGACGAGGACAATGGGGTGGGGAGGACAAAGCATAGAAATAAAGATGGTTGGGAAAAGGATGGGAGGTCATCGCCGTAACACAACAGACAACTTCATTTCTTCCTGCCTGGTATGAGACTAGTTACCCGCATCATTGAAGTGTTAGTAAATGTGCACACACAACTTCTGTCCTGTGACAGGGCAGGATGCTCGCCTCACTTTGTTCTGCTCTTATTTCGTTACTAGCAGCCCGTCCCGACGTTGTCCGGGTATGAATTGCTGCCGGCCAGTAGCATATTGTTTTGTAGGATTTCGTTTTGATAGCATTTCTTATCTGTGACAGGCCTGTGAAACGCTCCGATTCACAGTGCACGGCTGATGCACTTAAGAGTGCGCGTTCAGTAGTGTGTGAACTCGAGTTTCCCTACTTTATTTTTCCTTGCAATATTATATAGCGCGAACTCGACAACATGGCATGAGCACAATTTACATTACAGAAGAACACATTCATTTGTGGTAGGCACGGGGAGACAAAGCGATTTGCCTGGAATCGCAGGATGTTGAGCTGATGCCGAGATTCGAACGTAGCTCCCCAGTTATAAAGTTCGCAATTCTAGAACTTGTGGCGGGAGGTGTGTCTAAAAGTGTATGTCGGTGCTGGCCATCAATGAGAGAGACCTGTGCATTTTTCAAATGGGTGGTGAAAAAATATGAGTATGTTGCCAGTGATGACCAATGTACTTACCGGGGGAGGGTAAACACCCATTATTCCGCAACTTTCTTTCTGCATAACATCACTCCGCATACTTTCATTACGAAAGTACCATGACTCCGCAATACCATTATAACGCATGGCATTACATTTTATATGCCTTTACCACGCATACATTTACAACGAAATTCATTGTAAATGCATGAATGGTAAAAGCATGTTTTTTTAAAATGTTTAGATAAGGTAAGTATGGGTATAGGGGTATATGTTTTGGGGTACTGAGGTATATGTTTTGGGGTGTTTGGGTATTTTAAGGGTTCAGATATAGTTTTGGGTTATGGGGTACAGTGGTAGTTTTAGGGTTTAGAGATTGGTTTGGGTTTTGGGGTATAGGGGTATTTTTAGGGCTCAGGGCTAGGTTTGGGTTTTGGGGTAAAGGGTTATTTTAGGGTTCAGGGGTAGGTTTGGGTTTTGGGGTACAGGGTTATTTTTAGGGTTCAGGGCTAGGTTTGGGTTTTGGGGTACAGGGGTATTTTTAGGGCTCAAGGGTAGGTTTGGCTTTTGGGGTACAGGGGTATTTTAAGGGTTCAGGGCTAGGTTTTAGGGTACAGGGGTATTTTAGGGTTCAGGGGTAGGTTTGGGTTTTGGGGTACAGTGGTATTTTTAGGGTTCAGGGCTAGGTTTGGGTTTTGGGGTACAGGGGTATTTTTAGGGTTCAGGGGTAGGTTTGGGGTTTGAGGGACAGGGGTATTTATAGGGTTCAGGGCTAGGCTTGGGTTTTGGGGTACAGTGGTATTTTTAGGGTTTAGGGATAGGTTTGGGTTTTGGCGTACAGGGTATATTATAGGGTTAGGATGGGTTAGTGTTTAAGGGTGTTGGGGTATTTTAAGGAGTAAGGGTGGGTTATGATCATGGAGTGCAGGGGTATTTAAAGGGAGCATGGTGGGATTAGCACACAATATGAGACATGGCATGAAGGGCGGAACGTACCACAGGCCCCCAGCGTTTGTCACACGCCCACAGCACAACGCAGACACACCCACAAAGGACTACTTTGCTGGCACGGTTCTTTACCTTTTAAATGTATATGGTGGGCGTCTGCATAGCCTATGTCCTTCTGCTGCAACTGCCCTTTCCAACACTGTATTGGGTGTTGTGATTGGTTCTGTGGTTCCTGAGATTACCCGCCTCAAAGGTTTGCGCTCTCTCTTTATTATATTAGTATGGATTTGACTTTGACCCAGAGCAGGAAAGGGAAAAACACTAAAGGGTGGGAAAAAGAGAAAGAAAACCAGTGGCGAAGAGAGAAAGGAGGTATGAGAAAAAACCTGCAAGAATAAGATAAAGATGAGAAACGTCCGCTCAAGCTATCCGCTATCAGTGGGAAAGGCATATTCAGCCTGTACAAAACTCTGATGTTAAACTCCCTGGACCCATTGGTTAAATTTAGGGAGCGTTGGAAATCTGATCCAGGGCCCTTAGAGGAGGAGGAGTGGACAGAGGCTAAAATGGCTGCCCCGGAACCAGTAATTCCAGCACGCCTGAGATGAATCCATTTTAAGTACTTCCATAGAGTCTATTATACTCATGACAGGCTGTGGAGCATGGGACAGGGTGGGGGCCATAATGTTTCCACTGTAGTCAGTCCTAGGCTCCTTCATGCATGTGGTATGGGAATGTCCTGGTCCTGGATGGGATAGGAACGGAGCACAAAAGTTGTTGGTCAGGGTTGGCTGCACCTTGGCTAACCAAGATATAGTGAGCCACTGGAGATTTAGGGAAGCTCCCCAATATCCAAGTGGTTAAGGGGAAAGGACTATTGTTCACTCACCGAGGTGGTAGTATATAGGTCTAGAGGTTGCCCACAAAAATATCATGAACCTGGCCACTATGGAAAGAGCACAATGGAATTCCCTGACCTCGGCATCTCCTGAAGTTTCAGGGGAGGATGGGCACAATGGTTTACCTGGGGTACTGTGTCCCTGGTGGAGTTTGGGAGGTGGCGGATCAACAATGAGCTGCGAGGAGTTTTGTTGACAGGGCCGTCTTAAAAGCATTATAGGCTCCCAGGCAAAGCAGTGTATGGGCCCCGCCCACACAACCACTCACAAGAATAAAAATGTTTAATGGAAAATTAGTGTTAAATTCTGGTCTGCAAGCGGCCCCAATGCTCATGGCCCCCCAGGCAACTGCCCAGAGTAGCCATGTATGTTGATGGCATTTGGAATCAACTGCAGCTGGTGGGTGGAGGGGATGCGATGTGGACGAATCGCACATTGCTAATGCATTGTGATCCTTAAACGGTTGAAAAGTCAATAAAAAGAATAAAAAAATATATATTAGATAAGGGAGTAAGGAGTGTAGGGTGAAAGAGGGTAGTCTTGGCACACTGACATTCAAAATCTCCGGACGCAGGATAATAAGCAAAACTTTGACCCAGCACTTATTCTTTGCCAGATAACCACAGGGTAGGCAGTAATGTTCCTAAAAAAGCAGCAGCCTACATCCTCAGTAGGGATGACAAAGACAGGATGGTGACAAAGACAACAACAACGCAAAGGGTGGTTGCAAACACAGGTAGTCAGAAGCGGATCTTGAAGGCAGCCACAGACAACTGGTACCACACACAAACACAAATATGTTGGTTGCTCACGCAAAGATATATTGGACACACACACACACACGCGCACACACGTGTGTCCAAGTTGGTTGCATACACAGGCTGACTCGGAGCAATATAGATGTGTTGTTGCACAAAATACTGAACATATACTCACTTTTGAAAAAGAAGATCTCTCCACGGATATTGGCGATGGCATCAAAGTGGGCTTTACAACGATCTGGCAGGTGAGGTCTGGGGCTGTAGAAGGAGGTAGAATTGAAGAGGTCCAGCCATATCCCAAATAGCATCAACACACTGACACCACAAGAAACCCAAGGTTCTAGGAGATGCTACTAAAACAACCGAAAGTCACCAATCAAACATGATGCCCCCAAGTAGTTTCCACACACATCAGTATCCTGTACAGGTGTGCTGCAAACTCCAAACTGTAAAGTTTTCCCCAAAGCATCTTCAGTGACTCATAAAGTCAAAAGTTGCTCCCACAAATAATTTGACTCAAGTTGTGGGTTTGAAGAGTCAACAGAGCACCCTTTACGTGCAACCGCATCTGGGATACTTAAACTTCGAAGGGTTCCCTTACAAATATACTTTAATTCATTTTCACATTATAACCAGTTGGAAAGCTGCCCATGTGTGTCTGGTCTATGCAAAGTAGCTTTAATGGTTGGGTCATTGGTGCACACACACATACATGCACTGATGACTCAAGGCATGGAAGATGCAAGTCAGTGGAGCTCTTCCTGTAATCTAATGGTAATGCGGACCTGCACACTTCCCATATTAAAAGTGACGCAACGGTGGTGCAAGCGGCTTGTAATTAAGCCCCTTTATACTATCCCTTGCGTGTAAGCATGCAAACAACCAACACCTGAACTTTCTGGCTCTTCCTTTCTGATTCTCCCTATGTGCCACTTGTATTTGCTTCTAGTGGAGCCCGGTCCTCTAGAGCTCAATGCCATTTGGCATCGCTCAACACTTTTCTGATACTCTGCGATTTATTACCATTGTTGAGTGTGAGGAGGGGCCATGACTCAAGAGAGGTGAAGCAATGAGTGGGTCATGATGCCCTTCCCCGCCTTAACAATGGTAATAAATAGCATATTACATTCTGCTCATCTGCATATATAGTTCATGCAATGGCATGTTTTTACATTTATTTGTTGATTTAAAAAAAATAAAAGATAATTAACCATAACCAGGATGCAAGGGGTTAAATTTGTGCAGTAAGGTAAAATCACATAAAAGAGCATTTTACGCGCATAAAGCAATGATAATATGCAGACTGTAAGACAGTAAACAATGATTTTCTCATGTCAAGTTCGTTCTACAGTGGTAATGTACTGCAATTTGACTTTTGCACTGTAGTAGTACGCAAATTTACATTTATTAATATAAGTTGCTCTGAATTACATTTTACCAGACCACATTCAGTTTCACTGCCAGGGCAAAAACTTAAATATGTGTATAGAATTTTGTAGATTTTTATTGTGTGGTACTTTACTGCGTAGGCTGCTGGCTCTGGTTGGAGGTAGGGGGGCAGAGGCGGGAGGGGGGAGGACGCTGGAAGTAGGGAGGTGGGGGCGGGTGAAGGGGACAAGGAGGGAAGCAGGAATAAAAAAAATAAAAATTCAAACTTACCTTCTCGCCGCTTCCTCGCCTCCCTAGTCCTCCCTCGCTCGGCCTTACGGAAGCAGACCCAGGCGACCAGTCAGCCAATCGCAATGTTGCCTTAGCAGCATTTTGATTGGTCTGAGCACTGTGTTTAGGTGCACAGATGCTGACTGGGGGCCTGGGCATGTTCTCCATGTAGGCTGTAATGCAGCCTGCATGGAGAAAATGCAAAGTGCGGAAGACTCTTTACTCAGTGTGCACTTTAGGAGGGTGCTACCACTCCTTCCCTACCCCTGCCCCCTAGCGCAAAGGGGGTGGCATTAGGAGAAAATAAAATGATAATTACGCAAATTATTATCATTTTATTTTCCCTTTGTGTCACTGCAAAAAAGCAGTGAGGCGACGCTCCTCCTCCTTAGCGGAGGAGTCGCCACTGCTTTACTGTATTTTGTCTGTAGTCGGCTGTAAATGTAGTTGCATCAGATTTGAAATTCTTTGAATTTATATGAATCCCATCCCATGAAAATGCTTCAGGTTTGGGCTGTGAGCATTACAGCAAGAGGTGATGCACAGCTTTGCTTCAAGATTTGCTGTAAAGTCAGTTTCTATGGTACTATCATGTTGACATAGGCAGAAGGTCATCTAAGACAACATTGACTTGGGAGAAGGAAGGCTAGTGAGATCCCATAAATCCAGTGGGGTTACCTCATGTTTGCAACACCCAAAAGTCAGTTTCCCGCTTAGTTTCACTCTTATATGTATATCCGCCTGAAAAACATTGCTGACTCCACCTTGTATCATGGTGCCGTACATACCGGTGTGTGGGCCTATGTGGGGGACTGTGCGGCATCCGCGGCTGAGTAGGAATGGGAATGACTGGGATTTCTTTCTCCGGCTCGTTCCTTTTCTTCCCTACAAAGAAATAAAAAAATAAAAACCATAACATAGTAAATATATAGTGCCTCCTAGCCCAAGTATCAGCCCTGTACATAACAGATCTTATTAACCCAACTCGATAGTGCACTTTTTGGACCTGAGAAGTATGAAAGGTTGAGTGTAACCTTCAACATTTGGGCAGGTGGTCCCCACTTTGTACACCTATCTAGTCAGTGACCTATCTCACAGGTCTTGGAACTGTACCTGCAGCTTATAGATACACCTAGGCAGCAGGCACACCAACCTGTAGAGTTGTCTACGATCATATGCTCCTGGGTTCTGTAGCCACAGTCCTCTGGAATATGGGGCTCACCAACTGAAATATCTCACCAGGAACTACAGATGTCCTGTAAAAAGTCCTGAAATTGGTGGAAGGACACTTACAGCAGGATAGTATGTATTATGGTTAACAGTTCTGGGGCCATGAAAGTGTGATGGGCTTAGAAACCAAAGAAGGACATTGTTAAGCACATAACAGCTCCTCTTACCACAGGCTCAACAGCAATTTCATTGATAGTGGATAGGCAGCAAAATATACCAAGCCAGACTTCAGGTGTTAGTGTATCTTGATAATAGATAGTCAAAGCTAAGGAAAAGCAATGAAGGGGACTTTTCACTGACAAGAGTCACTTCATTACCTTGGGCCAGGGCAGTGGATGGCAACACATTACATTTTTTTGTTAATTACATTGCATGTTGGTGTAAAGACACAAGAGTGCAAAACATATATTTGGGTTTCAACAATTATACAGCAATAATGTTAGTTGTATATTTATTTCAGATTGGGGATACTTCCAACAGCAGGAACAATATACAATGGCATACACAGGAAGGAATCTCTGGAAAGTGTCCATTTTATGCTGAAATATTTTGTGTTCAGAAATAAGTAGGAGTCATTGGGGGAAGCCACTACTGTGAGTATCGCAAACAAGAACCATGAGAAGTTCAATAGTGTATTGTAAGCAAACATTGTTAATGTAGTAATAGTCGTTGCGTTGTAATGCATTGAAACAACATAAGATAGGTTAGAGTGTCACGAACAGCTTGTGGGCTAAACAGGCAATCACTGCCTGAAATAGTGTTGCACAAGAGATTGTTCTTCAGGGCGTGGTGCAATAAAATATAGTTGTCCTATTTTGCCACTGCGATAGCTTGAAATGTTTGGTGGTTGTTTTCAGCAATATTGTAAGTGTGTTTTCATCTGCCCATGTTTATCTGGGAAAAGGACTAGAGGGTAAGAATTTCGCCTTTGGCATTGTCTGGGAGAGCGTGCAATAACGTCTAGATGCCAGGTGTGAATCAACACACTAAAATATGAACTATGTTGTGATCCTTCAGCACTGATATCAACATTTTCAAGTCAAGGAGGCGTGCTGCTTGTGTTTATGCCCATTTGGGCAAACAATGACAAAGAATAGGGATATACATCTATAGGGGCTTATTTACAAGCCCCTTGCGCCGCCAGTGTGCCACTTTTTCCCGTATTCAGTTCAGTTCAGTTCAACTTTATTCGGATACAATAGTAACCATAAAAGCACAAAGATATAAATACATCACAATAATTAATAAAAAGATACAAATTCCATATACATATATCCAAAGTGGCTAGTGCAAGGACGACCATCATATTAATATATACAATTAATTAAAACAGTTCACAGATTGTATATATGATCAAGGAACCATCATAGACCTACGCGCCCTTGTTGCAGTTTTAAAAAAAGTGCCAGTGCGGAAAATCAATTCGACATTGTCTAAGTCTAATATACGACGATATGCTGCCTCCAAGGTAGTTGGTCTTCTCTTATTAAAATATGAATAAAATAACTGTTTAGAATATTTAAGATCGTATTTACAGAAGAATATAAAGTGCGTAGTGGTTTGCTCACTCCTCCCGTCACAAGGGCACAAATTTTGATTAAAATTTGGGCTATAGCCCAGTGGGAAACAGAGTGCAAATCGGATTGTGCCTGCTCTTAGTCGTAACAAAAGGCTCCTTTCCCAGCGGCTCATTGGTAGAATCAAATACATGCGAAGTGGATAGCAATGCTGTTCTATGGCCATATAATTTCGCACAAATGTTTTCCTGGACTCCACCACTTCCCGCTCGTTGTTATATAGGGAGTACAGAGCGTTCCGCAGTTCCTTTTTAGGGACTGATTCTGCTGATATGGGATCCAGGAAGACACTTTCTTTGTTTATGCTACGCCAACTGGCGAGCACACCACTTAACCATGGGATTTCTAAGCCTTTATCGCAAAGAAAACAATCCTTAATAATCTGCTGTGTCAAAAATGCCGCTTCATTCTTCCACACTGATACCCACATGAGTGCCGGTCGTGCACGAATAAAATCAGTTATAAAATTGATATTGAGCTCCTTGTGACATATATATTGGGGGGTTGAGATTTGGGTGCTCAGTAGTTTCCTGCAGAACCTGTTTTCTTCTTGCTGGATTGCTGAGCAATTGACAGTTCCCCAAATCTCAGCGCCGTATGTGGCCACCGGGGTGCATTGAAATATGTATATTTTTTGTAATGCTAAAAGAGCACCTGTGGTCTTAGGGCAGGGTAAACTTAAAATTGAATTGGTGGCCTTTGAGAACTTGCTCCTGGCGTGAGCTAAATGCTCACTCCAGGAGCCGTTCGCAGCAAAGGCCATCCCTAAGTAGACAAATGATCTAACCGAAGTTAGTTTTTGTCCATCTATTATGATCGAACCTATTTCGCGCTTCCCTGGGCCACTGCTCATCAGGAAAGATTTTTTTTAATTTACCCGAAGGTCTAGCTCTTTCATATAATTATTAAAATTTTGAACAAGAAGACGCAAATAATTTGGAGTGCGGCCTATGAGAACCGCATCATCTGCGTAAAGAAGTACGGGGATGGGCTCTTTATTAACATATGGAACATCTTGAGTAGCCATTTTCAGAGAGGTATTCAGCCCATTGATGTATATAATAAAAAGCAGGGGGGCCAACACGCATCCTTGTCTGGAACCCCTGCCGATATCAATGGTCCCTGAAACCTCTCCTCCCATCCCAATCCTTACTTGAGCCTGGAGGTCTCTGTGTAGGTATGCTAAACAATTAACCAATGTTTTATCCAACCCACCTGCCAAAATGATAGCCCACAGCTTTAACCTATTCACTAGATTAAAAGCTGTGGACAAATCCATAAAAGCCATATAGATGGGGGTCCTCCTTGCAATGGTATATTTCCCGACAATTAAGTTTAAATTGAGGCATTGTTCAATAGTGCCCACCTTACCCCTAAACGCCAGCTGGCATGGGTCCAAAATAGCATTTTCTTCTGTCCATCCCACAATTTTGTTATACAGGACTCTTCCTAAAATTTTAAGGGTATTATCTATTAGGGATATGGGTCTGTAATTGCAAGGAAGAGATCTATCTCCCTTCTTAAAAATCGGGACTATGATACTTCTAGCCCAGGTCTCGGGTATTTTTGTCAGAGTTAAATTATTAAAAACATTCAGAAGCAAAGGGGTCCAGAAAGCCGGGTTCCACTTAATTAAATCGATGGGGAGCCCGTTTGGGCCCGGCGCCTTGTTGCCTAGACCCTGGTTAATGGCTTCCACAACTTCTGAAATATTTATATCTATGGGTACCGGGCTGCCTGGGGTGAAAGTTACCTCACTAGAGGGTGGAGGGGTGTAGATACCCAAAAAATGTTCGACCCATGCATCACTAGTGATATTACAGCTCATAGGCGTCGAGGACTGGCCCATAGAACGGACCTCCCTGACTGCCGCCCAAAAAACGTTGCCCTTTTTCTGGCTAGCAGCCTCAGACAATTTGTCCCAACGTTCAATCAGGAGATCCTTCTTCCTGTCATTAATTACCTTAGTATAATTCTTTCTGGCCAGTTTGACTTCTGTTATACACCTCAGAATGGCTGAAAGAGCCCTATGTAAATCCCTATTTGCTTGTGAGCATTCATGGTTGAACCATCTGGGGTTAGGTGCCACTTCGTGACAGGGTTTGGAGAGGAGGATTTTAATCATTTGACAGATCTTCCCAAAATCCCCAACTATCTGTGCCAGTGGTAGTTCTAAAGAAAGGCAAGAAACAATATGAGACATATTGTCCCCTGCCAATTTCCTGAAAATTTCAGAGTTGTCGACCCCCTCCAACACAATCTTAGATTATCGGTTGAGACTATTAGGTTTGTGGCCCCACATTCGGTCTGAAAAGTCGGCCTATGGGCAGTGTGTATCGAAACCCTAATGGGATTATGATCTCTGAAGTCAGAGGGTATGACCTCAGCGGATGCCAGCTGTTTTTCTATCAGAGGGCATACAAAAATGAAATCTAAAATAGAACTGCGACCCCTTCCCCTATAGGTTGGATGATTATTCGTAGTTGACCCAGTGACCAGGTCTATAACATTTGACAAATTATAGAATCTTATGAACCGGTTCAATTCTCTGCCTCTGCTTATCGATTGACTATAATAGGCCGATCCTTTATCAGAATGTACATCGAGAATTTTAGCATTAAGCCCCCCCCCCCTCCCCCCCCAGTAAAATACCCAAGAGATCCCCATTGTTGGACTGATTATCCAAATCTGAGATTAAATCAAAGAGCTTTATAAAACTCTTATTTGGAACTGACTGAAAATCATTGTTATAAAAATGTATCAAATGGAAATGAATCCCTCTTTTGTACAATACTACTTGATAATCTAAGCTATCAGATGAGATTACCTTACAACTTCCACCAGCAGCCACATTAATCCCCATAAACAGTCCTCCTGATGGTCTCCCCATCCTAGGTACTTGGGATAGCACACTGAAGCAATGAAACCCCTTGATGTATAATTCTTCTGTGGCCCAGGTTTCCTGGAACATGACAATGTCATATTCCCTGATCACATTTATCCAGTCTATGTTGTCGAGTTTTGTGCGTAGACCAGCCTCATTCCAGCTCAATACACTCAGTCTAGCATCATTGCCACTTTTTGGTGAGTTTGACCTCTCTGTGGGGCAGTTAGATCTAATTGGGATATTTATGATTGGCCTATCATTCACTTCTATGTTAGATGCCATGTCTAATGGTCAATCTTGTGTATCCAGGCTGGACATGGCGTAATAACTATTGGATAGGGGCATGACTGTTTAAATGCTTCTATTTGGAAATAGGGATGGCTTATAGAAATAACCCAGAGGGAGAGTACTGATATTGCGCGGGGGGTTAAACGATTCATCTGTGATGGATAGAAGGCGACGAACCAATTGGGGCTTTCTAAAATTTAACACAATGCAGTCCCCTTCTATAGATTTATTTGATGGTCCGACCCACCCTACACTCCTGGCCATGATTATTTCTTCCATCCTATACGGGTCAAACTTTTTATGTTTATGAAGCCAGTCTACCGACTTGTTTTGCAAATCAGACCAGGTCTCTTTCTGTCCCTCCCTAAGCGCAGGAACCCCAGTTTGGACAAGCACATATGGGGCAGAAGCTGGTGGGAGGTGTAATACATCCGAGTTAAAATTGGAACCAGGCTTACTAAGATCTCTATTCACAGTGTTGGTGTCATTAACTGGCCTTAAGCCCTGCTTAGGTGGCCTGCCCTGATTATTGCCCCCCTTGTGAGTACCCATACCATCCTTCCTTATCGTCAGCCCGCTGCTTCTATTAAATGACCATCGCTTTTTGCTGAGGGAGCTCCCCTAATCCCACATAGTTCACAAAGGGTAGCTTGGGAGGGCACCATGGGATCAACTGTGCTTCTAGATTCCGAGTCACCATTACAATTAGTTTGACCATTTGTTTGACCATTTGGTGCTGGTTGCAAAGCAATTTTCCCGCCCCCACCCTTGATTGTATTCGCTACCGAGGTATTTTTCTTAGACATTTTCTCCCAAAAGACAACAAGTTTCTTAACAAAAATCTCCATTACATCATCCAGTCTGGACTCAAATCCTTCCATCATAGTATCTAAAATTTCGATGCCCATATCGGTTGTATTAGGGCCATTAACCAAAGGATCTTCAGTCTGTGTGGAGATAGAGTTGGTCATCCGGGCTTCAATTATTCCATTGCCACTGCTACCATCGCTACTGCACGGGATGCCTGTGTTGGAGTCTATCATTTTTTGCCTGGGCTTTAACTGATTTAGTTTTACTATGTTTTTCTTTCCCCCAAGTGCTGTAGCAACCAATGTCCGCCCTGTGGCTGTCTTGCTCAAAGTCCCTAGTGTATTGTTAGCAGGGGCGCTTAGATCCTGGTTGATAGAAGAGGATGGAGACAGCATATTTGTAACTACTATATCAGGGCTTAGGGGCACAGAGGAAGATCTTAGACAACCTGAAGAAGTTAAGTCCAAAGTACCCCCAGGTGACAAACGTGGTTGGAGCGGTACAAGGTCTAAAGACAATCGTCTCTCGGTTGCCTGTATCTTGTGTATAATCACCGATTCTGCCCTTGTAAAAAAGTCATCTAATGTTCCAACTACCCCCTTGCGTTTACTCATTTTTGACAGTGGGGTCGGTTGGTTGCTTAATAACAGTCAGTAGGACGATATTCTAACAGTAGTGTGTTTGGCAGCAACACTTTATAAGTTTGACACCTTAGCAGGCTTCCGAGAGTCCGTGTACCTTATTGCGGGCGCCAAATAGGGAGGCCCAGCCCGGCCCCTTTTGGCCCCTGACGGCCACAGATGGCCCGCCCTTTGCCCTGGCTTAGCCCGGCGACCGCCCACGCGAGTCCCGCGAGGCGTTCTGCGTTCTTCTAGCGCCTCCGGGTGCGGCGGGAGTGTCACGAGTGCGCTGGGGGGCCCCGAGGCAGCCGGGAGATGTAGTCGCTGTAAACGCTGGCCGTTGCCCTCGCGGTTGGAAAGATGCGCTGGAAGCGCGGCCGTTGCCCTCACGGCCTTTGCCCTCACGGCCTGCTGGACACTGCTGGTAAGATTCTGTCCCCCAAATCACGCTCGGCGCTCCACATTCTTCTAGCGCCTCCGGGCGCGGCGGGAGCGTTACGAGTGCGCCGGTGGGCCCCGGGGCAGCCGGGAGATGTAGTCGCTGTAAACGCTGGCCGTTGCCCTCACGGCTGGAAAGACGCGCTGAAAGCGTGGCCGTTGCCCTCACGGCCTGCTGGACACTGCCGGTAAGATTCTGTCCCCCCCGAATTAAAAGTGTTGCATTGGTGGCGCAAGGGGCTTGTAAATGAGCCCCATAGTCTTTTACCTTAATTTCCGTTCTGCGTGTTCCCCGGTCCACCACTGAGTCTTCAGCTTGTGTGGAGAGATTAATCGCAATCATCGGAAGTCTTCCCTCACACTTCTTGTAGAACACAGAGGTTAGCAGACTAGCAGCTGCTCAACCTCACTACAAAGGCCACATGTCTTTCGCTACGCACAGCGGATGTGATTGAATCAGTTGGGTAACACTTCCTCTTGGTTAGTACCGCAACCGGAGTGCCTGGTAAAGGACTCCTACAACTGCGACATTTCTAAAATTAGGAATTTTAAACGACTCTAAGATTTTAAAAGCACTTGCGCGCATTCACTGTATTTTGTATTTTACCTTAATTTCCGTTCTGCGTGTTCCCCAGTCCACCACTGAGTCTTCGGCTTGTGTGGAGGGATTAATCGTAATCACCGGAAGTCTTCCCCTCACACTACCGGTAGAACACGGAAGCTAGCAGACTAGCAGCTGCTCAATCTCACTACAAAGGCCACATGCCTTTCGCTACGCGCAGCGGGCGCGCTGCTGGCGCACCGCTGGCGCGCCAAAGGGAACGCTGTCTGCGCCCGTCCGTGCCTGGACCGGCCTAGGGCCATGCCCCCTGGCCCCCCCATATCAGCACCACGTGGAAAACTATTAACCTACACCAGTAACCAACTCAAAGTCATCCTCCTCGCCAATGACACTCACACCTGCCCACCACTCGACTTAAACTCCCGGTCGCCTGTACCTCTTTTAAGTGCTCATTTCAACTGACACCTCCCATAAGACTATCACCCACTCTGCCTTCCCCCGCCTATTAATCATGAATACATTCACTCAGCCCTCATAAATGCACGTTCCCTTTCAAAACACAAATACGAAATATTGGATTTTCTAATGGACAACAACCTTGACCTACTATTTATCACGGAAACCTGGGGGGACCCCTCCGCTGGTCCAGACTTCTGCACCGCGACCCCCGACGGCTTCTGTACACGCAGACACGATAGAATTATCAAAAAAGGAGGAGGCTTGGCGATCATTCATAGAGACAAGTACTCAGTCAGGACTGAGACTATTCCCTCACTGGCTTGCGAAGCACTCAACTTTTCCATAAAACGTTCTCAATCCAATTCCTTTAAAGGAACCCTCCTCTATCGCCCACCGGGCTCTCGGGACGAATTTCTTTCAGCCTTGGGCAGCCTATTAGAACTTGTATCAGGAGAACCCAATTTCATTATCCTGGGGGATTTTAACTTCCTCTTGGAGACTCATAAAGCCACAGACACCTCTTCCCTTATTTCAGAACTAGAGGCAGCAGGACTCTCACAGCTGGTGACAAGCCCCACACACTCAGCTGGCCACACACTCGATTGTCTGTTCTCTAACAACCAGCACATTTCACTAAAGAATGTTATTCCCCTAACTTGGCCTGACCACTGTGCAGTTCTGGTTGACATTCAGACAGGGAACAATACCCCTCAGCACACTAGCCCCTCCTCCACTAAGCTGTTCAGAACCTGGCGTTGCATTGATCATCATCTCCTCAAAACACATCTGCTATCCACTCAGTTTGATGCTTCACCACACCCTGAACTTGCTTCCACCTACTATTCAGATTGGCTACACAATGCCTTCAGTGCCTTGGTACCACTTAAAAAATGCCTCCAAAAACAGGAACATCCCTTCCGCCCCTTGGTTTTCAGAGGTACTGAGGCTAGAGAAACAACGTTGTAGGAACCTTCAAAGACGCTGGCATAGAAATTACGAAAACACTGAAAAGTCCATTATTAGGAAGCACTGACCAAGTACAAACTCCTCATTGTCTCTGAAAAAACGCAAATTCTATCTGAGACAAATAGAACCCCCCAAGACTCAGCGAAACAGCTATTCCAGGTAGTGACCAAGCTATCAGGGTCAGCGATGTACTCCTCAAACGACGCCACCCAATCTCTCTGCAACTCACCAGCTAGTTTCTTCCAAGAAAAGGTCAACCAAATATACGCCAACTTCTCAGTCCAAACTAGAATCGACAACCAAACTGACAACCCCAACAAGAAAGAAACTACTTCTACTTTCTGGGAATTCAAACCAGGCCCCCCACACCAGATTAAATATTTAATTTCCACTATCAAGTCAGGCTCTCCCAATGACCCTTGCCCCCTTCTACTCTGCAACAGATCCCTGACCTAATCGCCCCTAACCTAGCAAACATATGCAATGCGATGTTTCTCACAGGTAATGATCCTTCCATCTGGAAAAAGGCTATCATCAAGCCTCTATTAAAGAAGCAAACCCTTGATCCCGCAGAGACAAAAAACTACAGGCCCATCACGTGCCTTCCATATGCAGCAAAAATCTTCAAAAAAATCATGAACCCCCAGTTGGCCAAGTTCATTGACGATAACAACCTACTAGACAGCACAAAATTTGGCATCAGGAAGGGCCACGGTACTGAGACAGCCCTTATCAAGGCATCTGACGAAATTAGGACAGTACTTGGCCAGGGCGGGGCTGCCATCTTAGTGCTGCTGGACCTTTCGGCAGCCATTGACATGGTTGATCATGCAACACTGATCAACCGTGTCTCAACCATCATCATTAGACATAGGGTCAAAGACCTCATCTCATTCTTCCTCTCCAATCGCACCCAGTTAGTGAGGCTTGGCAAATTTAATTCCCCAACATTTGCCCTCCCGTGCGGTGTGCCACAAGGTACTTCTCTGAGTCTGACCTTATTTAATATCTATGTGTCGGACCTGGCCAGGGACTTCAAAGCCCACTGGATGGGTTTAAGATCGTATGCCAATGACACTCAACTGGTGCTTGCAGTACACAACGATGGGAGAGGAGTCACTGCCAGATTTCAGGAAGGAATGCTAGCCATCAGTACATGGATGGCCAACAACTGTATAAAATTAAACTCCGACAAGACGGAGGTGATGATCTTTGGCAGCCTCTCCCCTAGCTGGTCCCCCACTTGGTGGCCAGCCAAATTGGGATCACCTCCATCCCCCGTCAAAAAGGTCAGAAACCTCGGTGTTATATTTGATGACAAACTATCTTTCAGTCACCACACTAACACAGTTGTCTCCTCGTCCTTCTACGTCCTTAGGATGATAAAAAACTCCTGCCATTTCTCCCACCTAGTGCTGGCAAAAGCCTCATCAGCACATTGGTAATGTCAAAAGTTGATTACTGTAATGGTCTCCTAATCAATGCCCAGGAAAAGGTCCTGAGCAAGCTACAACTGATACAGAACGCAGCCGCCAGGATTCTGTCAGGTACCCCCAAGTACAAGCCTATATCCAAGGTGCTGCACCAGCTCCACTGGCTACCCATAAGAAGCCAAACCAAATTAAAGGCACGATGCATCGCATATAAGGCCACCCGTGACACCGGACCTGAGTTCTTAAAAAACCCATACATGCCCAATAGACTCTTGCGCTCTTCAGCAGCCAACATTTTGACGGTCCCTCGAACCAAGAAAGCCTCATGGGGCGACAGACGATTCACCGTCGCTACTGCCGAACTGTGGAACACTCTCCCCCTCCACATTAAGTCCAGTCCCACCATGCCAGTTTTTAGGACACAGGTAAAATCCTGGCTTTTCGACCAATCGTCACCCGCCTTAGGCCGATTCATCACACAGTCCACAGCGCCAAGACAACCATGGATATTTGCCCACTCTATAAGTTGCTTAAAATAAATAAATACATAAGATATGTGTTTAATGTTTCTGATAGTTTTTTTGTGAATTGTGAGGGAATTTTCTGATTGTGCAAATTGGTATTTTTTTTAAATAACTTGAATATAATGTTTGTATGTAATGGGGTTTTACTGTATATGTAATGGCTGTATTAAGGTGAATAAAGATAAATCTGCTATTAATTCGTTCACTCACCATAGAGCTGTTCAATGCCATAGACATCATCTGGGGGTAGCTGGTACTTGATGGGATCTCCCACCGGGCCCTGGTAGTATGGCTTCATGATGGAGTCCTCAGCCGAGGAATGCGCCAGGCCCAAGGCATGACCAAACTCATGTACAGCCACTGCAAACAGGTCGGTTCCCTGATCCTCTGAAAGAAGGATATGCAATGTGTCAATCTATTTAAGATGTGAAACAAAGGTAGCAGTCACCCCAGGCAATAAATCAACAAGTGAAATAAAGACAAGCACACCAGAATAAACATCGACCTGTATTAACTGATAAAACACATCAGTCAAGCTCAAAGCTAAACAGTGAAGACTTCATTTACACTAGAATGTTGCGGTGCTATTACAAGTACCTCTCAAAATGAATAGCTGCAGCGTAATCTCATACCTGACACAATCCATAAGAGTATATGAGGGAGTATGGTTAACACCTCATGGTCCTGTTCAGCTTAGAGAATCTCCCAATGCTGTTCTAGGATACAGCCAGAGACTTGATGTTATGGTTGGCCCAGTGTTTTAAAAATGTTTCAACCCTTAGGACCTAATTACAATGCCGCTGGGACGAGTATCCGACCGACATCGTTGTGGTAATGGGACCATCCGACAAGGAGTTGGAGGTCTCATCCGGCGCATTAGGATGCGACCACCAGCGCAGTGGTTGGAAACATGCCCTTTATTATTACAGCATTTCCTGGCGGTCTCAAGGGCCGCAGCACAAGTCACAATGATAAATAACTGCACTGGCTGTGGCTGCCTGCTCACCTGCAGCAACCAACCAGCTACAAACCCAAACTTTCAGAATTTCTGGATTTTTCTTTTAATGTCAGTTAAATATTTAAACTATGACCCCCATGTGATGCACCTGCATGCTTTGGAGTGGTACTTTCCATACAGCACTACAAATGGCATTTCAAGCACCCCAAATCTACCTGCTACCTTCTGCTAAAGATGATCAAAACCCAAAAAACAGAAATCCGAGTACTGGCTCGACCAGAGCAGGGGGGACACATGTTTCTACTTGTGAGTAATTTAAAAACACTATGAACTGCATCTACTAGAATGCAATCTCAGAAGTGGTGCTGTCTTGCAGGCCATGTGCTCCCTTCCCCCTGTTAGGCTTCTAAAAGAGTCATTTGGTTGACGAGCCGTGGGATGTACCTGCATGCTTTAAAGTGGTTCTTAATCTAATATACTACAAGCAGCATGTCAAGAACCCCCAAATCCATCTTCTTCTTTCAGTCAAAGACGGGCAATAATGCAGATTCCCCTGTCCAGAAAAGCGAGCAGTGGCTATGTCGACTTTATTAATTGTAAGTCGTTTAAAACCACTCTGAACGGCATCAACCAGAATACAATGGAACACCTGGTGCTGATCTACTGGCAGTGTTCTCCCTCCCACTTTGAAAATAGTTTTTTTGTGTTTTCAGGGCAGGGTGGGGGACTTTAAACACGAGGCAGACCTCATTCTGTCTTCTGAAGTACTGCTATTGGAATCTATTGTCTCACCCACCTCAAGGTTAGAGCCAGTGGGGGAAAAAACCTTTACAACGCAACTTTTACCACGCAATGCCTTTACGACGCAACTTTTACAACGCAAACTATTACAACGCATTGCGCTGGGGGGCGCTCTAGGATAGGGAATGTGTTTAATGTACTAGCCAACACCTTCCCTACTATCCACGGGGACTGGAGTTGGAATAGTAAATTAAACAATTCACTATCCAGCGCCTAAAAGCACTATGCGTTGTAATGGTATGCGTTGTAAAAACCACGTTGTAAAAGCATGCGTTGTAATGTCATACATCCAGCCAGTGGCAGCCCCTCAGCTAAGGCGGAGGAGCGTCGTCCCACTGCTCTTAGAGCATGACGTTACATCATTTTATTGTTCACTGCTGACTCGGAGCCAGGTTAGCACGGGCGGGGCTGGCCAGAGCAGGGGAAGGAGTGGTTTGCACTTCCTAAGTTTGCATGGCAGTTTGGTCGGCCCTCTGGGGCTGACCAAACCATCATGCGCAATTTGCATGTTCTCCACCAGGCTGTACTGCACAGCATGGGTGGAGAACATGCACAGGCTTCCAGTCCTTCTCTGAGTGCCGAAGCACTGCACTCAGACCAATCACAACACTGCTGTAAAGCAGTGTCGTGATTGGCTGGGAGAGTCTGGGAACCTGGATGCCTCTGGCGCATGCTGCCAGTGCACTACAGAGAGAGGAGGACGGGGGAGAAGCAGCACATTCCCAGGTAAGCTTCTTTTATTTTTCACCCCCGCCTCACTACTCCCGTTCTGATGCAGCCGCCACTGGTTAGATCATGACTTGGAATTTTCTGTTTACCAGTGCCACAGAAGACTGGCAAACAGATAAACCTTGCAAGTTTATTTCTTTACTTTTTATAAATAACCATCTATATAGTGCACCTGGACCGGAAGGGGCGAGAGAGTATATTACACAGAAACAAAACTATCACAACTAGGATTACATTGAGAGGAGAAGGGAGGAGTATCAGTGTCGTAGCATTTCTTAATCAACTGCATATTTAATGGATGGTCCAAATATCCGTAAGATTCTTAGTCTAGGAATTGTCTGACAAGGTAGGCCTTGAGCTGTTTAGGGAAGACAGAGGGTGTAGTGAAAGAACTATGCTGTAAGGTTTAGAGACAAAGAGTTCCAGGTTATAGAGGCTCCACCATAGAAGTGCTACTTCGTTGCTGTACAGATTCTGAATTTGGAGTTTTCAATGACAAGGGTTATTGGAACTTTTTTTTTTTTAATTCCTTTGCAATCTGAGGTTATTTTGCTAAAAGCTATTTATCACTATTTGTCCAGGGTTCTAACCTTACTGTTGGACCCAAGACTGGTCATCAAATACAACCTTTTAACACTTGACAGTTAGGGTAGCGAAGTCAAGCAGTCTAAGGCTTAGTCAACGAGGTGGTGTGGGTTAGAGACGCGGCACTCAACAGATATAATGTAACAAGTAATAAATCACCATCCAGCATCTTCTTTAATATGTAGAAAAGAAAGTACTTTAATATTATCACATGCGGTAAGGAAAAGGGATCACTGTACACAAGGTTAATTTAATAGGGCACTAATGGGAACAATACCCTGGGTGTATTATGAGCCAGTCTTTTCTGGACAGTACTGTGGACATTGGCCCCGTGCTTGGGGGAGTGTTGTGGTGCCTAGAAGAGGATATTGTCTGGTGCTCTTGGAATTCTCCCTTGGAGCCAAATCGCATAGTTACCCCACACCCACACAAGTACACTCTTATCTCCCATCGGGGAACAATGTAGGAATACTTTTTGTCCCAATGTTGAATTTCGAAAAGTCCTTTCACAGGCTATGTGCACCTCTTCTTGGCTCTGGCCACCCTGCTCCAATGGTGTGCACTTGGCATGGTTCAACAAGCGCACCACCTGAACGAAAGGAAGGTACCAGCAGCCCCTGCACAAGTCCAGTGGAAGTGCACGGTGTGGGAGCAGTGCACCTGGTAGCAGGATATGTCCAGTGCATCTCCTAAGCGGTTGGTCAGCTCTCTTCCTCTCAGTAGGATGCAGGCATCCCTGCTGTGAAGTTCACCAAATTTTCCCCAGGTTGCCAGGCCCATAAATGACAATGGGAATTGGCTGGCAGTCAGTACCCCAACCCTGGAGCTGAAAGAAATCTCCTAGATGCCACTGATGTGGGGCCCAGGCCTCTGGTAAGGAAACCTTGGTACACTGACTGGAAGTTTCTGCCTCATTTTTATACCCAATTGCAGACAGGCCTTTATTAGTCCAGCAGTTCAGTTTTGTGGCTGGTTTCTGGCAGATCTGCACTTTTGTGAATTCTGTACATACTGATCCAGCCATGGCCCTTGGGACAAAGGAGAGCTGGAAGCCTCCTCTCTGGATCAACCCAAAGCAAGAGCACAAAGGCAAGGGAGGCTGCCCACCTTAACTACCTGGTAATTTGTGGGAGAGGTAGCCCCTACCAGGGAACAGAGGGACGGTAAGGGCAGGGGAACTCCTTATCTTCCAAGGGACCCTCTCCAGCTGTCTTAAAAATCTCAGCAACACTTCCCTAGCTGTCCTACTTAAAGAGGTGTATGGACTGTTCTAGCGAAAGCCCTGCAGTTTGCATTTGTAGACGGGGCTTTCCCTCCAAGCCTCCATTTTCAGTACCATACAGAGTAAGCCTGAAACAAAATGGAACACACGGTGTCTGAAGGGTGTGCCCCCTAAATATTGAAGGAGCATAATATGAAAGACAGAATATCAAAAATAAAATATTGACAGGTAAGTAGGTTTAGATTTGCTGTACCTAACTCCTCATATATGTATCTACGCTGTACATATATCTTTAAGGTACACAGATGTGCAGTTAAGAATAATAAATATATACTACCCTTTAGTCAATTACCTGTTGATGTTTTGTCCCTCAATATTCTGTCCTTGATATTCTTGGACCTTGATATTGTTGGTGTTGACATTACATAGTACAAACCACACTGTCTCGCTCTCCACATGCATTCTTCCACATAAGCAATGCGCGAATATGTAACAACTACACACTGCATCAATTTCTGTTACAAAAGAACAAAGGACCTTCTTATAGGGGACTGGCAGAGCAATTTGAAATGCAGAAGAGGCTGGTAGCTGCTATTGCAAAGCAGGGAACAGGTAAAAGACCAGCTTGCCCTATGACCATTTTTCTGCCATCATTGCCAGTCCACTACAGCCTTGGGAGATGACAGTAGGCACTCTTGTAAGAATGGCAGGTGCACTTGGTCTGCCTTCCTCACCACAGAGCCCAGTTCTAGGTCTCATTCCACATCCTGAAAAGGCCTCAGTGCACAAGCGTGCTCAGCATGTGTGGTGAGGTGGTAGATCAAAATACTACAGCTTGCAATGGGGATCTCTAGGTAGGGGTGCATGGTCCTGGGTCATGCTGAGGACCTTTCTCTATCCCAACAAGTGCTTTGTTACTTCTGCGCCCCATTGAACCACCAATTATGGTGAGTATATCTGCTAAGCAGGGGGTGGGGGGGGGGGGTTAGTTTGAACGAGGCAGCAGATTTTAAATCTAATTCTGACTGTGATATGGTCCCAATGGAGATTATAAATTATGTGTGGGGTTTGGTTGATTCTACTAGCAAAATTAACCACCTTAGCAGCTGAGCATTGCGCTGGGTGGATCCATGAATGTCAGATAGGTCAATGCCAGTATTGCACTGTAGTGTATTGTTAGTGCATTTATATAGCGCTTACTACTACTGACGAGGTGTCAAAGTGCTTTTTCGGCGAGTAGCATTCTACTCCAGAGCCCAAAAAGGATTCATGGTGAATTAGTATGGTGAATGGCATTTTACAAAATCTTGGCTTGAGACAGCTCAAAAATGGATTACAAATCTAAGAGGGTCAGGAGAGATGAGGTGACAGGTTTTCTTCTGGGTGTGAAATTAAAGATTTTTGCTACCACTCTGTTGATTTGTGAGAATAATATGAGAGCTGAGCCTAGAGTGAATCTAAAGGATTTGAAAGATGGATATGGTATAGATAAAAGAACTTTCAGCATCGAAGAGTTTAAAAGGTCCATTTTGTCCCTGTATAAAGTGTGCTGCATTACTCAATAGCTTCTACATTGATTTGTGTTGCTGGAAATGTAGAACAACTACTTTCAGCAATATGTAAGTAATTGGGGATACTTTATGTGAAACAGCACTTTAGAAACAATTACTGTAAGACACGCAGAACACAATGGAAGACAGTGACCTAAGGTTAAAAATTGTTTACAAAAAATATAGATGAACAATTAAATAATAGCTTCTCCAAAGGATGGTAAGAATGGTTTCTGCACAAGGCTATTACTTGTCTAGAACATTCCAGCTGTAGGAGCTGGTCAGTCATCTTGGCGTCCAGCTAACTTTTGGGTCATCCTTTTTCACCTCCGCCAAGAATAGCAAATCTAACCTGGTCCACAACCACTTTCTGTAACATTCCTATTAAGAAGCTGTTGTTCACAGTTGTTCACAAAGACTCAGGGAAAGATTTATCAAGGTTTCATGCAACGCAGCAAGACAGTTTGATGTGCTGCGGTGCGCTGTGTGAAAGGGAGCAGGCAGGAATGTGCCATATTTACCAATATATGGCACATTCCTGCTCCCTGCCTGCGCTTGAGCACAATCTGATGCCTAGCACCAATGCAGGCACCTTTGCGTCCCGGTGCAAGGATGCCTACATTGCAGGCAGGATTGTTTTTGTGCAGGAAGGTATACCATCCTGCACAAAAACAGCCCAATGAGGCGTGTTCCTCTTTCTCATTGTGCTGCATAACGCAGCACACTTACGAATAGGAATCAAGGAGGAGAAATAAATGTATATGGATATGTACCCTCGTTGTGCCACCCCAGGGATGGCATAGCATTTCTGACGCATTCCCAGGTTTACCAGTATTGGGGACAGAGGAATGCAAGACAGAGACTTGCACTTCCTTGCATTACTCCAGATTTACCAAGCAATGCAGGGATACTCAAGGTGGCCTTGAGCCGCTTGGTAAATCTAACTTAGGTATTGTGTTGCTCTTGAGACACAATGCGTGACGAAAGGGAAAAGCAATACCATGAAAAAGCAATACCATGATAAATCAGCCCCTCTGTCTTTTACCAACTCTCAGGACCTCTCGGCATCTCAGATAGTTTGGCATAGACCAAGGTCTCAGTGTACCTTTCATACTCAGGGCACAAGCGACATGTTAGAATTCCATCACCAACGATGTTGCCTTATGCCATTGCAACTGGCACTGTATGGGAATATTGGACTTGAATACTGTATTTTTTTTGGAAGCAGGACTCCATTCTCTGCACGGAAATGAGGCACAGAGCAAGCTCTTTTGGGCTGCGACTGGTTATTGAGAAACATTTGAATAGGGGGAGACTGTGTTTCTAATTCTGATGGATCACTCGGTGATATTTTAGCAGAATGTGACAAAGGACACGGAGGGGGCTGTACATATTTGGCAACCAGTATTTTAAGTATGATAAGAGGTGGGTTTCCTCAAATCAATTAGTCTGAACCCTGAGGCTTCTAATAGGAGAATAGGCATTCCACCAGAAGCAGGAACCTCTGTCTCTCTTCAAGGGTCAGGGTTCTCATCAATTTTGTCTATATCAGAACTTTATAAGGTAGCCAAAAAATGCCTGGTAATTGGTAAGTTATGTTTTGAAGTATTTATGAAGCACACCTTCCACCATTTACATTTCTCTTTGTCATATCTTTGAGGGTAACACCGAACTCTATTTTGGGTCTTGGTGTTCAATGCAGGAGGTAAACACAATATTCAATCATATTCCACATAGGATGAAAATGAGTAGAATAATTCACAGAAGAAATATTTTTTCTTCAGGGGTGTTGGTACTAAGTCAAGATGTACTATGCCTATCTACAGTGAAAACGCTAATGCTGGGAAATGCATAAAGTAGTAGCAGAGAATACCATCTCAAATGCACTGCATTGGCTTCTTCGCAGAGAAGTATCTTGCCTGATTATTTCTCAAAATAAGGTATCATACAATATACTTCAGTGAAAATGGCCCAATTATGTAAGTGAGAAAGGGCCTGATTTAGAGTTTTGGTAGACTGGTTACTCCTGCATAAACATGACAGGTATCCTGTCAGCCTTATTATTGTAGGATATGATGCACTTCTTTTTTTGAAACCGAAGTTTATTCAACATACGAACGTGATGAATGAGCAAGCGAGGAAGCATCAATGGGGCACCATTAGTTCATCCTTCTTATGAGCCTGTTAATCTGGTCTTCCGGATGTGATGTCCATCACATTTGTGATGAGCAACCTGTCCGCCAAACCCTAAATCAGGACTAAAGTGGGTTTGTAGAAACCCACTAGCTCTGGTTAGGCTGTTCCTTTTGCCCCAAGATTCAGAGCTTCTCTTTCACCTTGGCTTCACAGTTTGTCTGTATGCTTGCTGGTAATTCTCCAAACTTGTGTTTTATAAAATTATGGAACAAAGAACTACCTGCTGAGTTGTAGGTCCAGGTCTCATCATCGTCAAAATGGGTGTCGCCTGAAATGGGGTGCTCGCCAGGAAAGAAAGCATGAGCCAACGTGCCCCCTGGGCCATCAAAGGGGTAGCCATCCTCATGGTAGGACTTGTTGAAGTCGATGAGGATGTCCGAGCTGTCTGTTGATGCCTCTTGGAAGGTGATGCGTGATGAGTTGCTCCAGACTCTAAGGGCGTAGTACATCAGTGTGCGGATGGTGTCCTTGGGGAGAGTGGAGACCTGAGGGAAGCTACGCACCCTATATCAGAGAGAGAAAGTGTTTAGCGATAGATGGTGACCTCCCATGTTAATGCACCACAGATATATATATACCCACTATTCCAGAGACCCCTTAATGTTGCCTTGGAAGCATACTACTTTGGCCACATCAGTTGTCTCCACTGCTCCAGCGACCCTGCTACCTAGACCTGGAGACTCCATACCCATGACTACAGTGGATCAATGTTCACGGCACACATGTCCCGTACCTTCTACCCCAGAGACCGCCTACATGCTCACAAGGTCTTCCTGATACTTGGACTTCCCTATTTTCTGCCCAAGTAAATCTCATACTGATCCTTCAGAGACCCCTTTGCACAGTGATCAAGAGACAACAACCTTTCTTGTTCCTATAGAGACTGCTCAAACCTCTGTCCCCAAATATTACTTAACTCACTGACCCAGAATCCATCTGCTGTAGAGGCCACAAACCTGCTGTAATGTGCCCGGAGAGTCTTTGCCCATTGCCCGCAGAGGTACTCTACCGCCTGCCCGTGGCACCTCTTTGTCCACTGCTCCATGAAAATGTTAGGTACCGGTAACAGTGATGTTGCGGCTTGTATCTTTCATAGATTCACTCGCTATTATTCAATCTAGCAGCTTGTGCCTTAAGTTAAATTGTCACATCAACTATAGGGATGTCTCAATGACTCAGGGCCATATGTAGGTAAATGGCATTTACCGATTCGTAAATACCGAATTTTACCGATTTGGTATTTACAAATCGGTAAATGCTATGTAGGTATTTTTACCGAATTATTTAACGAATCGGTAACATTCGGTAATTACCGATTCGGTAATTGCCATTGATTCCTATGGGCCTTGAGGCCCATAGGAACCAATGGCAATTACCGAATCGGTAAATACCGATTCGGTAAAATCACCGAATTGACAAGGGGGACAGGGTGTCACTTTGACACCCTGTTGCACCCCTGATTCAGGCTTGTGTGCCATGTGGCACACATACATGCCCTTAGGGCATGTATGTGTGCCACATGGCACAGGTGTACATGCACAGATGTGCATGTACAGAGGAATTCGTTATTTACCATCAAATAGTATTTGATGGTAAATAACGAATTCCTAGGGGCCTGTGGCACTGGCCGCCATAAGTGTGGCAGGGTATGCTCAGACGTGAGTCCCTTGCTCACTTTGCCACTGGATTTAAGCAAGCCAGGCTGAAGACGGCTGGAATGCCAGAAACCGGTCCTCGGAAGCTTGTTTCCGGTCCAGGGAAGACATGGCTTGGCAGTTCGGGCTGGACTGTTCCCATGAGGCACAGGGTCAGACTGATTTGCATATAGCCATGTCTGAACTGGGGTGGCAGAGTGGGCTAAAGAACGGTGATGGATTAAACCCAGATCTTTTGACTGGGTGTGAGTGTTTGATTGATTCAGATGCTCCGTCCATCACCACCCCCTTTTGTACCGCTTTTGGCCGCCATAAGTGTGGCAGGGTATGCTCAGACGTGAGTCCCTTGCTCACTTTGCCACTAGATTCAAGCAAACCGGGCTGAAGACGGCAGGAATGCCAGAAACCGGTCCTCGGAAGCTTGTTTCCGGTCCAGGGAGGACATGGCTTGGCAGTTCGGCTGGACTGTTCCCATGAGGCACAGGGTCAGACTGATTTGCATATAGCCATGTCTAAACTGAGGTGGCAGAGTGGGCTAAAGAACGGTGATGGATTAAACCCAGATCTTTTGACTGGGTGTGAGTGTTTGATTGATTCAGATGCTCCGTCCATCACCACCCCCTTTTGTACCACTGTTTTCAGTGCCACCTACATCCCATATTACCGATTCTGTAAATTTACCGATTCGGTAATTTACAGAATCGGTAAATTTACCGATTCGGTAAATTTACAGAATCGGTAATTTTCTGACCCCCTACATCTGAAACTACAAATACCGGTCGGTAACGGCCGAAATCGGCCGTTAACGACCGGTATTTGGCCACCTACATATGGCCCTCAATGTGTTAGCCTCAATTCTATCTCGAAATTCTTTCCCCTTAATTGTTGTTTATCTTTGGAAATGTGCACGCTTCTACATTTGAAAACATGCATGTTGTTTTCCTATCTCACTGAGAGGTTGAGTGATTCACAATAGAATACATAATTGATGCAAGCTGCTGTTGCAATTAAGTAACCTTCTTTTGTAGCCTGAATCCTACTGTAGATTCATATGTTTCCTATGGACTTGCAAGTATTCTTCCTCCTACTATGGTGGGGGGGGTGGAGTTGTAGTAGCAAACAGGTTTCCTAGTATTGCCTGCCCTTAGAGTTATGTAGAGTTTATGAATTGTCATTTTCTTTATTGTATTGTAATTGCTTTTATATAGCGCTTAAAACCCCTGACATTGAAGCACTTTATACCAGGCAGCACACTGCTTAGGAACCCAAAGTTAGTGGTTAGTGCAGTGTTATTAGTTATCGTTGACTATTGGAATTGGTCCTGTGCCCTCAAGCAAGCCATTCCACGCATTCACTCCACACTCTTTGTGGCAGATTAAGTTAATAGCATTGGTGGACAGTCAAAATATCTATTTTTAAATATCGAAGCACATTTATATCGGGTTTTAAATATCGAAGGGACAGAATATCGATGTTGCAAATATTGATGTTAGTAATATCGATGGTTAAATTATCGATGTTATTAATATCGATATTTATATGAGTGTTATGTATTTTAGTATGTATTTTATATGTATGTATTCTATAATTTTTGTTAACTATTGTACTGTTTTTTTTTAATATAGGCATACATTTTTTAGAAATGAGTAAAAAATGTTAAAGAAAATTTTGCGTTTTAGTACGTAGCAGGTTGTGGGTTTATAGGGGAATAGGATGGGAAGTAATTTCATTTTAGTAAATTAAATGATAATTTTTAGGAATTGTTAGTAATTTTAATGACATTTTGTGTTTTATTTCTGTAGCAGGTTGCGGGTTTATAGGGGAATAGGGTGGGAAGTAATTTAATTTTAATTAAGTAATTATAACTTTTTTTATTATTGTTATTAATAATGTATTGTTAGTTAATTATGAATTGGTATTAAATTATTATTAATTGATAATTATTTTATTTGTATTAATTTATTATTGGAGTGGGTTGTGGGTTTATAGGGGAATAGGGTGGGAAGTAAATTATTTGTAATTAAGTATTTAATTAGGAAAAATTGAGTATTGCTAATTATTTTTTCATCAATTATTCATTGATTATTATTGTTTGTTAAATATTATTTATTGGTATCTGTAATTATTTTTGTTACATATTAATTGGTTATTATTTTTTTGATTAAATATTATTTATTGGTATTGATAATTAATGTTTTGTTAAATAATTATTACTTTGCATTACATATTATTTATTGTTATTGATAAAAACATTTTTTATTTTAATATTAGTTGCAAATTAATTTGTATTAATTGATTAATTGAAAATACATTTAATTGTGTGGAGTGTGTTGTGGGTTTATTGGGGAATAGGGTGGGAAGTATTTAATATTATTAAAGTAATTAATAATTTTGATATATTTGTAGTTTTTATTGATTTTTTCCTGAATTTATTAATGCATCATTATTTAATTATAATATTAATTTCATGTATAAGTATGTCATTTTTAACATCTACGTTGTCCAACGCGTTCCCCACTGTTGCACTCACTGGAGTGGGAATAGTAATTTTTACCCCTAAGCTATCCAGCGCTTTCCCTACTGTTGCACTCTCTGGAGGGGAAATAGTAATTTTTACCCCTACGCTATCCAACGCTTTCCCCACTGTTGCACTCACTGGAGTGGGAATAGTAGTTTTTACCTCTACCCTATCCAACACTTTCCCTAATGTTGCACTATGTGGAGTAAGTATATATATTAATTTATATGTATATGTTTAATCTATTTTAACATTATACGTATTAGTTATAATTGTTAAATATGTTTTAATATTTGTAACTATATTTCTTTTAATTATATATATTATTTACTTAATTTTACATTATTATTAAAACATTAAAAAAACGATATTTTCAACATCAATATTTTTGACAACGGTATTTTCCCCCAATATTTTTGTACTTACCTCTATGTAGATTGGATTTCGATATTTTTGACTTGGATATTTCTGTGTCGATATTTTTGTAGGTCGACTTTCTGTCCTTTGGTATTCTGTCAGACATTTGTGTGCCTAATTCTCCATCAGTTTTGGAGATTGAGAATTTGGAATTAAAGTTGGAAACTTTAAGGTTTGGGTGACAAGAAAACGGGAAAGTGGATTCGGCAAGATTAGGGGTGAGGTTTGTCCTGGCAATAGTGTGTAAAAGGGTTTTCAACTGTGAGAGTCATATAGCAGGTCAACTATTTGAATTCACAAGTCTACACTATCTCAAATGGTGACAAGATTAATGTATTAAGATTCACATGCAGATCCCAAGGGTCTGTGTTGGTAGTGATTTTGGTGGTGTTATCCTTTTAAATCCCACTACCAGTTTTACAGAAGCGTTAGTGAGAAAGCCAGGTTAGACATAAAAGTCACCTAGGTATTAGACATTACATTAGAGCACGTTGACATAGGTGGGTGAAGGTTTTTACTCTTACAGGTATGGCGCTAATCCATGTAAGTACACAGAGTTTACGGAAAGAGGGTCCAGGTGCCCGGCTTGTGTGTCTGGCAGCGGGGCTTAAATCAGTGGAGACAAATGGTTTAGCTGCTGCCCTTCATGCAGCGTCTCTTTCCCTTGTAAACTAGCAATGCTGCAAAACCTCATTTGCTAAGTGGAGTTGGTGTACTGTGATCACCTGTACTCCAGCTTGTAATGTTGTTCGATTTCGATCATTAACCGTTTACACTTTGCCATGTGGAATGGTCTTGTTGTAGGATTTACTGCTACATTGCACACATCTGTGCCCCTCTGGTGTAATGCTACATATCTGCATAGTATGATTTCAGGAGCTACTTCCTGGATACATTATTGTTGTCCAGCGAACTGTCAGAAATCATTGACGATTTGTTATCTTTCGTTGAGATCGAGCAAGGTTACATAGACTCTTACAGGTATGTCCATAATCCAAGTACGTACACGCGGTTTAGCGGAGGATCACAGACACCCACAGTTTACATATCTTAATTGTCCGATATCAAGAAAAGTAACATTTTCGCTGGCAACACCTCTATCATAGCTGAGAAATGCGGAACGGAATTTACCACCCAGGCCTAGTCTCATCATGGTACAATGAGTATCAGGGTGACCGTGAAGTGTATGATCTGGAATTTGGGGGATTGGTGGGAAAGTGTTTTCAAATGTCTTTAACAATTCTTCTAGACTACATTACTCTTGGCTGGTTGTTGTGGGTATTTGGTTGTGTGATCTCACATATTTTCTTTTCTTACAAAGAGGTTTATTAATAGCGTACCTCCACTACCGACAGACCTGTGTTACAACTTTCAAATATAGTTCCCACTGAGAGTGTCTGCAATTCAGCACTTAGCCTGTGTGCCTGTATGTATTGTACTAACCTGGCGGGTGTTTTACCCATATCTGCATTTTGCTGTGCGGTGCCCAATGTAAATTCTCTTGTGCTGCCTCCGGTAGGTGAAGAACAAGTGACCCTTCTTATTTCAGTAAAAAGACATGATGTGCTTTTTAGGTCTCGCCTGTCAATGTGCATGCGCATTGAGCGGAGCGAGACTATAGGGGCTTAAACAGAGGTTTAACTAGACTGGCGATTTGATGCTGTGCCCGTGCGCTTTTAGGTCAATGCGCAAGCGCATTGAGCTAAAATGCGCGTACACATCATCAAATCGCCAGCCATCTGTTCCCCAGCTTGGCGCCTCCGCTCCTGCTCTCTCCTGGCTGCTCCTCCCCTAATTATTCACGGCCGGCCGGCCGCACTTTCACTTTGTCTCGTTTTCTTTTTTTTGCTTGTTTTTTTCACTCTCCGCCTACCCTTCTCCCTCGCTCGTTTCTCATGCCTCAGTCCTTCCCTCCCTCTATTTGCCTACCTCCCCCTCCATTCACAGTCCCTTCCTTCCACATATTTCCGTCTCTGCTCTTTGCAGCATTTGTTGTCTCTGTTTCTCTCACATATCAACTCTTGCCCTCCTCCACCCGTTCTTGATGGACATTGTTGTCGTTTGTGAGCTTCTCTCTCACCGCCTCACCAAACATACATGCACACAAGCTCTCTTGACACAAACAAACATCCACACAGACACACAAGTAAGACCAAGAAACACACATGCGTACAAATTCACAAGCTTCCTTGCACACGGACCAATAAACATACATGCGCACAGACATACAAGCACCCTTGACCACGGACTAAAAAACATACATGCGCACAGACACGCAAGCTCCTTTGCACAAGGACCAACAAACATACCTGCACACGGACACACAAGCACCCTTGCACATGGACCAACATACATACATGCGCACAGACACACAAGCTCCCTTTCACACCGACTAACAACCATACATGCGCACAGACACAACAGACACACAAGCTCCTTTGCACACGGACCAACAAACATACCTGCGCACGGACACACAAGCACCCTTGCACACGGACCAACAAACATACATGCGCACAGACACACAAGCTCCCTTTCACACCGACTAACAACCATACATGCGCACAGACACAACAGACACACAGGCACCCTTGCACAAGAACCCACAAACATACAGGCACACATGGCACGGCATCCATTTGCTATTTGGTGCCACATGTAAAATTACTTTTGTGCCCACATAGGTGTCCATTTCCTCCAGAAAAGGTGTTGAATTCCTTGATTATTCATCTCCCATTTGTCGTGTCAGTAACTTCCTTATCTGCTTCTAGGCATGAAATCATCGACTTGCAAAACTCTTTTAATGAGAGTTATAAATAATGTGACAAGGGCCCATTACCCTAACTAACTGCACGCCATGAGTCTATATAATTTCACACCGAGATGCCAAGCGAGAATGGTTCCATTCACTTTATGTACTGCACAGTAATCTGGCTCATTTAAGAAATGAACAGGCCACGTGTGCTTCCTTCGGCTTTGTTTAAAAACCTTGCTATACCCATTTCGATCCTTAAAAAGCATTAAAACGTTCCCTTCATGGTAGGCCTAGCTCTAGAACACGGCACCGGTGCCCATCTCCACTCTCCGGTACCAGCGTTTTATTTCTGCCATTACTTACTCCTTCCGCTGCCTCCCCTCTCGCCGCCCGTTATTTCGTCCTGTGACTCTGGGTCGGGTTCTTTTCCTCAGTATCCGTGACCCTGAGCACGCGCATGTGTGTCATAAAGATGGCGATCTCCTGCTCTTCACACCTACTTGTTCCGCGCCTCTCCGGGGCTCAAACCTCTCTGATAACAATGGTGCTAACACCAAGCGTTTTAAGTCAGCTAGCGTTCCACACTCAACCCTTGCGTTTACAAAGAAGCACAGTGAGCCGTAGAAGAGGAAATAATTCAGTGCAACTCTTACTGCTCCGTTAAAACAATGCATTGTCATTAAGTGTGATTAATCCAACGCCCTTTCCTCCGAGTCTATCCCAACCGCCCTAGACAATTTGCTTCATGCGTTTTTATTGCTATCCAGCCGTTTACCCTCACTTTAGTATTTATTTACATGTTCATATAAGCCGCATTCCTACAGTACTTTGCAAAAAAATACAAGTAAATAGTTACATGCAAAAAACGTTATAGTTGCACAATGCGTGACTGCAAACCAAACAGGAACTTTGCACCAACAAAAAGGGCTTGCACAGATTGAATGGAGCACCATTTAGAAAGAAACCATATGGTAAACCTCATTGACTTTGGCTGCAATGAAAACTATCCAACTATTCACGTATGTTATATATAAAGATCATATCCTGAATTTAATTCCCTTTACACTTCACTTTACTCGACACTCATTCCCCTTCCCCCCCATCGTTGCTTGAGTGCGTGAGCTCCTCACCCCGCCCCCCTCGTTGCTTGAGTGTGTGAGCTACTCCCCCCTCGTTGCTTGCGTGTGTTAGCTCCTCCCCCTCCCTCGTTGCTTGAGTGCGTGAGCTTCTCCCCCCTCGTTGCTTAAGTGCGTGAGCTCCTCACCCCCCTCGTTGCTTGAGTGCGTGAGCTCCTCACCCCCCTCGTTGCTTGAGTGCATGAGCTCTTCCCCCCTCCCCCCCTCGTTGCTTGAGTGCGTGAGCTCCTCACCCCCCTCCCCCCTCATTGCTTGAGTTCGTGAGCTCATCACCCCCCTCCCCCCCTCGTTGCTTGTTTTTCCTTGCCCCTCTTCCAATTTAGGTTTTCGCACGCTTGGCTTGCATAATATAAGGAGCTTGTGATTGCAAATCCTATCACTTCAGGAAGTGCCGATACGCTTAGACCGTCATTTGAGGTAAGCCCACTGATATGCGCTCTTTACAGGTTGCGATTGGTTTTCGCTCCACTCGCATTTTGTTTGTTGCTTTTGCTATTTTATTAGCTTCACTATTGATATATATATAGCTCTGTTTCTGCATGGCACCTTGATTTGGGTCTCCATCCTTAATTACAAGCGTCCTCACTATATGCACTTCGAACGCTTGACAACTACGATACTGAGTTCACCATTTATACTTTCCTCCCTTGTATATTTTCCCTTGCTCGCATGCTTTATCGCTACGTCGCTGCTTTACGTTTGCACTGTAAGATGTCCCTATGTTTTTCAATATGCAATTCAGCCACGCCCGCTAGCTCTCTGCGGCATGTGGCCCTGGTGTTCCGTTTCTTCACTTGACCCATGACACCCTGCGCTGCTTGCTGATACTCCATTGGGGTCTCTAACACTGAGATTTGTTCATTCATTGACGACTGTTTATGATTCAAACTGTTTATACTCGATGATATTTCCTTGCCCCAGCCATGACTATATCTTTCTTAGGCATCATGGCTTCCACTATGTCGTCCATTCCACCTCACCTGCTGCATTTCTTTGATTCCTACATCTTGAGGGTGATTAGATTTTATTACACAACAGCGCAAACACAGCACAACTCAGCGCAACCACAGCACCACTCAGCGCAACCACAGCACTACTCAGCGCACCCACAGCACCACTCAGCGCAACCACAGCATCACTCAGCGCAACCACAGCATCACTCAGCGCAACCACCGCATCACTCAGCACCACCACAGCATCACTGGTTCAAATATGTTCTCTCAATGTTTCAAGCTTTATTACAAATGTCACAAAAAAAATGTTAATAATTCACTTCTGTTCTTGGATTTTCGTCACAATAAAATACACTGAACATATTCTTCACAAAAGTTATTTACAAAAGTTTAAGCTATTGCCATTATAAATTAAATACATTATTTAAGTATTAATTATTTTAAAAAAATTAGAAGCCATTGTTATTTGTAATATCAATACATCTAAGTCACGTAAATACAAAACATGTTGCATTACATATGCTATAGGTGTCACATTTGCAAAAGTTATAACTATTGGCATTGTAAATGACAAAGCTATTAATTTTGCTATTTTCAAAAACAACACATAAATAAAAAAAATCATTTACAAGACCAATAGCTCCAACTTTTCTAATGCGAGACCTATTGCATTTCCAATGCTTGTTTCTGTCGGGTCTGGTGGCTCAGTGGACTGATGCAGCCACTGCAGAGCTGTGTTCGACTTTAGGATCACAGGTTCAAATCCAGGCAGGTCCACTCAGCCTTTCATCCATCTGTGGTCGATAAAATGAGTACCATTGAGTTGGGTAACAATATACATCTGTTATTCAGCGCCAAGATGCCCAAGGGTGAACGAGTATTTTACAAATACACGTTATGTTATCTGTATCAACACTACTTTGTCCTGTATAAGTGCCAAATGTCTTGAGTTTTACTCCACTGATATTTAGTTCGGAGTCCTTTATGCGCCACCTAGGATATATACTTTAATCTCTACCATTCTAGGTCCCCACCCTCTAAGTGATGCATCTACTGCTATGGTCACACTGGTAAGGGGCCTGAAAAAGATTTGCTTTCCTCTGCTTTCTTGTAGACTGCTGTCAGCTTTTTCTGCAACCATCACTATATTCATCCATTCACCCGGTATCTATGGCCATTGTCTTTTGAATTACTTTTAAAGTGGCCGCATGTATTCTCTCACGTCAATCACATCAGTTGAATATGTGATACCATCAAACACACCTTTACGGCTATCCTCACCGTGTAAGTAATGGTAAAGGTGGAATGCTATTATCAGAGTGGCAAACCTCTACCAAGAAGGTTAGACAAAACCTGTATTGTGTTTATATCCACCCCAAGAATGTCTTGTTGGGTTTCTTCACATTTACTGTCAAGCCCAACAGGAACAATAGCTGAATTGTTCTGTTTGTCATTTGCCATTTTTGAAACTTGGATGCTGTGATGATTTGCCTGCTGAAGAAGACCGATCTCCAAGCTTGCTTGTACATGCGAAGATCCTAGAACTGATAACAAATGCCCGGCTCTCTACTCACCTGGTAAAGAACATGCTTATGTCTGGCTTCCCTTCGACGTTCTGCCCCTGATGGTTCAATAAAGGCAATTTGCCTCCCTAGCCCTTCACACTCATTTTACCTCAAGTGTACTGATGGTACTCAGAGTTGCATCAGCATTTCACTGTGTCAGGAGAACACACGCTGATCCCTGACTGCCTTATGGACCTTCGTAGATAAATTCAGTAGAACTGCCTTTGTCTGAGTCCCTCAAAAAAGGACTCTAGAAACCATATCACGCTTCCTATTGCTTGATCCCCCACACTCTTCCCACAAAGTATGCCCATAACAACTTCTCTTGAGCTGTCCATGCCCCCCAGAGCCCTGGATATCTCTGTCCCCTAACCCAGACACAATCTTACCTGCTACAATGGATAATTGTACCCTTCTCCAAGAGATACCTCATATGCCTCCAACCAGATACATAGTGCTAGGAGACATCACACCACATGCATAAGAGACCCCCTATTGTCCGAGAGAGGCCTCTTTGCCCCTGTTCTGAAGCCCAGCTATGCTTCGTACTCCAGGGGCCAACCATAGCGCAATGTGAAAGCCAAGCTCCCTAACCAGAGACCCGCATACCCACGACGACAGAGTCTCCTACCTCCAGGTGAGGTGGGATTTGCTCCACACAGTCCCGCTCAGCGCGTACCGCTTCCGGCGACGCATGAGCTCCGAGGTGCCAATGATGTCCGGAAGTGAGCAGCGCGGCCGCTGCATCATGCTGATGGTGGCGTCATCTGGGGAGAGAACATGGCATCAGTGTGTGTAAACAAGGCATTGCTCAAACGTTGCATGGGCAAGCAGTTGTAATAGAACAGCAGAAGAACAAGAACATTAATTGAACCAGAGTAGCAGCGTGCAATTACAAGGGGCGCACGGAAATATAGGTGGCTAAAATGAACAATGCCTTTACCTTCCCGTGGAGCCATAACACCAATCTTCTGGTGGGTGAACAGCAAGAGAAATGTAAAGGCTCCATTGGGTCCCTTTGTGGCAGAAGACTTCTCAGGCCTACTTTGAGTATCTCCCACAGCCGGGGCTAGGCAAAGTTAATGATTGCGGCCACCCCCACCGAGGTTAATCCAAGGGTATAATCATGAAGCAGATCTTGGAGCACCAGTACATTTCCATCACCCGGACCGGGGTGCCTGTTATGTATGATGCCATAGTGCACCCTGGCTAGGATGATGGACTCTGATAAAGGGCATCTGGGCAGGTGGCATGCCAGAGGATCTCTGTCGCTCTCTTTTATAACTGTCTGTCAACATCAGGGTTTGCAAACTTAAATCACTGATTACCCACCCCATGTAGTCCCCGCTTGGAGCGCACTGCTACTGCTGCTGCTTGTAGTCTGTGCTGAGACGATAGCCGTATGACCTGCAGGCCATGGGCTTTATTGTCCTGAAGCACTCACTAGTCGCAACCATGGCACAGTAAAAGAAAGGCAAGGAAGATTATCTTCCGGGCTAGGAGTGGGACTTCTGAAGGCACCATGCAGGGCATAAGTCCTGAAAAAGAAGTGGGGCACTAACTAAGTAAGACAGTACGCACGTGTTGTACCTGCTGCTCAGCCAAAGTGACTGTGTTGATGGAATATTGGTGCGTGAGGTGGCAGTGGAATGTTGGTGAGTAGGAGAGTGAGTTGGTGGATGGGCTGAGCAGCAGGAAGGCTGCTCCTGGTGGGGTTTTTCTACATTATAACATCTTATCTTGAATAAACCTACTTGACTAATCTACATGGATCTGGACCTATGTTCTTCTCCAACATATTTTATTTATTTTTATTTATTTTGAAAGTTTTATATAGCGCGAACAAGATCTTTGCAGATAACAGAGCGCTTTGGCGACGACTTTATTGAAAGAACCTGTGTGTGCTATATGAATGGAATTTAACGGTCAAGCTTTAAGTAACTGCACATTTAAGAAGGATAACCTGAAGAAGCATCTCTTCTACAGCAAGCTTGCAACCCTGAGACCAAACAGTGACCTGAATAGCAGTCGCCCCCAACCTGGGCGTGCCAGTTCCTTCTGGACTTCCCCTCTTCCTGACAGCTGTAACTTTGGAAGAGGTGTCTCTGTGCTATTTCCTTGGGAGAATGTCTCCATCAATAGGAGTTCCCCGAGGTGCAACAAGAGGAGCTTCTGGGCGTGCTGCCACTTGAGGGGGTGTGCCTGTCGTATGGTGCAACAGCAGTGGCAAGTCCACAGGGCAGCTGGTGTGGGACGTCCCCTCTGTCCCTATTTGGTGGATGGAGGAGCCCCTTTGTTCGTGCCTGGAGGAGGAGCATTTAGTGAGGGGCTCGTAGTTGGTGTTATGGAGTTACGGCTTTGCTCAAAGTTCCCCAGTGTCCGTGTCAAGTGGAGCAGTGTACCTCCTGTTCATTCATTACCTTGGCGTTCGAGTTGTACATGTTGTAGTAGCAACCTTATCTTTGTTTATTTAAAGAAAGGAGATATGTTATACCTGCAGCTCAACCAGAGTGACTGTGTTGATGCAATGTTGGTGAATGAGGCGGCAGTGGAATTTTGGTGAGTGAGAGAGTTGGTAGATGGGCTGAGCAGCAGGAAGGCTGCTCCTGGTGGGGTTTCTCTACATTATAACATCTTATCTTGAATACATCTACTTGACTAATATACATGGATCTGGAACTATGTTCTTTTACAACAGCAAGTTACATCATGGTGCATGACATCACAGAGTGTGACATCGCAAGTGATACAAAAGGAAGTGGCATCACAACCCTAGACCTCACTGGTAGCGACATCACAAGAAGTGACATCAGATCTTAAGACCTCACACAAATGTTTAGCAGGTCTATCATGAGTACATTTGAGTGCATTACAATATTTAACAAATACAATTTTGCATTAAAATTGTTCCACAAAAGTGACACAACTCTGACGCAAAACCTGGTCCTCAACTATATATATTTTTTTACTCTGCCACAATAAAATTGGAAACAAGGAGAAACGTGGCAGTAAATATGTTCTGCTTAATTGGTTGCAAAGTCTGCATTTAAAAATATCTTATGGGGATAAGACACCTGCTGTATAGATCTTTACGTGCCCAGTAAACCTCAGGGAATAATAACAATGATAAGATAACTGTAGAATAATGGATTTGCTGGAGAGATGTATGTTTTGTCCAGTCACAGTTTTGAATCAAAGTAGTATAGAGGGTTAAGAAAAGCACATCAATTGACACACAGATGACAGATTTTTATTTTATGTAGATGGGTAAGTGGGTTACTTCTTTTAACAGAGAGATCCTTTTGTTACTTGCAGTTCATACATTGTAATTCTAATATAGCACAGTGAACTATGACGGACGTGACTCCTTCACTTCGAAACCCTCGCTGTCTACTGTAACACGTTCCTGTAATTGATTTATACCTATATGATTTATTGTCAATGTACAATATGTAAGTTTGATGTAAACCAATCTGACACCGTGGATTGGGATGAGTTGTGCTATAGAAGAAATAAAACAAAATAGTGGCATTTACATTGTTATTTGTGTAAATACTGGGACAGACCTACACATCTGACATTCTTACAGTACATACACTATTGTACAGGGACTGAACAATGCCAAAAGCATGCCTCTCTTAAGTACCTGTGAAATAATAACAAGCTCTGAACCATTGTGTTACCTCCATTGCATTTTCAGCTCAGTGTGAGGTTCCAGATAGCTCCCAGTGAGGATACTCAATCAAAAGGAGGCCTGTTGGCACCTTAACTTCGGCCTTTGTTTTGGGCTCAGCTAGAATTTAAAATAGCAAAGCCCCCTCGCCCGCACGGTGCAGGTGCTGCTGAATGTTTCCAGGTGTCTGAAAATTAAACCAGGATGAGTTCAGCATATTTCTGTGGGGCCCAACTTCTTAGCAGGGGAGATGGCGTCCACCTTGTGAAAAGAGTGGGTAGACGTCGTCTACCTGTGTGTATCCTTGACTTGTGCCCTGGTGCCAAGAAAAATATGCCTGCCCAGTCTCTGTAGAGGCTTCAATGACATGTGGCAAGGGAACACTGCTGCAGCCCATTAGTGCTCTGCATATTAACCAGAGAGAAAACAGAACTGAAACTAGAGGTAAAAAAGTGGAGGAAAACATAGATGTCTCACAGGTTTGCATTGTCAGAAGCTTTTGTGGTAATGGGTCGCAACAGGCATGTAGGGCCCCTCCCTGGATTTCTGGTAGAATGAGCACCTTGTTCAAAATAAAAACTCTGCCCAGGAGTGCCTTTGGAGGCACTGCCATCTTTTGTGATGTGTAAATACATTTAGTAGTGGAATCGTGAGACTCTAAAAAGAGGAGGGCTTGGGACAAACAGCACTGTGAAGGTCACACTCACAGACGGGGTATTAAATGTTTAACAGAAATTAGAGGGTGTTCATTTAAGCTGAGCAACCAGAAAAGTAAGCAATGGAAACAGAAGGCTAATCTGAAAGACCTGACATCCTTTAAAATGTGTGCATCAGATGTTTCTTTAAAATGTTATGTTACGAACCGCGCCTTGCTGCTGCTAAATTAAAGGCCCATCAGTTATATGGAGGCATGGGTCTTCCATCCATTGAACATTATTCACTTGCCCTACACATTTCTCAACTCTCATATTTTCTACCCAAATCTAAAGACATTCCACAATGGGTATCAATTGAACGTCATCTTCTATCTCAGGATTCAGGACTATCCCTTTTATACGGTACTGGTACTAGTTCTTTGGATCCTAAAAATCCTATCTTATCAGCCATGCATAGATCTTGGCAGAGGGGTCATCGCATATTAAGTTCGAATCCGCGAATTCACATTAAAGCTCCCTTGTGGAATAATTCAGCTATTCGTATCAATGGCCGTACTTTATCCTGGCCTTTGTGGAGAGAAGCCGGCATTTCTTCTCTGGATCAACTCTTACATGATGGAGATTTTAAAACTTTTCCCCAACTTTGTGAGGAATTTAATCTTCCACTCCTACATTCCTCTAAATACGTTCAACTTCAACAATGTCTTAAAAAACAATTAGGCTCTCCACCTTGGTTGCTTCAGGTTTCTCCAATATTATCTTATCTGCAACTATGGGGGAAGTTTAAGGGGGTAACCTCTGGTCTTTATAAAACCTTTTTGCTCCCTCTTTTTTCACAACCTCTCTCACACACTCTTCGGACTAAATGGCAATCTCGCTTATCTATTTTGTACTCCAATGCTCAATGGGATCAAATTCTGGAGGGGTTGCACAAAGGCGTTCGAGAAGTGCGTCTCAAATTCTGTATTTTTAAAATTATTCACAATTGGCACTGGTCACCGGTTAAATTACATCAAGCTGGGTTATTATCCCATACTTCTTGCTGGAGATGTTCTAATCCTGGTTGTGACATAACCCATATCATTTGCGAATGTCCACGCAACAGACCCTTCTGGATCTTTGTTGGCAAAACTTTGAACTCTACAATGACATTAATTTTACCACTTACATCTGCCACCATTATTTTACATGACTTTCGTGGTTTTCCAAAACTTTCTAAGCCACAGACTCGTCTTCTTCACACTGCTTTGGCTACAGCCAAAATTTGCATTTTACGCCATTGGAAGTCTTCATCTGCTCCTTCTCAGGAAGAATGGTTGGTGGCAATGATGCAGACAGCCTTACATGAACGCACAATTTACAATCTTCAGGACCAAGCTGACATCTTTATTCAAACTTGGTCCCCCTTTTTGGAAACCACATTGGACGATGATTCTAACCCAACTCCCTCTTCTCATGTGCATCCTTTACCTACTTAATTTTATTATCTCATATGCTTTTCCTGTACTATTTCATTCTCTTTATTCTTTTTCTTTCCTTCCCTCCCCCTCCCCCCCCACCCCCCTCTGTTACTCTGGCACCTTTTTTTTTTTTTTTTCTCTTTCTTTTAATCTTGATTATATTTATTTAGTCATTCCATTACTTACATATAAGATACATTCATACCTTTTGTATTGTTATTTTATAACAGATTGTAGAGTATGTACTGTTAAACTTTTTCCTTATCTCTATTACTAGGAGTAAATTTCATAATCTATCAGTTCATTATTCTTTTCAAATATTTTGCAAATAAGGTTTTCTTATTTACCTTATTACGTTGATATTTACTATGTATTTTATTGCATAATTCAATAAAAAAAATTCAACACAAAAAAAAAATGTTATGTTACGGTATATTATTATATTTTGATCTGTATAGCACACTAATCACCCGAGAGGGTATTCAGGCACTTGGGCAGGTGTGTAGGTTTGTGGTCCCCAGGTGCTTATATAAAGAGCCAGGTCTTCAGCTTCTTGTGGAGTTCAAGAATTGAGGGAGAGGCTCTAATGTGTTGAGGGAGGTTTTGGGTGCAATGTAGTCCTCCAGTTTTGCTTTTGCGGATGTGGGGAAAGCGTGCGAGTGAGAGTGAGGCAGAGCATAGGTGTCTGGTGGGTTGGTGTAGGGTTTTGTAAGTGTGTGTGAGAAGTTTGAATTGACTGAGCTTGTGAATGGGGAGCCAGTGTAGCTTCCTGAGGTGTGGTGTGATGTGGGTACGGCGTGGGAGGTCGAGTACGAGTCTTGTGGCTGCATCCGGATGGTCTGGAGTCTGTGTAGGAGTTGTTTGGAGATTCCGGCGAAGAATGTGTTGCCGTAGTCCAGCCTGCTGGATGAAAGGATTGAAACCCTGGACAACCTGGGGAGAGCTGGTTGTTGCTTTCCCCAGACCTGAGCCGGAACACTCTTCATCCGGAACAGAACCTTGACAGGCATCACTAGAGCTGGCACCACAGAGTGTAACTGCTTCTGTGAGACCACGAGTCTGTGGTGGGACAGTACCATGGGAAATGACCAATGATCACACAGCTGAGTTAGCGAAAACCTTCTTGGAAATTCTTGACCCCAATGTTGGATAATTATTGATTGCAGTTGTTGCGGTGGCTTTGGGTGTGTTCTGAGGACTGCAGTATGCATTTGTCTCCTAGATATTGTGGGTGTAAGAAGGACAGGGGGATGCTCCTTTGTAGTTGATGTGACTGTATTTCAAAGAAGGAACCTATGTGGCCATTGCTCTCCTGTCTCTTCACAGCCAGTTACTTACGGCTCGCATCAGAGCCTCAGGGCTACTGCAAGTGATAGAATGTGGGCCTGATTCACAAACGGCCTCTGCTGTTGCAGCGGAGGCCTCGCAGTCGTGGTGGGACCTCCGTACAGTAGTTTCCCATTGCGGAGAACCCGACACAAGTGCGGGACCCCCGCCATGACTGCGTGGCCTCTGCCGCAACAGCAGTGGCACTTTGTGAATCAGGTCCATTGTGAGGAATGCAGAGTTTAAAGTTCCATTCGTTATGTTTTGCTTTGTTTAAGGTTTCTGAATGCAAATCACTTTTCTGATTGAGCAGGGATATTACATCAAAGTATAAGAGTGGTGTTATTAGAGACCCTGTTTTATGTGATTACTTTGAGTTAATAAGCCATTTATTTATGAAAAATGCACCATTTACTTGATTCAAGAGCACATCACCAGTCTTCTTTACAAATGTTTTTGAATCTGTCCCTTTCATTAGCAGACTAGTGCTCATTGTTACTCCTGGTCTGAACATCCTGGGCTTCCATACTGCCAATGTAGAGCAAGACCCCCTGATTTTCACAGCATCCTCCTCCTTCACACTGCGACCTGCACTGCTTGCAAGTCTATTCTCCTGGTACTAGGGATCGCGTGGACAGCTGGGTAATTCTTGTGACAATTACTGCCATTGTCCTTGGAATCTCACAAATCAGATCCTACTACAAGCTCACTGAATGCAGAGAACCTCCTGCTGATTAGGCTTTAACTCTCAGGGGTAGTGAAGTCTAAACATCAAGGGTGGAGCGGGGTAGAACACTCATATGAAGATAACATGAGATTGGCTCACAATAAATGTATTGTCCAGGCAGTTTTATGATGTTACAAAATGTTTAAGATAATTCACAGTTAAATGTTCCACAGTGAAGTAAAATTAGCTTTCTTCTTAGCACTCTACACTTTGGGCAGCTGCTCTTTGCTTCATATGACCAATAAGGACGGTGCCCAACATGAAGAGCTGTCTACCTCCTTTAGCAATGCAAACATCCTTGCAAGTGGGGGAATCATAGAGGGACACAAAGAGGTGAGTAGCAATGGTTTATTAGCAGTTGGCCTTGTAAAACAGTTTCACCTTCTCAATTTACTGTGCTGTGTGTTTTGTCAAGCCTTGGATTTCATCACACTGTTTCCAGACTCTGTCAGCAGAGGGGGATTTTGGACCAATGGGGACTGGGCAGTGAATTTTGCTTCTGACTTTTCCGAGGTCATAAGTGGGTATTATAGAGAACAGTTTAGGGCCAGAATCACTGGGCAGTAGTTCGCGTGTGGATCGATCTTGCCTCACTGGGGTTATGATTGTCAGTCATCCGGCTGCTGTCTTTGTCAAAAACTCTTGTTCGCAGAGGGTCTGGAGCCTGTCCGCCGTAGGATCGCTCACCTGCTGTTCTAAAGTCTGATGAAAGGTTTACTGCCAAGGCAGGGGGAGGCAATCCTGTGAGCCTCAACTCTGACATCCCTACAGTGTGACATGCATTAATCTACCCCTAGCCATCTCATGACCTGCTGAACACTACTACGGCCCTCTCACCTACAGTGCATTATCCATTACTAACCCTTTACCCACAATCTGACCTGTAGCACTGTCCCCATTCCTGTTCTGCTCCCACTTACCGAGTGTCCCCGTCTCTTTCAGCCCGGCAAACCGCTGCATGGTTTTGATGGCGGATGTCAGCCCCTCCAGTGTCTGTTGTTGGGCCGTCAGGGGGTCTGGGGCAGGCAGGTATCCATACCGTGTCAGCCAATCCTGTGGGGGGGGAAGGGGAAACATTTTTGTTATCTCATATTATATCAAAATGATTTCTATGCAAATTCAGAGATAACTCAGTGCTCTCTTGTAAGACATTGAATATTACCAATGTGTGTATAGTTCAATTGATACAGAGGGGATCATTGGCAGTGTATTATAACAAAGTATGTATCTTTATTCCTACTTATGCAGTTAGTAAGCAGGTAGCAAGCCCGTGTTTTGCAGCAACAGCTGCTTCTTCATGCCTATATTTCAATCATCATGCTTGATTCTAAATTAGTTCTGCAGATTTTTTAGTGATATATTTGAACTATAAAGTCTCCCGCTATCGTAAATGATATGTTAATAATAGTCCCTGAAGAAGCAGCTAGCGATGCGAAACACGTGCCAGCTAGCAGTAAATTACTTCTTAAAAGGAAATACATATAATAATAGATATTTATATAGAACACACTAACTTTCTACGTAGCCCCTGAATGATATGCATCATCTTCCCCTGCATTCGATGGCAGACATTTTATCGATCTTAAAGAGATAACGATATTTGTTGGCCATATTGAGTGAGGAGCATCCATCTTGGAGGTTACAGGTCGCGACAGCAGACACTCAAGCCATTGTGCTTTTAAAACTGTGGCACAAGGGAATCCATCACCAGGCGCCACTCTACATCCCAACCCAGTGCAAGCAATGGAGTCAGACATTTTAGCCAATTGGATAGTCTTGTCATTGCAGACAGCGGGCATTGTTGTGTTGCCTGCAGGTGGAAGAGGAAGTAGAAAAGGCAACTGTGATGTTGCCCATTTGCCCAATATCACCTGTGTGTCCAGGTCAAATGAGCCTTCTGCTCATATATTGACCTGTCCCTATATTGTGTTTGACTCCTAAGTGGAGCTACACCTGAAGAGCACTGTACACAAATTATGGTAATACCACAACATATGTTCAATTGGTAAAGCACAATATTAGGGAATGTTACAATAGTACCTTCAAGAGGAAGGATTCTGAGAACACAAAAGGTTCTAATTTCTTCGAAATGGGAATGAGGGGTGGTGATAGTTGCAATTCAGTAGGACAGCCCTTCCCTATCACCAGGACAAAGATTTTTAGTTTTCCCCCCCCGAAGAAAAACAGTGCTTCCTAGCATGCTGGAGATTGTCAGTTTGTTTTCAGGTAGGGCAAATGGACTTGGTGGAGGATCTTCTACACTGTGCATCGAACCTTAGGCGCACAGGTATTCTTGAGGGAACAACGCTTGGTTCTGTAGCTATATCCATGTGTCGTTCTGCTCTGCATTTCATCATTTTGTATGTTTCCCTACACAGCTGACTGAAACCACATGTACCCTGACAAGGGTTTTAGACGGTCCACCCAAAATCAAATTTCTCGAGTGGCTACCATCTCCATGACTGTGGAGGGAAGCGATGGCTGTAGGTTTAAGGGAGGATGTCGACAGCTATAGATTATACACTTTTTTTTTTTTTTACCATATATAGGTAGAGTGCTTGGGTCCATGACAGACAGGAAATTCCAGTATGGGGCCCCCAAGATTGTGTGTGTGTGTGTGTATATATATATATATATATATATATATATATATATATTTATTTATTCTTTGAGGCAAGCATTTGGCTGCAGGTCAGCGTCATACACCTCTGTCAGATCCCTGCAGCACACCAATACCTTGATGGTATTTAGGTACTCTTTCCTGCATCCAAATCAAGGCTACCCACCTCTTAGCTGGCAGCAGCGACAAGGTGTTAAAGCGCCGTCGCACTATTTTAGGCAGGTGTGATGTAGCTCCCAATAGTGCATTGGCTGTAGAAGGAGACAGGAGGCTTCCAATCATTACACTCCTCCGCTCAAACACTCCTGACCAGTTCTAAAGAATTTTGGTGCAAGACCATGCAACATGTAGAAAGTCCATATCAGTACCCCCCATGTTATACATCTCACGTCACTACATGCAAACTTGGCAATATGTTATGGAGTGTAGTAAAAGTCATGTATAAACTTGAATTTGATCAATGTCGGCCTATAATTAAACGGTGTATCTTTGATCTGGATGCAGCAATAGGACCAATTAAGCGTTTATATTTAATAGAATTAAAGTGCTCTCACTTTTTCTTAAGAGAAATGCCTAGAAATTAAAGTATTGTACAAAATGTATGTGAATGAATGAATGGGGGATTTGTAGAGCGCGTAGTTACCCGGAAGCATCCCAGCGCTAGACTAAACAGAGAGACCAGTGCGAGTGCCAGAAAGAAGAAAGAATGGGTTAAGGGAAAAGGTGGGTTTTTAGGAGTTTACGAAATCGCAGATGACAGGGTTCAGCCCGTAGGTTCAAGGGGAGGGAATTCCACAGTTTAGCTGTGTTAACCGAGAATCGCCGTCCTCCTGTACGTGCCTTTTTTACTCTGGGCACAGTGACCAGACGTTCATGATCTGAACGGAATGGTCTGTTGGCTTTGTAGGGTACGACAAGGTTCTTTAGAATGGGGGGCCCTTATCCTGCAGCAGTTTGTGTGCAATGAATAAGGATTTGAATTTTACCCTTTCGCGTATCGGAAGCCAGTGCAGCAGCTTGAGTGCTGGTTTAGCTGATATTCTGGCTGAGGTGCCCGTGAGAAGCCGTGCTGCAGCATTCTGGATCTGTTGGAGCTTGTTAAATGTGGTTTCCGGTGCACCAAGGAAGATAGCGTTACTGTGATCCAATCTGGACAGGATCAGTCCTTGGATAAGCAGCTTCCGAGAGGGTTGCGGAAGAAGTGGCAGAACTTTCGGAGCCGATCGGAGGAGGGCAAAACAGGCTCCCGCCATTTTTTTAGCTTGGGTCTTGAATGAAAGATCCTGTTCCATCCAGACCCCCAGGCTTTTAATCTCATTTTTTGGGGAGAGGGGTTCCCCCATGCAGGTGGGCCAGATGTTCGGAGGCAGAGTGGATCCTTTATGCCCTAGTAGCATAATTTCGGTCTTGGACCCATTCAGTTTGAGGAAGGATTCGCACATCCAGGTATGAATTTTGGATAGGCAGGAGTGGAGGGTGTCCGGGCACTGGGCAAGTTGGGATAAGGAGACGACCAGTTGGGTGTCATCAGCGTAGCTCACGATTTTGATACCAAACGGGGCGACCACCTCCTCCAGTGGGGCCATGTACACATTAAATAATGTGGGGCTTAAGGATGAGCCTTGTGGTACCCCGCACTGGAGGGGAATTGCCGCTGATCGTGAGTTAATCTCCCAGACCTGGAAGGTGCGGTTGCTAAGAAATGACGTAAGTCAGGACAAGGTTGTTCCTACCACACCTATATCTGTCAGTCGCCGAATAAGGACCTGATGGTTAACAGTATCGAAAGCCACACTTAGATCCAGGAGGATCACTGCCACTGATCCTCCTGAGTCCAAAATGCATCTGGCCTCCTCAACGACTGCCAGAAGGGCGGTGTCCGTGCCCTGTCCAGGGCGAAAGCCAGTTTGTGAGTTCCGGAGAAGACCGTTGGACTCTAGGAAATGGGAAAGTTTTTGGTTAACTAGCCTTTCCGCAACCTTACTAAGTCCAGGGAGTAGAGAGATTGGCCTATAATTGGCCAATTCGGCCGGGTCTAGGAGGGGCTTTTTGAGAAGGGCTTTCACAATAGCTCCCTTCGAGCCAGATGGAACCACTCCCTGCAGAAGCGAGGCATTAATAAGGTCAGTAACTGGTGCAGCGATGGTGGATGCGATCTGTTTCAAGATCCGCATGGGTACTGGGTCGCTAGGAGAGCCGCTTTTGATGATGGCCAGAGTTTTGAGTACCTCGTCCGCTGACACTGGACCAAAGGTATTGAGCTGAATGTCGAGTGTCGCTGGCCGACAGCTTATGTCTATCCCGTGATTGACTTGGGGCAAGGTGGCTAAGATATTATGAATTTTAGCATCAAAGTAGTTCGCCAGTTTGTTGCATTTGGCCCCAGAGATGTCTTGAGCCAGAGGGGGTTCCGGCACCTTAAGCAATTCTTTAATGATGAGGAAGGTTTCTCTAGAAGTGTTAGAAGAATTTTTAATTCTTTCGTCGAAGAATTGCCTCTTAGTGCTGCGCAAGGCCGCCTTGTAAGCTCTCATGGCGGTGCGATACTCGTCTTTCCTGGACGTGGATGTGCTACCTCAAGTTATAGTACTACCCTACACCAATCGTGAAGAGTAAGCCTTGCTTGGGACAACTTCACTACCCTTTGAAAGACCAATCCTAGAGGAGGTACTTGCCAATTCAGTGAGCTCGCAGTTGTATTTGGAGTCTGCAGTTCCATGGACAACAATAGATCTTGTCACAAGGATGCCGTGCTTGTCCCTGAGTTCTCCAGACCCCAAAGACTGGCGTGATGGGCAAGTAGATCAGTCAGGATACTAGATCTTCTTTCAGACTGAAATGTTTCTAAGATGTTTCAATGTAGAGCAGGGGCATGTTTGATAATCTTTCTAGAAATATGGGCACAGGTTATCGATTCAATCTAAATTTCATACTCAGGGAGGAATGTGTTTGTGGGAGAAAGGGAGTTTCACATCAAGAAAAAGTTGTACTTTTACATGTTGTCGACATTTCGAAATAATCAACAGCATGTGGAGGTTTGGGTAAGTGCCACGCTTTCCTCATAGGTAGATGTAGCACTTGTGAGAAATAAAGGCCAGATGTTGAGTTTGGATGGCAGCGCCCTGTCCCTTAGGGTGGCAGAGGCTATTACCTCATCCAGCCTCTCTGGAACTACCGCCCACCTTATTTAAAACCCCCCTGGTCCTGTGGACATTTTTGGGCCTTCTCTCAAGGCACCATGTTTTAGGTGACCCCTGAGCAAACGTTTTTTGTTTTCTGAAAACAGTTTGTTTTTGAAAAACCAAAATCTACTGAACTTGACATCCTGAGAGTTTTCTCCAGGGTGTGGAGTTATTATTTGTTTTTCTATTCAGGACTCCCGGGGTTTTCCCTGTGAACTGAAAAAAGTCCATCAGACTGTCCACTTGAAATAGGGTGAATTGTCTTGTGCACCTACACTGGCATCCCAACTCTTTCAGCCAACGGCGTAGTGCGAACGCTGGTAGAGCCAGTGGGGTCACTGCTGGCGAAAACATGATGGTCTGCCAGAATCAAATAAGAGCAGGTGGGCTGCCATTTTGGCAGACATAGAACTCCTCCATATTTGTGGTGTAGCACCCTTTCCCCTAAACTCAAAATCAGACACTATGTTCAGAAGTATTGAAGGGCCATTTTTTATGTTGAATAATCTTTCATTTACAGGGTTTATTTAATTCTCTCTCTAGCTGCAGCATTAAAGCTCATATGAGAGCAAGCCTGTAAGGGTATCAAATGTACCTTGAAGGATAGAGGATTTGAAGTCTTTCAACAAGGTGAAGAGGAATGCTGATTGTCTTTGCAAGCCAAAGAAGATTAATGAGGTAAGAAGCACTCACTGGAATCAGGAAATGGCTGGTCTGTCAAATCTCAGACTAAAAATAGAAATTAAGTGACCCAGGATGGCAACTGTGAGGCTTGTAGAAGGGATATGTATTGCTTCTTTAGGGATTTTTTTGCTTTGCTTCATACTTTGTGGTAAGATTTGGCCTTCAGTGTTCTTTGAACCTTGGAGCTTTGTAATGCTTTTTGTCTTTCTCTTGACACCAACTAAAGGTGGTGTTGATTTTAGGTCGAGGCTACTAGACAGGACATGTGCTGTCTGTTGAGAGGCATATTATGGCTTACCAAGACCATAGAGGGACTTGGAACCCACCCATTGTTTACCATTGGTTGTTTTCAGTGCTTAATTTGTAAAAGAAGGAGTGCTGGTGCCCAAAACTCTGCTCAGATGACCGCAACTAGTGCAGATAAATGTATCGAGTTGGTGCTGTCTCCTTCATGTATGTCTCTCACCCTGCACTCCATGTTGCTCTCTGTTATCCGACTGCTTCTCCCCGTCCCCTACCTTTTGTGCTTACCTGTGAGCTTCTCCCCATTGCTTCACCACATCCGTGCCCTGTTTGCTTTCGCATCCACTTGGGCCCTTACTCCATTGCATTCGCATACTCTCACATGTCACTTTGCAATTCCCCCCACCCCCACTGTGTTGCTTCCGCTGTCCCTACCCATCTGCTTTAAAAAAAAAAAGTTCCCATTTTCTTTTCTTTTTGAGTTACCGATCCATCTTGCGTCAGTAACTAAAAAGAAAAGAAAAGCATTCTGAGGTATTTTGTAGTCCCGTCCGTGTGAAGTGCACACCTCAAAATGATGTGAGCAACTGCATCAAAGGCGCTTTTTAAAAACTTTAGCCACTCTTTGCAGCATCACAGAGGCTATGCTAAAGCCCATTAACAAAGGCAGGGGCAAACTGGCAACCCAAAGCAGCCCTGGCAAGTTTAGTCAGCGCAGCCCCCATATGGTGCACAGCGAGTGTCCACAACAGTTAGCGAGACTAGCCACTACTAGGGGGATTGAGGGGGTTCTCCCTCCCAAGAAAATTTGGGGGGAAATGGCAAAACTGGTGCACTCTACAACACATTTTTCATTATATATTCAATTGTATTAGCTTTTAAAGCATGGTAAATGATGACCTCACAGAGCACCAGGATACGACAATCTTTGTTGCTGATAACTTTTGGCCCTGACCCCTCAGACACTATCATCAGGTTCAAGAAATGCATGACCCACATTGATAACTGGATGGGTCAAAATAAACTGCAACTGAATAAGAGCAAAACAGAGATAATTCTGTTTGGCAGAGCGGAAGATCATTGGTCCAGTGACTGGTGTCCACAATCACAGGGCCCCTGCCCACCACCAAAATCAACTGTTTGCAACTTGGGGATCACCATCGACAATAAACTGTCGATGAAAGCTCATGTGGACCGGCTCGTAGGTACCTGTTATGGAATCTTGCGCAATCTACGTAAGATTTTTAAGTGATTACCAATTGATTCTCGTAAACCATTGATCCAGGGACTAATTATGAGTAGAGTAGATTATGGTAACGCACTATTGGCTTGCATAAATGACAATCTTTATGCCAAGCTACAAACCCTTCAAAACACTGCTGCCAGACCCATTTTGGATCTACCCAGGAGATCATCCTCCAGTGCCAATTTGAAATTTCTACACTGGCTACCAATTAGGCTGAGAGGCAAATTTAAGACTCTTTGCCTCGTACACAAGAGCCTCTACCATTCTGGCCCAGGGTACTTAGGTAATAAATTGCGGAAATACCAACCGACAGAACCCTGAGATCTAGTTCTAAATCTCTCTTAACACCATTGAGAGTGCGCACCACGAGACAAGGTGGACGGTCTTTTTCTTATCTCGCCCCTCATCTCTGGAACAAGCTCCCCCCACATATCTCTTCCATTTCAGATCACATGGCCTTTCGTAAGGAATTAAAAACCTGGCTATTTCCCAACTAATAGCTTTGATGACCCTCACTGAGTCTGCAAGCGCCTTGAGACCTAACTGTGATTTGACTATTGACTATGACTATGACTATGACTTTGTTGGGCTCTTCAATGATTCCTCCCTATTACCTTCCAACAGTGCCTCTCATCTCTCCATAGCCCCTTTCTCAAATGTATCTCATTTGTTTTATGGCACCTCTCATACAAGTGTAGAGTGTCAGGCCACTTTACATTAACACACACATGCAGAGACAATTGAACCATATGTCTGTAAATCAGTGTGCAGAAAATGTTACATAAGACAAAGTGTAGGATTCATGTGTCACTCATACTGGTAGGCATTTTTGAGCAGTGCTTGTTCTGGAGAAGCACAAACTCAGGATTCAGAATGTAACACGGTGCGTAGAGTTTGCTTTACTAATAATATTATATTTCTACCCAAACAAACCCTTTTTTGTAAGCAACATTACGATAAGAAAAGACTGGGGAAAAACATAACTTTCTAACTTGTTGCATGCAGTTTGCATTTGATGTCATTTCATAGCTCACTTTGTTTAAATTATGACTGTAACTTATGAACTTCACAGTACCAAAAGGATCTCTGTGACAAAAGCAGTGACCCACTGGGCTATGCACATATGATAATGCTCTGTGATCTGCATGGTACACATTCTTTGCAGTACGTATAGTAACCCTATGCCCTACTTTATGATGTGTCAAAACTGCCACTAGACAAAACTCCGATCTCTATCCAGCAGGTACATTAATCACCAGACTTATCTTGACACTTTTTTGTGTCAAGAAAACTGCAGGATGAACTCTTCAGCGGGTGCTTTTAAAACTGCTGCACTGCTAAAAACCCAGCCCCCAGTGATAAAACTGCCCCCCCCCACCCTTGCAGCCTCCTGGGGAAACACCTGATTCCTAGTACGGCCAGTTCCGCCTTGGGCATAGTCGATAGGTCACTAACGCTTGTTTTACAAGGCATACACAAAATGTAAATTGAAGGTTTGATGAGTGAAAAAAGCTAGGGTGGACTATTTCCGTGTTAGTGGCAGTGACTGCTGCCTTTCCTGTTGTGTATGGCTCTAGGCAGCGTATCAGTACTGCGCGATGTCTATGTTGTGGCCGCACGGCTTGTGCTTGATAATTCAATCAATCAATCAGGGAATTGTAAATCAGGCTGCTCACCCGTGAGGGTCTCAAGGTGCTGGGGGTGTGTGAATCTCCGAGTCAACTGAAGAGTCAGGTCTTGAGGCTCTTCCTGAAGGTGTACAGAGTGGGGGAGCGTCTGATGTTGATCGGGAGATCGTTCCAGGCCTTTGCTGAGATCTAGGAGAAGGCTCTTCCACCCGCTCTGGTTCTGTGGATGCGCAGGGTTTCTGCGAGGGCGGCGGAGCAGAGGTTTCTCTTGGGTACGTGGAAGGAGACTCTGTCGTTGAGGTATTTGGGTCCGGTGTTGTAGAGGGATTTGTAGGCCCAGTGAGTAGCTTGAAGGTTACTCTCTTCTCAACGGGAAGCCAGTGGAGGTCTTGCAGAGGTTGGGTGATGTGTTCATGTTGAGGGATGCCGAGGGCGAGTCTGGCCGCGGTGTTCTGGATCGTCTGGAGTTTGCGTAGCAGAGATTTGTTGATTCCAGCGTAGAGGGCGTTTCCGTAGTCTAGTCTGCTTGTTATGAGTGTGTGGGTGACGGTCTTTCTGGATTTAGGAAGGATCCATTTTAAGGTATTGCGCAGGATGTGGAGGGTGTTGAAGCAGGTGGAGGTGATGGCGTTGATGTGGTGGGTCATGGTCAGGGAGGAGTCGAGTATGATGCCGAGGTTACGGATGTGGTCCGTGGGGGTGTTGCCGAGGGTGGGCGGCCATCAGGTGTTGTCCCAGTCTGAGAGGGTGGGTCTGGGTACGAGGACTTCTGTTGTCTCCGAGTTGAGCTTCAGACAGCTGCTGCTCATCCAGGATGCAACATCTTTCATTCCTTCCTGGAAGCTGAGTATGGTGGCGTTGTGTTGCTTCATGAGAGAGAGGATGAGCTGGGTGTTGTTGGCGTAGGATACTATGCTGAGGCCATGCTGTCTGATGATGGTGGCGAGGGGGGCCATGTAGATGTTGAAGAGCATGGGACTGAGCGATGATCCTTAGGGTACGCCGCAGTTGATCTCTGTGGGTTTGGAGAGGAAGGGCGGGAGTCTGATTCTTTGGGTTCTGCCGGTGAGGAAGGAGCGGAGCCAGTCGATGGCAGTTTCCTCTATGTCAGCGTTGTGGAGTCTTGCTGTGAGAGTACTTTGGGAGACAGTGTCGAAGGCTGGGGAGAGGTCTAGTAGAATGAGGGCTGCAGCATGGCCTTGGTCGAGGAGCGTGTGGATCTCGTCTGTGGCGGTGAGGAGTGCGGTCTCGGTGCTGTGGTTGCTGCAGATTCCGGATTGGGAATGGTTGAGGATGGCGTTCTCCTCGATGAAGTTTGTCAGGTAGGCATTGAAGATCTTCTTTGTGACTTTGGCCGCAAAGGGAAGGAGAGAGATGGGTCGGTAGTTTTTTCAGGTCCGTCGGGTCTGCAGAGGGTTTCTTGAGGATGGACTTGACTTCTGCGCATTTAGAAGGTGGCATAGCTTGGGTGCTATGGCGCGTTCCTGTTTGTAATAATTATGTTGATTATTCATAAAAGCCCTAAAATGTGTTATAAAAAAGAAAAAACCTAGGATGGAAAAATTATTTTATTGAAAACGTACAATATAGACAAAATTGTCTGGCCTTGGTGTGATGGAAAAAGTCAGGGAGGAGGCATGGGCCTGAGCTTTATCAGGGCTGGCTGGAAATAAGGCCATAGCAGCCATTTTGTGGACAGCACCCTCGCGATCTGACTGCCATAACATTTTAGTTTCACAATATGATACTTCAGCTATGTCTAAAGAGCTAGGCAAAATATTTGGCTGATGCCCTGCACTCCCCTCCTTTTTAATGTTCACTTCAACTACTTCCCACATCTACAAATGTGGCAACAAACATGTTGCAAAGGAACTAAAACACAGCTGCGACATTCTTTAGATGCTATGTGTTTTCAAGGGCCTTTCTAAAATTCCAGGCAACAAAGTTGCTGTTAACCAAATGAACTAAGGCAGCTGTAGCATGTTTTTGGAGGGTTATGGCAGAGGAAACGAAAGATGTTCTGCCCCCATAGTCACACTGCGCCCCTCCGTGGCAGGAGCCCTACTCCGGGATTTACGCTATTTGTGATATTTGTTGGCAGAAGTCGGGAGAGAATACTTGCCACATCAATACAACCTCTGCCCTAGAAGGCACGGCTGGACTGGCCTTTCTGCCACTCCACAGGTTCAGGGGCTACTTTCAGAGCATGTGTACCTACCTGCCAAGGCCCAACCATGAAAGCTCCCATGGCCCACTCTAGTTGCGACCTCCTGAGGTGTGAAGATAGTTTCAATATTTTCATCAGGGCTGATGTTGGTTTCCACTCTGGCCCTGCTTAAGCAACATATATTTGTCAAGGTGTCATAAAATTGTACTTCATCATAAGGCAGCAATGCGGCACAGTATGGAGGGTGTCTGAAATCAAGGAATCCTAAGAGCCTTCTTCCCGGCATTGCTATAGCTTCCCGCACAGCCAGTTTTCTGTGCCAAACATTTTATCAGAATCCAATGGATTGTCCACCCTGTTGGGGTCTTCAGGATCCTGTGCAGATGATGCAGTCAGATTACCACAGATCGCGCAGTGTGGCCTGCTCATTCGCTACACCTAGGATGTCTACCCCCAACCAATTGCAGGTCAGACTATCATGGCCAATAACATCAACATGCACTTGCATCGACTCCCGAATAGTGACTACCAACGAACCTGCAAAGCAGGCATACAAAAGGATGTATAGATGTACTATTTTAATACTATTTCTACTAATCCCAACAATATTTTGCAAGTCGATATTATTCAGTTACTGTGCGTGCAGGGCGATATAAAAATACTCAATATTTTGGTAGAACACCACCACCACGGCTATTTAAGCCCTGAGACCTTTACTTTGTTCTCGAGAGTATGTTGCTCCCAGATCCAGTGACCACAGAGTCACAGCGCTACAGTGTTGCTATTCTGGTTCTCCATCTCTTTTTAGGTCTGATTTGACAGCAGAGTTGGTTGCAAGACATAGTGTTACGAATTAATTCAAATATACATAGAGTGGGCTTTGCCTTCATCCAGAAGGGGCATTACTCCCCCATTGCATTTTATTGCCTATTTTGGTGTACCATTCCGTCTTCCAGTAAGTGCTTCCATTGGAGGGCATGAGGGAATATGCTTCATCTGAAAAGTACACCATTATTATGCTGTTTTCCAGATTTAATTACTTATATCCTATATGCATTCTATAAGGAAATTGATCCTTTTTGTTACATTTTTCCCAGCATGAACGATGGCAACAGGGCAGGGTTTGATAGACAGCATTTATGAATGTCCCTGGTTACCTTCATTGGCAAATACAATACAGACATATTTGGCAATGTTTGATCCCTACAGCTAGCACCCTTAACTCCATAAACCTTCCTGTTGCTTCTATTCCGCAGACCTGCCTATAGGTCCGTATTCCTGTAATTTTACACTCTCCAATAACCTTTTATTTCTAGTCGCCTTGCTGTTTTTAGGTCTGAGTTTTGACAGGGCAGTTACCAAACAGACCTCTTATTAACAATATACATATGGTTGGCTTTGTGTCTGTTTCTTTCAACCACTGGCTTTTGTCAACCAGCCTGTTTCAGCCATTGGCTTGAGACTTTGTCAGTCACGTTTTGCTCAGCCCAGTGGAGTATTCATCTGTCACCTAATGCTATTGGCTGTTTGGGAGTATCCTTCCACGTCCACTTGAGTACTCACTTTGAACTAACATAAGGGACTATACAGTGATAGCCCTCTGTGTCCTCTCCATACAGCTCCTTTCCCTTTGACTCGCTGATATGCTAGACCCATACATCTCGACCTTTTGGCTTTGCCAATGGTGGTTGTCTATGTTGTGTGATGTCTATAGTTACAAATATTCGTTTTTTTGCTTTCTGCCAGCCTGTGTTTCCTATTCCTGAGATTTAAGCCTTGCTTTCACATTCCCTTCTTGAGGAGCTAATTTATCTAACTCGGAGCAAAGACACACGTCCCTGTGTCATTACTTTGATTGTTTTTGTGCAGGTCTGCAACGCTGGAACCCTTCCACACAGACTACGAATATCAATGGATATTTTTTTTTTACAGATACACTTGAGAAAGAGAGCCTACTGTACTGGGGTGCTCGCAGGCATGGATTGAAGTAATAATAACACAATCTAAATTGAAGTGTATTTTATGAGGACTGTTCTGACAAGAACAGTTATGAAATGGAGCAACATTGACTCTTTTTTTTAGTTTTGCTCGTAAATAATGGTGGAGACGCCCCATCCCCTTCCTCCCACTCCAGTTCCCTTTTATCTTCTGAGCTAAAGCGTCTTACACTCTTGCCAAATTAGCCACATCTTGTTCCTCTTCCTACCAGGATGTGACATACTTTCTATTTCTATTTATTTCTTTTCAATTTCCTGTCCCCAAAATAAAAAGGGGACTTACAGTTACTGTGCACCTTTCAGCTGTCGATGTCGGACTTCAGATACAATGAAGCACTGGCATCTGGAGGCAATCCCTTCCCTCTGACCCCTGCTGCTTTCCACATTCTCCAAGGACATTTCTCGTTTGCCTTTCTCGACCAATTTTGTTCAGTTTTGATCTTTCCTATGATTTCTTCCCAATATTTACTTTTAATGTAATTCTATTCATCAGCTTTTTTTCGTTAATACATAATGCCGACAGCAGTATCTTTGTTTATGAATAAGATTTGTACCTAAATTATTGCTGTGTTTTGGGAGAGCGAGTGTGAACCACATGCCTAGGGGAGCTAGAAGCTAGAACAGGCTTCTCCAAGGACTCGCTCCTGAGCTACTGGCAGCTCTCCAGCTGCCTTTGAGCAGCTCTCCTGTGTGTGGCCCAGTCTACTAAATTAGGAGGTGTGCTTGACAGAATTAATACAGTTGTACTAAAATTGAAAATTATGTATTCAAGATGAAAATGTGCTTCTTTTCAGAACTCATAAGATGATGTATAAATAACAATTGTTAAATTCACAAAATAATTTTAAAGTTGATATTTGAACCACAAATCATGTGGTGTTGGGGAGATTTATTACTAATATTACCTTGGTCCAAGAGAATTGCAGCTATGGCTGTTAAGTATTACCTATGTAAAGACATTCCAAACTAACAGCACCCTTTTTACATTGCTGCTGCTAACACCTCCTGACGCACTTAGGTGATCACTGCTGATAATCTTGCATAGGATGGCCAATAATATAATCATGTTTGATAGGGTGACTATTACAACACTAATAATATTAGTAGCTCAAGATAAGTCTCAAAGAACATTAATACCTCTTGTTACAGACCTCTGTGCTAGAATGTAACAGGGCCTGATCATGAGGAATATGACGGAGAGTTCTATGCCAGGCAGTTGGCTCCCTACCCGTCGACACCTGCCGATAAATGTTCTTCACGCTCACCTGAGTGGCTCCTGCATCTTCGTTTCCATGGCAACGAAGATGGGTCAGGAATTAGGAGCTCACACGTGCCAAGCACAATTGGCTAGCAATTCGCTGAAACGAAGTTGCAGGTGCATACAGACAAAGACCTTTTTTTCTGCAGAGCTGAACTTTGGTGTTTTAGTATATTTAGGTGCATACAAGTTAAATGTGAGAATGGATTCTGACAGGGGTGCCCTTCGATTGTTCTCCCGCCCACATACTGTGCAGCTACCTGTCTGAATGTGGTTCAGCTCATCCACCCTGGTCAGGTGTTGGTTTTCCTTTGAAGCCTTATAACGTGGTCAGCCGATAGCCCTTTTTTCGTTAAACCCCTTACTGTGATTGAGGAGTCATTTATCTAAAAAGGCTGGCTCAAGGGTTTATCCCTTTTTTTGCTTTGTTTAGTTCGAAGTCTGGCTGTGGCGAAGCAATGGTGCCATCGGCTCCAAGGCAAGCAAGGGCTCCCTTCTCCTGACGCCCCGATATTTTCAGTTGCCGTTGCCTGCCCCACTCGATTAACCGTGCCAACCGCAGTTTGCTTTATCAGGGTGTAGATTTAGATTTAGATGTCCCATTATGAGTTTGCAGCTATGTAAGAGCAGGTTGTCAGAACAGCAGGGCCCATTGAAGGTGACCAAGTGACATGGGGTCCCTTTGCAGCCATTGACTGCTTAGCCGTTTATTTCTGCCCCCTTTCTGCATGGGCGACCCTCAGCTGTGGTCCAAGCCGTGTGACACGAGCCCTGGAAACCAGCAGGCCTCTATTCTCCTGCCAAATAACCACCCCATGGTATATAAACAGTTGCTATGACTGTGGACGCTAGAACCTGCAGGTGCACGTCCATCAACTCTCCAGTCACTCACTTTCCCATGCACTAACCCTCTTCATTCTTCATTCTACCCCCAGGGGCAACCACTCTCCTTCCATTTAATTAATCTCAAACTCAGTCGCTCGTCCACACCTTCATTCTTTCTCCCATTTAATCATTCAGCTGGTAAACATTTGATTTGCAAAGACAACCACTAACTATTCATCCACTCAATACCAACTCATCATAACCCCATTCACTAATTTCCCCTCAACCACACCCCGGTTCACACAGAAACCCATTCATTTTACTCATTCATTCGCCTACTCATCACTCACTCCTTTTGTGAACTTTCTGTTCACTTTCCATCCTATCTATTCACATTTCCGTAACTTCATTCATCGTACTTATTCCTACTGTATTCAATCCCTGAATCCACCTTTATAGGTGCACATGAAGTTTCTTTCAAAGGGTTTGACATCTCTGCACACAGAGTGTGTCCTCAGGTTCCAAAACCAAACGGATGTCCAGGTAAATTGAGGAGGCAGCAGAGGGTCTTTAAAAAGCTTCTGTGTGGAGTATAGGTGCTGGAAGTAGGGGCGCAGAGGGTGCTGCAACACCACTACCATAACCATGCTGAAGTTGGGAAGGTGAACGAGCAATAAAAATGCCTTTACATTTAATGTTGTCATAGGAATCAACTGTTAATCTCTGTCTTCTGACAAATTGCTGCTTATCCTTTTAACATGGAGATTGGTATTAACTGTTCTTTCCCTGACTGCAATCTGAGAGGATGTTGTAATTGTAATTGTGTGTGTCTTGTAAAGCGCACTGCTACCCGCCTCCTAGCGCTATAGACCGCTGGGGAACCCGTCCTGGCTTTCCCTGTGAGATAGTCCCTCCTGGGAGTCTCCAAGGTGAAACCAGGCATCCCCAGCGTTTGTGAGGGGCCGTTGAGGAGATGAGGCAAGCTTAATGCCCACAGTTGTCAAGTGTGATCCCTGGTTAGAGTAGGCACCGAGACGAGAATTATCGAGTCCGCTGATCCTGGTCCAAGACCCTGCCACGTCGGGAATCGAACCCTGGTCCCAGGCCGTTCTCTGCTCTCGGGTCTGCCGCCTCTAACCAGTGAGCCACACCACCCCACTAATGTAATGTGAACTATGTGACAATCTTGCCGAGTATGATAGAAAAGGTTTTAGTATTTTTTTTCTAACACGCAACAAACCTTGAATTGTACAAATATTTCAAAATATATCTTCAGTTACAAAAGCACAAATGAAACAGTTTATTTTATAATTTTGAAGTATGGTGGAAACAAATATTTTAATATGAGCAAAACATATCAAGGTGCTACTTGGTGAAGAACAATTAATTAATACTCACTGGAAGACAATTTCCACCTATTATCATTTGCACGCTGTACATTGCTATCAGTAAACGCCATGCCTGTGCAAATTTGGTGGCCAATTTCAATTAAAAATGTGCTGTCTGTAAATGGGAGTGTCCTGCCACACCATGCTTCAGTGATACACTTGCACCGCTGGCTACATACCACACCCTTCCCACTCTCCTGCTGAATTGACGTGGCTCATTTGATACACTTGTTCTTTGTGTAATGCTTGGATTTCTACAACTGATCACAGCACCCTCACTCTGAAAACTGCGCCATCACCACTGATGTGGAGCTGTGCATACACACACTGGAAGAACAAGGTGTGATGAGGTAGAATTAAGGTACTGTGGCTGCATGTCTGAGGAAACTTTGCTGCTGTATTGGTGGGATCCCTTAGAAAAGCATGAACCACATTTTCAGGTAAATTTACCTCCACTTGTCCACTAACTGATATTACTGTTTACTGCAGGAAAACGTTGTAGAACATGCTGGTTTGAAAAACAGGTAAACCACTATCCTCAACACAACAATGACCCCCAACAAACTAGGAGAAAACTCCTAGGTTGCGGAGGTCATTCGTTTTTCTGAAACAAACTTCCCAAAAAAGTTTGGTGATTGGGTGTGAAAACCAACAGTGGCTGTCCATCAAACGTTTTGTAGATGGAAATGTGCAGAGATGAGCACTGAGCAAGCGGCCATCTTTAAATTAGATGGATGGTAGCCAGTCAGGATGGTAGAGGTAATGTCCTCCATCACCCTGATGAATTCACTACCATCTGCCAAATTCATAATCAGGCTTTAAGTTCTTGTCAGTGAACTTGCATCAGTATCCCGTCATGGGGTTTCAGGAATAGTACCCGCTTTTGCACCCAAGTTCCGTCTTCTTGAGATGAGTGTCCTGACAATGGGTAAATGGAGGTCTGCATTGGAAGTGTATGTGCATGGTCCTGCTACCTAACAGTAATAATACTCTTTGGGTGTGGATGGGTTCTGGGTGTCTGATTGGATTTTTTCAGGGAAGGCTAATAGGCAGCCTGTCCTCCCGGAATGCCCCAAATAAAGAGGTATCACGGAACAAATGAACCACCATCGCCAACCGTCTGTCCCACCATAGCCTGGTTGAGGGACTAGTCTTCTCCACTCAGTGTATGGGCACACTTCACGTGCAACCCTGTTTCAAGCAGACAGTAGTATCTTCTGGGAAACCACAAAAGCAAAACCATACCCAGCACCTCCGAGAACATGTAAGATCACAAAACAGCAAAGAATGCCAGGCCGCATTGAATTATGAAATAGGGAGAAGGTCAGCGCACGAGTGCTGTGGCAGATACCTGCCCCCAAAAGGAGGTTAAACCAGGTTCATGAGCTTCCGAGAATGTAAGAAAACTGGGAATCTGGGCTACTTTCAGTAAGCAAGAATTGTATTTTGGATTTATTTAGCTTCCGCTAGTTAAAATACTTCCAGCTCTGCATCGTGACCAGGCATCTTGTAAATGGCTGGAAACTATAAGCATTCATAGATTGCATTCGGAGTACAATTTGCATGTCATCTGCATACCTAGATATGGTCATGCCAAGGGAATTTTTTAGGCATGCTATATTGAGGTTATTATCATTAAAGAATACTAGAGATAAATCGCATTACTATGGGATTTCAAAAGTAGACCTAATAGGCTCAGACACAGCCACCATATAAAAGGACATTTCTGCACAAAACCATTTTCTGAGTTTATGGCTTTGCAGGGTAGGCAGATTTAATGCTGGACGGTAGAAAAATCTATGGACACGTCTGACAGCACAAAGGCTCCAACACAATCTTCATCCGTGATGTGTCTTAGGTCGTCAAGCTGCACAGTCATTTCGGATGGCAACCAGTGGCAAATGTATTTCTTTATCACTTTCTAATTCTACTCTAATCTTCCATTACATATGCAACTGGTGAGAGATGAGCTGGGGGTTGCTATCCCTCACTCCAGGATGTGGTCAGACCACTGACAATTCTGAGATGAAGAGCCATGCTAGGAGGCATTAGATGTAGAGACCCCAGATTAGGCTAAAGAGACTCATATGGATACCCCAGAAAACATAGGGTACACTAGTTCCCTACCACACTACTCCAGAAAAGTGAGAAGGTGGTGGCATATTTTACATGTAGATGTTTAGCCTAAAGATGTACTTTTTCTGGGCAGGAAATCCAATTTCTAGACTGCTGTGAGAATTCAGTCATAGTGTTAAAGAGACTGAGGTTTCACAAAGCCCAAACAAACTGACCCATAAAGGTAAAATGGTTTCTGTGCTGAACCCCTGGCTCAGCCGGAATAGCTAGGCACAAACAGCAAGGCCTGCCTCAGCAAACAAGCATATGGGAAAGGTGTTTCTGGTGGATACTTCTAACTGCTGATTTTTCACTCTTAGAATATCCCCGAGTCCCAGACTGGATCTGAAATATATATAAACAGCATTTCTCCAATGTGTATCGGTATGTGGTGCCATGTGGCTCCATGTTGACTTCGTTCCACCCCGGATTGATGATGGAGCCACAATTAAGTGCCACCCATGCATGTCAACATCAGTTCCTTTCTTTCAGCACCATAGAACGCAGTTCTGAAGATCCTCCCAAATTTTTTCTCATCATTTGACAATTATTTTCTAACAAATTCTGCTTTTGAGGTCTCGCCCAGGCCCTGCTTTCGCTGACTCTGCGAGATATGCTGTATTCAGGATAGAAACTTTAAAAGCTCAGCCCATTTTCAAGAACTGCCCCTGTTACATGTATTGTTACTCAGAGCTTATGAGCACTATTTCTTCAAGATGTAGCACTGGAGACCTGTGCTTCTGGTTTACAGAGCTCTGTTGTAAACAGGGCTGTAAATCTTTCCCTTATCTTGCCACATTAGCTATGCATTCAAAGACTGTCCCTCCTTCCTGCTTTTGAAATCATGGCCTGACGTCACAGTCCCTGCCTTCCTGTAGCTGCTGCTGTCTCACAGCTCAACAAGCATTTACAATGCAATAGGTTCTGCATTTGCGAGAGTTTGAGCTATGTGTTTTGAAAACCAGCAAGCAGTGCATAAACACGCACTCAGTACTTATAGTTATGGCTTGTGAGAAGCAAGGCTGGCAGTAAAAGAGGCGCAGTTACTGCCATCCTTGCTTCTTGTAAGCAAGGAGTATAATTACAAAGTACGTGTTTAAGCACTGCTTGCAGGTTTTCAAAACACATAAATAAAAGGCCTTGTCATTTTCAATTCCAATAGCTCAAATTCTCGCAAATGTGAGACCTATTGCATTGCAAATGCTTGTTTTCCAGTGTGCAAGGGAACTGTGTACCCTCCTAAAAGTTTAACAGTTTAAGCCTTGTGGGGAATGTTGCAAACAAATATCTGTGACCAATCCCCATGAGGTGTGCCTTTGGTATTTGGTCTTGGTGCCCAACTCTAAGTCCAGTATGCCCTTATGAATAAGAATTTGATCCAGGAATGTTAAAATACATTATACGACAAGCAGGATGCACTAGAGGGTCTTAAGGGGCAGTGGAAAGTGAGAGGGAAGCTGATATGTAGGGGTACTAAGTGAGAGAAAACACATTATTTTGTGAAATAACCCAAAAAATGTAAGTCTTTCCAAACTGAGGGAGAGTGTGTGTAAATATTCCTGGTGAAATCCAACAGATACCTCACCATAACCGACTGTAAGCACCTATACCCAACCATTTATCACCTTAACCCCCCCTGAAGCTATGCCCCATAGCTCATGTCTCTGGTAAGTCGAAGCACAAGAAAGCAAAGCAGGATTTGCTCCTGTCCCACCACCATCAAGGTCATCAGGTCTGTCGAGGAGCCTATTCTGTAATTGATCCTGATGCACCCTGAGTCCATTGACAACATCGCCGCAGATTGAAGCCTTTAGAGAGGCCATGTTGCGCATTTTGTGCACTCTTCCGTCTCACTCTATTGTACCCCAAGTACCCAAAGAGGTCCCCAGCTAGGTTTCCTCCAGCGGTTCCGCCCCCTGTGCTACCTGCTACCTGTGCTTCCAGACCCCCCTTTGGGTTTCGCCCTGATGCTGAAGCTGACTTTCAATCCGGTTGTATGACAATCCATCGGCTGCAACGTCCTCGCGGGCGTTCGCATCGCAGCCAATGCATCGCAAAAGCAATTACATCGGCCATTTTTGCATCGCACGTCATTGCGACGCAAATGCGGCCTCAGACTAGGATCGCGTGTCACATCGGCGACATGACATCGCGCGACATGACAACGCGATGTTTCACACAGCCAATGGGTCGGTGGGGAGTATAGATTGTATATATAGTGTTGCACACCGTGTCTGCACCCATTTGTGCCTGTGCCGTTACCCTGTGGACAGCCTTTTAAATCGGTAAGTGTCCAGTAGGCTTGTGTTTTATTTCGTTCTACTTCGTTTTTAGTGCCCTTGTGCCCTATGTGTTCATCGTGCCATACCTGAGCATAAATAATATTTCCCAAAAAGGTTTATGTGGGAAGCTGATCAGAAGCGATCATTTGAGCGTGCCCTCCTGCCCTATGTTTTCCTGGTTTTGCGTGCACTGCTTTAGATATCCAATGTAGTTTTAAACAATGACATTGCAACAAAGCCAAGTGCTTTATATGAGGTAAGGGTCATTCATCTATTTTTGTAGAAATTGAAGAAATGGGGGTCAGTAATATAGGTGGCCATCTGTAAGGGGCAGCTGAGGTAGTAACTGGACGATGGTGATTAATCCGATGTAACAGGTGTTTTCCGTTTGTTACAGCCGTTCTAGCACTGGTGTGAAAATGAGTCATTGCCCGGCGCCTAACAAAAAATCCACCCATCCCACCCACCCACCCATCCATCCATCCAGGCAGCCACCCACCCATCCATCCATCCAGGCTCCCACCCACCCACCCACCCATCCATCCATCCATCCAGGCAGCCACCCACCCATCCATCCATCCAGGCTCCCACCCACCCACCCACCCAGCCAGCAGAGCCAGCAGATGTTTATTAAATGAGGGGATGTCGCACACCTTGGCCCAATTCCACGCTATAAAAAATGGCATTGTGACCACAATTATGCGCGATAAATACACTTTGCATCAGATGTTTATGAAATATGATGTGTTAATTTGAACACATTTATGTATATTTTGAGGGGATGATAGGAGGCTCGAACCTTGCCTGACAGCACCAAAGTCTGGCTAGCTATCCGTCAGATCACATGAATATTTCAATCGTCAACGTGCTGCTTTGCTTGTTTTAAGGCTTTACATTTAATAAACACAGTTATGCGGGAATATTGCAATCGTTTAAGCGCTGCTATATGTAATAAACACAGTTATGCTTTTTTTTGGCGTTAATAAGTTCACATTTAATAAACACAGTTATGCTTTAATACGATTCATTTTTGCTTGAGTCCTTTAATAAACACAACGCGCTGCTAACGCGCTGCTACATTTAATAAACACAGTTATGGTTTAATACGATTCATTTTTGCTTTAATAGTATTCAATTTCGCTTGAATACGATGTAACTGTTAACGATGTATATGTTATTGCGATCCACTTGCATGCGTCCTGATGACATGCGATGTGATGACGCTCGCGATGTAATTGCCGCGTTGCAATGGCAGCGCGATGCGATATATCCGATGTAACGGGTGTTTCCCTTTCAATCCAGCCCCAAAATCCATTCCAGTACCTTTGACTTCGACACCGGCCTGATTGCCACTGACACGGAAGGAAGACTTTGGACCTATAGTCCTATCTAACTCAGAGACGACAAATGTATCTTGGCCCGAACGAAGATGCGTTCTTAGCCATACCGATGTATCTGGTGCCAGTTCAATCTGATTCTGACAGAACTATGCCTTTCCCACGGCGCGCCACCAAAGCGCTCCAATAACTTTTTGGATGGGACTCTGATTAGAGTTGACCAGAAGTTTAGAGAAGAGAATGGAGATTATGTTTTTTTTTATCCAACACCATGATGATGATGATGATGATGATGACGACAACCTGTACTTGGACTTGTTGGAGGCCATTGGGTTGGAGACTTTCCCAGGCACTGTGACTTTTTGTATTGGCAATGGCGTTGCGGCTCCTCAAATATATTTTTGGGCAAAAACTGTGACAAAGCAATTATTGACAACGCCAAAAGATTGGTAGACAATGCAGACCTATTGCTGTTGCCAATGCTTATTTATAAATTGGCGTAGGACTCCGCAGCTCCCCTATCAATAATTGTTTTTCAAAAGGTATAACAAAACAAAGCAGGCATTGACTAAACCTAAAGGCTGTCAGCCAACTCAGGGACTGTCTTGGCCACTGTATGTCTTACATGCAGTGGTGTACTGTAAGCTGCCAATGTGCAGAGGCGCCTAATCGATGTCCAATGTAATATTTTGGGACCCTTACTGAATTTTGTGGGGAATCCCATTCTATGCACACCTGCAAACAGGCCGGGCTTTTTGCCCTTAATCAAGCTTAAGTGAAAATTAGGTATTTGTCCTCAAGTTGTCTAGTCTGATCTCACCAAAAAAGAAGGGTGTTAAGCCTAGACCACTTTGACGCATATTTACAAAGAAATGGTGCAGTACGGGCTGAAAGCAATTTAGCTGCTCCGTGCTGTGTCATTACAAAATCGCAGGGATGCATCGTATTTACAAGAATTCCTGTGTGTTTTGCCTTGCACCAGCACCAATAAAGCTGCCCAGCACGCGTGCGTCATCCTTGCACCATGGTTGCAGGGATGATTGTGTTTGCGCAGCAGAGAACCCTTTCCTGCACAAAAACAATCATTAAATGCATTTTGCTCCTTCTATGTGTGCAGCAGACTGCAGCATGCATAGGAAGAGCAAAAAAACAGGAGAAATATAAGTGTTCCTTCTTGTTGCGCCCAGTGCTTTAAATGGGAAAAAATAAGGGAAGGTACTCATCAAATTGAGCTGTGGACATGGGCAGAGCTATGGGTGGGGTTAGGGACGGGGCAAGGTGCCAGCATCCAATGAGATCAAGATATTCTTTGAGTCAGAGGCGCAACTAGAGTCAAATTTCAGGGGGGCTAAGAAAAAATTTCGGGGGGGCTGAACATTTAATCAGTAGGCAGAGTGGAGCTTCAGGGGCTCTTAGAAGGGGCGAAACAACTGCAAGGACTAATTAACATTCAAACGGTCTTTTAAAGACCTGTGAAACGTTCGGGTGCGGCTCTGTGTGTGCCCGGGATCTGTCTCATCCCGGGCTGCCACACACGAGGGGGGGGGGGGCTGAAGCCCGGTGAGTTCAATGGGTGTTGCGCGCCTGCTTGGAGTACATCTGGGAATGATGATGGAAAAATAGATATTGGGTGCAGGGCTTTAAGTGGGCTGGGTCTCACCGGTGATGAGCACCAGCGTTTTTTTTAAGGAGGCCTTGAAACAGGTCTCTATTGGGCTCTGTTTTGTGCCCTGGCACAGGCGGTCAGTTTTTTTCTGGACTACAGTGACAGCAGGCACATCGATGTGCACTGCTCACACTGCTCACCTCTTCTCCCTAGTGGAGAAGTTACGGCATGACGTTATCCCAGGTGAGCTTTGTAGGGGAAGGGAAATCCTTCAAAGAGTCATTTGTCCCATGGATTTCCCTTCTCTTTTTGAAACTCAGGAGCAGCAACATTGTCCTGGTGTCACCAGGGCTTGAAGTGGAAGCTTTTTCAATATTGTATACAAGCCATAGTTGCTGCTTATTTATCTTATGCAACTAACAACCATTGACAAAGCCAATAGTCCTGACTTGATTTAGGTATGATGTTACTTGTATAATTTTTCTGGATGCAATGACAGAAACAGCAAAATACAAGTCGAGCGGCACACTATGCTAAGCCATATTTTTACCCTATGTATTTGTAAGCCACGCCCTTAATTACATTGGCCCCGCCCCTTTGAGAGACCCCCAGTTTTCTCATCCCACTTAAAGCCCTGATTGTGTGTATATTACTTCACCGACACTGGCACTGAAATACAAATTATATAAACTGCATAGTTGATATAAGGTACAAGGGTGCATTTTCACAGTAAGTATTAATTTATGTAGGAGTTTTATGTAGCGCTGTGCATAGCGTCACTATAACTTCACCGTGCCAATATATGAAGTTGTATTCATATTTCCATCGGGCATGCCCTATTCATTATGTGTTGACGAGCAGCCTATGCAGCACAGAACTCTACTGCACTGAAAAGTTATCAGCATAATCTGCTGAAATAGAATAACTTTTTTCCATATCAGCTCATTGTGCACATCTGTGACGCACATGCACGTAGGTATTCACAGACACTTACTTACACATGTACATCATTCGTTAAAACTGATTTTTACAAATGCAATATCCAAGCTGTACTTTAAATGCATGTGATTACCCTGATGATTAGTGGCATCCCCCTCCACTCTCGGCCTGACTACAGGCACTCAGCACGCCAATGTCATCATTTCTAATGTTTCATACAGCCCCATTATGACTGCAAGAGAAAGGCGCACAAAACCTTTCTCAAATTCATTCCAATTTGGGATTTAGTGCGTAGCGCTACATTGGGATTTTGTGGGTAGAGTTACCTGCTGACAGCCCAAACGTAAAAGGAGTCCTGATTAAAACGTTCATTGAGATATTATTTTGTTTCACTAGCAAATGTTGTGAAACTGCTTTTCCCATGATTGCAAAACTACTACAGGGATACTGTTTCACCTTGAGATTCTGTGCTGTAATCACCCGGATCTCTAGGTGGTGAAACAGAAGAGTGAGAGAAGATGTGTAAATAGAAAATCTCAGCAGGTTTTGTTTCAATTGGGGCCTTATCAGTACTGGCCACCATCTAGGATTGTCTGTCAATGCACACATTCACTGCTCCTTTGGTAGCCAGTCTCATCTTGCTCCTTTGGTAGCCAGTCTCATCAGAAACTGCAATGCCTGCCAAGGCAACGTTGCTACACGTTCGTAATAGAAGCTTGGCTACTGCCCCAGAGTACTGGTACTCTCCCTGGCCAAAGAGAAGTTCCGGTACTCAAGGTGGAATAGTATGGAAGTGTAGGTACTCAGTATCGGTGAGTACCGGCCCATTGAAAGCACTGGTTGCGCCACTCTAATGCCTCCTTTTCAAAGGCATTAGTTGTTGACGCTGCCTCAGATGTAAAGATCCTTGCAAATCTGGGGCAGTGACAAAAAAGCAATGTGTTGCATGGGCAAGCCCACAGCAATACCCATTGCATGCCTCTCTGCTGCAGAAAACTGTGTCAAGGAAGGCCATATTTACAAGGCGGCGTTAAGCTACGCAAAGTGGCTTAGCGCTGCCTTGTAAATATAGAGCAGGTTCATTGCGCTACTGGAGCGTCGGAAAAAGTGACGCTCCGGTGGGGCAATGTCCTTTTAAATATGGTATTTACAAGCCCCTATTGCCACAGGAACATCATTTTGTTTACGTTCCTGTTGCGGTACAGGCTTCTCCTTATTCACAAGGCAGTGTTTAGCCATTTAACGTGGCTTACCGCTGCTTTGTAAATAAGGCACCCTTTTGCGCTATACTTAGCGTGAAAGGGGAGGGCAATGGGTGTTGCAGTGGGCGTTCCGCCAGAACACCTATTGATTTTGACGCTGCCCCCATTTACAAGGGTGGTGTAAATAGGAGGCAGCGCCAAAATCAAGACCAAAAAAAAAATCTGGTGTTAACATGGCGAAACGAGGAGAATTGATTTATTTCTCCTCGTCTTCGCTGTGTCTATGTGTGCTGCATTGCACACAGCAAAACACCATGCATGATTGTTTATGTGCAGGAAGGTGTCACTATGGTGCAAGGGTGCCTGCGTTGGCGTTAGGAAGCTAAAATTAGCGCAAGCGCAGGGGGAAACGCAGGACTGCACCGTATTGCAAATACAGTGCAACCCTACTTTTCAGAAGTGGCGGAGCGCGGCGTTAAGCCAAGAAGGCTAACGCCATGCTCCATCACTTCTTTGTAAATATGCCCTAGAGTATTTCCCAACCTCCCTTTTTAGCACCTGAAATGTTCAGTTTCTCTGATAGGAGGCGGGAGAAGATGGTTCAGTGTTTGTATGCGACACATGCTGTTTTGAATTGGGCTTCCGCCCCTACAGGGAGACACTGGAGGGTTAGCCGGATAGGAGCCGGCCTGGCCTGGGTACAGGGAGATCTGAGGGGAACAGTAGCAGAACCACCCTTGTGCCAACCTTTCAACTGCTGAAAGAAGGAGCAGCCGGGCTGTGAAAGTGCCAGCTACGTCAGGGTCATTAAGAGCCGTTAGGCCAAGGGGGAAGTTAGTTGGACTAGAGACATGCTCACACGTGCTAAAAAAATAAGCCAGCAGTTGATTGTCGTTCCTAACGTATGTTAATGTCTGACAAACAATCCGAGTGAAACTCTGGCAGCCGTCCTTGCTTCGCGGCAGCTGCTTTCCAGATTCCCTCCACTGCCCCCTCCCACCACGCGTGTATCCATCTCTGTCCCTTGGTCAGCTCCCCTCCCCCACCCTATCAGTCTGAAAGTGCTTTTACCCCCACAGGGGTCTCAGGGATCACTCACAAGGTCCTTGGCGTGCTTTTAGAATAAAACATATAATTGCGTTTCCGGCTTATGGAAACGGGCTCTAGGGAGTCCCAGCCGGCTCGAAGTTTGGGGGTGGGGTTGGGGGGAGGGGAGGGGGGGGTGGGGTCTGAGGAGCGGCATTGATCCGTGCATTCCACAGCTGGTGGAACAGCCCCGCACAGTATTGAATTCCACAGCACGCAAGCAGTAAAGACTGGGGGCAGAACTGCAGCAGGAGGCATACATTCGCAATTAAATGACGCCGATAATTATTTCAAATTTAACATTTAAGGCCTGCACTACACATTAAACACCTGTACAAAATGGCGTCTTCCTCGTCGAGTTCTGACATCACCACTATCTGTGCTAAGGAAATGACAGGAACACTCAGCTGGAACGGCTCATTTACATTACAGTTCAAAGGCCACTCGGGACTCTGGTGCTTTGCAGTGAGGTCAACAAAACATCCCCGTGTCTTTTTTTTACAGGATCAATTAGTTTCTGAAGGGGTGTCGGCGAGGACACCTCGTGTAATTAAATAAGAGAGGACGGTGTGAACTGAAGTACGCAATGTGTATGGAAATGCCACAGAAATGTATGTGGAGTGGAATGTTGAAAAAAAAAATGTACGCTATTATGCTGCAATGTTTGCCTAATGTGGAAATTAGAGCTGTTCTACCAAAGCTTCCCTGGACGTTTCACAGAACATTCTATGGAAATTTCTCTTACGAATTTTAAGACAACAAGGAGGAAAATTTTACTTTTTTCAGAAATTCCAGCAGAATTTCCCAAAATTGTGCACGTTTTTCCACACAAAAAAAGCACGTGGAAAACCGGTATGCAACATGAAGGTCTCCATTTCTAGAGATATTCCCATGGCACTTGCTGCAAATATATATTTGACGCCGCTGCTAATGGGACAGGTGCCGGTTTGTTGGAAGGGCCGATCTCCGAGGGCCAGGTTGTGCTCACCCGGTCACCCCAAGATCCACCTCTCCCACAGAACTTGCCGAGTCTTGATTGGGAGGTCCCCACCGGGGAGGACTTCGGGTCTAGGATTGTACACACTGAGCTCACACCACACTACGAACAGACACCACACCGTTGGATTCTAGTAACAAGTTCTTTATATAGCAAATAACGAAGGAAGAACTCTTGTATACACAGTGGTCAAGGGACCACAAAGTCTTGGAGGATTCGGGAAGGGGGAAGCGGGACTGTCTTTTAGTCTCTGGGTCAGTACGCGGCGTACCCTACGCACAGCTCTCAATCCTTGAGCCGGGGGGTACGGGATGATGGTCGTACTGGCTGCCTCACCTCCGTCGATTCGGCTCGGTCGTGAGGGTGGTCTCGATGGTCCAGCCGGACCAGAGTACTCCTCGAGCCGCGACGAGGTCAGCAGGGCTCGATCTGGAGAGGTTCGTGAGAGCCGCGACAGCGTCAGCAGGGCTCCGGTGGTCTTAGAGGTCGAGCCGCGACAGCGTCAGCAGGGCTCCGATGGTTGCAAGTTCAGCTTGAGCCGCGACAGCGTCAGCAGGGCTCCGATGGTTGCAGGTTCAGCTTGAGCCGCGACAGCGTCAGCAGGGCTCCGATGGTCTTAGAGGTCGAGCCGCGACAGCGTCCGCAGGGCTCCGATGGTTGCAGGTTCAGCTTGAGCCGTGACAGCGTCAGCAGGGCTCAGAGGTTCAGGATGAGTCTTCTTAGGGTCAGCCGCGATCAGATAAGCAGGGCTTCAGGCCCAAGATACAACTGCCCGCTAGTTGTCGGGCGGGCCCAGTTATAGTCCTTTGGCTCTTTGATCTCCGGACCCTCGCAGGCAGAGGTCTCCCACCCGGGGGGCTGGTCATTGGTGAGGTCCGGCGGTTGGCTCTTTGATCCCTTTGAAAGATGGGTCCGGGAATTCCCAGACGCCCAGCGGGTCTGGAGCCAGCACTCGGGGAGGCCAGAGGGGTGATCGAAACTGGCCCACAGGGGAGGGCCAAAGGTGTGACAGAAACCAGCCCCTCAGGGGAGGCCGGAGGTGCCATCGAAACTCCCTGGCTTATCTCACTCGGGGAGCCCTTTACCCCCCAGCCGGGACGGGCGCGCCTTTGGAGTCTGGGTTTCGCTGGGGCCGGGGTCACGCTCGGCCCAGGGAGACAGGGATGTCGAGAAGGGAAGATGGCGTCCGGGCCTTGTGGGGCATGCAAGGTTAGGCGCTCGGAGCCGGGCGTGGAGCGGGAAAGGCAGGCCTGGTCGAGGTTCTAGGGGGATCTAGGTTTAACTGGAGTAGGACGACCAGGCTCGGGGTGCAGGCTACACTAACGGGGAGGCTGCGCAGGGGACTCGGGGCACAGGCCTACGCTCCCAGGGTGTGGAGGGACAGAGGCGAACCACGCCACGAGGCCGGGTCCAACACGCGTCCCCCCCAGCTGAAGGCGGGGAGAACTACCCATCCTCTTGGGGGTTCTCTTCGCTGAGGCGGAAGAATCTGGACAGGCCGTCTGCGTTGGCGTGGTCAGAGCCAGGCCGGTGTTCAACAGTGAAGTCCATCCCCTGGAGGGAGATGGACCAGCGCAGCAATTTGGGGTTCTCCCCTCTCATCTGCATTAGCCACCGGAGAGGTCGGTGGTCGGTCTGGACCCGGAAGTGAGTACCGAACAGGTAGGGCCTCAGCTTCTTCAGGGCCCAAACCACCGCAAAGGCCTCCCGCTCGATGGTGCTCCACCTTTGTTCTCGAGGGAGTAGCCTCCGGCTAATGAATGCCACTGGTTTGTCTAGGCCGTTCTCGTTCACCTGGGACAGGACAGCTCCGATGCCATGCTCGGACACGTCCGTCTGGACTACAAACTCTCGTGAGTAGTCGGGGGCCTGTAGGATGGGGGCGGTGCACATGGCGTCTTTCAACGTTTCGAACGCCTCTTGGCAGGCGGAGGTCCAGCTGACTTTCTTCGGCTGGTTTTTGGAGGTTAACTCCGTGAGGGGGGCTACGATGCTGCCGTAACTCTTGATGAACCGGCGGTAGTACCCCGTGAGCCCTAGAAAAGCCCGCACTTCCGTCTGGGTCGTGGGGGCCTCCCAGGCCACGATGGCATCGATCTTGGGCTGGAGGGGGGCTACGAGGCCGCTTCCGACCTGGTGCCCGAGGTAGATTACGGACCCTTGTCCAATCTGGCACTTGCTTGCCTTAATGGTGAGACCCGCCCTCCTCAGGGCGGTCAGCACTGCCTAGAGGTGCTGGAGGTGCTCAGGCCAGTGGGAACTGTAGACTGCGATATCGTCCAGATACGCAGCGCTGAACTCTTCCAACCCCGCCAGGACCTGGTTCACCAGTCGCTGGAAGGTGGCGGGGGCGTTCTTCATTCCGAAGGGCATCACCCGGAAATGGTAGTGACCATCCGGGGTGGAGAAAGCGGATCTTTCCTTTGCTCCCTCGGTGAGGGCGATCTGCCAGTACCCACTGGTCAGGTCGAATGTGCTGAGGAAACAAGCAGCCCCGAGGCGATCGATAAGCTCGTCGGCTCGGGGGATGGGATGAGCATCGGTTCTGGTGACTGCGTTGAGCCCGCGGTAGTCAACGCAGAACCTCAGCTCGGGAACAGCACCGGGGGTGGCTGCCTTTGGAACCAGGACCACGGGGCTAGCCCATGGGCTGTCAGAGGCTTCGACCACCCCGAGAGCTAACATCTTCGATACCTCGGCCTTGATGCAGGCCCGGACTCGGTCAGGGACACGGTAGGCTCTGTGCCGTACCGGTGGGCTGTCCCCGGTGTCCACGTCGTGGACGCACCAGTTGGTGACGCCGGGGGTGAGGGAGAAAAGGTCCGAGAATTGTCCCAGTAACTGGCGACAGTCCTCGCGCTGCTCGGGAGAGAGGGAGGAGGAGAGACTCACCCCCTCTACGGAGCCATCTTTTTCTTTTGTGGACAGGAGATCGGGCAGAGGCTCCGTTTCTTCTTCTTCCCCATCATCCGTGGCGAGGAGTAAGCTCAACTCGGATCGGGCGAAGTGGGGTTTGAGGCGGTTCACGTGAAGGACCCGCAAGGGGTTCCGGGGGGACTCCACGTCGATGAGATAAGTCACCTGACTCTTGCGTTCTACCACCTTGAAGGGCCCTGTCCACTTGTCTTTCAGGGCACAGGGCTCCACGGGGGCCATCACCCAGACCCGCTGTCCGGGCTGAAACTCGACCAGAGTGGCATTTTGGTCATACCACCGTTTCATTTCTTCTTGGCTGGCCTCGAGGTTTGCCTCGGCCAGCTCTCGGAACTTCCTCGTCTGGTTCCGGAGGGCCAAAATGTATCGAAACACATCGGGAGGGGGCTCTGGGGCCGCCGTCTCCCACCCTTCCTTGACCAGGGTGAGGGGTCCCCGGACGGGGTGCCCGTAGAGCAGCTCGAAGGGGCTGAACCCCAGGGACTTCTGGGGGACTTCGCGGTATGCGAAGAGGAGACAGGGAAGGAGGACGTCCCACTTACGCCTCAGGGGCTCTTCGAGTCCCATGATTATTCCTTTGAGGGTCCGGTTGAAGCGTTCCACCAGACCGTTACCCTGGGGGTGATATGGGGTGGTGAACTTGTACGTCACCTCACATTGTTGCCAAAGGGACTTCATGTATTTCGAGATGAAGTTGGTCCTTCGGTCGCTGACGACTTCTCGAGGGAATCCCACCCGGGAGAAGATGGCCATGAGGGCCCGCCCCACTACGGGGGCGGTCACCGTTCGGAGGGGAATGGCTTCAGGGTATCGGGTGGCATGGTCCACCAAGACAAGGATAAAGCGGTGCCCCAAGGAGGTCCGGGGGTCGAGGGGGCCCACAATGTCGATTCCCACCCTCTCAAAGGGGGTACTGACCACGGGGAAGGGTTGGAGAGGAGCCTTGCGCTTCCCTCCGCTCTTTCCGCTGGACTGACAAGTGGGGCAGGACTTACAGTGGGCCTCCACATCGGAGCGCATGCCCGGCCAGTAGAAGTGGGTGACCAGGCGCTGGTACGTTTTGTCTTGTCCCAAGTGTCCCGCCAGGGGCACGTCATGGGCCAGGTTCAGGAGAAAGCCGCGGAAGCGTAGGGGGACCACCAGCACTCGGCCGGACCCTAGTTCGGCGGACTTTTGCTCGCTGTATAAGAGGCCGTTTTCCCAATAGACAAAGTGGGAGCCAGACTGGTCACCGGCGGCCTGGGCGGCGGCCTGCTGCCGCGGCCCCACCAAGGATGGACAGGCTGTCTGCTCTAGGCAGAATTCTTCTCGGGACGGTCCCCCTTCCTGGCGCCATTGGGCCAGCTCAGGAAGGTCGTCCAAGCTCGGGGTCGGTTCGACACCAGGGCCGAGGGGACCTGCGTCGGGGGGAAGCTCTCCCTGGGGAACAGCTCAGGGGTCTCAAAGGATTCAGGGACCTCGGGGTCCTCGGGGGTCGCCGGTGCCACCTCTAAGGTCGCTCCTTCGGGGGTGGTCCTTCGGGCGGTCATCGACCGGGTACTCACACAGGCCCACTCGGGTAGGCCCACCATCTCTAAGTGGGTCCTTTTCTCAACCCGCTGCCATGGGGAGCTCTCTAGATCGTTGCCGAGCAGGCAGTCCACAGGCATGTCGGAGCGGACTGCCACTCGTAACTCCCCAGAGACGTCCCCCCCATTCGAACGGGACTTGAGCTATCCGGCAGGTGCGGACGGAGTTATCAGCTGTGATCACCCTGCAGGAGATGTGGGGAACAATCTGGGCTTCGGTGACTAGGTGCCGTTTGACGGCGGTGATACTGGCCCCAGTGTCTCGGAGCGCCCCTATGTGATGGCCATTGACAGTCACCTGCTGTCGGTATTTCTCTGTGTTGTCGGGTAGGGGAGCCCCGGGGACCATCTCCCTATCACCCAGGGAGACTAACATCATAGCTGCGGGGTCTGCTCCCTCGAACTCTTCCTCCCCCTCCTCTTCTAGAGCTACTGAGGTAATGTGGCGCACTGGGAGCCCTGCAGCGGCAGACTTTTGGAACAATGGGCAGCGGGGGTCATTGGCATAGTGCCCGGGTTTCTGGCAATGGTAGCAGGTTTGGCTGACTCGGGGGCCTGGCTTAGCTGGGGGAAACCCTGCGCGCGCTGTGGGAGGCGAGGTGCCGGGTTGGTTTCTGGGGGGACTACGCGGGGACCCTACCTCGGAACCCCTCTGTCTATTCTGATTCCCCCCTCCCCTCTGGCGGGACGATCCCTGTTCATTTCGGCCAGACTCTCCCCGGGCCCCCGGGGGACTCTGGTGCTCACCCAGCGATCGGCCTCGACGGCCAGCTTCCGGGGGTCAGCCAACTTGCTGTCCAGGAGGTGCTGTCGGAGTTCCACAAAGCAATTCAGGGACAAATGTTCGTAGGCAATGAGGTCGATGAGCCCCTCGAAGGTGGATACTTTGCTGCCCTTGATCCACCCTTCCAGGGCCCGGCTGTAGAAATTGACACATTCTACCCACGTGGTGCCGGGGATCTTCCTGCATTCTCGGAAGCGTTGGCGGTACATTTCTGGGATGAGCCCGTACCTTGTGAGTAGGGCCTCTTTCATGTGGCTGTAGGAGGTCTGTTCTGCAGACGGTAGGTCGAGTAGGGTGTCTCTCCCCTCACTCAGGAATCGACCCCACAGCCCGGCTCCCCAATCTTTCTGCGGAACTCGGTGGGAGGTCATAGCTACCTCGTAGGCCTTGAACCATTGCTGGATGTCATCGTTTTTATAATATTCTTTGACCACATCCTTGGGGATGTGGACCTTGGGTTCCACTGGGGGAACAGACTCTCGGGTCGCTGCTGTTTTGTTGCCTTCGTTCCGGGCCTTGAGTTCTATTTCCAATACGCTGCGCTCGTGCTCCAGCTGGAGCTTCTTTCCGTCATGTTCTCGTTGGAGTTTCTTCTCCTCCAGTTCTCTTTGCAGCCGTAGCTGCTCGATGGCTAGCTTTTTCTCGGCCAGCTTGAGTTCTACCTCCATCTTTAAACGGGCTAGTTCTAGCTCGTGGCTTCGGTTGCGTTCTCGGTCGGTCATCTCTTCTCGAGATAGACCTCTCTCCGTGCTGTGAGTCCGCGTCGGGGACTCTGCTCTTTCTTGCTCTGGGGCGTGGGTTTCGATCAGTGGCGCTCCCCCTCCATCGGCTTCTGTCGGTGCTGGAGGTTGGGCTCCGGTCTCCACCCAGGCTGTTAGAGCTTGTTGAAAGTCCTCTTTGGTGTTTAATCCCGTTGACGGGATACGAAGGTCTTTGCAGAATTGCTTGAGCTCACGGTGCGAATAGTCTCCCAGCAGCTCCATCTGGAAGGTGGTCTTGTCGTTCGTGAGGCTCATGGTTGCTCTTCGTTCGGGTAGTGTGTCAGTGCTGTACGATCCCTAGACGTAGGTTCTTATCGCGACGCAGCCACCAATGTTGGAAGGGCCGATCTCCGAGGGCCAGGTTGTGCTCACCCGGTCACCCCAAGATCCACCTCTCCCACAGAACTTGCCGAGTCTTGATTGGGAGGTCCCCACCGGGGAGGACTTCGGGTCTAGGATCGTACACACTGAGCTCACACCAGACACCACACCGTTGGATTCTAGTAACAAGTTCTTTATACAGCAAATAACGAAGGAAGCACTCTTGTATACACAGTGATCAAGGGACCACAAAGTCTTGGAGGATTCGGGAAGGGGGAAGCGGGACAGTCTTTTAGTCTCTGGGTCAGTACGCGGCGTACCCTACGCACAGCTCTCAATCCTTGAGCCGGGGGGGTACGGGATGATGGTCGTACTGGCTGCCTCACCTCCGTCGAGTCGGCTCGGTCGTGAGAGTGGTCTCGATGGTCCAGCCGGACCAGAGTACTCCTCGAGCCGCGACGAGGTCAGCAGGGCTCGATCTGGAGAGGTTCGTGAGAGCCGCGACAGCGTCAGCAGGGCTCCGATGGTCCTAGAGGTCGAGCCGCGACAGCGTCAGCAGGGCTCCGATGGTTGCAAGTTCAGCTTGAGCCGCGACAGCGTCAGCAGGGCTCCGATGGTTGCAGGTTCAGCTTGTGCCGCGACAGCGTCAGCAGGGCTCCGATGGTCTTAGAGGTCGAGCCGCGACAGCGTCCGCAGGGCTCCGATGGTTGCAGGTTCAGCTTGAGCCGCGACAGCGTCAGCAGGGCCCAGAGGTTCAGGATGAGTCTTCTTAGGGTCAGCCGCGATCAGATCAGCAGGGCTTCAGGTCCAAGATACAACTGCCCGCTGGTTGTCGGGCGGGCCCAGTTATAGTCCTTTGGCTCTTTGATCTCCGGACCCTCGCAGGCAGAGGTCTCCCGCCCGGGGGGCTGGTCATTGGTGAGGTCCGGCGGTTGGCTCTTTGATCCCTTTGAAAGATGGGTCCGGGAATTCCCAGACGCCCAGCGGGTCTGGAGCCAGCACTCGGGGAGGCCAGAGGGGTGATCGAAACTGGCCCACAGGGGAGGGCCAAAGGTGTGACAGAAACCAGCCCCTCAGGGGAGGCCGGAGGTGCCATCGAAACTCCCTGGCTTATCTCACTCGGGGAGCCCTTTACCCCCCAGCCGGGACGGGCGTGCCTTTGGAGTCTGGGTTTCGCTGGGGCCGACGTCACGCTCGGCCCAGGGAGACAGGGATGTCGGGAAGGGAAGATGCCGTCCGGGCCTTGTGGGGCATGCAAGGTTAGGCGCTCGGAGCCGGGCGTGGAGCGGGAAAGGCAGGCCTGGTCGAGGTTCTAGGGGGATCTAGGTTTAACTGGAGTAGGACGACCAGGCTCGGGGTGCAGGCTACACTAACGGGGAGGCTGCGCAGGGGACTCGGGGCACAGGCCTACGCTCCCAGGGTGTGGAGGGACAGAGGCGAACCACGCCACGAGGCGGGGTCCAACACGGTTGTTGTAGGAATCACTGTGCAAGCGAGGACCCAAGCACTGCATCGCAACCCACTGGGGCTTTTTTATACAATTGACATTCAAGTAGTGACATGGCAGCTCACTTGAGTAAAACAATGAACTACAACGTCCAGAAGGCCTGGAGAGGCCATGCCCATTATGGCGGGGTGTTTGGCTGAAATAGCAGTACTGATGCCGTGTCATTAACTTTTCCAGGTGCCTTTGAAGAAGTGCAACTTCGCACAAAACGCGTCAGGTGAAACTGTACAATACCTATGTGATTCAAGGCTGTTTCCAAGCTGTACCCTGCAATAAATATTGATGGCAAAGACTCACCTGTCGTGTGGCTCCCTCCATAGCAGGCAACTTCTTTGGTGGATTTTGTGCGGCTCAGCCTGGGTCGCGGAGAGAGCCCCGTTGCTGTTTTCGGCATCCTGCAGCGACGCCAACTGACGCCGCTGCTAATGGGACAGGTGCCGGTTGTTGTAGGAATCACTGTGCAAGCGAGGACCCAAGCCCTGCATCGCAACCCACTGGGGCTTTTTTATACAATTGACATTCAAGTAGTGACATGGCAGCTCTATTGAGTAAAACAATGAACTACAACGTCCAGAAGGCCTGGAGAGGCCACGCCCATTATGGCGGGGTGTTTGGCTGAAATAGCGGTACTGATGCCGTGTCATTTACTTTTCCAGGTGCCTTTGAAGAAGTGCAACTTTGCACGAAACGCGTCAGGTGAAACTGGACAATACCTATGTGATTCAAGGCTGTTTCCAAGCTGTACCCTGCAATAAATATTGATGGCAAAGACTCACCTGTCGTGTGGCTCCCTCCATAGCAGGCAACTTCTTTGGTGGATTTTGTGCGGCTCAGCCTGGGTCGCGGAGAGAGCCCCGTTGCTGTTTTCGGCATCCTGTAGCGACGCCAACTGACGCCGCTGCTAATGGGACAGGTGCCGGTTGTTGTAGGAATCACTGTGCAAGCGAGGACCCAAGCCCTGCATCGCAACCGACTGGGGCTTTTTTATACAATTGACATTCAAGTAGTGACATGGCAGCTCACTTGAGTAAAACAATGAACTACAACGTCCAGAAGCCCTAGAGAGGCCACGCCCATTATGGTGGGATGTTTGGCTAAAATAGCGGTACTGATGCCGTGTCATTTACTTTTCCAGGTGCCTTTGAAGAAGTGCAACTTCGCACGAAACGCGTCAGGTGAAACTGGACAATACCTATGTGATTCAAGGCTGTTTCCACGCTGTACCCTGCAATAAATATTGATAGCAAAGACTCACCTGTCGTGTGGCTCCCTCCATAGCAGGCAACTTCTTTGGTGGATTTTGTGCGGCTCAGCCTGGGTCGCGGAGAGAGCCCCGTTGCTGTTTTCGGCATCCTGCAGCGACGCCAACTGACGCCGCTGCTAATGGGACAGGTGCCGGTTGTTGTAGGAATCACTGTGCAAGCGAGGACCCAAGCCCTGCATCGCAACCCACTGGGGCTTTTTTATACAATTGACATTCAAGTAGTGACATGTCAGCTCACTTGAGTAAAACAATGAACTACAACGTCCAGAAGGCCTGGAGAGGCCACGCCCATTATGGCGGGGTGTTTGGCTGAAATAGCAGTACTGATGCCGTGTCATTTACTTTTCCAGGTGCCTTTGAAGAAGTGCAACTTCGCACGAAACGCGTCAGGTGAAACTGGACAATACCTATGTGATTCAAGGCTGTTTCCAAGCTGTACCCTGCAATAAATATTGATGGCAAAGACTCACCTGTCGTGTGGCTCCCTCCATAGCAGGCAACTTCTTTGGTGGATTTTGTGCGGCTCAGCCTGGGTCGCAGAGAGAGCCCCGTTGCTGTTTTCGGCATCCTGCAGCGACGCCAACTGACGCCGCTGCTAATGGGACAGGTGCCGGTTGTTGTAGGAATCACTGTGCAAGCGAGGACCCAAGCCCTGCATCGCAACCCACTGGGGCTTTTTTATACAATTGACATTCAAGTAGTGACATGGCAGCTCTATTGAGTAAAACAATGAACTACAACGTCCAGAAGGCCTGGAGAGGCCACGCCCATTATGGCGGGGTGTTTGGCTGAAATAGCGGTACTGATGCCGTGTCATTTACTTTTCCAGGTGCCTTTGAAGAAGTGCAACTTCGCACGAAACGCGTCAGGTGAAACTGGACAATACCTATGTGATTCAAGGCTGTTTCCAAGCTGTACCCTGCAATAAATATTGATGGCAAAGACTCACCTGTCGTGTGGCTCCCTCCATAGCAGGCAATTTCTTTGGTGGATTTTGTGCGGCTCAGCCTGGGTCGCGGAGAGAGCCCCGTTGCTGTTTTCGGCATCCTGCAGCGACGCCAACTGACGCCGCTGCTAATGGGACAGGTGCCGGTTGTTGTAGGAATCACTGTGCAAGCAAGGACCCAAGCACTGCATCGCAACCCACTGGGGCTTTTTTATACAATTGACATTCAAGTAGTGACATGGCAGCTCACTTGAGTAAAACAATGAACTACAACGTCCAGAAGGCCTAGAGAGGCCACGCCCATTATGGCGGGATGTTTGGCTGAAATAGCAGTACTGATGCCGTGTCATTTACTTTTCCAGGTGCCTTTGAAGAAGTGCAACTTCGCACGAAACGCATCAGGTGAAACTGGACAATACCTATGTGATTCAAGGCTGTGTTCACGCTGTACCTGCAATAAATATTGATGGCAAAGACTCACCTGTCGTGTGGCTCCCTCCATAGCAGGCAACTTCTTTGGTGGATATATATATATATATATATATATATATGTATATATATATATATATATATATATATATATACATATATAATTTGATAAAATAAAAGCTAGTGGACATATGCATTCAGTGCCGGCTTTCAGCAATGTCTAAAACGTCTACAAAATATTACATATATGCTCCTTTATAGCAGATAATTCTTTCTCTTTGAAGGTCTACCAATTATAAGGTTGGGATGCAAACCTTTCAGTCATGGCATGTAATCCAGCAAAGGGGATTTGAGAACATTGTGTAATATGGAAAACCGAATACCCTCAGGACCAGGCCTCGAGACAAGCAGGATTAATGTATTAAGAAAAGCCTACAAAAAGCCCTATGGAAAGCTAAACGAGCTCATGATGATCAGGACTGGATCCAAATCATACTAGTGTGCAAAAGTAAAACTCAAAGTACCTTCTGGTATTTCTTCAACTGTCCGAAAGAAGCTCTGGCATAGCAGTAGGACACAATGGAACCCAAAAGGCATGAATGGAAAACAGTAGCGCCCATATCAGAGCTCAGGCACACAACTCGTCCTGACAAGTCATCAGCTCTATTTTTCTCCCCTGAAGTATCACCGCTAAGAAATAGAAGAAGAAATACGGAAAAGTAGAGGAGATGGCGCCCCAGATCAGTATCGGCTGCTAGCGACAATTTACAATCTCCCAAAGACTCAAACCCTCTTTGAATTTTTTTTTCTGTCCGAGACCTCCTAATCTTACTGACTATGCAGACTCCAACCTGTCCCCTTACCTCTCTACCTTTGCCCAAATGCTTGATTGCTGTATCTTTACTGTGGTTTTCATTACTTCTTTATCTGTATGCAGGACTTTAAGTGGGATGAAAAAACTGGGAGGTCTCCCAAAGAGGCGTGGCTAATTAAATTGAGGGCATGTCTTAAAAACATGTACGCTAAAAATCTGTGCTTAGCATAGTGTGCCGCCCAACTGGTATTTTGCTGCTTTTGTCTCCATCCAGATATATAATACAACAAGCAACATTACACCTACAACAAGCAAGGGCTATTGGCTTTGTCAATGGTTGTTAGTTGCATAAGATAAATAAGTAACAACTACAGCTACGTTGTATATAACACTGAAAATGAATCAGTTCTTACATGATGGGACTATGAAAGAACTATAACTAGTCTTTTTGAAGTTACATCAAAGGTAGTGAAGGGCAGTACTGCTGCCGTGTTTAGATATTTTTTGTCTCTCTGATAGCTAGGGCAAAAATAGAGAGCCCTGATAGGAACCTGTCTCAGCACCTGCTTTTTAGAACACCGGCAGGACTTGTCCCACTTAAAGCCCTGTCTGTTTGACAGTTTTTACCCCTATTGGCTTTCGTCATGTACTTCTTGTACTCTCCCTCTCAAAATAAGTAAAGTGTTCTGATACCCTTGGGTCTAGCCAGCGCTATATAAAACTAAAAAATGAATACATAAATTATATAAGGGATAAAATGCTCTCAACTGCACCAGACCGTGGGCCACTTTCTCTATGTGGTCACAGAATTCCTCACTGAGTGCGATACAATTTGGGGATACTTGATCCGGTGCACGACTGTTGCTTATCCTATGAACAAAAACCAAAAAGATGGGTCACTGTTCCTACTGAAAAGAAAGAAGAGGTCTAGGTCTTGAACAGAAGGTAAGGGACAGTCAACAAGGCTTCTTCTTGTTGCACTCATACATCCAGAGGGATGTCATGCTTCATCATCGGGTGGGTGCTCCTCATCAGGCTGGTGCTGCAATGCCCCAGGTTTGCGTTTAGACTTTGGAGCATGGGCATTGGACCTTTATAAGCTCCCAGTCCCCCTCTCTCCACTTATTTGATAGGCGTATCCTATGGAGCTTGATGACACCATGTAAAAGATGAGTGTGTTAGACGAAGTCATGGGTTTGACTCCTGAAGGTTGGTCAACAATGCTTTAGCGTAAGGTGGACCAAGCAAAGAACTCTGTAGGTTTTTGCCAGACCGCCCAGCTCCTTTCTTGAGGCGTTTGGTGGTGGCCAGGCTTCATCCTTCAGTTGTTCCTTCTCTTAGGGCAAAGGCTGACAAGCGACACCTGACCCAATCCACAGAAATGAAAACAAAGAAGTCCTCGTGCTCCACTGAGGTCAAAGTGATATCAGAAAGAGACATCCATCAATGGCCGATGAAGGGACGAGGGGAGAGATGTGGTGATATCAGAAAGAGACAACCACCAATGACCGATGAAGGGGTGGGGGGAGATGTGAATGTAACAGGGATGGGCTTGCAGCAAAAGAAAGACGGCTTTCCGCCCGAAGTACAGCTATCCCTCCGCAGCAGCTTACAGACCTATGGCTGCCTACTTAAAGGAGGAACCTCATACCGGGGAGCCCGGCCTCTCACGTACACAAGCGCCCCTCACACATGCACTTCTCACAATCGAGGAATCGTGGGTCAGTCACGCCACACTGTACAGATGTTGCCAGGGAGAATCAGTAGGAAATCCCCCAATTTGGAGTGCGGATAACAAGCCTAAATAGCGTGACTATGAGTCTGCTTGCGCCAACCGTTGAATATGTCACGGTCTGCACATGGAGACGGCGGTCAGACATTTGAAAACAGGTTTAACTTTTTGCAAACTTCTAAATTTGTGTACATTCTAGGTCTGCTGAAAATCAGCAGTAACGTCGTGTAAAGCGCCTGCCAGGGGCCACGTGACAGGGATCACGTGTGCAGTAACACATACTGGTCAGAAGGATGAAATGAGCAGCAGGGCTGCACGCGGCTGTTGTGACGTTGACTTCCCTCAGACACTCTGTTAAAGGAGGACCTCAATTTGGCTGTAGAGTATTGAGGGGTTACACCCGCTTACTGCGAGGTCTGGTCTAATTTTTTTATTTTTTTTTTATTTTATTTTACTGCTAGGGACACGTGAGAATGAGTGAGCGGTCAAAGGAGTGCGCGTCACGGGTCGGTGTATGTTTGTAAATGTCTTATGTGCAAAAGGGGGAAAGATGCCCAACAGCTTTCTGTTGACCGGTCATTTTAAGGGCCTAAAGGGCGTTGGAATCAGAGCGGAAACATTGCATGTCTGAACCCCAAGGCATCACCTGACATGGTATAAATGTGTTCCACCTGAATCCCACCTGCCCCTCAGAGGCAAAGGTCACCATTAAGGTCATCAATTTCCCCACCGGCCACACTGTGCCCACTCTGGGTATAAGGTGACCCCTTCAGGGTGCTGTTCTTGCACATCACAGAACGAGGGCCACCTGCATTGGCAGGGCCCCCAGAAACAAGAACAGCTGGACGATAGAAATACAGCCCGATCAGAGCGAAACAGGAATAGATTTCACAAACCATGGTGAAAAGAGAAGTACTCGGGTCTTACATAAGCTGAGGGTACTGCTTAGTGAGGGAGTAAATGGTTTGTTGAAGCATGGCATGATTTATGGATCATATAAATGGCCAGTCCCCGCCACGGTGCCACAGAAATCAACATCACATTTCCAGTGTGATCACCAGAAGGAAAAGTAGCAGGCTTGTTAGCGCCTGGGTTGCATCCTGTAATCTTGATTACAATAGCGCCTCATTGCAATTAATGTGGGAACAAAGCTTCTGTAATCTTGCACCAAGAAAATCACTCAATTTTGTTCTTCGTGCAGATATAGCCTTCATAGAACCCAATAGCAACACTTTCAAGGTAGCATGGCATTAGCTCTCACTCTTCAATGAAGCAAAACCCTATGTCCCGGAAACAGACGTCAGAAGAGTCCAAGCCTTACATCTTTTGCACCTAGCTTGAGGTGACACCCTACTCTGCACTCTCCCTGACGCAACACCAGCTCCCGTCAAAGGCATCCTATGTGCAGCCGCTATTCCCATTCAAAACCGTAACACGCTAATGCATATCACTACAACCCTGATGAACCTATGCAAGCTTCCCTCCCAAGCTTTCATTATCTTTAAGTGAAGCTGCATCACATACAGGGCTCCTATATGTGGTACCCTCACATTCTTGGCTGATACATTAACTAACCTAGGTGGACAGCGCCCCACCAGAAGCCTTGATAGCAGTGGACAGGAAACAAACACTGCAAAAAGAGAAAACTAGATGATAAGCTTTATCGATCTATTCTCCAGGAGATGGAACAACATCTCCACCAACATCAGAATTGTGCAAATGCTAATGCAATTAAGAAGGGATCTGAAGAGGCACCTCTCAAAGGAACACCACATCTCCATGCAATGTGATTCACCATCCACGAACATCCTGCTTCGTTGTAAACAATCCTGAATTGTAACGCAAGGCGAGGTGGGTGGCCAACCAATACCTCTACATACGTACAGAAACACATGCAACCCCTTTACCGTTTTAACTCCTACCCCGTAGAGGAGAGTACAATATGGTTCCCTTTTCGATCCCTTTCGCGATGAGGAAGGCTCAGGGTAATGAAGATTGCAACATCTAATCCTTGCATTACCACTTCATCTCCTATTCGTCACCAATATCATAAATGCAATGAGGATATGTTAAGACGTGGAAAACGTTGACAGATTCAAAAACTAAATGACTTTAAAAAGATATCTTTACTGTCCCGGTGAATGTAAACATGCATCTCCCAGTGACGTGTTATAGAACACCCTACCAGACTCAGGACGATGCACACCCCAGATAAAGCGAAGGTGAACTGGGAAGCTCTGCAGATTTCTGCCCTAGAACCTAGCCTTCCCCACCCCTCAGCATCCATTCTTCCCAGAAAGCTACTAATGCCCTGGTAGACTTATGGGTGGGACAGGCCAGGAGGATTGTTTGGTGTGCCTCTTGCCCAAAGTTGCTTAGATCAGCTTCCCCCACCACATGGCCTGCAACTAAAGACAAAACAAAAGTTGAGAAACACGAAAATCAGCTGCACAGGACAAACGGACACTTTCCCGCCAGCATCCAATAGATGCAGCTCCTGCGCCTCACAAGAGGAAGAAGAAAGATGAAACAGCCACAAAACAAGCTTGATGTGGACATAGAAGCCGAAAAATGCTTTCTGAATGAAGGAAGGAGAGGTTTGCAAAACCAGAGCCTCTGGCAAAACCACAGAGAGTGGAAAGAAAGCTTTCAAGTTCCTCAAACATTGAGCTGGGGTTCATCCTTCCTGCAAATAATAAATTACACGGATAGAAACCTGAGGAGAACCAACAACTACGGGTGAATTCAAAGCCTGAAGAGAACAAAGAACTAGAGATGAAACCTAAAGTGATATTACAGACAAGACGGAGGCCAGCACAAGATGAAGCCGCAAACCAGCAGAGCCCGATGGCTGGTCTGACAGGTCGGTGTGTGGGTTGGTTTTATAGCTGTTTGTGGGCCTGTTTTACGGCTGAGTGGGCTGGTTTTCATTGTCGATTTACCTGATCTTAAAACAAACATTGTTTGCAGCAAGCACAAATCCATGAAGTCTGTCATACCTTGCGCAACACTTATGCAATGTGTCTTTAAAAGTTGAAAATCCCCCCAGTTTCTAAACATGGGCCTCTTTTTTAGCTATCTGAATCACTAGTTGGGCCACTTATATTTTGGTGCCCAGCCCTATTTTCTGCCCTAGTCCGACCCTGGTTACAAAGGCAAATCCACATAACAGCAAACCGTCCCACTGAACATTGGTGGTTGAGTGTATCATTGTTTATAAGCAATCCATGCATATCCGTATCAGCGATACATAAGCATGAGCAATTACATGGCAGCGTGAAACCTATTAATATGTAGATAATGTGGTTGCAGGGGTATACCGAATGGGCGCTCGCCAGCTGACACAATCTTCAATCATTCCAATCTGTACCTTCCCTATTCTCTAGGAGCCTTGAACATTATGGGACCATTCACAAAGGTAAACTTAGACCTGAAGTCTAAGTTTAGACCTGAAAGCCTAAGTTTACCTTTGTGAATTGGGCCTTTAGACTTCAGGTCTAAACTTAGAATTCAGGTCTACACTTTGACTTCAGGTCTAAGGTTACCTTTGTGAATCAGGCCCTCAGTACTTGCATGTGTAACAATTTCATGGAGGGAGCTCATAAAATGTCTTCTCCAGTTTAACCATTAACCCATCCCACTCAGCATATGTACATTGTTCATGTCTCTGGAGCTTGAGCCCATCACAGAAACACAACCCATAGCTTGGTGTGATGGCTGCTTTCCAAGCCATTGCAAGTTGTGTTTTCGCCGATACCAGCATCAAATCAATCTAGCTGCAGACATACTTAGTGTATTTAGACTTATGGATTTGCCTCAAGAGGCATGCCAAAGGGGGCATGGGCAGCTGCTTCTCTGTAATTTCCGGTACCACCTCCAGAATAGCTGTCCAGTAGGGCACAATAAGGGGACAAAGCCATAGCATATGAAAAAAGTCTGCATCACCCATGGCACATCGTGGCCACTCATAGGTTTCCACCATACATTCTGCTTATCCTCTATGGGGACAGATACGTCTGGTTCAAGTAATTAAATTGGGTGTTTTAAAGCATGGGTTGTGCATTACCATCATTGTATATTCCATGCACCGCACCCATTGAACACATGTACGCGGTTGTCCGATCTCTGTGTCCCATTTTGTTTCCAAGTGTGGACTCTCCTGTGTGTGGTCTACCAACAATATTATATACAACACAGTAATGACCTTGCGTACTACTCTGTGGTTTAGCAAAACCTGCAGGACCGGCAGTATTTCTGGTTCAGAGATTCCAGTCTCCGACGCACATGCAAACACACCTACATTGCTTCCTATATTAAGAAATACCCGCCCTGCAGGTGGTAAGTATACCGAATCTCGTCGAGCGTGCATATCGTGCCATTAGCAAAGAGCTGTCACACATACAATACCGGCTTCCTGCAATTGAGTGTCAATGCAACTGACTGAACCACTGATAGGGACCATAGTGTGATCAGTGCTGAGTATTGTTTGGATCCTCTGTTTTTTTTGTTACTTTCTTCTTTTAGCATCCCCTGGCCATTGTCAACAGCAATGGGGTCGAAGATTGAAGCCGCTCATCACCCAAAAGCCAATACCAAACTTTCCCCCTCTGCAGTGCAGCTTGTATATTATCATTCTCTGAGCCCACCACACCCTTCATCTCATCACCCACTGTACCTGAGCAGCTAGGTGATAGACTTCATAGTTAGAAGCCTTGTAGCCCCCCCCACTTCGTGAGAGGTCTTTGTGCCCCAGTAATCACACCACATCTCCAACCTTATCATGCTTGACAGCACCCTTGTAACTCAAAGCATACTACTTTAATGAATAGTGGCAGAGCAGCAAAATAATATCACAGTCTCAGACGTACCACCATCTTGGTTAAATGTCACTCTAACTACTAGAGATAGCAGAGGCCAAATCCAGAAAAGAAGCCACTGCTTAACTGCTGTCAGTGATAATCCCAAATTACCTCCCATCAACTGCTCCTAGCTATGGTATATAGTTTTGACACCTAGGCACTTGAATGTGTCAAAACTATATACCAATCTGTGTCCTGTAAAATGTGCACATGCCTCTGTCTCATGCGGGCGAAGCAGAATGAGACATCATTTTGCCCAGTTAATCCGTAGTCCTGCCATCTCCAAAATCTCACCCACTACCTGCATTACATCATTCAGAGGGGAAGGGTTCCCTTTATATATAATAATGTATCATCAGCAAGCATGGATATGATATGTTCACAACTGTCTTTTCCAGTCCCACAATACGACCCTCTTTGCCTCAGCATGCATGCCAGAGGGTCCATCGTGAGGGCGAGGAGCAATGGGGAAAGTGGGTACCCCTGTCTAGTCCTTTGCTGCACCTCCCAGGAGGGGGAGATCACAGTCCCCCATTCAACCCTGAGAAGGTACTCCAAGTATAGGTCACAGGGGCATAGCCTGATCACTATGATTGGGGGGTGCGAGCTTTAGATTTCCCAACAAACATGCTGGGGCATCTTTCCTAAATGAAGTTTCTTTTTGAAATAATAGGCATCTCTCTGAAGTAATAGTCACCTTTTTTTTTAATTAACCCCCTCTGGATCATTCCCCTTGTACCTAACAAATTAACCTAACGCATACCACGGTACGCTCTCCTCTGTACTATTGTAAACGCCAGAGTGTGGGCGATGTAACTATGGCAACCCTTGTACCCGCGAGGCTTCCGTAGTAAACGGCGTGACGTCATCACGCTAGGTCGGCCACGCCCCCAACATCCCCGATGGCGGCCGCCTTATCTCCGGCCCCGTTTTCACTCCGATCACGGGCGCGTGGAGGGACCCCATAGGTACTCTGCCTCTTTAGACCTGCGAAACTGTAAGTAGAGACCCTCCGTACCCCGAGGCAACATGAATCCTTATGCCTCGTGACTCGGTTTTTTCGAGTGCCCCTAATTCTCCTAATCGGGCAATCAGCATTATTTTAAACAATTTTTACGCCTTACCTTACAGAATATGTTTCAAACACAGGCCTCCCCTCCCTCATCCCGTGCTGCCCTATGACCCTTCATTAGGAGTAAGCCTTTTGACTTTGTGTTCGATGTTGTGTTTGTCTGGTATTGTCATATGTTGAATCAAGAGACAGTTATCACACTGCTATGCCCTTCACCTAGAATGACGTGAGTGTTGCATAGCCACGCACCGATAGTTTTGGGATGCATGTGAATGACTAATGAATTTGGGATCACTACCACAAAGCACACTACGATTGATAGGTGTGTGAGGTAGACATTGAGGTTTTCTGCGCCAATAATTAATTACGATACTCTTTGAGCTGCACTGTGCACCCCTGAAATAATGCACTATAATTAAACCATATAAACTCAGTATGGGATGATTCATGAGACACGAAGACAGGAGACTCCGTCACTTCACTACGTTGCAGGCTTGTAACGAGTTTCTTTGTGATTATTACTTTTCTCTCCACAGGTCTTTTCGGGATAACCACCACCGGGTTATACCTCTATTTGTTTTGTTTTGCCTGGTACCACAAATTTTGTTACCTAGGCACAAGGAAATGCTGGCACGGCAGGGTGTTAGTGTACCCTGACCACCCATTTCTTTGATCTGGTCCTGAAGAAAAACCGGTAATTCCTATTACGGTTTGAAACATGTAGACCCACCACATATTCTCCCGATACATTTGGTCATAATTATACCTATAACTGTATCGACACTTACATTTTATTATTGTCCAGTAGTCTTAAGAATAAAGTTTTTTCAAATAAGTCATACCAGGACAATTTTTAACTCACCTACTTCTTTTTCACACTCATCACTCACATACCAGCTCCACTGTAGTTCAGGTGTTGAAGCACACCTTGATGGCACTCGGCCATCAAGGTGGCCCCGATGATGAAGCATGTCACCGACCAGGTCGGTGAGTGAGGGGTTATTAATAACCAAAGAAGGACTTTTCTTCTCTATGATAGTGAATCATCCCGCCGGAATCGCTCTTTGAGCACCTTTTCTGGTGGTACTCCTCATTTTGTTAATTAAGGCATCTTTTTAAAACACATTATATGAGAAGCAGGACATGCAGGGGCAATGGAAAAAAACAGGAGTGCGGATTGTTAGGGGTACTCAAAACGCAATACTTTTCAAACAAATCAACATTTTTTAAGGGGATCAAAACATAGAAGAGATATAATGTGTGTCTTTTTGTCAGCAGGGGCATGTGAGAATATCAGGTGAAATCGACAAACACTTCACATTACCCGACTAAGAGCACCTATACCTAACTATTTACTACAGAATATATACGTTTAGGGGAAGCCTAAAACCCCAAACCCCCCCTGGAACTACTCCCCTCGTAGTCCAACCCATTTCTGAAAGAAGGGGCCCACTCCTAATTGTGTTAGCGCCAGCTGTAGATACGACCAACTTAAAGTGTCAAAACTTTCTCTATATCGACCGAGGCCACCCAATCAAGACCCCATTCTGAAACCCTGTTCATTATGTGAAGCAATCTCTGCAAGTTGAGAAAAGTGTTACGGCCTGATGCTAAACCATTTGGTTAACGATGCACCACTTACCACCAGTGGCAAAAGCCTATTTTCCAGTGCTTTGCTTAAAATGTTATAGTCTAGATTCAGAAGGGATAATGGCTGATAAGATCGAATGTCAAGCGGATCACGCCCAAATTTGGCAATCACTGCGATAATTACTTCTCATAATGATTGAGGCAAAACCCCCTGTTGCACCCTGACCCTGTATATCTTCAACAAACAAGGGGATACATGTGGTTTTAAGCAGGCATACCACTTGACCAAAAACCTGTTCAAGATATCCTTTATAATTAATATTGTGGACGCACAATGTAACTCATAGCCCTTTTTAGGTCGAGCCTAGAGCAGCACATGCGCTGTTTGCTCGACTTTTAGTAAGGGGATTTTCAAAGTGCTACCCACAAGCTATTCCTGGCCTCAAGCGTGCGTGCATGCTTGCGTGCACACGCGTAGCCGCCAACTGCCGTTCCTATCTCTTCCCCCGCATCGCTGGCCGTGTCACTTTCACGGCCGCACGGCCATTGCTTGTTTTGTTTGTTCTGGGTTTATTATGCTATTTCTTATTCTGGATGTAACTGTGTAGACATTGTCTATTTCCTCCCTTCGCTAGGTTGAATTGGTTCGCGTGTGTACTTTTTCTCCTTGCCGGCCTGGATTGGATTACTTATTGAACTATAGCCGCATATTTCCTTTGGAATGAACCATTGTCCCTTGGCTGCTACCAAGCACAGAGCAGGGGTGACATCTGGAGCACCATTGCCTCTTTATGCTGACTGACCTGATCTGGTCAGAGTTTTGGTAAAGTGCTCTTTTAAGACTACAACAGCAACCCTCTTGTTGCCTAGGAGCGGACCAGAATCCGTTCATCTGAGCTGCGGGGCAACAGTGCTTCTGCAATAACTAATTTATAGTCTGTGCAGATGAAGATAACCACTGCCTATGAAAATCTGCTGAATTGTGGAAAAGCTGCTATGCTCACGCTGTTTTGTCCCCCTCCCCCACCACAGATCACGTCACTCTGCTGGCCTCCACTCCCCCGGTCTCTCTTTACTGCAGCAGGCCGTAGCTCTCTCTCATATCTCTTCCTTTCTCTCTTATCTCTTCCACTCTCATCTCTTTTACTGTCTCACATCTCTTTTACTCTCTCTCATCTTTTACTCTCTCTAATCTATCTTTCATCCCCCACAACCCCCGCCCGCCTCCCTCGCTCTCTGGGACAATGAGACACTGAAACCTATTGTTTTCACATGTTGAAGCTGCAGTAATACATGGTTACATGTTGTCTTACTTATATTTGTTTTATAGAGTGCCGCGTGCTGCTGCAAGGCAAGTGCAATGTCAATAGTGCATCGAAATGAATACAAACAAAATACTAGAGAATCACTACACCAATGTGTCTATTTTTCTGGCATTTACTTGTACACCCAAAAAGATCCTTCTAATTTTTAAATCAGTTCATACAAAAGTTTGTAATTTATGGTACGATAAACATATTAATGCCACGCCGGTGAAAATAGACGTGGTCAAATAAAGCATGTTATTTGGAACTAATACAAATATGTTTAAGCACTTAGGGGCATATTATCAAGGGATTTATCTCCGCTTTTTTGGCTTTAAAAGCCAAGAAAGCGAAGATAAAATTATCTCCCTATCAGCAACGGGGTGCTAACACGCAAATTCGCATGTTAGCACCCTTTTTCTCTACGCTTCCCCTTGCATCTCTAATGAGATGCAAAGGGGGCGTGCCAGAGAAAAATAATAGGAGAAATGTTGTTAAGCGACATTTCTCCTATTATCAAGGATTTCGCTAACCCTGTTAGTGATAAAAAAAAGCAGCGCTAACCGCGGTTAGCACTGCTTTTTTTACACCTGGTATTTTCCTGACTTAGCCATGATATCCTATGGAAGGTGGATATCATGGCTAAGTTTGTGAGCCCCTATTATCAAGCTAACGCCAAACTTCGAGAGATTATTGTTGGTTTTCCAGCGACAATCTCTCATTTGGCAGTTAGCGCGAGGAATTTGATCACTTCTGAGATAAACCTTGCTAATAGCAAGTTATCTCTGCGATAATTTCCGGCGATGCTTAGCGTTAAAAAATTCGTTGCTAAGCATCGTTAGCGATAAATATCGCTCATCGTTGGTAATATGCCCCTTAGTTCTGCTATGATTCTAGTATAAGATATTAAACTTTACAAATCTCTGTTTACAGTGTCACAGATTCAAAGTTACAGTTACTCTACAGAGGAAACCCACAGGGTCATGGCCACAAATTCTTTTTTAATGGGGATGCTTTTTACTATACTGTTTTAACCAATGCTTAATTTTTAAAATAAAAATAATAAGTCCCTGGGCCCTCGTCAGGAGACAACTGCAGCTTGCACCACACACTGACGCCTGCCAGTGTCACCAATAATGGTACCAAGAGAACTACTAACCATCATACTGTTATAAATATGACTATTCCAGGCTATATAAAAAAAAATATGTATTTGTTGGCATTTTCAGTTCGATACAACAGTGATCAAAACACCGGCAAAGAATGGCATATATGTCAACTTACAGGACAGTAAAAACAGTAAAAATCACAATAAACAACCGAGAAAAAGAAAATCACAGTAAGATAGCATTTATTGATACAGCAACAGCAAACTTAACAAGCATTAGCATAGCCATTAGTTTTCGTCTTAGGGACCCTATGAGTGTTTAGCCATGCAACAGTTAATGTTGTTGCAGTAAGGATATTGGGCTGCATAACTAAATACTTATAAGGTCCCAAAGGCGAGACCTATTGGCTATGCCAATGCTTGTTTTGCGTTGCTATCAGGTGTTCTACAGCTGCCGGGTTGGTAGGTGCCGTATTCTCTAAGGTGCGAATAAGCTGTTCTGTGGTAAGTAATGTGTCAAAAAGAGTGTGTTTGCCCTATAGGAAGTCTTAATACACATAGCATGAAGGACCACCTTGAAGGCATCCCATTCTAAACATGCGTTGGAAGCCGTGCATTCGTTATCATGAAAATAATTAGTGATGTTCTCACAAATGGTTGTAGATGTTAGATCTTAGCCATGAGTACTCAAGAACAGTAAGCTTACTCTGCAAGCAGGGTGTAGTCTATACCAGCCCACAACACCTTATTATCAGAATCGAGTTTAGAGTAAGAAAAGAGTAATGATGTCAGACTTTGTTTTTTTAAATGTTTGTGTTTTAACATCTGTAAGAATGATGGGGAAAGATTTATTCGGTAGATGCAACAAATAACATACTTCAGCTTATTTTGGACACCACATAGAATATATAATATGGGCTCAGAAACAGGGGTGCCAGTATGTTGTTTCTCCTTTCTCAGTGCCTCTTCAGACATGTCCAGCTGCTGCAACTACATTGTTGTGCGTAAATGCTGGTGTTTTAAAGAGTGTTGATGTTAGCTCATTAGCAGTGAGATACTCGCATCAAAATGTGAAAGTCTATCCCTGCCCTCTAGCCGATGTTTGCTTACAAGAAAAGCGTAGTAGGAACTACAGTTTATTTTGCATTTCACAAGACAACCAGGTGGCACTATGAGACATGATATCATCAGTCTTTCCTTGCTTTTAAGTCAACAACAACATGTTGCTGTGGGAGGGTTCAGTCTTTCGCTCACATTTTGCATTAAAGCTAGCATTTCCAATGTGACTTGTCACTTATTTTGTGTTCTGTAAAGGTTTGTAACAAGCTTCACAACACAACAAAGGTACAACATGGACAGCAGAGGTGCAATCTCCCCATAACACAAAGAATAAATAAAGGAATGGAGCCAGTAGCAGAAGGAACATCACACAAGTCGCTCACACGTACAGTTTAGGTACAACACAGGTAGCTAAAACACTAAAGAGGGAGTAAGATGAGCCAACGATCTGCTGCACGCTCTGTATAGGCGTAAACATACAGGAACAGCCAAAGATTAACATACATTCATGTGCTTACAAGGGATCATGAACCCTCACCTACAAAGTGTGGTATTATTCAGCAGTGGGTTCAACATCTAGCAATAGGACGTTCAATAGCGCTACTGTTCACTAGTTGTACAGTCTTCTGGTTATGGGTTCCCTACTATGGGTGAGGTTATGTCCCTTAAGTTGACATTTGTGCTGTCCCTTTCCTGGATTGTCAGACCTATATTCAAATATATGGGTGAGTTGGTCTTCTGTCTACAGATTCATGAGTCCTTTACTTTCGCAGGTGCTTTGGTTTATCGCCCACCTGGTCAAACTAAAGAATTCTTGGAGAGCATGGGGGAAGTACTCAGCGATCTGACCCTTAGATTTGCCAATTTTACGCTGGTAGGTGATTTAAACCTTCATCTTGACTCCCCGACTGATTCAGGGGCGGCCTGTTTTATGGACATAATCATCGTCCTCGGGTTAAATCTGTTGACCCGTGATTCTACGCATAAAGCAGGCCATATGCTTGACTGTATTTGTTCCAACTTAGGTACCTTGAAGGTTAAACCCCCTTGCGTACAAACATGGACAGACCACAAACTCATTCCGTTTGACCTTGTGGTTGAAGGCAATGTTCTAGGGAAAGGCCTTGGTAAAGCAGGGGGGCGTGCCAAACTGGGCTGGAAAAAGCTACTCGCCAATCCGGACCTTCCAGGGAGAGCTAAGGATAGCCAACCCATATTGACTGGCCACACCTTAATAGATAATAAACGCTTCTGCGACTGGATCACTGAACTTAGTGGACCCGTGGACCCCATATGCCCAGACAACTTACACGGAGTTAATAAAATATCTGCTCCTTGGTTCTCGCTCTCTTTAAAGGAGGAACTAGGTGAAGTTAGAGTGTTGGAACGGAGGTGGCTCCGAAACTATGAGGCTGATGATCGTAATACTTATAAAGCGGCTCGGAGGCGGTATCATGCTTCGATTAAACTTTCCAAAAAACCATATTATTTGGAAGCTGTCTCCTCCGCTAATAATAGACAGAAAGAGATCTTTAGGATCGTAAATAGTTTCAGGAACCCCAGAGTGCTCTCACAGGACATTCCGCACTCTTTGACTCTCTGCAATTCCATTGCTAATTATTTTGAGCAAAAAATACAAGATATCATTAAAGATTTTCCCCAACCGGTGCTCCCCTCCCCGGATGGGGTGAATAGGCAGGACATCAAGACTGTTTGTTTTAAAACGTTCTGCCCTATTAGTTTAGAAGAGTCCCGCCAGGCCATTCTATCGAGCAAGTCTGGCTCGCCTTTTGATCCTTGCCCCCCGGTGCTTCTACAAGCTTTAGTTGACGAGGTGAATCCAATTATTAATGGCATTATCAATTCCTCACTGTCCTCCGCCGAGATGCCCAGGGAATGGAAACTCGCAGCTGTAAAGCCTTTACAGAAAAAACCTTTAGCTGACCAGGCAACTCTTTCGAATCTCCGTCCTATTTCATTGCTTCCAGCATTATTCAAACTGACTGAAACATTTGTAAATAAACAACTTACCAAGTTTTTAGAGGACAATGACATTTTGCATACCAATCAGTCAGGTTTTAGGGCCAAGCACTCGACGGAATCCGCCCCCCTGTTCACGGTGGAGACCCTTCGGGGCGCCATTGACCAGGGAAAGAAAGCCGTCCTGATTTTACTTGATTTATCAGCGGCTTTCGATACGGTCTCGCATTCCATATTGATTGACCGCCTAATATAATCAGGCATAGCAGGAGAGGTATTGGCATGGCTGAAAAATGTTCTCAATCAAAGGCGACAAGTCACCGTACTAGGAGAGTTCTGCTCCGAAGAGAAAGTTTTGAAGACAGGGGTGCCGCAGGGCTCTAGTCTGAGCCCTGTACTTTTCAATCTGTATATGGTCCCCCTGATCGAACTTATCTCATCTTTTCAGATCAGCACAGTATCATATGCTGATGATACTCAGCTCATCCTAGTGCTGGACAGGGAATTGCCTGGAGCCGAAGAGAATCTTAAAAACTGCCTTGCAGCCACATTTGATTGGATGAGGAACAATCATCTTAAGTGCAATTCGGGCAAAACCGAAATTCTGCCGTTTGGGCATCAAAACCTGTTCTCACCCAAACAGTGGTGGCAGGAAGATGCAGAAGCTCCCCCAACACCATTTCCACTGCCCGCAATCTGGGCATTAAGTTTGACGACTCCCTGTCATTTAAACAACAGGCGGTGACCGTGACCGGCACGTGTTTTAACATCATTTAGAGGTCTTAGAATTTTTTTTTACCTTCTCCCATTGGCAGCAAGACAAACGGTGGCGGTTGCGCTAATAACATCAAGGCTTGATTACTGCAATAGCCTGTATGCGGGAGCGAATAAATCTGTGCTCCACAGGCTGCAGATTGTCCAGCGCGCAGCCACCCGCCTGGTCCTTGGCTGGCCAAGGAAGTCGTCCGCCTCGGCTATGCTCAACGCCCTGCATTGGCTGCCAATACACAAGCGCATCCTGCTTAAAATATTGATTATCACATTTAGGGCCTTCCATTTGCAAGGGCCTAAATACCTCTCAAAAGGGTTTAGACGCTATTTGCCATCACGGAACCTCAGGTCCTCAAATCTGAATTTATTGGTGATCCCAAGTTTCAAGCTGGTCTCTAAGGGGGGAAAGTCCCTTGTTGTGTTGGGATCTAGGGCGTGGATCAAGCTTCCACCACAGCTCCGGCAAATCCCCGTAGAGAGCCAGTTTAGGAAAGCCCTGAAAAGCTGGATCTATAACCTTACGGATACCGCTTACAAAACTTTAGTGTAAGTGTACAGGTCTTCTGAACTTCAGCAGTCAGCCGGCCTGGTCCATCTGGCTACGGTATTCAGCGCCAAGATGCTCCTTGGAGTGATAGCCGCGCTATAAAAATGTGCCTTTACATTACATTACATTACATTACATTAAAATGTTTTTACTGGCGGCTCCCTACCACAAGATTAAAAAGAGGAGGGCACAGCAATAGACCTTGCTTCTCTTTTCAGTAGACATGTTTGTGACCTCGAATATTTCTCCTACAGGGTCAGGCATCTTACTCAGCAAGGAATATTGATCCCAACATCTCAGATAATTTATTGTGAAACGCCCCCTGGTGCATATGGCATGTTATGCAAGTGAATTCATTACCAACTTTGTTTTTCGTAAAATGGGGCAAAAGCTGCAGAAATCCTTGTTCTTCATAGAACAGGCACCCCTAAGGCACATACAGTCCAAGCTTCACCCCTTCAGGGGAAAAGTACAGGTACATTCAGACAGCAGCAAGCTTTACGTCCTCACAGAACAGGAGCAACAGCATGGCAGTGTCAAAGCAGGTTTTCCTCTCTCACAGAAGGCAACAAGTACACTTTTCATATTCCTGCAGAGCATATTCAGCAGAGCAGAGTAGTGGAGGTGTTCACTGCTCACAGACTATGTACACTTAAAGCAAGAGTGACGTGTGGGCTGCAGACAGATCTCTGAAGCGGATGCTTAACTTACTGAATTTATAGATACATATCTCAGTGAATATGCAAGATCTGACACCAATCGCCCTTAGATGATATACTGTCATGCCAGCATCATGAAACTCCTTTGGTGTCACTCAGAAACCTGCTGTCTGTGTTGATTCTTAGCTGTTACCTAGTCAGTCAGTCAGTTATGTGGCGCAACCTAGCCACAGTGTAAGTAATTATGTTCGAGTCAGGCTGTATCCAGGCACACGGGTGCAAACCCCTTCGAAAAGGTTTTGAATGAATGCTCACTAGGGGCTATGCAAGTCTAGCCTCTGTGCTGCAACTGTTCAAAATGTTAAGGGTTACCACAGTCTCCCACCTTAAAGTCCCTTAACCCCTTCGCTGCGGGGGTTATTTTCCCGCTGTGCTGGGGGGGGGGGGAGGGGAGCGTGCACAGCGCCCGCATGCTATGAGGCACGGCGCTCCTGTGCTCATGACAAGCTCAGCTCGTCACAGGTGCATTACCTGCCGTGGAATGCTCAGCACAGCAGGGGAATTATTCCCGCATGCGAGCGTTCCATGGCTCATGACGAGCTGAGCTCGTCATGAGCACCGGAGCGCCGTGGCTCATGACGAGCTCAGCTCGTCATGAGTATAGAAGAGGTTTAAATCCTGTCTATATTACTTACTGGTAGTTTTCCCTGTTGTATGGCCCTAAAGCCTTATTTTATCAGTCTGGCTAGATGGAGCTTTAGATCTTTATTTAGTGGTAAGGAAAGGTCACAAGAAGAAGACTCACAGGAAGGTCACAATCACTTTGTCATGTGACAGAAAGTCCAGAAAGGAAGCATTTGACAGCATAGGGAGTCCTTGAAAGCAGCACTCCTTTGTAATATTTCTCTAAGCACATGATACTGATATTAATCCCTGCAACAGTTTCAAGGAGTAACATCTAATCTACCATAAAGAAACTGCAGCAAATGCATGGAATGATTTCAATGGGAGCACAAAACGAATCCCAGTAACCAACAATAAACAATAACCGCTGGGATACTCACTAATCTTGGGTTACAGAGTTGTGTTCTACTCACCATAAGCACTTCAATGCCTTGTCAGGGGAAGTAAGCGCTATATAAATCCAATTACAATACAAAATTGTGGTTTACAGCCCAAGTTTGTTTACATACATTAGGTCCAAGACACAAATATTGCCCATAAGCAAAGCAAAGAGGAAGGCAGTCAATTGGCTTTGTCTATGCTTTTTTAGGTCTCGTGCCAAGCGTTGCAGTGCGCAGCATTGCTCGTGCAGCACAAGACCTCTTGTAAGGGGGTTTTGAAAGCTGACCACATGCTTGTGCGTGTGATCAGGCTTTCGCCACTGCCATTGGCTTTAGGTTTTTTTTTAAACAAAAATAAGCCACCTAATTGGGCAAAGGCGGGCACATGTCCTGCCTTTGATCCTCCCATTCCCATCCGTGCCTCGGACGCGCATCAGCGCGCGTCACAGATGACAGGCCCCCTCTCCCCCCTCCTCAGTGGTGCGCGTGCACCACTAGCTTCAATTTCAGCCCTCGTTTGCTTTCTTTGTGCTTTTTTTTATTAAATCTCTAGATATACTGCAAGTGAGGACACACCTGACTTGAAACCAAGAAGGCAAAAAATGGAACACATTCCCACGTGATGCAGGCAGCCACGACCTGAACAATGCCATACCGCTAAAACACACAATCAGGAAATACGCGGCTCTTTCACCCGTCGTTAATTTTCAATCATCCTCGCTAGTCCCACAATGTGCACGGCGCGCTTTGCTTGTTTAAAGAGCTTCCTAGTCAGTATCGCGCCACAGCTCGCCTCCTGGCCAGCCTCGTCAGGATCGTGCCGCGGCTCACCTCCCGGTCAGCCTCGGAGGTTAATGGCTTTCTCATGGAGGTTTGTGTGGATTCTGTGGAGTCTGTGATAAATGCCGAGAGAGGAGGTAAGGGAGACGTCTGAATGAGGATACTGGTCACTGACTGTCATAGGCCAAGCAAGAGAGGGTAACCCCCCCAAACCAGCAGCTTCATAAGTGTCCGCGTTTCTACTGCGTGTTGAGATGTGTGTTTGTTTACTTCCTGCCTACATCAAAAACGACTGTTTTTAGTTCCACTGACTTTCTCCAGGTCCTATGATTTTCTTCCACCCATTCACATCGCTCAAGCAGTCCCATCATGGTTTTAGTCTCCATGAGATGTTTGGAAATAAGTAGATGCCATTGTTTCTTCGTGATTGTGCTTATAATGAATAGTTGGTCTAAAGGTGCCCAAGTGTATGATCCTGCTTTGTGGCACATTCATACTTATAGTGGGACTACATGTTTACTGACATACATTTAACTGAAAAAGCACATGTCACTTAAAATCTGCTGAAAATGTGGCGAAACAAGGTAATTATTTCGTAAAAGACTAAAATGCACATAGTATGCTGGGAATAACCTAGTGAAAGGGAGTCTGTGGTTTATAGAGGCTAAAAATAAGTGTTCCGTGAATAACTTGTTAGATAGAACAGGAAAGCTGTGCTTCAGTATCGCTGTGTAGTTTTAAGTCCTCCACCATGCTTCCTAAGCTATGCACAGCGCTGCTTCTCTTATAACCTTTCTCTCCAGTTGGTGAAGCCCATCTTGTTAGTTTCATTTTTGAAGCTTATAATTAGTTTTTTTTACTCCGTGAACTCGTGAGACTGCGAGTCACCATCACTGATAGTTTGCACATTTTCCCTTTGCACAAATTGTGTTCCACACTGTAACTGTTGACAGTGTGTGCACTTTTGCCGGAGAGCCCTGATGGACGATAGTGTTAAAATAATCACATTACAGTGGTCATTTCGTTAGGGAGATAGAAACGATCAAACAGCAAAATATCATTTTGCCTGGTGCTCCAAAATTCATTCTTCTGGCTCTAGTTGAGGAGCAATGCAAACCAAGGATGACTGGGGGAGGGTACTTGTCAATTGCATTTGTTTTATGGTGTTCGGTTATCTGAGGAGGTATGCTTAATTAAGGTTCAGGCAAAGATCACCAAAGCATCTGCTTTCCAGGCCCTCATGCACGTCTTCTCTTTCCCTCCCCTCTTCCTCCACCCTCACCCCACTCTCTCTGCTATTCCTCCGCTCCCTCAAGTAACACATGATGGATTGTGTGGTAAATGCTGCAAATCTACAATTAGGCAAAAAATGCAGAGGTCGCAAAATCCTAGTATACTACCCTTCTTGAAAAGGCTGCATTGGTAAAGTTACCCCCATAAAGTACTGTTATGAAAATGAAGTCACTGGAGGAGATGTAGTTTGTGTTGCTAGTTGGGAATTCAAAAGGCGTACACAGAAATACTGTAGAGCAAAGGGCCAGTACTTTTGTTACAGCTTTAAAATAGCCTATGCATTCACAGATACTTTTTTAGACAGTTGATAGCATAAGTTCTATCGTGGGTTAAGGATTGCGTGCATTAGCGTTCGGGGTCACACAGATGTTATGTTACCAGTATTTGTATAGCGCGCATTTTGCCTCGCGCATGGGTCTCATGGCGCTTTTGACGGTTCCGTGAATTTCGCCATTGTTCTGGAGTTTCCATCAAACAGCAGTCTGTTTTTTATTAGTTTGTGGAGATGTGTTACAGGTATTGTGTGCTGGCATGTTCAGGGGTACGGGCGAGTTAAAAGTTAAAGTGTAAGTCCGAAATGTATGGCCAGGTTGTTCTAGTGTACGGCGGAAAGAAATGTTAAAGTGTAATGTCGTACCTAATTTCCTTACTGCCGTTGACATGTTGATGCAGATAAAGTGTGATGCTGTGAATGGTTCTTTTATATCCAAGAAGGATACTTTTATTTGATAATGGACTATGATGATTCACTTGGATTGATGTGAATAAAAGGCTACGCCGTAGACAACATGTCCTGATTCCGAGAGTTATTGGGCTTAGCAGGCGGTAAGGGAAGGAGTTTGGGGAGGAGGGAATGTCCCGTTGTGCGCATACTATAGTGTTGCATACGCCCAAAAAATCAAACTTTTACTATTGCGAGACCTATTGCATTGCAAATGCTTGTTTCTTTATGTGGTTCCTTTTCAGTTCATGAATAGGTTCAGCGCCTTCCCTTTGTGGAGCACTGCACGTTTCTTGAAGATCGAAGGCACACATTTTAAGTTGGAGAACGATTTTAGCAGTCATTACATACAGCCACCATTTCCTGCTGTAAAGTGGCGCGTGCAGGCCGGACATATCTACACTGATTTTGCATCAGTTATTAATATCAAATTCCAATCGAAGGCTGCTGGTGCTTAATGGAGACCAGGGAGAACGGGCAGGATTAAACAGCCATTTACTCCGGCATGCACGTCTCAAAAATAAGTAGCATAAAATTTGCTTGCACTCTTTTATGGACTAATGAGCAAATCTATAACTTCAAGGCACGGAAACATGGCAGTAACTGAACAAAGCCAAGTTACGCAAAACATAAGCAGAGGTATCCGCAATTTAAGCCTTGAAATCACGAAAATGATATTAAGATAGCTCAGCTTGTTGTGCACCTGCTCTAGTAATGTGTCTACAGTTCATGAAGAAGGCACATATTCCAGTCCCATCATGACACACCATTTTATTTTTCAAAGGTAATTTAAGTGTATATTCTTGAATTCGTTAATAATAAGACTTGTTGTTCACGTTTCAAATAGCAAGTCATTCTGTGGCAGCAAGCGCTGTCGCCGGTTTATACATGATGGTAATCTTTTGATATTACATCTTGCTTCCATTAAAGCTCTTCGGGTCGGCAAAGCTTAACCGACGACCAAGATGGCTGACTAGTATCAGAGCTCTGATGATCGAGACCTGCATATCTACGAAAACTACCAGCAGGAGTGGACAAAACGAAGGGATGAAGTGCCGCTGCGGCCCCTTGTCCCACTTGTGATTGAAAAATGCGATGGACTAGATGAGAAGCCTTAAGGGGGTAACATAACAGTACTGTCTGAACAGAGGCCCGGGGATCACAATATGGTGACCAGGAGGTGTTTGTGGCTGTGATCAAAGGTAAGCTCGTCTGCACCCTTCTGCGCCTGGACTGCGCCCATCGCCAGTACCCGTGGTACCCACGCCTCCCACTGATACAATGCCGAGGACCTGAAGTCACGGGACCCCAAGAGAACAGACAACTGCTTCTCCACCTCACCCAGAACCACAGAGGGGCACGTCACCTGGCAGAACGGCTGCTTCAGGCGATTTTGTTTGTAGAGACGTGCACTCCTTTTTTGTCTGCTTTGTTTTGTTGATACTCCTCCTTAAATATACGTTTTCAAAATAATCTAATTGTGCTACACCGCTACGTGTGCTGTCAACACACACTACTAATCAGCAAAATACAACAAGAACACAGTCTTGGTTGCGGTGTGCACTGTTCACACCAATTCATACTGAATTCCTCACAGTTTGAACCACGATATACTTCTTTTTGCATCGTTCAAACATTTATTTCTTGTTCATCATATAATCAAATCATCCTTTTTAGTACTATACTGATAGTACTCAATACATATTCTTTTACAGAAAAAAGTAATTTTTCATCGAAGCTTTACTTTGATACCAAATTTAACATATGACAATATGACGGACACTTTGCTTGCAATACGGCTGCATTGTAGAATGCGGTCCGTCTTCAGTTTTTATATTGCAGAATTTACTGCGGTTGTTTGATACATCTAGGAGCATACATTTCACCTCTTACACGGATCCTTTGAGTTAGGCACTGGAAGTCGCAACAGCGATTTTACCTGTAAGCAGGATATGAGTGTGTGTCCGCGATTTAAGCAAAGTTTTTTCACTTTTAGTTAGGCTTGACATCCAGGATTTTTGTAGTAACATTGGACTTGTTAATCCATTTCAGGAGTCTACCATTGGGCTAATGACAGATTTACTTGTTTAAGTAACTTCTATGATTTGGAGGTGAGCGAATAGATACCTTTGTCTAAAGCATTGAGTTGGTTCATCGAACTGTCTGCTTATCCAATTCTGTCTTATCACATTTTTAGGTCGAGTGTTTGGCAGCGCATGCGCTGTCTCAGCGAGACCTAAAGAAATCTATATGTTGGGTGAAACTCTGTGTAATTTGTTATACAGCTTGTGATTCGTTTAACTGTGGCATTGCTTTTCTTATCTTTCTTTCTGTTGGCCCCATAGTAACTTCCTTGAAGTCCCGAAGCAGCACCGCCTAACTACTGTTTTCCTCCGCTCGTACTTATTTTTGACTTTCTGTTTAACTGAATTGCATTACAGATCGTTTCTGAATGATCATATTCATTAATAAAATGGATTTTTGGTTGTAGATGATGACATGAGGTAGGAATAGTGGAACTTTGTATTTTCACTTCTACTCTCAGAGCGACACACACTTGGTGTTATAGTAACAAGTTAACTTTAATACAGTCACTACAGCACAGCTTTCCAAACTGTGTGGCGTGACACATTACTGTGTTGCGCCCCATATGTAGGCGTGGCGTGCGATGCGATGATCTGACGTATGCCGGCAATCGGCAGGGGCTCTTAGAAGGGGTGAAACAACAACAAAGCCCTATTAACACGCACAAGGTCTTTAAAGACATGTGACATGCTCGGGTGCGGCTGTAAGCGGTCCCGGGATGCCACACACACTAGGCTTAGCATATTTTACCTGCTATATTAGTTTCTTTTTGACAGGTGCAAATATTTTCTTAGCCTCCTTGATTACCAATGTAAAATCTGGTTACATGGTGATGTTCAGATCTTGAGGCGTCAGTGCTCCATTTTCTCTGGTCATATGCAGGGTGACATCTTTATCTCTTTAATTCAGGTCTGCAAGTATTGGTTGTTGCTTTACCTTGGCACAGGAGTTTGTGCTAACATTCTGTGGACTTTTTCAGTAATGAAAATAACTGAGGAATTCCTTCCAAACAAGTCCAGTAGGACAATTTCAACACGTTTCAACCTCCCACATATTGGTAGACTCTGGCTTCCCTAAAAGGGGAATATATTTCACCTGGAGCATAACGACCATAGGGAATATAGTAATCCGAGTGCTAGGGTGTGGGCGTGTGTGTGTGGGGTGTGTGTGTGGTGTGTAGTGTGTGTGTGGTGTGTAGTGTGTGTGGGATGTGTGTGTGTGTGTGTGTGGGATGTGTGTGTGTGTGTGAGGATGTGTGTGTGTGTGTGGGGGTGTGTGTGGGGAGTGTGTGGGGTGTGTGGGGTTGTGTGTGTGGGGGATTGTGTGTGCATGTGGGGTGGGTGTGTGGGGTGGTGTGTCTGTTGGGTGTTGTGTCTGTGGGGTGGTGTGTGTGGGGCCCGAACCCACCATAGGTGGTTCGGGCTCGCTCGCTGCACTTCCTCGCGTTACCGTGTCTGTTAGAACTGGGATTTCTGGTTGGCTAAGGCTGACGCCAAAGCCAGGCAGAAACCACCATTCTAGTCAGGGCAAGGGAGTCACACGCCAAGATAACCCCTGCTCACCCCCTTGGTAGCTTGGCACGAGCGGACAGGCTTATCCCGGAGGCAATGTGTAAAGCATTTGCGCATGCACACAACACCAACAACATCCTAGGCACACCACAAAAGGAACTCCACACATGGTTGTATAAAAATAACTTCTGTATTGTCAAAACACATCAGATAGGAATCACACATGTACATTGTGCCAACTGGCACGGGCAATATTCACAAGGGATTATTTACACAGGACAGGGCCACGTGGGCCACTGTCAGAATCAGCACTTAGTAGAAATAGCACTTCTAGAACATAGAATATAGGATATAAAATCACTGTAGCACAAATTAGCAAGTATAGCACACAACCAGTAACTACTGGTAACAGGTAAGTACCACCTACACAACCCTAATCACCTTAGGAGAATGTCACGCAGGTAACCAGGACCTTACTAGGACCACCTGTACTGGAAAGAACAACCACCTAAGTATCACAATACAATTAGGGGTATAAGTAAGAACACATTACACATGATGCATCAAAAACACATTCAGAGGTGCAGGGAAGGAAAACACATGATGCCTAAAACATTCAGAGGTGCAACACAGGAAAAACACATGATGTATAAAAACATTCAGAGGTGTAAGAAAACACAATTGCGCAAAACATCACCGTAGGCAATTACTATCATAAACATAGCAAAATCACATTGCGCCAACATCACATTAGGGCCTTGCGCCCTACCCACATACCAGCCCCCTGGCCAACTGCCCATCCAACAAGGGGACTCAAAAAGCCCTGTGTCCAGAATGTCAGGGCGCGCTGCCAAAGCAGCGTCAGTCAGGGTTGCGCCACCGGCGCAAAACCTAAACGCTGCAGCTGGCACTAAGTGCTGCGCAGCTGTGGAAGGCCTGGCACCACTGTGCCATCTCTGTCCCTCCCAGGGACACTCTCTCTCAAATTGCGCCTAAACGGTGCAGCTGCCCACTAATTGCTGGGCAGCTGGAGAACAACAAAACTGCGACAGGGCCCTCACTGGCCCTAGAAATAAAAACGCACCATCTGTTGGAGGCACGCAGGCTCTGCACCTACATACTGCGCACATTAGAGCTCTCTAGGCTCTGCAAGTAATGGTGGGGACCAGGGGAGCCACACAGGCTCTAGAAATGAACATCCCCTTCTCCTGGGACTCCTGAAGTAATGGGCGAAGACGTTGCAGCTGCCTGCTACCAGGTGGGTCAGCAACAATGAAGGACTGGCACCACTGTGCCTGAGGGGAGCCCTACTCTGGGGCCCCTACAACGACCATGTCCCATCGCTGGAGTAGCCCCCCGCCCCATCAGGTGGGGGCCGCTCGGGAACAGGGGTCCAACACTGTGCCTCACAAGGCACCCTGATGTGTACCGGGAGTCCCTCCCCTGAGGACTCCTAACTTCAGCAAAGACTGCCTCCCAAACGGCCCCTACTCACCGGAGCTGCGGGGCAGATCTCTCCCTGTCTCCATCTTCTCTTGGCGCGGGAGGCGGCATCTGCGGGGCTTCCCTCAGCAACATGGGAGCCCCGCCTCACCTCCATTACTGTTGTCTGGCTTCCTCGCCGGCCGCTACCGCCGATGCACGGGGCTCTCCTATGCTCACGGGAGCTCCGGGCCGACTTCCGCTTTCTGAGCAGGCCCCGCACACGTCACCACAGAATCTGCCTGGCTTCCTGTCTCGCAGGGCCGCCAATGGCAGCGCGGACCTGGTCAGGGAGGCGGGCCCAGCGTCTCCTGGACGATCCCTGGGCCGGCGGCAGGGATTTCCTGGTGCACGAGGGATCAGCTCCCCCGCAATTAAAAAGAAATGGCAGCGGGCTGCACACGGGGCACCACGAGGGGTAGGCACCCTTTCAATTCAATATAAAGCGGGGTGAGCTCCCGCTGCAGCAACTTAGCGGGGCAACGCCGGGTGGGCACCGGCTGTGAAAGATAAAGCGCCCCCAGGCGCTAACAGAAAATAAAGCGCTCTTAAGCGCTAGGGACAGCACACAAGCGCTTCCAGGCGCTAGAAGTTACAAGTCAAGCGCTCCCAGGCGCTAGAAGGAAGCACAAAGTCCAGTCAAAATAAAGCGCTCTCCCAGGCGCTGGGGGGGGGGGCAGAGTCCATCAAGCCCCCAAGGCAAAGACTACCATAGCAAAGGGGTCCCAGCAACAAAGTCTTTCAGGCATCCAGGGGCTGGGCAGGGCCCAGGGAGGCAAGCCTTCCCCTGGGCCCAAGCAGCAGCACGCCCCTGGCAGATTCAAGTAGGCACACAAGAACATTTTGTAAGGGGATCCAGCCCCTTTTTATACCATAAAATCCTTTATCTAGCAGGGTGCAGGCAGTGTGAGAACCAGCTACAACTGGTTATAGGGAACTCCTTTCAGTGTGAGGGGCAGAGGTGACAGCCGCCCAGCAGGAGGTGGAGCCAGCATTGTGGCAAGCAGGCACAGCCCTATTCACTCCCAGGTGCTATCTCCTCCCACCACTCTAGTTGCAGATGCAGTCATTCTACCAAGGGCTGACTCAGACAACCTCCTGGGGGCTCCCCAGCCCCTGTCACCCTCAAACCAGACAGTCAATCCACAAGCAGGCCCAGGCACACTCCTGGAGCCAGGCGCCAGCCAATCACGTGCCAGCAGACTCACTACAGCAGACTCACTACACACGCACACCCATGTCTAGAAGTGGCACTTCCACACTAGACACATTCATGCCACATACATCATTACGCAGCATTCAATCTCACGAGTTCGCACATACCAAACTCGACCCTGCAACTCCCCACACATCAGGAACTACCATGGTCACACAGATTCCCCATGCATTCCTATGGGAGGGCAGGTCACTCACCACACATACACAGAGAGCACACTTTACACTGTACCACAGTAAAAAAGTGTGCAAAGGCCTAAAATCACCAACACCAGGTCACAGAAACAGGCTAGGAAAGAGCAAAAAGTTTCGGGGTGAACCTGCCAAAATGGGCCAGGTCCAACAGTGTCCCTGAAATTGTTTTCACAAAAAGGTGTGTCACCAACATGAAAAGTTTGGAAAGCTGTGCACTACGGCATTGGCATGCAGTATACATTAATGGTTTCACACATAAACAAACTTGATTTGATCAAATATAGAATGCATGATGAAGTGGTATAATTGTTTAAATCTGTACATTTCATTTGGGTTTCAGATATGCCTCTGAAGAAGGGACCTTGCAATCCCGAAATGCATCGGGCATGAACGACAAAGTGCTGTGTTTTCACATTATTGTCATATGTTAAATTTGGTATCAAAGTAAAGCTTTGATGAAAAATTACTTTTTTCCTGTAAAAGAATATGTATTAAGTTCTAGCAGAATGGTACTAACAAGCACTTACAATGCAACGGTCTCGCCTTTGCAAAAGTTAGAGCTATTGGCATTGTAAATGACAAAATTCTTATTTATGTGTTGGTTTTGAAAACAGATAAATAAATGGCATTGTCATTTACAATGCCAATAGCTTTATCTCTTGCAAATGCGAGACCTATTGCATTTGCACCCACACACAGCGCCACACACACACAGAGCCATACACAGAGCCACACACACAGAGATCCACAAACACAGAGCCACACGCACACAGAGTGCCACACACACAGAGCGCCACACATACACACACAGCCACACACACACACAGAGCCACACACACACACAGAGCCACACACACAGAGACACACACACACAGAGCCACACACACACACACAGAGCCACACAGCCACTCACACGCACAGAGCCACACACACAGAGCCACACACACACAGAGCCACACACACCGAGAGCCACACACACACACACACACAGAGCCACACATACACACCAAAAAATAGAAATGTTGGAACCTTACATAAAATGTATGTTGTACTTCTTTAACAGGCAGAGGTCAGAGCTGGATATATATATATTTTTTTGCATATTTTATATAGCGCAAACTCGACCCGAAGGTATTGGAAGCGCTTGACATGAGCACTGTATTTACGTTACACATTCAGGCACGGGGAGATTAAGTGATTTGCCCAGAATCACAGGATGTGGACGTGACCTTGAGGCTCGAACCCTGGTTTCCAGCACCAGCGTCGGGCGTTTATGCCGACGGACCACATCCCCGCCCCTTTACGTGCAGTCACCTAAATGCTGGGAGTGATGGTTGTTCTTTGAGTTTCTGTGTATCTCTTGGTTTCATTGCACTCAAGGAAAGGTTATTCCTTTGGTGTTTTGCGCAAACATGTCAATTGACCTGCCACAAGCCTGGCTTGACTTCAAGCTTCAGAATCTGCTTGTGCTGCTAAATGGCAAAAATGACACACACCGTGGAATAAACTGAAAATCTATCATCCGCTCGGCTCCACTGGCTGCCCCAGTCAGTTTCATTCAGTAAATGCTCTGAAATGTGCTTTCCCTCTGTCATTAGTAGATCGAGTCCTTCGGCGTGTCTCGGCAAATCAAGCACTGAAGCAAAATAAGCACATGCATCGACAAAAAGCATTTTTTGTAGTCATTTCTTAAAAACAATCAAAAAGTTAAGCTATTAAGGCTATTAGGAAATGAGCAAAGGAGCCAGAAGCTACAGTACGGGAGCGAGTGCAACAGGAGAGAAGGATTACTTCAGTGAAACACTCCAGAGAGTAAATCACACAGACACGTGTAAAGAGTGTGTGTGAGAGAAACTGCAATGCATCAATGGCGTACAACTTGCAAAAAAAGCTAGTGGTTTAAAACGGAATGGACGTACATGCAACTGAATGGGGCTGTAGAAGAACAGGGCTGCATAGAGGAGAAGCGCAGCATGATATTACAAATAAGGATGACACCCTGTAAGTACAAGCCTGCTTAGTGGAGAAGTAATGTTGATTATGGAAACTCTCAAGCTCTCCCTGCTGATCCTGAAAATGCGCACGCCGCTGTTGTTGTTAACCCGGCACTCTGTATAATTTAACCAGCACCCAGCCAAAAGAGACCGACAGGAAACAAGCACTTGGTGCCCCTTCCCCTCTCCCCACCAGCGCCAGGACGCTTACGGGCAGCTGTGCGCTTTACAAGTCCAACACATTTACATTTACATCTCCCTGCCCAGAACTGACGAGTTGTCATTCAAACACGCCCCTGGAACTGATGAGCACAGCCCTTTGTTTCCAATTTGGATGTCTTCAGCGGAAGCACCTATGAACAAGTCATTAGGCAAGTTGTTTTTATTTTTTATTAGAACTACGGAACTTGTACTCTTAAATAACCCAGTATAACACTAGGTCAACAAGTCCCAGAATGCTAAGGAAATATAAAACCGGACTGGACTAAGTTGTCACACATGGACTGGGAAACTTGTCAGCTATGCAGAGGGGAGGCTGTCTGGGTATACCACTCCCTTTTTACCACATTACTGGTGCTTGTGCACACACAACCCCTACAGGGCCTTATACCACGCATAACATTACAATGTACTGGTATCAGGACACATTCCTGAATTAAACAAATGTATCACTTAAAAGTGATAGCACCTGGGTTTTACCTTGTACTATCAATAGTTACCTTAGTTTGCCCAGTCCAAGATGGTGTATGCTTAGTTTGCCCACGCCTACTTACAAGGCATAGTGCATTTATTATCTGGATGCTACACCATAAAGACTGATTCCCAGGCTAGGTTAGAAGAATCAATACAAGACGTAATAATAAAAACAATACTCTAAATCTTAATATTTTGTGCCAATTGTTTCCATGCCTTTACATTCATACAGCAGGATTACCCTGCCCTTTGAAGGCTGCACAATAGTGTGATCTCAACTGTGCCGAGTGAGAGAGAAAAGACATTTCCTGGTAGACTCCATTACGGTTTCACTGAAGCCGCCTGCCCTAAGCGTATAAATTATTTATACATAAAAGAAGGTCGACTTGCTTAAAAACGTCATGCTTCTGTATAACTAAGCCAAATAAAGTACACTAGTCTACAGTTAGATGAGTTTTTAGAAACAGGCATGAGGAGGATGAGTGGCCTGCGTGCTTAACCGGAGGGGGGGGGCAGCTGAGCGGCAGCCGAGGCGCAGAGCGAGCCTTATACGACCATGGCGGCTCCGTGCTGGCAGCCGGCCCGCACTCCGGAACGCTCTTCAAACACCCAGGTGACGGGACGGGGCCCCGCCATTTCCAGCACCGTGCGCTGGAGTATTTTAATGCTCTTCATTATGTAAACTTTACCAATGGATTTTTTCCCTGAAAGAGAGTCGGGCAAAACAAAGGCCGCCACAGAGGGCACTCCAATTAGATGAATCCCGGGTTCACGGCCGGCGCTACTGGAGAGAAGAGCGAATTCCTTCCGGCCTGCGCCCTGGCTAATGTATGCATTGCACCAGGGACTCATTTAGTTAATTCTAAATTGTGTCTTGCATGAAAAACAATGAGTCACGCAGACTTTTGTTGCCCTTTTATACAAAGCTCTAAATCACTTGTAGTTCTTTTGGCGGCAGCGCTTGTACTTTGAAGGGCTTTTAGCATCATGCACACCACAACGTTTTGTCCAAATTCTCCACAAACAAGAAGTACTGGTTTATGTGGTTCAATGCTGACTGGACCAGTCTTTAGCTAATGAGACAAGCGCTCGCCATTTGTCTCTAAGCCCCGTCCTTTTCAGATTGGGGGGCGTGTTTTTGACTTTCTTTCTAGGATGTAAACAACAGTCAAAAACACGCCCCCCGTCTGAAAAGGATGGGACTTACAGACAAATGGTTCTTCTTTCTATCTAAGCGCCGTCCTTTTCAGACTGGGGGCATGTTTTTGGACTGTTGTTTACAGCCTAGAAAGAATGTCAAAAACACGCCCCCCAATCCGAAAAGGACGGGGCTTAGTTCCAAAGAAGAATGTCACTGGGACCTCTTCTCCAATGGCTGGCCACCGTTTAGAAGGCCAGCCAATGGAGAAGAGGGGCGGGGTTAACCTCGCTACTCAAAGACATTAAATCTCGGGAGCTCGAGTGCGCATGTGCGCACCCGACGCCACGCGAGACCAAAAAATGCTGAATTGATTATATAATGAACAAGAAATAAATGTTTGAACAATGCAAAAAAGAAGTATATTGTGGTTCAAATTATGAGGAAATGCTGCTTCACCAGCAACACCCTCACAGAAGTGATGCCCGGCACACGGACACCCAACTTGAGCAATTGGCTCGCCGCCCATGTGCAGCCGACACCTGACCCTGAGCTCCACTGCATCTTCCTCAACGTCCTATCTCTCTGCAAGCACACCATAGAAATCTGGAACTCCATAACCACTCTCGCCATCACCCAAACCTGGCTCACCCCATCATCAGCACCCGACATTGCCACCGCCATGCCCCACCCAGCTACAAGATGATGCAAAGAGATTGCTCCGGCAGACACGGAGGAGGCATCCCCATCATTCACAAGGACACCCCCCAATGCACCCCCATGGAGGCCGACACCACACTGATCCTGGAGTACCTCAATTTCCACATCAAAACTGATGCAGAGACCACCTTCAAAGGAACTCTCACATACAGACCCCGGGCCCCGCTCTACCTTCTGCAACGCCATCGCCAACTTCATAGCTCCTTTGGCCATCGACTCCGAACATTATATCCTCCTAGGAGACATAAACTTTCATCTAGAGGACCCCAAAGACCACGCTCCTAGTAAACCTGGACAACCACAGATTCTCTCAGCAGGCCCGCACCCCCCCACATACTGGCAGACACACCCTGGACCCAATCTTCTCCTCCAGCAACAGATTAAATTCTCCCACACTACCGAATTGACGTGCACCAACCACAGCAGCGTTCAGTTCACCCTCACTGGCACTGCAAGCCCCCGACCAAACCCCCCCAACCCTACCGGAAATGGATCGGAATCACTGAACCCATCTGGATCTCCGCCTTTCAAAGATATCTCGCCCACCCCTGGCAACAACATCGAACTCTAGGCCCAACACCTTTCAAAGTGGATCTCCTTTGCCGCAGACACCCTCGCCCATTGAAAGACTCCTACAAAGACAGACCTACCAAATGAGCCAGCAGCTTCACCCCGAACTCCAGAACCTCAAATGCCACTGAAGAACACTGGAGAGACACTACCGATCCAGCGGGACCCCCCAACCACAAAACATTCGGATCAGCCCTCAGCAACTACTACCACCAACTGAAGGAAGCCGAGAAGGCCAGCCTCACCAACTTCATCGAAGCCAGCTCCAACCACTCCAAAGAGATCTTCTCCATTGTCACAGAGTTCTCCTGCGCTTCAGCCACCGAGTACTCCATCCATCCCTCCCACTCAGGCACTCAGGGACTCCCTAGCTGACTTCTTCCAACAGAGGATCTTGGACATCTACAGTAACCTTGACCACCAGCCTACCAACCTCAACCATCTTCACGTCTGCACCAATGCTACCGACGTGCCTAAACTCTCCGACTGGAATCAGCTCTCCACGAAGACACCTTCACCGGCATGATGTTAATCCACTCTGGCTCACTCAAGGACTCCTGCCCTCACCACATCTACAACCTAGGGAGAGAAAAGATCAGCACACACCTCACCAAAGCCCTCAACACCTCCATTATGACAGCCACAGTCCCGGCCAAACGGAAACACTCAGAAGTCAAGCCCCTTCTGAAGAAGCCCTCCGGCAACACCAGGGAACTCAAGAACTACCGACCCCTCTCTCTTCTACCCTTCAAAGTCAAAGTCCTGGAGAAGGCCATCAAATGCCAGATCACCAAATACCTTGAACACAACAACCTTCTTGACGCCTCCCATTTAGGATTCTGAACCAACCACAGCACCAAGACCACCCTGATAGCAGCCACCAATGACATCCGACGCCTCATCGACCAAGGTGAAACAAAGGCCCTCATCCTCCTCAACCTCTCTGCTGCATTAGACAATTCTTCCATAACACCCTCATCACCAGACTTTGACCGTGTTAGACCTGGCACCATTGGCTTGGGTCTCCCTTCCATTTTTCTCTTTTGTCTCATCTGTTTTTGTTGGTGTTAAGTGCTCTGTGTGCTGTTCTGCTGCCATTCAGTGCTACAGCGTGAATGCTCCCTATTGTAAATTGACCCAAGGGACATGATAGGAAAACCGAGTTTGGTATGCCTGAGCTCAGGATATTAGAGTGCATCTTGTGGTGAAGGTTATTTTCGTGTTCTGTGTTTGAAAGTGCCACTTTTGAAAGGTGGGTGTTTTCCGGCCTAAGCCTTCCAGTGGGCTCTGCTGTTATGTGTATTGGCTGTCTGGTTTTGGAGGGACAGGGCAAGCTGAGTGTGACCTAGAGTGAACAGAGAGATCTGCAGTTGGAGTATGGGGAGGGGTGACCCTTTGATCTGAAGCAGGACTGTGCCCGGCAAGGTGAATGATGGCTCCACCTCCCACTGTGCGTCTGATGGCAGACCCCCTCTTCCTGAAAGGCAGGATACCTCCTTGTAAACAAAGTGCTCCAGGACGACACCAAACAAAGTGCTCCAGGACGACACCAAACTGGTTCTGGCTGGGTTCGGGGGTCTTGTGACTGTTGAGAACAAAGGCTTTTTGGGGTATAAGTATCTATGCTGAAACCCCCCTACCCTAGTGTACGTGTCTATGGAACCATATATCAAAAGATCTCCCTCTAGACTACAACCACTGCATGCCGTGGCGTGGGTTCTGGTATGTGCATGGGAAATGTCCATGTGCGGTTCAGGTGGTGTATTGAATTTGCTACCCTAAATAATTGATTTTGGGTGTAATTTTCTAATGGTGCCACATAGTGCATGGAAACAGTTAGGTCTATCAATGTTCAGGCTATATACATTAATCAATGTCAAATGTTTCCCTTCTTCTAATATTCCTTGAAATATGAAGAAGCACATTGCATCATTACCAATTGTGCATATTGGCCCTTGTGATATATATAATAATAATAATAATAATAATCCACATTTGTAAAGCGCGAACAATCACCCGTAAGGGTCTCTAGGCGCTGGGGGCTGTCGGGAAGATTAAGCAAGCTATTGCCCAGAGTCACATGGTACTGGGCTAATCTACCGCTGGCACTGGGGATCAAACCATGATCCCCAAATTCCAACGTCAGTCGCCCTGGCCGCAGCGCCACACCTCTCCCCTTATATATGGCTACCGGTTTAGCGTATGCCAAAACCAATGACCCATTTTCCCATATGCACAATTGGTAATGATGCAAGGTGCTACATCATATTTCAAGGATGTGGTCTTAGGTGGACCAAACCAGGGGAGACATGGTGGAGCTGAGGGCATGCCTCAGGGGGAAAATAAATCACTGAATATAGTGAAACATGTGAAAGAGAACATAAGTATATGGGGAAAAACACTAAAGGTCGAATGTACGGGAAAGGAGGGGAAAATGCTAGGTACTACAGTAAAAAAAAGTCATGGGCAGCTAAAGACATTATCTGTATTGCAGATCATGATGGTAGACTCTGATATGAATATGCAGAATTTGAGGGAACCTTTCTAAATTAGTTTACAGACGTATATAAGTCACATGGTGCTCCTGACCCAGAGTAACTACAACAGTATTTGGTAGCTACTTCATTAGCTTGCCTGAGCAATTTCCAAAGGGAGTTCCTGACACAACCCTTCATTGTAGAAGAAATCAAAGAGGTTATTTGTGGTCTCCCAAATGAGAAGGCACCTGGTAAAGATGGCCTACCAGCCAAACGATCTAATACTTACTCAGACCTGCTGGCCCCATGACTCTTGGAAGTTTCTAAGGAGGCATTGACTAAAGGCGTGCTACCACACACTCTCCTAGAAGCACTACTGATTGTTCTTTTGAACCCCAATAAAAAATAGACAACTGTGAGCCCTATATGCCCCTCTCTCTAATACTCTGTGTTGACAAAATATTTGCTCAAATCATAGCAAACAGATTACTGCTGCTGCTTTCCGGAATGGTACTGCTAGACCAGGCTGGGTTTATTATCGGTAGGGCAACTACATACAATTTACGCACCTTCTTTGCCGTACTCCATCAAATGCAACCCAAGCTAGACGCTGTAGTGGTCTTTTTGGACTGCACCAAAGAATTTGCCTAACTTGAATGGTGGCACCAACAAATATTCCTGCCACAATAGGAGTCCCCGCTCCCTATCTGAAACTCGACACCACTCTTTATAAATCTCCTGAAACCAAGATATATATATATATATATATATATATATATATATTCACTGAAAAAACCATAGGTTTCAGGAGTTATATAGTTAGGAATTAGCTTTTACAAAACCTTTGAAATTCACTCAAAAAACTATAAGTTTTAGTGGTGTTATAGTTAGCTGGACATTTTACTCATACAAAACCATTGAAATTGCTCCTATATAGTTAGTTGTACTAAGTATATATCGCGCACCCGCAATCCACTGCTGATGATGTCACATATTAGATCATTCATGACATGGTCAGTGACATCACTGATGACATCTCAAATGACATCACTGATGACATCACTGATGACATCATCCAGTGAATGTGGTTTGCTTCGTTATTTAAATATGCATTATATATGTAGCAATTTGCATTGAAGAATGAGTGGATGTATATAAATAAATATTTGGATGGAGGATTTAGTAGCAGTGTAATTGACTGTTTACTTGACCAATTTATAATGTCTCACTAAATATAGTGGATAGTGACTAAACTGTGTGAATATCTGTATCACTTTGTCAGTTGTTGTGTAAACTGATTCTACAGTTGGTTACTAGCTATGTGAAAGTCTATATTAGTTATTGATTAGTTAACTGAGTATTTGTATGGGAGTGTGAAAGTGTGTGTGGTTCGGTGGAGGGTGTGTGACTGTCCAAAGATGTGTGAATAGTTTATTCAGTAGATATATGAAGTTAAAACTACATGTTCTAACAGTTTGGGTGAGGGAATCTCTTTATGGGTGTGGTGATGAGCAAATATATTTCTCAAAGGTACAGGTCCAACAAACTAGAAAAATAAAAGGCAGTGTATGTGTCAGTTGTTATATATAAATAAGTATACATAAGACACAATGATTGTGTGAGTGACTGTATGGATAACTGTATACTTGTAATAATGATTTTATAATTCACTAAGTATGACTTACTATCTAAATGAATAGAAGAAGTGTTGTTTGTATAAGTGTTTTGCTAAGTAAATATGTAAGTATGATCCATTGTTTGCATAAGTGAGTAGGATGACTTCATATGTGAATAGGATGCGTGCTGTTGTTTAATGTCGATATAGATATATAAGTATTTTTGATAGTGTTCTATTGTTCATTGACAGCATGTATGAGTGAATCCATAGGTAAGGGATTAGATGTGTGTATACATGTATGAATCACTGAGTGGATTTTTAGATACTTGTATTGCTGTGACAATGGATTTAAATATGATACTCTGTATTTTACAAAGAGTGATGAAAAATTGTAATAGTGTATGAAAAGGTGTATGTGATTGTCACGTGGATGATGTCATCAGTGATGTCATCAGTGATGTCATTTGAGATGTCATCAGTGATGTCACTGACCATGTCATGAATGATCTAATATGTGACATCATCAGCAGTGGATTGCGGGTGCGCGATATATACTTAGTACAACTAACTATATAGGAGCAATTTCAATGGTTTTGTATGAGTAAAATGTCCAGCTAACTATAACACCACTAAAACTTATAGTTTTTTGAGTGAATTTCAAAGGTTTTGTAAAAGCTAATTCCTAACTATATAACTCCTGAAACCTATGGTTTTTTCAGTGAATTTCAAAGGTTTTTTTAAATGCTAATTCCTAACTATATAAGGCCTGAAACCTATGGTTTTTTCAGTGAATTTCAAAGTTTTTTTTAAATGCTAATTCCTAACTATATAAGGCCTGAAACCTATGTTTTTTTCAGTGAATTTCAAAGGTTTTTTAAATGCTAATTCCTAACTATATAAGGCCTGAAACCTATGTTTTTTTCAGTGAATTTCAAAGGTTTTTTAAATGCTAATTCTATTAGCGGATAATGTTTAAATATATTAATATCCTAGTGGGACCACCTGAGCAGCCCTAGGGGGTCAGGGTGTTTCTACCCTGCCCCCTTTTTGTGTTCTACACGTTTGTTTTTCTGCTTTCTTGTGCCTAATTCCTAACTATATAAGGCCTGAAACCTATGTTTTTTTCAGTGAATTTGCATGGTTTTTTAAATGCTAATTCCTAACTATATAAGGCCTGAAACCTATGGTTTTTTCATTGAATTTGCAAGGTTTTTTAAATGCTAATTCCTAACTATATAAGGCCTGAAACCTATGGTTTTTTCAGTGACTTTGCAAGGTTTTTTTAAATGCTAATTCCTAACTATATAAGGCCTGAAACCTATGTTTTTTTCAGTGAATTTCAAAGGTTTTTTAAATGCTAATTCCTAACTATATAAGGCCTGAAACCTTTGTTTTTTCAGTGAATTTCAAAGTTTTTTTAATGCTAATTCCTAACTATATAAGACCTGAAAGCCCACCAGGAATCTCCAGTATGCACCAGGGGACTGCATTGCAGAGAGGTGTAATTAAGCCACGGCCCTTTTTACACCTCTCTGCAACGCAGCCCCCGTGCATGTTTGAAGAGGGGGAACTCATTCCCCCTGCATACTGGGGGCCCCTGGGGGCCAACTAGCCCACCTGGAACCTCCAGTATGCGCCAGGGGGCTGCATTGCAGAGGTGTAATGAGGCTATGCCCTTGTTACACCTCTCTGCAACGCAGCCGCCTGACGCGTTTGCAGAGGGGGAACTAATTCCCCTTGCATAATGGGGTCCCTGGGGGCCAACTAGCCCACCAGGACCTCCAGTATGCGCCAGATGGTTGCATTGCATAGAGGTGTAATGAGGCCACACCCTTTTTTACACCTCTCTGCAACGCAGCCCCCGTGCATGTTTGAAGAGGGGGAACTAATTCCCCTTGCATACTGGGTGTCCCTGGCAGCCATCTTGTGCCTTGTTAGAACCAAGGCACAAGAAAGCAGTGAAACAAAGGTGTGAAACTCGCAAAGGGGCCAGAGTAGAAATACCCTGACCCCCTAGGCCTGCTCAGGGGGTCCCACAAGGACCCCCAAGGCAAAAAAAAAATATATTTTTTTTTTAAGTAGCGGGGTACAAAAAAACAATAAAAAAATATAAAACAACAATAAGAATAAAAAAACAGTTCTTTTCAGAACTACCTCCAATTTATATAAAAATGCTACATTTAAAAAAAACTCTCTTTCTTTTTTTCTCCAGGGTACGCGTACTGGTTCGTGTACCGATACGTGTACCGGGGCGCGCACCCCCTCAAAAACAGAAAAAAATAATAATGAGTGTGTGTGTGTGTGGTGTGTGTGTGGGGGGGTGGGTGTGGGGTGTGTGTGGGGGGTATGTGTGTGGGGGGGTATGTGTGTGGGGTGTGTGTGTGTAGGATGTGTGGGTGTGTGTGTGTGTGGGGGTGTGAGAGGAGTGTGTGTGAGGTGTGTGTGGTGTGTGTGTGTGTGTGTGTGTCAGAGGTGTGTGTGTGTGGGGAAGGGGTGAGGTGTGTGTGGGGGATGTGTGGGGTGTGTCTGTGAGGTGTGTGTGTGTGGGGGGGAGTGAGGTGTGTGTGGGTGGGGGGTGGGGGGTGTGTGGGTGTAGGTGGGGGTGTGTAAGGTGTGTGTGTGGGTGTGTGGGGTGTTTGGGTGTGGGTGGAGGTGTGGGTGTATGAGGTATGTGTGGGGGGTGTATGTGGGGGGTGGGTGGGTGTGGGGTGTGTGTGTGTGGGGGTATGTGTGTGGGGCACCCCTCAAAAAAAGGAAAAAAATTATAAGTGTGTGTGTGGTGTGTGTGTGTGGGTGTGTGTGTGTGTGGGGGGGTATGTGTGTGGGGTGGGTGTGTGTAGGATGTGTGGGTGGGTGTGTGGGGTGTGTGTGTGGGTGTGTGTGTAGGTGTGTGTGTGGGTGTGTGTGTGTGAGGAGTGTGTGTGTGGGTGTGTGTGTGTGTGTGAGAGGTGTGTGTGTGGTGTGTGTGTGTGTGTGGGGTGTGTGTCAGAGGTGTGTGTGTGTGGGGGAGGGGTGGGGTGTGTCTGTGAGGTGTGCGTGTGTGTGCGGGGGGGGAGTGAGGTATGTGTGGGTAGGGGTGTGTGGGGTGTGTGGGTGTAGGTGGGGGTGTGGGGGTGTAAGGTGTGTGTGTGGGTGTGGGTGTGTGTGGTGTTTGGGTGTGGGTGGAAGTGTGGGTGTGTGAGGTATGTGTGGGGGGGGGGTGTGGGAGGGGTGGGTGTGGGGTGTGTGTATGTGGGGGTATGTGTGTGGGGTGTGTGTGTGTATGAGTAAAATGTTCAGCTAATTATAACTGGTGTCAAACCTATGGTTTTCTCAGTGAATTTAATAGGTTTTTTAAATGCTAATTCCTAACTATAACTGGTGTGAAACCTATGTTTTTTTCAGTGAATTTCATAGTTTTTTTAAATGCTAATTCCTAACTATAACTGGTGTGAAGCCTATGGTTTTTTCAGTGAATTTCAAAGGTTTTTTAAATGCTAATTCCTAACTATATAAGGCCTGAAACCTTTGTTTTTTTCAGTGAACTCGCAAGGTTTTTTAAATGCTAATTCTATTAGCGGATAACATTTATATATGTTAATATCCGTATGGGACCACCTGAACAGCCCTAGGGGGGTCAGAGTGTTTCTACAAGGCCCCCAAATCTTTTTTTTTTTCTTGTAAAAAATTGAGGTACGCTTACGGTGCGCGTACCGGTACGCGCACCGTAAGCGTACCCCGCGATTTTCCGATTTTTAAAAAAAAAAATTTTTTTGGGGCCTTGGGGGTCCTTATGGGACCCCCTGAGCAGGCCTAGGGGGTCAGGATGCTTCTACCCTGTCCCCTTTTTGAGTTCTACACGTTTGTTTTTCTGCTTTCCTGTACCTCAGTCTACCGAGGCACAAGATGGCTGCCAACAGTTTCTGTTTTGGAGTGTTGACAGACATTGGCAGCCAATCAGAATGCAGCTCGCGCACTAGAGGTACGCGTACGGTACGCGTACGTGCGTGTACCGTAAGCGTACGGGTAAGCTCACGGGTAAGCTGCCATAGATATATAAATTTTTTTGAACCTAAATTACTCAAAATCCTCTGGAGCACATATCTTGAGAAATAGCAAAGGCACATCGGGCTACCAGTCCCTACAATTTTGCCAAGTTTGGTGAAAATCCATTCAGCCGTTCGGGCTAAAAGTGTGACCGACCGTCCTATGGAAAATAACATGGGGAAAACATGTTTTGGGACCCCCCTTTTATCTCGGCCCCCGCTTGACGGATCCCCCCCAAACTTTCAGGGAAGGACCGGAGCGCCGCGAGGCAAAGTTGCTGAAAAATTCAGGCAGATTCCCCAACCGGCGCCAAAGTTATTCCCAATAGAATGTTGCGATTTCCCTATGGAAAACAATCCTAACTATATATACCTACTGGCGACCGCCAGTAGGTAATATATATATATATATATATATACACACACACACACACACACACACATATATATGTGAATCTTCTCCCCTATACCTATACAATGCAGCACCTGACAGTGATGCCACTCTTGCTGCTAGTATTTGCAATAGCGCTTGAACCACTAGCTGCCAAGCTTCAGAAAATCACATGCAATTTGCCCTGCTGTTCCACGACCGTCTCCTGCTGATATTGTTCTATGCCGATGATATCACCCTCTACCTCAGGGAACTCCGGGGAAGCCTCAATCCCAAACTTTGGGAAATTACGAGGTTTTGCACTATTGTCCGGGCTCACCATTAATTGGAATACATAAGCTATCTTCCCACTTACTACAAGGACCTAGTGGAACTTGAGTTTCCGCTGCAATGGTGCACCGAGCCTGTTAAATATCTGGGGATCTGGCTGCGCCAGGGCTCAGGGGAAATAATGGCTAGAGCGGCCAACTTTGAAGGTGGGGAACCAGGTTAGAGTCTGGCGGGAGGCTCAAGCATCCTGTGATTCTTGGCAAATCACTTAATATAACCCTGCCTGAAAAAAGTGAATGTGTCCGTCTGTAATGCAACTGGTGCTCATGTAAAGCATTCTGATTCCTTCGGGCCGAGTTCGCGCTGTATACAACAACAAAAAAAAGAAAATTATGGTTGTGCAATTACTCACCTGGAGGAAGATATTGACATATGGCTTAAACTGCCATTATTCATCGCTGGCAGGATGGGATTGATAAAAATGGTAGAATTACCAAAATTCGTGTACGGTACTAATTCATCAATATTTCCTTTACACTCGCCCCAGGCAGGCGGGCTTCCTTATCGCCCCACTCCCTTTTTTCTGTGAGGAGGGAACAAAAGACGGTATCACAAAAACATAATTTAAAAATCCACACATGGGCAGACTTACATGAAGGAGGGCGTTTTATCTCTTTGGATTCGCTTATGACACGGGCACACTTAAACGCTACTTCCTCACGGTTACTTAGAACCATACTATACCGGGAAAAGCTAACCGCACTCCCGCCCTTTGAGATTCCGGCTAGAGCCGGTTAGAATGTGGATCCTGACACGACCCTCACACACGAAACCTGGGGAAACCGATGATGCTCATAGCCTGGAATGGCACTATTCCCACGTAGGAGGCTGCACCTGATTCGTTAAAGATTCCTCCGTAGAATGCACTATAATACCCCGCGCGCGCTGCACTGGCAGTTGAGAGGACTCCTGCTGTGAGCGGTTTGGAGAAGCGGGCGCGCGATCCCTCCACTTAGAGTGCGCGTGCCCTGGCATTTTCCGCTACTGGCAACAAACAATTTGCACCATTCAGGATGTCGCTCTGTCGATTCCTCAGACTGTCACTGCACCTTTGGTCTGGGTCAAACACACAGGAAAGTGTTGCGCTCCTGTTGGGCAAAGCAGGGCCGGTTCTAGGATTCTGGGGGCCCTGGGCAGAAAGCGAATTTGCAAGGCCCCTTTAATGTGCCCAGACGTTACACATTCAGGGCTGCCTGCATCTCAATAGATGCCCCTGCTCCTCTAGCTGCAGCCCCTCCCTCTTCTTAAGTGCCTCTTAACAGCTCATAAAGCGCTGGAGGTGTGAGGGTTGGTTATCTGCAGAAAGTGTTAATAATAATTCTGCCAGGGAGCTCAACAGGGGGACAATAGCCATCCCGCTGTGCCACCGCGCTTGTAGGGGGTGGAGGCCTAGTTGCTGTACACACCGGAGGAAAGTGTTCTCTTGCAACTGGGACTAACTACCCCCTACCCCTCACCCCCCTCAGGTACGCTGTGCTACAACAAATCAATGAGGCCGGGGGGGGGGGGGGGGGGGAGGGGGGGGGGCTAGGGTGGAGCACTTGTAAGGTCGTCCCACCTTTAATGCCATAACATGGCTGTGTCGCGTTGGTACGGGGCCCCAAGTTAAAGAACTGACTACGGGGCCCTGGGCAGCTGCCCACACTGCCAATGCCTAGCGTGGCCCAGGGCCAAAGGTTAGTAGTAGCTAAACGCTGGGGACGAGGTCGCTGTCCCACCACTAAACAGTGGCTGGCACAACCGACTTACTGCTGTGAGCAAATTTAACTTCAGGAAGATTTTCTACCCAAAGCATCATGGCAAAAAGACATCTGTCTGGACTTGTTCAAGCAATGCTTAGTAGATCAGAACCAGAGGCTACTTCTTAAGAACCACCAAAGCCATGAGGCTGTGTGTAGGGTGAAACGTTTTGGTTAAGTGTGGGGTGTGTGGGCGAACGTGGGAGACATAGCTGAACTAAATTTTGAGGATGACATTTACAGAATGGTACATGTTTCGTGTAGTATCTTTTCTACAATTTTTCCTCGTTCTATAACGCCGAACATCTTAACTTAAATTAAAAAAAAGAAGTTCTTCAGAGGTACTTAACTTATTAAGTGGTGCAGACTTTGAAAACTGCTGAAAATTTCAAATGGTAAAATACCCAATTACCTGTTCTAGCAAGGGAGGAACCCCTCAGTACAAACCACTGAACCAGGATGCCACAGATGTCAAAGACATAAACACAGATTGTGGTAGCCCTCGAACAAAGAAGCATACAACGTTTCACAGGTGTTTCCCTTCAGTGGAGCAATAAATAGTGCTTCAAAATAATGATATGCATGAGGCTTTCACATCTGTTCCAGATCCTTAAACGAGAGCGCCAGTAGCATGGTAGCTGAGTCACAGTTCACACTAAAACACAAAGAACAAAAAATAACGCCACACGCTTCTGTAAAATCACTTATCCTTGGAGCCACAAACAATTTTTAAACAGTATGCAGGTTTGCAGGTTGTTCAGAATCCATTGTGGATGTAATTCAGGGATACTTTTCAAGGAACTGAGAAACTGTATGTTTTCGTAGTAATTTTCAGCTCGGATAAACCCCACAAAATACATGCACTACATTCCTTTGTTTCTTGTTTTCTCTTTCAGTTGTCTTGCCTCAAGTCCCTCTTCCCTCCACCCAACCCAATCGGCAGCCCTGGGAGGGCTGGTCAAGTGACTAGATCTCTGCACCTCCCTCCCTTGTCCAAGAGATTAACATCCACTTCCTTACTTACCTTCCCTGCCAGAGAATCCAGCCTGGTACAAAAGGGGGTGGTGATCAGGGCACAAGTCCTAAAAAAATAAGTGGGGGGACGCTGATGTGACGACAGGAAGTGACCTCACAAAAGGTGGCTTGCACCATCAGACTCATTGCCTCCTCTCGCTCACCCCTTAGATGCGTTTGCATCAGAGGAGCCAGCGCGTGAGCAGCGTTCTGAATGAGCTCCAATCTCGCCCCGGAGAGGCCAAAGAGTGAATGTGTGACTCCATTTGCTCCAGTTATCGAACTCCCGGTAAAATAAGTGGGGGGACTCCGTCCACCCGCGTGGTACCCCTACTCGAGCCCTGGTGGTGATGGACGGGGCATCTGAACCAATCAAACACTCACACCCAGTCAACAGATCTGGGTTTAATCCATCACCGTTCTTTAGCCCGCTCTGCCACCCCAGTTCAGACATGGCCATATGCAAATCAGTCTGACCCTGTGCCTCATGGGAACAGTCCAGCCCGAACTGCCAAGCCATGCCTTCCCTGGACCAGAAACATGCTTCCTAGGACCGGTTCTGGCATTTCAGCCATCTTCAGCCTGGCTTGCTTGAATCCAGTGGCAAAGTGAGCAAGGGACTCACGTCTGAGCATACCCTGCCAACTTGTGGCGAACAAAGCGGTACAAAAACGGGTGGTGATGGACGGGGCAAGCGCCTTGAGACCCTATGGGTGAGTAGTGCGCTATATAAATGCCCGAACTTGAACTTGAACTTATGAACCAATCAAACACTCACACCCAGTCGTGAGAGAATCCAGCCTGGGCATCCAGGTGCAGGGCAGAAAGGTTAAGGGCATTTTCCCAAGGTTGCTTCCCTCATTGGCCCTGTCAAAACCTAGGGCCCGATCCCCGGCCCATTGATGATCATCACACAACTATCCTTCCGCCAAACCATCTCTACTCCTGTTCATCTGACCACTAATAATATTCTGTACACACCTACAATCAACAGCAGAGTTGGTTCTTGGATCACTGGACATCCATTTATGGTGTTACCACTAGGTCACTTCATATCGACTCCAGAGGGTACTGTAACCAGCACAAGCCATGGGCACCCTGCTCTAGCTTCTGGGTGGACACCACAGTGAATTTATCTAGGCTGCCTATGCGCAGGGAAAAGCATGTGCTGCTCTGTCACTCTTAGGTCGAACCTAGCAAACAAAGTCTGAAAAATGCCTGGCACGGTTAAATCTCGATGAAGGAGAGCTGAATGCCATTTAGAAGCTGGGCAGTAGGCTAGACCTTCAACTTGTGATTTTCCGCGTTGGTTCTCCTCCTCATCTCTTGGCTATTTGTTGTTGAGCTTGCTCATGCTGATATTATTCCCCTGGCTCCTTGTAAACAGAACGTTCTCTTAATCGTTCATAAAATGGGCTCCTAGGATCTTTACACTGGTTGCCAGTGTCCAGTGCATCCCTTAGGGCTGCTCCTTTGTTGCTTCTGGATGGACCCAATACAGCCGTTTAGCAGGAAGCACAAAAGCAGTACATGCCCTTGGCTCGCTATCCTCTCCTGGGTGGAACCTATAGAGTTATTACTCTGGTTGCCTGTAACCAGATTACTAATGTCATTTGCGCCTCTGTCACCTAAAGGTGGCCAACGAGCATGTACAGTGGATGGACCCTGCCACTTGTACATGCTCTTTGGTCACTTTTAGGTGACAAAGGGGCAAATCAGGCTTGTAGGTAACCCCTCCTCACGTTCTGAAGGACTTCAATATTAAGGTCACCTACTGTGGCTGATGCTTCGGAGGTTTCTACTGAGCATCTGCCACTACTCCCTGTTTAATGGACATGCCTTGAGCTGCACCTTAATTGCTCCTGAGTGGCTCCTACTGAGGGACCTCAAACAGGCACAACAATAAATTCAGTGCAAACACAAGGAGACGATGGACGGAGCACTGAAACTTTTCACACACTCACCCCCAGTCACAGATCTGGGTTGAATCCATCATCTTTCTTAAGATCACTTCACCACCCCAGTTCAGACACAGCCATGTGCAAATCAGTCTTGACCCTGTGCCTCATGGGAACAGTCCAGCCGGAACTGCCAAGCCATGTCTTCCCTGGACCTGAAACAAGCATCCTAGGACCGGTTTTGGGGTAACACCCCTCATCAGCCAGGCTATCTTGAATCCAGTGGCAAAGTGAGCAAGGGACAATGCAGGCATTCTATGTCACCACTGTTCCTGCCTTTTCATGCATAGGTGCAACGACTTAAGATAAGATCAGAGCACCACTCTGACACAAAGCCAAAAAGCTTCCTGCATAGGCACACTGCAATTCAGCACTCTTCCAACCCATCACTTCTTCATGGTGCTGCAGTCCGCTAATGCAATTTGGTGTCTCTTCGGGGTAAGAAGTGCTATATAAATGCAAATCTAATACACTACACTGAGATAAGTAAGTAACAGCAACTCAACACCTCTCTAACACACTTCACCACTCAACAAGTATCCAACTCAGCACTGCAGCTGACCCCAGCCTTCTGAAAAGAGGCCACAGTGGATACCACAAAAAAAGAAGAAGAAGCAGGTAGGATCACGATTAGGAAAGAATGTATAAAAAGAGAAAGAGTGGATAATCCTTGAAAAAGTAACCAAAACTTGTTGAATGGATATCAACATAGACCAGAGGACCAGAAAACGGTAACTGGACATAATATCGACTACATAATATCGAATGGACAAAATATCGACGGAAAAATATCGACATTAACAAAATATCGACTATAGGAATATCGTTGAAAAAAATATCGACTGCAAAAATGACCCAAAAATATCGAATACAAAAATATCGACTTAAAAATATCGACTAGACAAAATATCGAAATATAGTGAAAGTAAAAAATATCGAGAAAATGTTAGAAAATATTGATTTTATAAAATAATATATATATAATATATAAATAAATAGTACCAAATGTTTAGGAGCGGGTTGTGGGTTTATAGGGGAATAGGGTGGGAAGTAATTTAATAATAATTAATTAGTTAATATATGTGTGGTAATTGTTTTAATTAGATTTTAATTGGTAATTAATTAATATTAATTAGTTAATTGTTTAATTGATTAATTAGCATATAATTTAATTGATTAATTGATTAATTGATTATTAATAATTAATATTTTTTAAAAAAAATTGTATATGATTTTCATTGATACATTGGTTATTAATTAATAATAATTAGTGATTTATTGTATTAAGAATTAGTATATTATTTACATTTATTAATTGCTAACACATTAATTATAATTAGTTAATGATGTAATTAATATATTGCATATCATTTAAATAAATTAATTGGTAATTAATTTATAATAATGACTTAATTACATTAATTGTATACATTTAAATGTAATGTGTTAATTAATGTTGATGTTAATTAATTAATTGGAATTAAACAATATTAATTAATCTAAATTATTATTATAGCTAATGTGATAATATATTTTATAATAGTTTTTTGAAAAATAATTGTTTTTTATATATTTATGTTTAATGTTGTGTTCATTATTATTTATAGTGTTCTGGCTTAGTTTCATAGTTTTTGTTATAGGTTAATTGTTTAGGGTTCTGGGTAATTTTGGTAGTCGTGAGTGAAGGTGTATTTAGTGGGATTTGGGAAATTTTTAAGTTTGTGGGTAAATGGGTATTTTTGAGGTTGAGGGTCAGTTTTCTGTTCTTGTGTAAAGGGCTATTTGTAGAGTTCAGGGTCAGTTTTCAGTTTGTGGGTAAAGGGGTATTTGTAGGGGCCAGGGTCAGTTTTCAGTTTGTGGGTAAAGGAGTTTTTTGGAGGTTCAGGGTTAGTTTTCAGGTTGTGGGTGTAGGGGTATTTGTAGGGTTCAGGGTCAGTTTTCAGTTTGTGGGTAAAGGGGTATTTGTAGGGTTCAGGGTCAGTTTTCAGTTTGTGGGAAAAGGAGTATTTGTAGGGTTCAGGGTCAGTTTTCAGTTTGTGGGTGAAGGGCTATTTGTAGGGTTCAGGGTCAGTTTTCAGTTTGTGGGTAAAGGGGTATTTGTAGTGTTCAGGTCAGTTTTCAGTTTGTGGGTGTAGGGGTATTTGTAGGGGTCAGGGTCAGTTTTCAGTTTGTTGGGAAAGGAGTATTTGTAGGGTTCAGGGTCAGTTTTCAGTTTGTGGGTGTAGGGGTATTTGTAGGGTTCAGGGTCAGTTTTCAGTTTGTGGGTAAAGGGGTATTTGTAGGGTTCAGGGTCAGTTTTCAGTTTGTGGGAAAAGGAGTATTTGTAGGGTTCAGGGTCAGTTTTCAGTTTGTGGGTGAAGGGCTATTTGTAGGGTTCAGGGTCAGTTTTCAGTTTGTGGGTAAAGGGGTATTTGTAGTGTTCAGGGTTAGTTTTCAGTTTGTGGGTAAAGGGGTATTTGTAGGGTTCTGGGTCAGTTTTCAGTTTGTTGGGAAAGGAGTATTTGTAGGGTTCAGGGTCAGTTTTCAGTTTGTGGGTGTAGGGGTATTTGTAGGGTTCAGGGTCAGTTTTCAGTTTGTTGGGAAAGGAGTATTTGTAGGGTTCAGGGTCAGTTTTCAGTTTGTGGTTGTAGGGGTATTTGTAGGGTTCAGGGTCAGTTTTCAGTTTGTGGGTAAAGGGGTATTTGTAGAGTTCAGGGTCAGTTTTCAGTTTGTTGGGAAAGGAGTATTTGTAGGGTTCAGGGTCAGTTTTCAGTTTGTTGGGAAAGGAGTATTTGTAGGGTTCAGGGTCAGTTTTTAGTTTGTGGGTAAAGGGGTATTTGTAGGGTTCAGGGTCAGTTTTCAGTTTGTGGGTAAAGGAGTATTTGTAGGGTTCTGGGTCAGTTTTTAGTTTGTGGGTAAAGGGGTATTTGTAGGGTTCAGGGTCAGTTTTCAGTTTGTGGGTAAAGGGGTATTTGTAGGGTTCAGGGTCAGTTTTCAGTTTGTGGGTGTAGGGGTATTTGTAGGGTTCAGGGTCAGTTTTCAGTTTGTTGGGAAAGGAGTATTTGTAGGGTTCAGGGTCAGTTTTCAGTTTGTGGTTGTAGGGGTATTTGTAGGGTTCAGGGTCAGTTTTCAGTTTGTGGGTAAAGGGGTATTTGTAGAGTTCAGGGTCAGTTTTCAGTTTGTTGGGAAAGGAGTATTTGTAGGGTTCAGGGTCAGTTTTCAGTTTGTCGGGAAAGGAGTATTTGTAGGGTTCAGGGTCAGTTTTTAGTTTGTGGGTAAAGGGGTATTTGTAGGGTTCAGGGTCAGTTTTCAGTTTGTGGGTAAAGGAGTATTTGTAGGGTTCTGGGTCAGTTTTTAGTTTGTGGGTAAAGGGGTATTTGTAGGGTTCAGGGTCAGTTTTCAGTTTGTGGGTAAAGGGGTATTTGTAGGGTTCAGGGTCAGTTTTCAGTTTGTGGGTAAAGGGGTATTTGTAGGGTTTAGGGTCAGTTTTCAGTTTTTTGATAAAGGGGTATTTGTAGGGTTCTGGGTCAGTTTTGGCCTTTAGGGTCAAGGGGTCTTTTTAGTGTTTTGGGACAGTTTTGGGTATTTTAGAGTGCTGATGTATAGTTTAACTTAACAGTGATACATTAAATTTATTACACGAAAATAGATATTATTATAACTTTACATTAGTACACTTTATTTAGATAAAAACAATTTATGTATTAGCATGTTTCCAGACAGTAGCTAGAGTGGAGTTGGAATTCTAATTATTAATTGGTTGGTGTCCAGCACCATCAGTAATATTACCAACACTGGAGTTGGATTAATAAAAATACATTGGTTAGTCTCCACCACATTTTATGGTATTACCTTGAGTGTAGTAGGAATAGTAAAATAATTTTTGCTAGTGTCCTGCAGCTTCTATGATTTTAGATTGACTGGAGTAGTAACAATACATATAAAATTGGTCAGTGTGCAGCACATTTGTATACATTTGTTCATTACTGTATTTTAATAATAAAAAATTATGCAACATAGATGTTTTCAAATTAGTTTATTAAACATTTTTTAATTTTTTTATTGTGTACTACAATAAAATCAAAAACAAATATAACATCACATTTTTTTTTACTTTTATTATTCACACAATAACATCTTTACATTTATATACATGTGGTCAATGTAAACAATAATTTGGATTACTAGATTCTTTCAGTAAATTTTGCATATTCCCATCAGTCATTTACAATTTAAAGTATTTATATAGAAATACATTAAACAATGATTTGTTATATATTTCTTACATTAATATTTAATAATGTTAATATTAAATATTAATATAATAAAATATATAATACATATTTCTTTTTAACAAGTAACATGACTATTATTACATTTCTTAGGATAAATTGAAATACCAAAATAAATTTTCTTGGTGTATATTTCACACAATGTTGTTTTTACATAAAACATATAAATCGCTTTGGTTGTAAAGTTTATAATTGTATAGGGAAACAATATGTTTAATTATAATATCTGGTATTTATCAAATATTAGTAAAGCAATTATATAATTTTGTTATAATTAGAAATAATTATATAATCTTTTTTTACTAATTAATAAAAATAATAATTATTTTAATAATTATTATTATTATTAATTAATAAACATAAACATTCATTGATTATTAACAAAAATATATATATTCACAGATAAAATAGAGACTTTTTTCAGGCCATTCTTTATATACTAAATGGTTCTACTTGTTATATTAATAACAATAAATAAGTTATATTATTTATCATTATTAATTATTCCCATAAACATTTATAATGTTTTATAAAAATTATACACAAAATTATTCATATAAATATACAGAATAACTAAATATTTACATCTTTTATTCAAAGTTTTACATAATTATTTTATATTATTAATATATAATACATATTATATATTAATTTATATTAAATATATTATTTTTTGTTAATAAAGGAAAATTGTCATGAGTATAGTGTATTAATTTGTTACATTATACATGTGTATGTATTATATATTTTTTATTTCACATTGTTTATTCTATTATCCTTTTACACAAATGGGTTAAGGGGACTACTTTTTTACCGCGTAAGGTTATTGCGCTCCATTCAGGACTGGAGAAGCTCGCGGTTGGGAGTTGCTTCGCGTGGAGAGAGGTAAGGTTATTTTTTAATACAAATTATAAGTAAGTGGTCATGTTTGAGGGTGTAATCAAACTCTGTAGTGTTTTTTGGTGTATGTATTATTAGTTTAAGTAGCGTTTGGGTGAAAAGTCTGCGTTATAGATGTGTCGTGCTTTTTTTCCTTCAAGTCTAATTTTAAGTGTTCGGAAATGTCTTCTTACATGGTTAATGTTAATTGTTAGTATATTTACAAATGTGAAGGGGGTATTTGTGGGTGGCTTTCGTTATGTATGTTATTTTACAGGTTTCGGTTCCTCGCATGAAAACTACATGGAAGGAAGCGTGTTTTTTAACGGAGAAACAAATGTTTAAGTTATTAAGCTTATATTTTGACTTTTATCTCCTATTTTTCGTGTTTGCCTGGAGCGTTTTTTTCACTTTTTAAACCTTTTTCGGGTTTTTTGGAGGGTTTCGAATCGGATTGATACTTTGATATGCGTGACCGTTTTTTTAAAATTGTGTGTATATAACTTTAAATCCTAACGTGTACACACTACTGTTTTCGGGATTTCCTGGAGCGTTTTTTTACGTTTTACAATTTATTTTCGGGTTTTTGAGGGTTTCCCATATTGGAATAGTAAGATATTGGATTGGATTGTATGGATTGATTTTTCCTTGATTGCGTCTCTCAATTCCAAAAATTGTAAGTATTTATTTTACAATTTTGATTGGGTGGGAAATGTCGATTTCTAATGTTATGTGTATGTTATAAAAAATTATAAACATTGCATATTTGTTACGAATTTTTTTACATATTTTTTAAAAGTTTGTCAAACAAATATGTTTTATTTATAATTCATTATATATGTTTATGACATGTGATTTTTATTAGTATTGTAAGAAGACATTCGTATATTTACTTGACATTTTTATAGAAGACTTTTTGCTATTATTGCCAGGTATTCTAAACCTCTAGTTGTAGGGTATAATGTGACTTGACTTTGAAGTAGTCGGAACATTTGTTGGGTTTGTTTAGTGAGTTTGGGCCCTATTTGTGACACTGATTGTTCCATTCTTAGTTCCTGATAGCTTTGTTCTTTTTTCAAAGCTTCAAGAAGGTTGTGGAATGTGGGTTTGCCTCTGTTTGTAGTTGCTTGGAAAGCATTATGCCACCCTTCAACACTGTTGTTGGTTTTCGCCTCTTGGTTTAAAGTACTGAGATAGACATTCCACCAAGGGATTTGGAATTTGGGCTGGCGTCGATGTCCTGATCTGTGCAACCTTCCCACCCAAGTGTCTTCAAAATAGTCTAGCAATGGTGTTAGCTTATCCTCATTCCTCTTATAATATGCGCTGTCAATTAATAAATTGTAATGTTCAGCAACATCTGTAACAGGGACGTAGGCCAGGGCTATTAACTTTTTAACTTGATAGGCAAAGGTGCTATCTGTAGAGTATAGTACACTTAAAGTAGATTTTTGGAGATGCCTCCATATACTCTGATTAAAATGATAATAGCAACCCTGGATTGCTGTGTGGGGAAATGTTCTCAAAATGCTATTTATCATAGCTAATTCGAAATCAATAATTATTTTTTCGGGAAAATAATTATTGATTTCCGTTTTGAGAACATTTAAAATTTCGGTGTAGGTTGTTTGCTGTTTGTTGGGTAGCAAACAGTAAATGAAAGGTATGTTAGAATGATGGTATAAACCGTGGATGGAATACAGTTGGTAAAAAGGTTTTGGGCAGGGTTTAAATGTTCCATCCATCATCCATTGGGGACACTGTTGGATTTTTCGTAAATTACTTGCAGTTGCAAACATAATTATTCTGTTTGTACTGCTTTCATTATCAAAAAGAATAAATTTATCTTTATTGTGTGTGATGGCCATTTCGGGTGAAATAATAATTTCTTCAAAACAAGTTGGGTTGGGTTGGGTTGTGCTAGTGAGTCGTTTGGTGCGTGCAATTGTGCGTTTCAGGGAATCAATAGAGGGTAGTTGCCCTGAAGCATGGTTAGGGATTTTTACCAGTTCTTTTTTAAGTATTTGGGTGGTGGGTTTGTCACTTTGTGTGCTAGCACTTTTAATACTTTCTAAGGCATCTCTAATTTCAATTTCGGTGACATTTGGGGGATGATTATGTTCTCTAGTAAATAGCACATTAGTTTCCTTGGTAGTGGCCCTCCCATAATATTTGTTGGAGTAATATTGTGTACACTTCCAAAAAACCTTTCTACCACTTTGTCTCTCCTGATTATACACATAACCCATGTAGCATAATAGCAATTTATTTTTCTGAGACATGACAAATTCTGCACCTTCAGTCATTTTGATTTACTTGTTCTAGGAAAGAGTAGAAAGAAACAAAATCAGTACACATGTTTTTACTTATGTGGTGCTAACATCATTAGTGATGCATTTATACTTACAGTTAATCAAAGTAGTAGTCACAGAAGCAGAAATGTCTTTTGAATGATGTTCTTGTATGTATGTCTTTATTTGCTGTTGGTATGAAAATATAGAAAAACAACGTTAATGTTTATATATAACAAACGTATTTCCTACTCAAAAGCAGTTGTCATTTTTGTCTACTAGTGCATTTGATGTAAACATTACATATACTTACTTGTTTAAATAGTAGAATAGTAGTAATTGCTGGAGTTCATCAATTTAGTACAGGTATGATCTGTAGAGTAGATAGAAGAAATAAAAGCAAAATATTATAATTTTAATACTGAACCGTTTGGAAATGTAACAGATTTAAACGTATACTAACTTCTAAATATGTCGTTTTCTTTGTTGTAGGTAGAATAGCTGTATGATGTATTCAGAATATCTGTAGAGGAAATATAAAATAGATAAGATGTTGTTAAGAACATAGACTGTGTTATTTTCGGCAGTTTTAGAGAAATGATAAATATACTTACATTTTTTACAAGGCGATTCTTCTATATTGGTATATTTTGTGTAGGATGTTTTCATATGATATGTAGAATAGATGTATGATGTTTTCTGAATATCTGTAGAGGCAATTTAAAATAAATAACATGGTGTTAAGAATATAGTTAGCGTTTTTTGTGCCCACATTTTAGCAAATAACAATTATACTTACATTTTTCTGAAGGGTATTTTTGTGTTTTGCTATAGTTGATCTTGGATTTTTCAAATGATCTATAGGGAAGATGTAAAAAGCAAGATATGTTGTTTAAAAATGTGCATTAATGAAATTGGCCGTTTTATAACAAACACATCTATACTTACATGTGTAATTAGGTTAGTTTTATCGTTTTTGCTGTAGAAATAGCACCATTTCTGTATATCTGTAAATATAATGTCAATGAAAAATAAATACTCTTGTAAATTAGTGTTTAAACAAAGCAGTTGGTGTGTAACAGAGAATTATTATATACTTACTATCTGATTTTGCACATGAAGAAATATGACCATGTAATAGGAATTGTGTTGGAGTAGTTTCTGTCAGAAAAGTAGGAAGACATGAAAATAAAATAAGTCTAAGAGTTAGGAGATGTAAGGAAAATAGTGCACTTCTAATGTAGTTTTCTACTAAAATGCTGTGTTACTTACTTGATTAATTAGCTAGTAAGCTGGATCTTTAAAGATGTTTATTCTGCAACAAAATCTTCAAAGTGTTGGCATCTACTTTCCAGATAGGTAGCAGCAACAAATGGTAGAATGCATGTAGCCCTTTTATAGTATATGTGTTATGTGTGCTTTGATTTGATTGGTTGTAGGATGTAAGGAAGCATAGTATAGGCTAGTTTGAATTTTTTTAAGTTAATTGGAGTGTTTGTTGATGTGAGAATGGTGGTATGTGGTTGTTCCCGCATTAAAGCAGGTTCGTGTTTAAATGAAATATATTTATATGTGAAAATAAGTAATGAAAATGTTAGTTAAATGCAAAGAATAATAGAAAATGATAAAATGCATGTAATAGAATGTATAGTAAATGTGGATTAATAGTAATTTTATGTAAGAAACAGGTATTATATGTGAAAAGTTTTTTTTACTGAGAAATGACTTTTATTGATGATAAAGATGGTATTTTAGAAAGAAAAGTGTGCAAACATGAACTCGATATTATTTTTTTAACGATATTGTGGTAGTCTATATTTTTGTAGTCGATATTTTTGTAGTGTTAGGGCTAATTTCATGTCCAACGATATAATTGTAGTCGATATTTTTTTAAGCGATATTTATGTATTCGATATAGTTAGTACTCGATATTTTTTACTCGATATTTTTGTAGTTTGTGTAATAAGTATAGTAAGTCGATATTTTTGTTGTCGATAATTTGTCAACGATATTTTGGTAAGTCGATAATGTGTCCGTCGATAATATTTCAGTGATCCCCAGAAAACATGACTCTGGGAAATCGATACGGGTAACACTGGAACGGCGGGAAGAAACCGAGGCAGGTAGAACAATAGTTTGAGGATATAAGACCAAACAAAATGTGAGAAAGGAACTAGGAGCTTGGCTGAGCCACAGCTAATTTTCATATCCAAGGAATACTCCCAAAAGAGTAGTCTAGCTTGAGTTACAGCAGAGGAAAACATAAATAAAGGAAAGCAATACGTTACACTGCACATCAGCCACCTGCACAACCGAGCACCCAAGTAGGAAAGTGCAGTTCACCATGCTGCACAGTACAGGAGCCATCAAGACTATAAGCAATAAACTACACCTTCATAATGGACATTTCAAAAACGGATGTCCGGAGCCCCCACAGAAACAACCCAAACATACACCAATTCTACACAGGTTTGGATGGCAGTTTGCAAGACCATCCACTCCCCAGGATCTCAACCTCATGAAAAACCCAAAACCCACTCCACGCCACATTCACTCATCAGCCCCGTAGTGGAAGACAGTCCCAGCCACTCTGAGTAAATTCACCAAAGCTGCACCAAAAGGAAGAGGACAGGTGATTGGCAGATGTACTATATAAACACCCCCAAAACACAGCAGGAATAACTGAGAATGAATACCAAAAAGAAGAAAAGATCTTAAGAGTAGTGCAGCAATTCTGATAGTATTTTTTTTCTGGGACAGGCCTTCTTATGGGATTCTCTGTGGCACAGCAGCACTATAGGTACTAGTACAGTGTTGAAAAGTGATATTCCTCAAAGCACTGAATTTATGATGATATGTTTATTGCTAGGGTACACTGTGTCATATAGCCACTACGTGTCTGCTTTCCATCTTTTGGTTAGGGAAATAATGTGATGTAATAGTCCCCTGCCTAGTTCATCATTCAGGGACTATCAAGAAGCTTACCCGAGCTGCATACGTTGAAAAGTCCTGGCAACTGTGTCAGAGCACCTGTATTAGGGCCTGTGCTCCTTATGGCTCTCCACCTGAGCACGGGACCCTTCCTTGAATCTTCCGCCACCAGGTTGGTGAGCATCTTGGGGTCTGGCCACTACAGGGAAGCACCAGGACTCCAGTCCTGCTCATTGCAATCAGTTGGTGTGCTGGAATCTACCTTGCCCTGCCCGGCTGCGGACAAGTGGACCCATTGACCATGACCAGATCCTTCTGTGAACCCATAAGTGACCAAGTACCTCCCTGGCCTGCCTACTCTCGGTCCTGCTGACACACTGCGATTGGACATTACCAGAGGACTATTTCCCATAGATGTATTGCTCCATTCTAGATGGAGACACCTTTGTATTGTGATTGGTGGAAAGGGATACCAGCATCCGCCAGAGCACGTGCCTGTGTTTTATGCTTAAGTGAACACTGAACATTTTCAGAATTGATATCCAAGAGGCATCTTTCTTTAGCTGTCTCATCAGCCTCATGTTTTATAAAAAAAATAAACATAATGAAAATACCTAACATATATATATATACATGCTGAGGCCTTTGGTCAGTCCTCTAAAAACCATTGGCCTGTTCATGTGTCATTCAAACTTTGCTTCAGCCCACAACTAGAGTCAAGCTAGCCTGACTAATGAGGGGTGAAACCCCGAAACCGGCCCTAGGATGCTTGTTTCCAGTTCAGAGAGGACCTGGTCTGGCAGTTAGGGCTGGACTGTTCCCATAGGGAACAGGGTCAAGACTGATTTGCATATGGCTGGGTTTTAAACTGTAATGGCAAGGGAAGCAAAAAAAAATATGCTTGATTTAGGCGCAGATCTCTGTACTGGGCTGAATGTTTGACATTGTTTATACTTTTATGATCTATAGTGATCGCAATAACGTCTATGATGATTATGGTTTGACATTGTTCAACATTCTGTCCATCAATTGTTCTTTTCACGCCTGCCCACCTTGGCACAGAACATGGGGTAATGGGTCAGCTCGCTTTATCCCCTGGCTGTCTTACACGGTGAGGGGTGACTTCAATGTGCTTCTAAAGTTGAGTTAAGGATGCTGAGAAGCTCAGCTTTGTTTCTGGCACTGGGCAGGCCTGGCCTCCTGGGCCGAAAAGTACCTTGTGTTAGAGGCAGGCACACTCTTGCCACGAATTACACATAAAACCACTGTGAAGCCAATCCACAGCCCCTCATCTTTCCAAAGCCTTTGCCTCCCTCTAGAGCCCTAACATCCCTCCCTTGAACGAGCGTTTCTCTACAGTCGTATCCTGCCCCGACATTTTTCCACAGTCTTGGGTTTCAACCCGTCCCAGGCAGAACCCGTTCTCTAGAGCCACAGGCTCCGTCTGCTCCAGCATCCCGCCACAGGGCCTCAAGATCCGGAGCTCAACGTTCTCCATAGCTCCGCACCACCCAGCATTTCAAGGCCTTCTCTATGCTCACTCCACGCCCCAGCGACCGCCACTGATAGCCCGTCACAGGCCAGGCATCACTCCATGGACGGAGGAGCTCTTTAGTCTTACCGCTATCTTCGCTCCAGCGCCCCCTCCCTCCGAACCCAGCGGCACCAGTAACTTCCCAGAGCCACCGCATCCAGCCACAGCCCCAGCAAGTGCCTGGAGCCTCTACTCTCCACCCTAGGTGGACCTCTCCACAGTCCGTGCCTTTGTACTCCACACATTCACTTCTCCACAGCCTGCGCCCCTCCATAGCCCTAACTGCTCTCCTCCGCTCCAGCACCTCTCCACAGACTCAGTATCATCCCGCCGACATGTATCAGGCTCTTTCTCCATATGGCGTCTGCACAGCACTAGCACTTGCGCCAACTCACGCCTCCTTTCTCAGTCCCGCACCTCTCCACAGCCCGAGCACCTAACAACAGCACGCGGCGTCCACCGTTGTCACACTTCCACAGCCCCTGCCTGTCCTCGACCACAGCACCTCTTCACAGCCCTGCGTCTCTCCACAGCCAGGGTTGGATTGGGATCAAAAAGCGGCCCGGCACCCCCCCAAAAAAAGTGGCCTACATTTGCGTATTGCCTTTTCACAAAACACTGCTTGAGTAAAGTTTTATGAAAAGAAAGGGGGTGGGGGCATGTTTTATTAACTTCAATAAATAATTTTTGTACGTGGGCACTATTTGCACTTTTTTATATTAATTTTGTCTACTCACTCTTTTAAGAACCATATGTGTTGTATGTAACCATGATTGACTTTGTAATTATTGAGATGTTTTTAATATGAAATGTGTAATGTTGTGTACTTTTATGGATTGCAATATATCCGAAATAAAGTCAATTTATTATTATTATTATTATTAACTTCAATTAGATAAAATAAAGATGCACAGATTAGTTCACACTCCTGAGCAACACATGAATGCAAGTGAGACCACTTTTGCTCAGACCTCTTCCCCGCTGAATCAGCATACATTAATGGGCCGGCCCAGCGAGAGAAAGGGAGTGATACCTCTGCCCATCTGTCTCTAGAAAGGCCACTCAGGCACCCACGGGGACGCTGGCGGCATCCTAACTGCACAGACAGCCCCCAGGCTGTCCAAAAAAGCAGCCCACAGCTAGAACTCGGCTACCGGCCCTTCGGCCATTTCCCAAGGGCCCAGTTTACCAATCTGACCCTGTCTGCAGCCCACACCCAGCCTCAGCCCCACCCATCCTCTCTGACACCACAGCACATCTCCACAGCCCCCCTGCCTCTTCATAACCCCTCGCTCCCCACACATAATTTGATCAGGTGGTTGCTGGGAGGGGCCACCAGCACTTATTTTTGGGGACCAGCACTTATTTTTCCCCATCAGGTATTTACTGAGGGCATGAGAAGGAAAAACACGCACTTGGGAAAGACAGAGAAAGACAAAAACAAAAGACTTTCACAAAGGGAGAAAGCAAGAACCTGTAAAAGAACAATTAATGGACAGAATGCAGAACAATGTCATACATTCACTCCAGTACAGAGATCTGGGCCTAGATCGATCTTTTTTTTTTTGCTCCCTATGCTATTCTAGTTTCAATTCAGTCATCTGCAAATCAGTCTTGACCCTGTTCCCCATGGGAACAAACCAGCCCTAACTCCAGTGGTGGGCGGAAGTACAGTTTGAATGAGTGGCATGGTGAGCAAAAGAACGATGGATTAAACCCAGATCTTTGTGTGTGGGGTTAATGTTTGCATTGTTCAGCATTCCGTCCATCACTTATCCCTTTTGCATTTGTAGCCCTAAGTGGGACTGGTATGACCAGAGGTCGGTCCGTTGCTCGCTGTGCCACTGGATTCAAGCTAGCCTGGCTGATGAGGGGTGATACCCAAAAAACGGTCTCCAGGGAGGACCTGGTTTGGTAGTTCTGGCTGGACTGTTCCCATGAGGAGCATGGGCATCCTTTCACAAATTAAGCACTGCCTGCACCACAGCACTCGTCCACAGTCCTGCCCAGACACAGCCCCAAGCATCCTCTCCTCCGACACACCCCTTCACTGCCCCACCCCCTCTCTTGGCTGTAGTGAGCGCCTCTCCCGCTGGTAATGGCTTCTATTTCTGGAGCACTCACTGATGCGCGCGCTCTGCCCCGGGCCTTCCGCTGCCCTTAATGCACCTCCCTCCGGGCAAGAGACTCCTCCATCCCTGGCAACGGCATCGGCCTCTGCGGGGGAGGCAGCGTCCGTGACATGACGCCCCCTCCCCTCCTACACCCCCGGGGATCCGCAGGCCTCTGGGAGTGGGGAGACCCCTTGTCCCCCCACTTCAAGCAAAGTCTCCCTGGAACTTGGAAGCTGCAGCTGGGCCGTGTCAGGGGTCCCTGGCAGCTGCGGGGGCGCTGGCGAGCGAACACACAGCCCCTTTCTGTCCACCCACCCTCGTCTCCTCAGCCCACGGCACCTGTTCCAGTCCATGCCTCGGCTGCATTTTTTTCTTGATTTGTATTTTTCTTTTGTCCTTTTCCTTTCTTGGGCGCCCTGCCTCCACCCCCTCCTTGGCGAGTCCTGGATCGTGGAACTCCCGAATCCTCGCCCCCGGCCAGCTAGGGGGCTCTGATCCAGGCCCCCGCTGCAGACCCCACTAACTACACACGGTGACCACTCCTTTACATCTCACAATGACCATCACGCACAGATGATAGGAGCAAAGTCCATCCCAGCACCCCCCCGTCATTTCTCTCCCCACCCTATGCATGTTCAGGACCAAAAACGTTAAACAAAATATCAGGTTGGACGGGACATCCCAGTGCAGGAAGCAACTAAACTGACCATGAACAACCAAAAAAGGGACCCGTGGAGCTGCTCAAAACTAGCAGTTTACAGAAAACCATAAACGCGCGCCACTCTCCCACTTCTCCATTCATCACCCCGCTAAGGGCTGTCCACAACACCACAGCCTCACCTCGGAGGTCACACACCCCACACAGGATCGAAAGAAAGATGACAGCCTTCCACCACTCACCCTACGCGGTGTGGCGTGCTACCCACTGAGGCAAGCGCCTCAACGCCCCACATAGCGTTAGTAAGCGCTATGTAAATGCTGCAATACAAGGCAAACAAGGAACAAAACATCGGCCTGCTACCCCGCTCAAAAGTGCATACATGCTGCACCCCTCTGTCTCATGCTCCCTACTCTTCTTATCTTATGTGGCCCTTTCCCACAGTGGTACCATCATGAAGTCCCGGCGCGCACACAATCTCCCTCTCAGCGACCATCCATGCTGACAGAGAACAGTATAGCGCTGCAATGACATTACTAAGGCCTCGCAGAGCTGTCTGACTGAAAGTGTCTTTCTTGTACATGCACATCCCCGTCCACCTTCTCACATCCTTTCTTTCACTTTCTTTCTCCATCACTTCGCCACCTCCCCAAGCGTCCCTCAACCCTCTCCCCGGGTACTCACCACTCCTCTCCCGATGTCCTGGGCTTTTGGGCGCCCCCAGCAGCCTCCGACGAGACATCCCAGTAAAGTCCAGAAACGCAGCATAACGCACGGCGGGGTGGTTGGTCCAGGGCAGCAGGGAGAGGTGTAAGGGAGAAAGTGCAGAAGGTCACACGTATGGTGGGTAAATTGAGGAGCGGCAGGTATTGAGTAGGCGAGATGCGCGCAGGGAAGGTGTTAGCGTGAGATGTGCATGCGTCGTGATGTTCAGGGATTTACCGGGGTAAAATGGCTTGGGTGAGTTGTGCGCGTTAAACGTGCGTGAAATAAAGGGAGCGCGAGGTGTGCAGTATTTAAGATACACAGGAGATGTACAGGGGGTTAGGTACATAGGTGATTTGCGGGCGCGAGATGTGTGCAGGAGTGCAGGAGAGAGGTGTCTAAATAGACTGTGCAGGAACGGTGTGGGCCACGGGTGAGATATGCGATAGGTAAGTTTTGCAGGAGGTGGCGTACTGGCAAGAGATGGTCGATGCACAGCAGGGCTGTGCAGGAGGGCAGACGCTCGAGGGGGATAGGGTATGCAGGAGGAAGATGAACGGGGCAGCTTTAAAGGAGGGTGGTATTGCACTCCCAGCAGCGGTTGCAGCCTCACTGCACACACGCACAGCATCCGCCGTCAAGAAGCCTTCCCGCACTGACCCAACCCCTCCCCTCCCCCATCCGGCCACTCCCGGCTTGTGCCAAGCAGCTGATGTTTGATTGAGAGGCATTACTGCGGGGGATAGCGAGGCATGCCAGGGGTTAATGCACTGGTCGGGGGGATCTGCGTGTCCCTGCAGGTTACAGTTTTTAATCGCAGGAAGACAGTTCAGTGGGTTAACGCGCCCGCGGCAGAGAGCGTGAATAATTAACATGTTTAACCAACTAAAACCAATCACTCTATTGTTCGATTCCCCTCTGCCTTCCCTGTCGTCCTTTAACATTAACCTATTTATTTATTTATTATTGAAGTTTTTTTATTCGCATGTAGATGTCCTTGGAGGCACCAGAGGGACTCTGTAGTTATAATTAGGGCCATTGCAATTATGCAGCAGGAGAGGGCCAAATTATGCGGTAGGGTCGAGTAAATTATGCGGTAAGAAATGGCAAATTAGGTGGCGTGATTCGGCACATTTTGTGATAGTATTATTTCGTCTTTTTTTTTTTACACTTTTGAACACTGTCTGGGCATTGGTTGCACGTCACCTCATTAATACCAGTTTAACACCCAAATGTAGCGATAAACAACAGAAAAGTGAGCAGTCAAACACTGTGCAAGGTGTCTTCCAGTGCTCAGCAACGCGCGTGGCTGCGTTTTTAATAACTGTTGAATGGTTTGAGGTAGAAACAGATTTTTTGTTAAAATCTGTTGATTATGCAGCAGATGATGGATTAGGTGCCAAATTTAGCAAATCTATAATTATGTGAAAAATGCTGCGGCCGCACAATCGCATAATTCCCGTAGCCCTGGTCATAATACAATAGGTAACAATAACTTCAAAGTGACATAGATGTTTTGGTACAGTTCACAAGAGAAAGAGAAGAGTTTGCATTTGTTTGCGTGTCCAAAAGATACTGATGCAGCAAGATTTCTAATGTCCGTCCCAAGAGTTTGCATTTTTATAAACCTGCAGTTCAGCAGTCCTAAGGACACGTGCTCTGGAGGAGTCGTTTAGGGACATTTAAAAATAGCGTAGATGGATATTGTGTATTAACGTATTTCTTGAGCGGGTGCATTTTGAGATGGAGAAGGTAAAGAGTTATTTAATTATGAAAAAGCGACCCATTGGGAACTGCAAACATCACAGGGATGGTGGCCTGCTGGAGTCAGCAGACCACCATGTCTGAAATTGCTTTACAATAAAGCAATTCATTTTTCAATGAAGCCCCTTTTCCTTAAAGGAAAACAGAATGCATTTTAAAAAGAAATATAAAAAGTTTTCTTTTCATTTTTTAAGTGTAGGCAATTGCACTTGGGGACCTCTTTCCATTTGCGAATGGGTTACCACCAACTTGTAGTTAGTGGTAAAATGCAAATGTTGTATGACTGCATTTCAGTCACAAAACATTCACACATACAACTGCGATTCATTATTAGGAAAGGACGCCCTAAACATGCCCCTTCCTGATACCGAGTCGCAAACCCAAATTGCGATTCAGTAACAGGTTACTGAATCGCAATTTGGCCTTGGTACATCCAAAAATGCTTTGTTGTGGTTGAAAACTGCATGATTCTGCGAATCGGACTGTTTGCAACCTGAAAAAAGGTTTGCAAGGTACTTTTGTACCACCACTTTGTACGTAAAAGACTCAGGGGTATATTCACAAGAACGTGTGGTTACTATCGCAAGAGTAGCGTAACGCAACTTTCAACATCGCAGCCCATCGCGGTAAAATAACCCAGTATCAACGTGGAATTCACAACAAGGCGGTAGCATGCGATAGACACCAGATAACGCGGCAAATGTCCGCGTGAAAATAAACGCCACACAGCTAAAATGTGATACGCAAACCCTAAAAAACATGCGATGAGGCCAAACGAGGTACAAAAAGTTGCAAAAATCAGCCACAGGCCTGCAAATCCCACGCGTCTGGCGGGACCACAGGAAAAAACCACCAGAAACAAGGCAAAGCACGTAGCAACATGGATGCACCCTGACCCAGCGCGGAGACCAACTCGAACCTCACAACCCCCACAGACTACTAGCAAGGAACAACAGGGTCGGGGTAGGCCAAGGAAAAGAGGGAGAGGTAGACGGTGTGCGGACCACAGGAAAACAAGACCAGCGTCACGGAGGTGACAGAACACTACTAGCAACTGACCAACTAGCAGACCACATGGATTGCAGTCGGAGTGCCGAGGAGGCCAATCCAGGAGGCCAATAGGCGACGGCATGATGTGACTACCTAAACCAGGCACCAACCCGCTGCCAGCAGGAAGGCAGCAACGGCGACAGGAGGTGGGAGTCTACCACCACCGGAGGAGCAGGAGGAAACTCAGGCCACAGTCATCAGTGTGGAGACGGTCCAAGGAGTAGGGAGTACGGACACAGCTCGAGTGGACCTGACACAACATCAACAGGGAGTGCTACGTACAGGGACTGGGGGGACGAAGGGAGATGGGCACAATGGCATACATGCACAACGAGGCGTAGCACACTGCACACCCACAAACACCCAGGATCATGTCCCAGATCCCCTTGGCAGACTGCAGCACACACACATATCACGAACAGCGCACCCATATTGCCGACAACGTGGAACAATGCGCATAGCTGACACTGCAGAACAGAGGACACAACTGGCTCCGCACAGCACAGAACCATGCCCAGGGGCGCACAAACAGCAGTCACACACCCATGATGGCTGTGCATACGACGGCCCTGGCCACTCCCCTTACAAATTGAGTGGGTGACTTCAAAGCTACATGTCCAAGCTCCTACCCGCTGCCTGCAGTGACATGTCTGCATCCAATGTACACAGCACAATGTAATGTTTTAGGGGCCAGGGCCCACCTGCATACTACAAGACAACAGGGAAACACGCAGATATCATGTTGAACTGGCTACGGGCATATGCGCCCGGCCCCTTTATTGGCAGGGTCACATGTACAGTGACACTTGTGCTAGATGTGTGTGGGGTGAGTGTAAGCAATTCCGCACGGAATGTCTGGTGCTGGCAACCACTTGAACATTGGACACCAGTGCAACGGAAACAGAAAACACATGCAATACAGAGTTAACTGCTGAGCAACATGGAGGGAGCCGGAGAAAGTCCAGAGGACATCCAACATGCAAACAGAAGTGTCCGTGAGTTGCAGTGCACTGGGCTTTGGACACTGAAGATGAGCGCGCTCATGTGAAGAAAAAGTCTTGGATTGTGTCCCTTCAATATATTACTGCTGCAGATGCAGTGGGGTGTGTAAGACCTGAATCATCTTCCCCATCAACATCTCAGGGCCCCCACACTGCTTGAGGTGACATACCTGCACAGCCGTTCCACAGTACAAAACACAATCCGCAACAGACAATAGCCTGCAGTGCACTGAGACACTGGCACCTGGAGTTCTGAGCAGGGTATCAGGCCGATGATGGTATCCACGGCAGACCTGAACAAGTCAGAAGTCTGTCAGGAACACTGCTTCAACTCTGGCAGATGGTAGTTGGAGGTGGTCCTTGCGGTGGTGGCGTGTGCCTCCTGCCGTGATGAGTCGTCTGGGCCGGTCTGGACTTGCTTTGGTGTGTGAGCCCTGGTGGGATGCATTTGGGCCCTGAGGCTGCCTACAGCACAAGGACACAGAGTAATGGCGTCAATGACCCCAAGGCCTTCACCTTAGGTGCCAGCCAATGTCTCCGGAGAAGGGGTCCCGGACAGGACCAGCACAGAGTTAGTGGCCCCGGATGCAGTGTGGCCGGCACAGGCACCCAGCCACGGGTCGGTGACTTGCAGTGCAGTCAGATGGGCCATGAGACCTGAGCGGGTCACCATCACTGTCCGAGGTGTATGTTTTGGAGTGTTTCAGGGGACGATGGAAGGTGTTCTCTGGTGCAAGCCGCCGAAAGGTTTGATTTTATCCGGAAGCAGCAAATGGAGGAGTGGAATGCGACAGCCCCGTTGCCACCACTAATTCCGTATCAGCTACATGAGGATGAAAACTGCCCCCTAGTCCATAGGCTCAGACAACACCACAGTTCAACCAGAGAGTGTCCATGAATGTCGGGGAACAGACTTAGTGTAACCAAGGCTGAGTGGGGGTGCAGTCTGTGATGATGCCGGTACAATGATATGAACTCCGCCATTGCTGAATCATGACTCTGTGACCTACTGGACTGCAGTGTAAGCCGGAGGCAGCGGGCAGCACGGGCCATTCACTGAGTGTCGCCGGCATAGATTGGTGGCCCCACCGGCCTGCATAGTTCAGGTTCAGTGGCACCACATATTCGGTCACCTCCGGGACTGTGACCCAGCTTTCACCCGGACTGGGACGCATCTTCCTCTTACTCCTCTCTGTGAGACCACTGGTGTGGACTCTGCCATTCGTGAATCGCGAGTAGGTGCTGGATTTAAGACCTACTGGTCCGCAGGGTAGTCCTGGTCCCTCATCCACGTGTCACCGGATGGCATTAAACAGGGTTTGTGGCAGCACGTGTCGCCGGATGGTGTTGAACAGGTTTGTGGCAGCACGTGTCGCAAGATGCGCATATGGAACTATGCCTCACGGATCGAAGGGAGTCTGGTGCTGTGGCTGCTGTCCTGGATTTGGGGTCACTGCCATTCAGGGGCCAGGACACAGTATCACATATGGGACCCACTGGGCTGCAGAGGACGCCTGTAGGATGTCAACGAGGAAGGCGTAATGTGGGCCAGAGTCGGAGGGACAGCTGTGGTCTGAAAGGCTAGCCGGGTCGCGAGCCTCGGGCTTGGAGCTTGCACAGGCACGTGGTGGTCCCCCATGACTCACGCCGTTGTCGGATGCAGATCAGTGTGGCCTGGCTGTGTAGACTCGGGCCTGACGGGTCTGTGGCCAGCGGGCCGGGGTATGGCAGGCGCACAGGATCTCAGGCAACTCCGCTAATGAGGACGGTGTCGGCCTCATGGCGGGGTGGGAGGCACCGCCTTGGCAGAGACGTTGGGCTTTCCGAGAGAGGACCACGCCCAGGGCTACGTGCTTTTTATTCACACCCCTACGCTGGCCTGCTGTACGCTGGGCCATCCCACTCTGTTCACGCTTATGGGGTGGTAACAGGCAACATGTCCGCAAGGACCCCCACTGGCTGGGGTGACATAGTTGTGTCCACTGTCCACTACACTCCATACACCAGAGGTGTATGTCGCCGTGGATATGGGTGTGTTCTGCATACTGAGGTTTTTCCAGCACTTCACCGCCACTCTTGGCATTGTGTACTTTCCCAATTATGGGTCTACTGCATCCTTCACACATGCCTGTTTGCCTCCTCTCCCCACATTCGTCTATTGTGTGGCTGAGGTACCATGCAGTTGATTGGTGGTTGCTGATGGACTGTCGGAGGGTGAAGGGATCATGCACACTGGCTGTGTATTTGGAGGCGACATTGGTGTAGGTCCCACGGTGTACTGATGTTGCCTGCACATTGATGTGTGACGTGTGCTTCCTGTTGCGCTGATTGTGTGCTGTGTCACCAGGGGGCACAGGTGGGATATGTGTGCAGTGGATTGCCCCAACACGTGCGTGCATCCGGCTATGGCGTATGGTCCTTGCTTGGTCTCTATCAGTTCCTGCGCATTGTGTTGGCTGTATGGGGCCTGGGGTGCCAGGGTGATGGTGATGTCCAGGACAGGTGTGGGGGACTTGGATATGGCTGGCTGTGAGACTCCGCCAACTCTGGCGGGTGTTGGTTGGGGTGTGCCAGGGGTCAACTGGTGCAGCACAGCCAGCAGCTTGGTGTGAGGTGGGATGTTGGTTGTCCGCTGTGTTGGTGCCGTTGGCCTGTTGGACGAGGACGGCCAGGATGCGTAGGATGGTTGTCCATTTCAGCCTGTAGTGGACAGTGACATTGTCAGATGTTGTGCCTGTGAGGCAGGTGCATTTCCTGGGGGGCCGCTGTCTTTGTCTGCGCTGCCTCTGTGGTGGTCCGGGGGGGTTGTGCCGGGTGGTTGTGGTGGCCCTCTTGGGTGTCCGGGCTGCATGTTCAGTTGCTCCATGGCATCTGTTGCCCTTCCGATGATGCCCTGGGCTGGGCTCCCTACTGTGGTGCAGGCTGCTGTCCGACTTTACACCAGGCCAGAGAAGGTGTAAATTTCATGCTGCTAACGCTTCTTATCCCGTGTTTTGTGTTCTTATCGCTGATCTGGCTGGTCGTTGTGAATGTTGAGGTGGGGTGGTGTCGCAGCTTTTGGCATGGGAACACCTACTCTGCATCTCATTAGCGATATTTGCGTGGGTCCTCTGTGACTATGTTTTTTGCGGCTGCTATCGCGGGAAAACTGGTGCTGTGGGCTGTTAGCACCTGCTTGTGAATGGTGGGGTAAATTTATCACGATTTTGGCTGCTATAAAGTGTTGGTAATTCGTCAACAGCTCCTTGTGAATATGCCCCTTAGTCATATAGATATATCTCAACTCAATCAGGAAACATTTTAAGGAGGAAAAAGGTCCAGTGTGCAAGAGATACATTTATGAGAATTTGAGACTCACCAGCCTGCATCATGAAGAGCACAATTTAGAGGTAAAAGGCTCCCCTTTGGAAGGCTGATGAGAAGGACAGTGTTTAGACCAGCAGGTTGTAGAAAGGATTTGCGGTTATGAAGTCATGTGAGTTGAAAAAATGCCTCTAGTCATGTTTTCAATGTGAGTTTCAAGGTTAGATTTAGAATCCGCAAGATCAGATCAGTTCTTTAGGTTGAGTGCGAAAGCCGCAGCCTGGATTCCATTCAACCAATTTTCATTCATAAGAAGTCAGGGATTGGTGATGGGAAAAGAATTCTGGGAGTTGTAACCATACTGTATGATTGGATAAAAGACACTACATGCACCGGAGTGCAGAGAAAAACACTGGACTAGATGAGCTGCCCGAGCATGGGCCTGTGAATCTTCCGAGCTCTGACAAACAAGCACTGGCAGAGCCAGTAGGACTGGGTTTAGTGTGCTAAAGCATCCAATGCTAGTACACTAATGTGGGACATGCTGAAGGGAGCCCACATGATCAGAGATTTAGCTATCGAGTAGTCTCTCATGTTGTTCAATGCATACACTCAGATAAAGGTGGAAGGTTGCCCCCATTGAGACAAAACAAAATCCATACAGAACCCCGCCTGGCCATTCATTTTTATTAATCTAGTTTAGGTCACCCCCCGCGCCGCACGGCCACCAGCTGCTGCGTGCGCTTCCCGCCTGCCTGCCTCGTCTGCCCCGGCCGCCGCTGTGTGACCACGCCCCCTACCACCGAGCGGCGTGGTCTCGCTGTGCTCGCCTGACCTGCTGCCGTTTTTTGCTGTGTCCCCCTCTGCTTAAGAGCCTTTGCTCATTTGTATTGCTTGCTTGTGAAATTGTATAATTGTTTACTGTTTATCTGTTTCTGTCGCCTGATTCTCGCTCCCCCCGGTCTCCTCCCACCCGCTCCCCGCATCCCGCCACTGCCGCTAACCACGCCCCCTTTCTTTCTGTACCCTCCCCGCTCCGCCTCCCAGCTGCTCCGCCCTCCCTCGCACATGGCCATATATGGCGACCGTGCGACGCAGGTGAGTGTGACCTAGTTTAGGTCACCCCCCGCGCCGCACGGCCACCAGCTGCTGCGTGCGCTTCCCGCCTGCCTGCCTCGTCTGCCCCGGCCGCCGCCGTGTGACCACGCCCCCTACCACCGAGCGGCGTGGTCTCGCTGTGCTCGCCTGACCTGCTGCCGTTTTTTGCTGTGTCCCCCTCTGCTTAAGAGCCTTTGCTCATTTGTATTGCTTGCTTGTGAAATTGTATAATTGTTTACTGTTTATCTGTTTCTGTCGCCTGATTCTCGCTCCCCCCGGTCTCCTCCCACCCGCTCCCCGCTTCCCGCCACCGCCGCTAACCACGCCCCCTTTCTTTCTGTACCCTCCCCGCTCCCGCCTCCCAGCTGCTCCGCCCTCCCTCGCACTTCGCCATATATGACGACCGTGCGAACGCGCAGCGGGCGCGCCGATTGTGCGCCGAAGGCGCGCCAAAGGTAAGCCCGTCTGCGCCCGTCCGCGCCTGGACCGCGCCCAGTGCCAGGACCCCTGGCCCCCACCGACGGAAGACGACCCGACTGTCCTACGACGCCGCAACACTCATCGCACTCAACTCCGGCGGGACCCACGGATGCTACCGAGCCACTCCGAAGCACACCCACGGACCCTTCAGCTGCCACGCCTGCAAGTTCACCTGCATCCGGACCTGCCTCGCACCAGCACCCGCCAAGCCGAACACCAGCAGCAACCACCTCAAGTGCATCCTGCTCAACACCCGCTCCGTCCACAGACACGCCATCGAACTCTGGAACCTCCTCGACACCACAGCTCCTGACGTTGCCTTCCTCACGGAAACATGGATGAACGACTCCTCAGCACCCGACATCGCCATTGCCATCCCGGACGGATACAAGATCACCCGCAGAGACCGCATCAAACAGACGGGAGGAGGCATCGCCATCATCCACAGGGACACCATCCACATCACGACCAACACCGACGACACCCTGACAACCGCCGAACACCTGCACTTCCAGATCCGGACCAACCCGAACACCACCCTCCGAGGCACCCTGATCTACCGACCCCCGGGACCACGCACCTAATTCAGCGAGGACATCGCCGACTTCGTCAGCCCGCATGCCCTCCCCTCCGCTGACTACATCCTCCTGGGGGACCTCAACTTCCACCTGGAGAACAACAACGACCGAAACACCATCACCCTGCTCGACAACCTCGCCAACCTCGGACTCAAGCAGCTGGTGTCCACCCCCACCCACCTCGCCGGACACACACTCGACGCCGTCTTCTCATCCAGCAAAGACATCGCCTTCAGCCACGCCACTGGACTCCACTGGACGGACCACAGCTGCGTCCACTTCACCTTCAAAAAAACGACGATCCACCACCACCAGCAACTGGTTGCTCGAAGAAGCTGGAACAAGATCACAGCCGACCAGCTCACCGCCTCCCTGAGCCAGCACCCTCCCGCCAGCTCAGCGAACCCCAGCCAGGCCGCCGACAACCTCACGAAGTGGATCAGCAGCTGCGCGGACGAACTCGCCCCACTAAGGACCCCGCCCAGTAGACCCGGCAGCAAGAAGGCCCCATGGTTCACCGACGAACTCAAGAGCTCCAAGAAGAACTGCCGAGCCCTCGAGAAAGCCTGGAGAAGGGAACCAACACCGGACAACATGACCACCCTCAAGCTTGCCACCCGGAAACACCACCAACTGATCCGCGCCACCAAGAAAACTGCATTCAAGGACCGGCTGGACAACAACGCACACAATTGCAAGAAACTCTTCAACATCGTGAAAGAGCTCTCCAACCCCAACGCCGGAAACAACGACGTCACCCCATCGCAAGACCTCTGCAACTCCCTCGCCTCCTACTTCCACAACAAGATCACGGACATACACAACAGCTTCAGCGCTCAACCGACGCTCGCCACGACCGAACCACCGCCCCCCACCACCACCATCCGCGCCTGGACTCCGATCAGCACCGAAGACACCGTCCGCATGATGAACTCCATCCACTCCGGATCTCCAACCGACCCCTGCCCTCACCACGTCTTCAACAAGGCCAACGCTGTCATCGCACCCCACCTGCGGGACATCATCAACACCTCCTTCGACACCGCCACCTTCCCAGAGAGCTGGAAGCACGCAGAACTCAGCGCCCTGCTAAAGAAACCTACAGCGGACCCCACCGAACTCAAGAATTACCGCCCCATCTCGCTCCTCCCGTTCCCAGCCAAAGTCATCGAGAAGACCGTCAACAAGCAACTGGCAGCCTTCCTCGAGACGACTGGATCCCTCGACCCATCTCAGTCAGGCTTCCGGGCCAACCACAGCACCGAGACCGCCCTCATCGCTGCCACCGACGACATCCGAGCCCTGATGGACAACGGAGAAACAGCGGCCCTCATCCTCCTAGACCTCTCCGCGGCATTCGACACTGTCTGCCACCGCACCCTAGTGCAGCGCCTCAACAACGTCAGAATCCAGGAGAAGGCTCTGGAATGGATCGTCTCCTTCCTCGACGGAAGAACACAGAGAGTCCGCCTACCACCATACAAGTCAGAGGCCACCGAAGTCATCTGCGGCGTCCCTCAAGGATCATCACTGAGCCCCACCCTGTTCAACGTCTACATGAGCCCCCTCGCGGCCATCGCACGCCAACACAACCTCAACATCATCTCCTACGCTGACGACACCCAGCTGATCCTCTCCCTGACCAACGACCCCACCGCCGCCAGAGCCAACCTTCACGAAGGGATGAAAGACGTAGCCGAGTGGATGACGACCAGCCGCCTGAAACTGAACTCAGACAAGACGGAAGTCCTCATCCTGGGATCCTCACCCTCCGCCTGGGACGACTCCTGGTGGCCCCCCGCCCTGGGCAACGCACCCAAACCGACGGACCACGCACGCAACCTGGGCTTCATCTTGGACTCCTCCCTCACCATGACCAGACAAGTCAACGCCGTCTCCTCGTCATGCTTCAACATCCTGCGCATGCTACGGAAGATCTTCCGGTGGATCCCCACCGAGACCAGGAAGACGGTCACCCAGGCCCTCGTCACCAGCCGACTGGACTACGGCAACGCCCTCTACGCCGGAACCACCGCGAAGCTCCAGAAGAGACTCCAGCGGATCCAGAACGCCTCAGCCAGACTCATCCTCGACATCCCACGACACAGCCACATCTCCGGACATCTGAGAGACCTGCATTGGCTCCCCGTCAACAAAAGAATCACCTTCCGTCTCCTCACCCACGCACACAAAGCCCTACACGATCAAGGCCCGAGCTACCTCAACAACCGCGTCAACTTCTACGCTCCCAAACGCCATCTCCGATCAGCCAGCCACGCCCTCGCCGCCGTCCCCCGCATCCGAAGAACGACAACAGGAGGAAGGTCCTTCTCCTACCTGGCCGCCAAGACCTGGAACTCCCTCCCGACCGACCTGCGCCTGACCCAAGACCACCTCTCCTTCAGGAAGAAGCTGAAGACCTGGCTCTTCGAGCAGTAGCAGCACACCCCCCCCCCCCCCCCAGCGCCTTGAGACCCTCCGGGTAAGTAGTGCGCTCTATAAATATCCTTGATTGATTGATTGATTGATTGAATCTGAAAAGAACACAACATACACATTCATCTAGTGTGTCTGAGTAGTTATCCCTTTCTTTTTTCAAAACGTTTTGTCGCAATTATGTTTTTCAATTTTTTACGATCTTATATTTCCTTGTACAAAACAACACAAATACATAAATCAGTAAAAACAAGTTACAAGACATAAATCAATGAACACAGAATTCTTAAAGGAACGTACATTTCGAAAATCTCGAACTTATTGATGTCAATGAATTATAAATGATTATATAAATATATACTCTAAAAAATGAGTGTATTATCCCTACCCTATAATCAAATGAGGTTTAAAGAACATCTATTTATAATTAATTCTCCACAAAAAACAGTCCATGTTAATTCCCTTTTTCTTGGCTCGAAGTTTTCAGGTTTCATTTCCAAATTATATAGCTTTGTGCAGAGATGATTCTCCTTTTTCTTCCCCAAGAAACTGCTGAAGCGTTTCAACCTCAGATAATCCTGGGGCATATAAACTTTTTAGGAAGTCATTACCAGGGCACTATCTTACTCATTCAGTCAAATCTGAATGGAAAAGTTTCCTAAAATCCCTTGTATGGGCGCTAGACGGCCACCACGACGGCAGAATGCCCGAATGGTAGCTTCGATTTGTGAGCCAAGCAGAAGTGGTGCCCAGTGGCCCGTACTGGTCTCCCGGTCACTTCAGATGTGTTGATACTGAGGGCAGGTGAGAACTGTTACCCCCATCCCCGTGGCTATCACATGATTCCAGTCATATGTGTGGTTTGATTCTGTTAGCTCAACCAACAGAAACATGCATTCTGGCTTCTTAAGTTTCACTATTTCTCTCATAAACATTGCTCTCAAGTTTTCCCCATCCATGCATGAACAGCACATCCAGTCCAGCCGTTTGCTTTGTATTCTGGGACACACAGGCCCGCTAATAGAATAAACAGAACTACAAGTCTCAGAATGCAAAGCAGAAAAAAACTGCATAGGGTGAGCTAATCAAACATAGACTTGTGACACTTCAGAGCTCTGCATGAGCAGAGTATTACAACATTTCTAATGTTAGGATGCTGACTGCAAATTAAAAGCTTCTGACAGTCTCTTGTGAGACAAACCGGGAATCTGGGTACCTCACTGTGCATAGCGCGTCACTGTGGTCACCGTCTCCAGCTCTATCCTTGCCCTTACAGTCAGTGCACTAGGTGCTTGTAACTCAGAATATCGGTAGCCTGTTATCTAACAGAAATAATGTGTGCTAAATGTTGTTTACAAAAATATCGTCCAATAGGAGTCGACTTTCTATAATTTATTCCAGTAATTCCAGATGGCCCATTCTTAAAACACGCAATTTATGTCGGACGACATTTTGGTTATGATATTCCCATACCATACTGCATTGTGTTCTAGAGATAAGACAGACAGGTACATTGTGTTGGCGCCAGGGCCCCTTTCTTGTCTGGTATTAAAACTGCCCACCTAGCCCACCCTTCGTCTCTTTCTCTGCTGTCAGGGGATTCCTGAATCTTCTCACAGACATCTCACCGCCTCAGCGTGAGCCATGTTCTGACTCTTCCACTGACGCTTCCTGAGGCGCGGTCCCCTTAACATATCGCCCTTTCTTTGAACTATATCACTCCCGTGCCTCCCTGGCAACCTCGCCTAACCCTCTGACCCTACCTCAACCCCCCCAACCCCCCACACACACCGCTCCCTCCTCCTACCTCCCCTCCCCGGGCCGCCGAGGCCTCCTGGCCGCTAATGACGGGATAATGGACGGCCGTGCTGACTCAGAGACGCTGATTATCACTTTCCAGAGGGAGGCCTGCTCGCCACACCTGGAGACATCATATCATATGTCTGCCCCCGTCTGCTGCATCCCCCCTGCTTCCTCCTCCCGGCCGGGTCTGCCTTCTCTCCATTAGTCTCCTGGCCCTGGCCCTGTTGCTGCATTGTGTTTTACCTTCGCTTATTCTTGCATTTCCTCAGTTCCTCAGATCCGGTTTCTCCCTAGTTGCTCACCCGTCTGCTTCTGCCTTCCAATCTCTACTCCTGAGCTTATTATGTGAAGCATGCACTGCTTGCCTCGTGTCTGCTTTCTTTGTGCGCTTAATGACGCCCCCATTGCTGTTAGCTGTGCTGTACCTACCTTCCCAGTATGAGTGACGTCTGCACGGCTGGTGCCTGTGTTGAACCTGTTTTGTCTAGGAGTATGACGAAAGGCTGATTTTGTTGCGTGAGGAAAGTTTGCACTTCTGCTGCCTGTGCTGTACCTGTTCTGTGTGCGTGAGGGATCATTGGAGTACCAGTCCAGTGAGGGAAGAAACTTTGCCCTTATTGTGACAACTCTGCATTATTAGTGCATGTACTACATCTATTCTCTACATAGTGGAAACTCGCACAGCCACTCCATGTGTTAAATGTGTTCTGTATGTGCAAACTATGCATGCATTGTTGCAGTTGTGCTCTAACTGCTCTGCACATGTGAGGTAAGCATGCACTGCTGCTGCCGCCTGGGTAGCACCAGTCTCTGTGGTATAAATGCATTGCTGAAGTTGTCTTCTAACAGTTCAGCATGTGTGAGCTTTGCATGCACTGCTGCTGCTGCCTGGATACCACCAGTCTCTTTAGTATGCATGTGTTGCTGCATTTGTCACCTAACTGTTCTGTATGTGTGAGGTTTGCATGCACTGCTGCTGCCTAGGTAGGACCAGTCTCTGTGGTATAAATGCATTGCTGAAGTTATCTTCTAACAGTTCTGTGTGTGTGATGTATGTATGCACTGCTGCTGACTGGGTAGCATCAGCCTCTTTAGTATGCATGTGTTGCTGCAGTTTCCCCCTAACTGTTCTGTATGTGTGAGGTATGCATGCACTGCTGCTGCTACCTGGATACCACCAGCCTCTTTACTATGCATACGTTGATGCAGTCTTCCCCTAAGTGCTCTGCATATGTGAGGTAAGCATGCACTGCCGCTGCCTGGGTAGGATCAGTCTCTTTAGTATGTATGTATCGCTGCAGTCGTCCCTTTACTGTTCTGTATGTGTGAGGTATGCATACACTGCTGCTGCCTGGGTAGCAGTAGTCTCTTTAGTTTGCATGCGTTGCTGCAGTCCACCCTAACTGTTCTGTATGTGTGAGCTATGCACGCACTGCTGCTGCTGCCTGGATACCACCAGCCTCTTTACAATGCATCCGTTGCTGCATTTGTCCCCTAACTGTTCTGTATGAGTGAGGTATGCATGGACTGCTGCTGCTTATGTAGCATCAGCCTCTGTAGTATGAATGCATTGCAGCAGCAATCCCCTAATTGTTCTGTATGTGTGAGGTATGCATGGACTGCTGCTGCCTGGGTAGCACCAGTCTCTATAGTATGCATGCATTGCTGCAGTCGGCCCCTAACTATTCTGCATACATGAGGTATGCATACACTGCTTATGCCTGGGTAGCACCAGTCTCTGTAGTATGAATGCGTTGCTGCAGTCATCCCCTAACTGGTCTGTATGTGTAAGGTATGCATGCACTGCTGCTGTCTGGGCAGCACCAATCTCTGTAGTATGCATGCATTGCTGCAGTCGGCCCCTAACTGTTCTGTATGCAAACAAAGCTAAAGAACGGTAGATAGAAGGTTATACGCTTGCGCTCAATTGTCATCAGTAATTATGAAACTTTATATGGCTGCTACTAGGGATAGAGATGACGTCTATCAAACCGTCATCATTGAATGTAGAAATCCACATCAACAAAGTTAAATACGTTGTATCCCAAGCAAATTAGAACAATCGTATTATACAAATCATTAATCCAAAATTAAACATTATAATCCAAATAAGTGTCAATCTTCTTCTTTAATATTCACAACAGCATCCTTTTCAGTTCTAGCCAACAAGTGTTTCGTCTAATTAGCAGTATATGCATACAGACTTCATCAGGGCAACACATGTATTAAGATACTGGCAACACCACTGACTACCAGTTCCAAGTGGCACGTTAAGAAATAGAGTAAAAGTTCAAAGTAGACTCCACGGAGAAGTAACATTTCAAGTTAAGAGTTATCGATACCCTCGTCAGGGCATAATCAGGTCACGCAATCGAGTAAATTCCGTGTTTCGAATGCTAACAGTTCTGTATGTGTGAGGTATGCATGCACTGCTGCTGTCTGGGTAGCACCGGTCATTGTCATGAAAATGTATTGCTGCAGTTGTCTTCTAACGTTTCTTTATGTGTGAAGTATGTATGCACTGCTGTTGCCTGGGTAGCACGAGTCTCTGTTGTATAAATGCTTTGCTGCAGTTGTCTTCTAACCATTCTGTTTGTGTGAGGTTTGCATGCACTGCTGCTGCAGCCTGGATACCACCAGTCTCAGTATGCATGCATTGCTGCAGTCGTCTCCTAACTGTTCTGTATGTGTGAGGTATGCATGCACTGCTGCTACCTGGGTAGCACTAGTCTCTGTTGTAAAAATGCATTGCTGCAGTTGTCTTCTATTGGTTCTGTATGTGTGAAGTATTTATGCACTGTTGCTGCCTGTGTAACACCAGTCTCTGTTGTATAAATGCATTGCTGCATTTGTCTTCTAACAGTTCTGTATGTGTGAGGTATGCGTGCCCCTCTGCTGCTGCCTGGATACCACCAGATTCCTAAGAATGCATGCGTTGCTGCAGTCGTCTCCTAACTGTTCTGTATGTGTGAGGTATTCAAGCACTGCTGCTGCTGTCTGGGTAGCACCAGTCTCTGTTGTATAAATGCATTGCTGCAGTCATCCCTAACTGTTCTGTATGCATGAGGTATGCATACACTGCTGCTGCCTGGGTAGCACCAGTCTCTGTAGTATGAATTGAATTTGAATTTGAATTTAAAATTATTTTTAAAGCGCACGTTCGCCAGCGGCTTCATGGCGCTACAACTTACAGAAACAGGGTGAACTGGCCAATGTGAAATAGAGCAGTTCAGGCTGTGGGGGAGGCAGATTAATTAATTAAAGGCTTTAGAAAACAAAAGAGTCTTAAGTTGTTTCCTAAATTGGGAGTAATGAGTCATGGTCCTGAGCTCAAGGGGCAGGGAATTCCAGAGGAGTGGAGCAAGGGTCGCAAATTTTGAACCGCCCCATTTCTTCCTACGGAAGCGCGGGACCGTGAGAAGGGCCTGGGTAGAAGAACGGAGGTCTCTGGTGGGTACATAGGAAGTGATCTCAGAAGAGATGAAAACCGGTGCCGTGCCCAGTCTAGCTTGGAAGGTGATAGAGGCCAGTTTGAACTGGACACGTTCATGAACAGGGAGCCAATGTAAAGATTTAAGGAGGGGAGTGACATGGTGAAATTTTGGTAGTTTGAACACCAGGCGGGCCGCCTGGTTCTGGATCTGTTGCAGCCGCCTAAGACTGTATGCAGGTATACTGGCATATAGGGCGTTGCCATAGTCCAGGCGGGAGATGACCATCGCCAAGGTGATCAGTTTAAGGGCGTGAAAAGAAAAAAAGCGGGACACCTTGCGTATAGTACGCAGTGAAAGAAAGGAAGAGGAAACGACAGAGCTAACCTGGGAGTGAAGAGTAAGTTGAGAATTGAGCTTGATACCTAAAGTTTTAACAGAGGAAGAGGGGACAGGAGGGGAACCAAGGGAAAGGGGCCAAAACAGAGAAGACCAGGGGCTGGATGAACCACCCGTCAACACCAGCTCGGTCTTATCTGGGTTGAGTTTTAGGTGGTTGTGGTTCATCCAGTCACGGATGTGGGTCATAATAGATTGAAAATTAGAGATAGAAGACAGAGAGGAGGACAGATCAAAAATTAGTTGGAGGTCGTCAGCATAGTTATATACTGCGACCTCCATCTGCTGTAAAGAAAAGATAAGTGGAGCAATGTAAAGGTTGAACAGGAGGGGGGAAAGAGAAGAGCCCTGGGGGACCCCGCACTGAACTTTCCGGAAATCCGCAGTAAAGTCACCCAGGCGAACAGCCTGGGTGCGGTCCCTCAGGAAGGAGGATAACCAGACCAGAGCTGTGCCTCCGATCCCCGCCGCCCTGACACGGGAGAGTAAGATGGTATGGTCGACCGTGTCAAAGGCGGCTGAGAGATCAAGCAGGACCAAGGCCTGGGTCTTGTTGGTATCCATTCCCTCCCTGAGGTTATCGAGGACCGAGAGTACCACGGACTCCGTAGAGTGTGCGGGGCGGAAACCGGCCTGGCGGGGGGCTAAGGCCCCATGCATCTCCACAAAAGTGCTCAAGGTACGAGTAACGTGACGCTCGAGCACCTTTGCCAAGAATGGCAAAAGGGAGATGGGACGGTAGTTGGCCGGGACCGAGGGGTCCGCACCAGGTTTCTTAAGGATGGGGACAATGATTGCAGTTTTCAGCGGGGTGGGCACCACACCCTGAGAAAGTGAGCTATTAAGAAGGTGAAGAGGGGGATCAGAACATGAAGAAAAAATATGACGGAGGATGTGGGAGGGACAAGGGTCTAGAGGGGAACCGGATTTGACCAAGGGAATAATCGAAGTGAGACATTCCTTAGTCAACAGAGGAAAAACGTCTAGTTGGTCAGTAGGGGGGGGACACTGAGGGTCCACAAACGTGGGAGAGGGAAGAGGAATGTTGGCCTTGATGATAGAAATTTTCTGGATGAAGAAATTATTTAGGGAGTGACAGAGTTCAGGTGAAGGAGTGGGTTTCAGAGTAGTTCTGTCGGAGAATGCCAGGTTGTTCACAATCGAAAAGATTACTTTCGATTGGTTCTCTGCGGCGAGGATTTTGGAGGAGAAGTAAGCTGTTTTTGCCCCTAAGATGGCCTGCTTGTACTGGGCCAGTATATTAATAAACTCCAGTCTCAGTAGGGGGCAATAATTTCTCCTCCAAGCCCGCTCAGCTCTGCGGACAGCTAACTTAGTAGACTTGAGATCCTCATTAAACCACAGGTTGGCATCCTTCTCCCGCTTGGTCGTAACCCGCTTGAGTGGGGCAATCGAGTCGCAACCAGAGATAAGCCACTGGTTGATGGAAGCGGCTTGGGAGAGAGTAGATAACCCCTGTAGTGAAGGGTAGGAGGCAGTAAGTAAATCGGAGAGGTTGCCTGGGTCTACTCGTCCCCAGGACCGGACCCAAACGTTTTTAGGAAGTGAGGGTTTAGCTGGGGAGTATATGGGAAGAGCAAAGGAGATTGAATAATGATCTGACCAAGTACAAGGTGTAATAGAAACAGAGTTTACAGGACAATTCAGGGACCAAATCTGGTCAAGCACATGCCCTTTAGCATGGGTGGGGGAGTGGATGTGGGGTATAAAATTAAAAGATCGGAGGGTTTCTGAGAATTCCTTAGAGGAAGAACACTCTGCAGGGTCTGACGGCCAAAAATTGAAGTCACCCAAGAGCAGGATGGAAGTATTATTAATAGCGATTGTAGCTAATACTTCTAGGAACGTAGGCAGAAACAATAAAGGTGATTGAGGGGGGCGGTAAATAAGTAAGCAGGTAAGAGGAGGGGAGATGGAAGTGGTGCGAATGGCCAGGTACTCGGTCGTAGCAATATCGGGCAGAGGGAGAATTTGAAAAGGCAAGTCTGCTCGGGCAATGAGCGCTACCCCTCCCCCCGCCCTGCCGTTAAGGCGGTCCGAGCGTTGCTGCAGTCATCCCTAACTGTTCTGTATGCATGAGGTATGCATACACTGCTGCTGCTTGGGTAGCACCAGTCTCTGTAGTATGAAGGCGTTGCTGCAGTCATCCCTAACTGTTCTGTATGCATGAGGTATGCATACACTGCTGCTGCCTGGGTAGCACCAGTCTCTGTAGTATGAATGCGTTGCTGCAGTCATCCCTAACTGTTCTGTATGCATGAGGTATGCATACACTGCTGCTGCCTGGGTAGCACCAGTCTCTGTAGTATGAAGGCGTTGCTGCAGTCATCCCCTAATTGTTCTGTATGCATGTGGTATGCAAGCACAGCTGCTGCCTGGGTAGCACCAGTCTCTGTAGTATGCATGCGTTGCTGCAGTCATCCCCTAACTGTTCTGTACATGTGAGGTGTGCAGGCACTGCTGCTGCATGGGTAGCACCTGTCTCTCTAGTATGAATGCTTTGCTGCAATTGTCTTCTAACTGTTCTGTATGTGTGAGGTATGCATGCACTGCTGCTGCCTGGGTAGCACCAGTCTCTGTTTTATAAATGCGTTGCTGCAGTCGTCCTCTAACTGTTCTGTATGTGTGAGGTATGCATGCACTGCTGCTGCCTGGGTAGCACCAGTCTCTGTGGTATGCATGCATTGCTGCAGTCGTCCCCTAACTGTTCTGTATGTGTGAGGTATGCATGCACTGCTGCTGCCTGGGTAGCACCAGTCTCTGTGGTATGCATGCATTGCTGCAGTAGTCCCCTAACTGTTCTGTATGTGTGAGCTATGCATGCACTGCTGCTGCCTGGGTAGCACCAGTCTCTGTGGTATGCATGCATTGTTGCAGTAGTCCCCTAACTGTTCTGTATGTGTGAGGTATGCATGCACTGCTGCTGCCTGGGTAGCACCAGTCTCTGTGGTATGCATACATTGTTGCAGTAGTCCCCTAACTGTTCTGTATGTGTGAGGTATGCATGCACTGCTGCTGCCTGGGTAGCACTAGTCTCTGTAGTATGAAGGCGTTGTTGCAGTCATCGTTTAACTGTCCTGTACATGTGAGGTATGCTGCTAGGATATCACCAGGCCTGCACATGAGCGAGAGGTTTGTGTGCACAGCTAATACCTATGCAGTGCATGATTGATGTGATTGTGTGATATAAGTGCGTGTGTACATAATGCGGGCTGGCACTGGCGCTGCCTATGCTACACGGGTGCTGTATTTGGACTAAGCTAGCACCACTCCGAGGGTGTCTGCAGCTGTTCTTCATGAGAGAAAAGCGTGCATTCTTTCCGTATATTTTCTCTCTTGGCGCATGTGCTGTATCTGTTCTGTGTCGCTGACACTTGCTTTCCTTTGCATGTGCTGTGTATGTGAGAGACTTCTTCATGTCTGCTGCCTGGGTGTGCCATACTTTGAGAGTACAGCCTCTACTATTTTGAACTAGCTTCTTCTCCATAGCGCGGGGACACGCCGGAAGGCGTAACCAGGCGCTTTATAAACTCCTTTATTATTATTATTATTATTACTGATTCAGCCATGATACCTGTTATCTGCTCCTCATTCAAACATTGCTGCTGCCAATGCAGAATGTAAGCGGCATGGCTGCTGTCTGGGACCTTCAATGAGCAGTGAATGTGTGTGAAGCTTGCACTGCTGCTGCTTATTGTGTACTTTTTGTGTGAGAGAAACTTTCCCTGCTGCTTGTGCTACTCCTGTTCTCTATGAGGGACGTTTATTCCAGTCCCACACTAAACACGTTCTGCATTTGAGTGAAACTTCTATTGTCATTGTCTGTACTTTACCTGTTCAGCACGGAAGAGAAACTTGCACTGCATGCTCTGAGAGAGGGTGTGTGGGCGAAACTTGCATTGCTGGGACATTTGCTGTGCCTGTTGCTCATGTGATGGAAGTTTGCTTTGCTCCTGGCAGTGTTTTATCTGCTGTATGATGGAAAGATGCATTTCTGGTGTTAACATTGTACATATTATGTGTTTGAAGGGATCTTAAATTGCTGAAGGCTCTGCTATACCCGTTTTCTGTGTTAGAGAAGTTTGCAATTCTTGCTACATATGTTCTATGTGTAAGGTGAGCTGTACACTTCTGCTGGACAGTGGTACCAATCAATAGCAGGTACTGGAACAGTAGTGCACTGGACCTTCATTTGTTAAAACTTGGAGTGAGGTGCAGTACCGATGGTCAGCTGTTGTTTCATTAATTTTTGTAGCTCTACGCCTGCTGTGTGTGTTGTACCTGTCATGTGCATAAGGGAAGCTTGCACTACTGCTTCCAGTGCTGCACATGCATTCTGTTTGTGAGGGACTCTTGCACTTCTGTTGCCTGTGCTGCACCCATTCTGCGTTTGTTCTCTCTGTGAGGAAGCTTGCACTTCGCCTGCACATGTTATACTTTTTTGTAGGTCTGACTTGGCAGTGCATGTGTCTCCAGACCATATGTGATCAACCTAAAAGAGAGCTTTCATTAGTAATACAGACAGGGGCTCTGGCTCCACCACATATTGGAGAACAGGAGTGCATGTTTTGATTGCGTTGTAGTGGTGTGCTCCCATAGAAAAAGTGCTTCTCCTCCACACAGTGGTGGTTATTTTGTTTGTTTATCCAGCTGCCTGAGCCATTAGCAGTATGGCTGCCTAGAGAAGTAGCTCATGACCTTTCGGGGGCTCATACATGGTGGTGTAATGCTGTTAAAGTGTCTTAGATAAGTAGATCATATATGGTGCCTTTTGTTTTGGGCAGCAGCACAGATGGAAGGAGGGTAGTTGTGAGGAATCTATTACTGTTTTTCATTCCAAGCCCCTTCCCCGTCCCTTATTAGATTTACACTTCAGAGTGCAGTTGTGTGTTTGAGAGTACTATGGGATTCTCAGGCTACACTAATCTGCATGCATTTTTAGGTCTAGCTTGACACCACATCTTTCACTAGAACTAATGTGATCAACAAAAAAGAGCTTGGTAGCTCGACGTAGGATGGGTAGGCTATACGACCAGGGGGACAAAGCTGGGAAGCTTATTGCATGGCTTGATAAAAAGCAACAGGCCGAAAAAGTAGTGCCAGAAATACACACAGCTTCAGGGACTGCTGTCACTGAACCCCGGGAAATAGTAGCTGAATTCGCGCGCCACTATCAAAAAGTTTACAGCCGAGAGTCGGACCGTCCTGAGGAGGATGGGTAGACCTCCTTAAAGATATCCGACTGCCATGCTTATCCGCTGAGGATCGGGAAGTCCTTGATAGCCCACTGGACGTAGCTGAGCTTCAGCGGGCAATAGCAGACCTCCGCCCGGGCAAAGCCCTGGGGCCCAATGGCCTCCCAATAGAGCTCTACAAGTTAAAGCCGGACGCCCTCAGTGTACACCTCAAACACATGTTTGAAGAAAGCAGAGAGGCGGGACTACTGCGACTAGACCAACGCCTCGCAGCCATAGTGGCTATTCCAAAGGAAGGGAAACCTAGACCGTCTTGTGCCTCATACAGACCGATCTCGCTGCTGAACGCGGAACCTAAAATCTTAGCCAAAACGCTCGCAAATCGGCTACAATCGGTCCTGCCCACTCTGGTCCACCCGGACCAGTCGGGGTTCATGCCCCACCGAAACACCGCACTTAACATCCGCCGCCTAAACTGAGTACTTGGGCAACGCCATAGGTTACAAGAAGATGCGGTAGTGGTCTCGCTTGACGCCACTATGGCGTTTGACACTTTGGAGTGGCCCTACATGATGGCAGTGCTTCGGAAGTTTGGCTTCGGACCCAATTTCACAGCCTGGGTCCGTCTTCTCTACACTGAACCCCTAGCTCAAGTGCTCGTAAACAACAAGGTATCCGAGGTTTTTACCTTGGAAAGAGGGACTAGACAGGGCTGCCCTCTCTCCCCCCTCCTATTCGCGCTCTCCCTCGAGCCGCTCACAGCCTGGATAAGGCAGGATCTCTACCTTAAGGGTATAGCGTGGGCGGAGGGATGGGAAGACAAGATCTCCCTGTACGCCGATGATATCCTCCTCTACCTCTCTAGGCCGCGAAGATCTATCATGGCGGCGCTGGATATTTTCACGAGCTTCTGATGTAATTCCGGATTTCGCATCAACTGGAGCAAATCTCACATGTACGTCCTCCACGGAGACGCCCCAAGACTCCCAGCCACTTGCCCAATCTCAGTGGCGAAGGACGGTTTCAAATATCTAGGAGTCTTTGTCTCCACAAACAAAACCCGGATGTACGAGAGGAACCTACTTCCGCCCCTAAAGCGGCTCCAAAGTGACGCTAAATCCTGGCAGAAACTTCCGCTGTCCTTGCTGGGCAGAGCCGCCCTTTTCAAAATGATGGCAACTGCCACGATTTCTTTACGCCTTACAGAACTACCCTGATCTGGTGCCAAATTCGTATTTTGTAGCATTTGAAGCCGCGCAGCGTGACCTCCTCTGGGCCGGGGCGCCTAGGATCGCACTGCGCAAACTCACACTGGGATGGTATGACGGGGGGATAGCCCTCCCGGGCATCCGTAAATATTACTGGGCCGCACACCTCTCAGCGATTAACCAAGGGACATACAGTGACGGGAACAACCCCGGTTATGGGATGGACAGGTATTTACTACCAGGGGGGAACTATGAGGTTGACTTTACTCCAAACCCGGTAAACACCTACTCACGGGGCCGACAAAGCACTCCGTACAGATATGGCACATTGCTCAGCAGAAACTCGGGTGGGCGGGTATCCTCACTATGGCGACTCCCCTCTGGACCTCCGAAAAACTTGGGAATTTGGGACACACTAAGGGATTTCACAAATGGGACCTGATAGGAATATCACAAATCAGAGACATCTGGGGCCCTAAAGGGATGTACACGTTTGCCCAACTGCAGGAGACACACGAGCTAGCGCACACCGAATACTACAGATACATGCAAGTGCAACACTCCCTGCAGGCGAACATACCTCCGGCGACGACAATACCTCAGGCCTCCCCACTCAAGGACAGACTATTAGGTGGACACATGCCAGAACACGCCATCTCTCTCACTTACAAAAAATTGATCAACAATTCCCCGGACACGCTCCTTCCCCTGAAAGAGAAGTGGGTCGCTGACGGGCTTGAGGTAGACGAGGAAGAATGGTCATATGCTCTGGCTTCCACGGGAAGCAGCGATATCTGCTCGCCTGCGACTCATCCAACTCAAAATATCGCATAGAGTTTATATTTCATGTACACGATTACAGGCAATGGGGAGGGGTGGAGAAGGGTTATGCAGGAGGGGATGTGGTGGGACGGGCACCTTTTTCCATATACTATGGGACTGCCCAAAGGTACAGGGATACTGGAGACGAGTAGTACAGTGTATGTAGGAAGTGTGGGAGGTCGAGATTCGCCCAGAGGCTAAGAGATGTCTCCTGCACATCTGGGAGCCAACGGACCTGTCTCCGAGGGGGAAGATCTGGGTAACACTTGGGCAAATGGTGGCAAAGAGGAACATTGCTAGACTGTGGGGTGCCCCCAATCCACCTAAGCTGACGGACTGGCGAAGCGACATGGATTGGTGTATGTTGCAAGAAAAGACTGTATACACAGCAAGAGGGTGCCCTCGAAAATGGGGGGAAATATGGACAAATTGGCATGAGTTTAGAGGAAACATCTGCGAGCCCCCACAGGCCCCACAGACTGGCTCGGAAGACATAGACTAAAGATGATCCTTTTAAGCTTGTAATGTGAGAAATGTACTAAACTGTCGATGTACAATGGATGCCACGGGAAATTTTTGAATAATGTACCTTACTGGCCTTGTTTCGTTTTAATGTTTAATAAAACAGAATTAAAAAAATATATATAAAAAAAAAAAGAGCTTTCAGCGTACTTCAGAGAGAGGGGCTTCGCTCCACTCTCATGTTGGTTTAACATAGTACAGGATTTGATTGGGCCACATTTGTGTGCTTCCAAGAAAAAGAGTCCTTGCATTGCCTTTATTGTCTTGTTGCAAAGTTCATACTTAATAGAGTAGGACTAAGAAGGTCACTGTAGCAAGCAAACGAACTTGGGTTTAGGCTGATTTGTTTAGTATGAAATGTTACGATAAAGGCAGTAGGCCTGACATATTTATTGTTAAAAGCATTTGTTAAAGTCAATAGGCTCAGTTCAGTAAATCTTTATTTCGAAGAATAAAAATTCCTCATAAAAACACATTACATAATAAAATTTCATTATATATCATTCCTGAACTTTTAGTAATAAAAAGAAAAACTTTAAAAAAGAGAGGGTATAATTCATAGAGAGAGTCTGATTATTTACAAAGACAAGTTAATTTCTTGTGTTCCTCAATCTTACGGCTACTTTAAAAAAACTTAAAATGGCACATAAAGTATGGGTATCACTAGCTTTCTGTAGGAACAACAGTGCAGCTCTAGCATGGCGAAATTTCTGTTTCCTAAGAATGTCTACCAAAAACAAACGTCTAGGATTTCTATAAAGTCAATAGGCATTTAGGGGCAGTTCTTATTACTCTATATTAAAGCACACACTTAGGTATTTTGTTGTATGGAATCCCACAGATTATAGTAATAAACAAGGGTTTTAGTGTTGGTTAACCCCTGCCAAATCTGTGGGTCTAAAAGATTTGCACTTTGAGAATTCTTGTTAGGTCATCTTAAAAGAGATAGTATTTTGCTTAGCCAACTATAATTTTATATACCATTCTAATATTATGACTGTGTGCCTGATGGTTGGTTGTGGAAAAGCTTATGCTCAAAACAGTAGGCATGAGTTGCTTATGGTGGCAAACCAATGATAACAGCTATAGGTCTGGTTAGTTCACTAGGAAGCGATATTTCAAATGCCATTGGTCTGATCTGTTTATAATGAAAAGTTACTATAAAGACACTAAGCTTTCCATATTTATTGTGAAAAGCATATTTTAAAATCAATAGACATTTAAAGGGCGAATTGCTATTACGCTGTATAAAAGCCAACAGATATTTATGTTGTTACATTAAAATTCACAGATTACCCTTGTAGGGAAGGAGTTTGGCGTTGGCTAACCCCTACTGAAAAATCCTAGAAATAGAAGATTTGCACTGTAATAATTCTTGCTAATGTCAGCCCTCATCTGCTATTTGTCTGAATGAGTGTCATGTACACTTCTTCCATACATAATAGCATACTGCATGGGGTGGTGTTTGGATAAAATATTGGAATACAAGAAAAATTGGAAAACAAATATTGTGATTCAAAAATATCATGATATAGAGTAATGTTGTCAAGGATGTCATTTCATTGGTAAATAATATTGTTTTCAAGAATATCGTTTTTAGTATCACTTTCAGTAATACAGTTGTGAAAAAAGATAATTTTTGCGAGTTAGTATTGTTGGTATAATTGTTTTAAGTTTTATAAAATGTAGTTTGTAATTTTAAAGAGATTTAGTATTTTTTTTAACTGTTATTAGAAATTTAAAGTGTTGTAGTGGGTTGTTAGGGTTTTAGGGGGATAGGGTGGGATGTTAGTTTAATTAGATTTTTTTTAAATTTAATGTTGATTTGTTTTTTATTGTTAATTATTAATTAATTATGTACATTTTTAAGTGTTATATTATATTTTGAATTTAAAACTGAAATTGTAATTTTTATTTTAGTATTATTGTTGATAATAGTAAGTTATGTTTTAGTAGTGGGTTGTTGGGTTTGTAGGGGTATAGAGAGGGGATTTAATTAAGTTATAACACATTTAAATATTTGTAATTAATGTATGGTCCCGAATTGAACCCTGCCTTTGCTATGGATAGATGGCTGTTGCCTGGGGGTAATTACTATAGGGCGCTGTATTCAAAATCGGTGTTTGAGGCTTTGTCGGGGCCTACGAAGGCGGCAGTACGTATGTGGCAGGACGCAACTAGTTCTATGGGATGGAAAGACCGCTTAACTCTAGCGACCCTGCTTTTTGGCTCGGTTAAGCTTGGTAAATTGTGGAAGACCAAGGGTTTCGATAAGTGGGACCTCATTGGTATTAGTATGGTGGGAGACCTCTGGGTCAAGGGTCAGGTGAAATCGTTTGAGACGTTAAAGACGGAGTTTGAATTGGGTGACACAGAGTACTTCCGCTATGTTCAAGTTCGCCATGCCTTGATGTCAGTTTTCCCAGTGGGGGGTGTAATTCCGGAATCGTCCCCGCTAGAAGATAGATTGTTGGATGGTCATGTGCCTGATTGTACTATTTCCCTTGTGTACAAAAAATTAATTAACCATAGGTCGGACCTCCTACTGCATCTCCGGGATTTGTGGACCCGTGACGGTCTCGAGTTAGATGACGAGGACTGGCAGTCTGCGATCTCCTCTCCCAAGGAGGTCGCGATTCCAGCTTGACTCCGACTGGTACAACTTAAGATCCTCCACAGGATATACGTCACGGGCCCCCGTTTGGTTCGAATGGGCTTTTCTGAGGAGAGCCTATGTAAGCGGTGGTGTGGGCAGGTGGGGACATTTCTCCATATTATTCGGGAATGTCCTGAAGTTGCTGCTTTCTGGAACGGGATGCATGAGGTAATGAAGGAAGTGACGGGTGTTGCTCTCTTGCCGGAGGCCAGGCGCTGCTTGTTAAATGTCTGGGAACCCACTGATTATAATGCAGCCCACACTCAGTGGGGGACCCTGGGGGCCATGATTGCCAAGCGAGATATTGCTCAGTTGTGGGGGCGCAGAGGCCTCCTACAGTCGAAGTATGGAAGGAAAACATGGACTGGTGTATGTTCAGGGAAAAAACTGTGTATTTGGCCCGGGGCCGTCCCCGGAAATGGTGTAGAGTGTGGGGACCTTGGAATAGCTATTGTGGGGATATATGTACACCGCCTGTAGCAGATAACACTGATGTCCCACTCTCCCCCTGACCCCACATTCTGGCTATTTTATTATATGTGTATTGAGTCGGCCCATGTCCCCCCCTCCCTTTCCTTATATTGATTGCTGATTTTGTAGTGATGTCTTTTCCTTCCTCGTTTGAACTGGTACTTTGTATGACAATTTTTCTGCCTTGCTTGTTTATATTTTTTCAAATAAAAAGAAACAAAAACAATATTTGTAATTAGTTTTTAATTGTAATTCAGTATTTAATGCATTGCTAATTATGCTCAGTATGTAATACTATTTTATTTAAATCATATTTTCATTATGGGTTGCTGAGTTTGTAGGGGAATATGGTGGGAAATAAAATAAATTGAAATACGTTTTAAATTAATGCTGTTAGTAAATAAAATATTGTTTGTTTATTAATTATGTAAATTACTTAATTTGTTATTTATTGTGTAATTCTACTGTTTTATTTCTTTGAATATGTATTTTGATGTTTATATGTTTATTACACACATGTGTTTAATGCTGTGCTTGTTTTAGGTGAGTAGGTTGGGAAAAAAATAGATGTATAATATTTTTATATGAATTGATATTTATTTGTAATTTATTAACTGATAGTTATATAGAATGCTTTTTTATTTATTAATTATTTTGACACACATTTCGTTTATTTAATAGTGTTTGTAAAATGTTGTTAGTGCAATGGTAATTGTTATTTAAATTAATTTTTTTAATGTATTGATTGACATTCAATAAATGAGTAATGATTTCATACTTTTGTTATTTTTTGGTAGTTAGGGAAGTTGATATTATTATATGTGTTGGACTTGGCCCTTTTTGCAGGGTCATCCCTGAACTTGTTGCCTTCCTCCTAGCCTTTTTTTGACATGTTGTTGGTGGTTTTAGGATTCTGGGCACTTTAGCACTGCTGTCCAGTGTGAAGTGTGTGTGCTCTCTATGGTAAACATGGTAAGATTGGTCTACACCACTTTGGCGTATTTCATTTACTTGTCAGACCCTTGTAAAGTGGTATCTCAGATACCCAGGTTCAGTAAATTAAATGTTACTGGTGGGCTTGCAGCGCTGATTGGGCCACCCACAAAAGTAGCCTTTCAAACCTGTCTCAGGCCTCTGCCACTGCAAGGCCTGTAGGCGCAGTGCTACTGCCTCTGTGACGTGGCACCTAAAGTGTGTGTGCCACGTCTATGACCTCCCTTTTACTGCATGTCAGTCACCCCTAAGGTAGGCCCTAGCTAGCTCTATGGGCAAGGTGCATTGTAGGTAAAAGGTAGGACATGTACCTTAAGTGCGTGACATGTCCTGGTAGTGACAAACAGCCATTTTGGTTTCTCACTGCTGTAAGGCTGCCCTCTCATAGGAATGCATTGGGGATTCCCTGATAAGTGTTTCAGTGGTAATTCCTGATATGAGTGGAGCAGCATGGTCAAGTGGTATGTTTGGAATAGTAATAGGAAATGCTGCGCAGTGGTGTGCACAGATTTATTAACTATTTTAGAAATGCCACTTTTAGAAGTTGGCATTTCTGTGTGCTATGTGTATTCCTGCCTGATGTGTATTGTATGTCTGACTCTGGAGTGACAGGGGGTGGTGAGGTGTGTGTGGCTCCAGGGAAGGCAGGGTGAGTCAGCGCTAGGCTGAATAGAGGATCTGCATTTGGAGTAGTGGGAGGAGTAGTCCCCTGAACCTGAATAGGTCTGTGCCTGCTTGTGTGAATGCTGGCTCCGCCCCCTGTGGTGTGTCTGATGACCGAGCCCCCACCTGACAAAGGGGAAGAGGAGCCCTGTAATCAAAGTGCTTCAATACCCCCCAGAACCAGTTGAGGCTGGCTCTCCAAGCCCTGTGCCAGGGCAGAACAAAGGGAATTACAGTATAAATATTGGGGCTGTGACCCCATGTGTTTGTGCTTCCTTGTGACTTGCTTCTGCTGGGCCCAGGAGGAACCGCCACGAGGGACTGCCTCCCTTCTGGAGGGCCCTGTGAGCTGGCCTGCCTCGGCCCAGCCTTTGCCCTGGATCTTTTGGGGGCTTAGCGCCTCGTAAGCACTATATCTTTAATTCCAAGAGTGCTGGTGCCCTGCAGCGTGATGCTGCAACCTGTCTGGAGGGAATCCCAGCGTGGGGATTCCCCGTGCTTCCAGGAGAAGCGGGAGCCTACCCCGCTGTGTTGTGCTCTGCAGCGTGGAGCTGCCTTCCAAGGGAACCCCGTGTGGGGATTCCCCGTGCTTCAAGGGGGAAGCAGGAGCCCACCCTGCATTGATGCCTGTAAGGTGGGAGCCTACCCCGCCTTGATGCCTGTAAGGCGGGAGCCTACCCCACATGTTGGAGACACCCTTGATACAGCTTGAGCCCACACCACATTTTTGTGCTCCTGTTAGCGGGAGGCCACCCTGCATTTGTGTGTATTTTAAGGCAGAAGCCTACCCCGCACTTTAGAGCCGGAGTCCGGAGACGGAGCGAAACTGCCGCCACCAGCGACCCGAAGCCAGGCGCTTCCTGCCTGACTGTGGGCTGGGCCAATCGAGAGAAGCAAATGGCTGGCCGAAGAGCGAGACGGGCTGGAGGAAAGACCAGAGCCTTGCGGGCTCTCTGTGGAAGTACCGCACGATGCTGAGGAGGAGTCCAGCAGAGCCCCGTTAGCGGGGCCGGCCGAGGCACACAGCCAGTGCCTGAAACCAGCACATTGGAAGCCCCGGTGAGTGGGGCTGAAATAGTTTGGCACCAGAAGGGCCCCGGGAAGGAGGGGCTCCTACGGCACTCTGTTGGTGCCATTCTTTCAGCTGTTCCAGCTGCACCGCAAGGTTGCGGGCAGCTATACCAAAGGGGGCGTTGTCGTAGGAGTCCCAGAGTGGGGCTCCAAGAGGCACAGTGGTGCCGAAGTCAATTTCCCCAGCTGCACCACAACAGCACGGGCAGCTGAAACGTGGGGCCATTTCTGTTAGATGAGGAGGAAGGGGTGAGGTACAACCCACGCCCCAGTGCGTGGTGCACATCGTCATGGCTGTGTTGGCAGCTGGAGGGCCAGTTGAAAGGCCCTATTATTCAGAGCCCTGCCATTTTGGACAGAGGGCATTTGAGCCCCACAGAAGGCCAGTTGGCCAGGGGTTCAGTGTTGGTAGGGTACAATGCCTTAATGTGATGCCTACAGAGGTTGCATAATGTGTTTATGCTTATAAGTTTTGTGCCTAATGTGGTTATGCCTAATATGATTGTTGCATAATGTGTTATGCTGATGAGGATGCCAAATGTCATTCTATGATGTTTTTGCCTAAAGTGATGCAGACAAACTGTGTTTATGTTGCTAGGGCTAATGCTGAGTGCAGTATTTTGCCAGTAGTTACTGGTGGTGTTATTTTTACTACTTGTGCTTTTTGATGGTTCTGACAGTGGCCCGATTGGCCCTGTCATTTATATAATCCCCTGTAAATTATGACTTGATGTCAGTTGGCACAGTGTATGTGTGTGATTATGATTCTAATGTGTTTTGGATAGTACAAAGGCTATTTTTATTTAACCTTATGTGGAGTCGCTTTTGTAGTGTACCTAGTGTGTTGCTGCTGTGTGTGTGTGTTACGCAAACACTTTACACAGTGCCTCTGGGATAATCCTGACTGCTCGTGCCAAGTTACCAAGGGGGTGAGCAGGGGTTATCTTCTGCGTGTAACTCCCGTGCCCTGACTAGAGTGGTTTTTGCCTGGCTTAGGCGCAAGCCCTAGCCAACCAGAAATCCCATTTCTAACAATATGTAATAAAAAAAATATATTTTCTTTGTAATTGATATTTTAACTTTTTTTTGTTGTTATATTTTTTTGTATGTCTGACTTGACAGTGCAGCTGTCACCAGACCTTATGTGATCAACCTAAAAGAGAGCTTTTATTTGTAATACAGACAGGCTCTGGATCAACCACATATTGGTGAACAGGATTGCATGATTTGATTGGGCTGAAGTGGTGTGCTCCCAGTGAAAACGTGCTTCTCCTCCACAGAGTGGTGGTTATTTTGTTTGTTTATCCAGCTGCCTTCCAGTAGCAGTATGGCTGCCTAGAGAAGTGGAGTTTGACCTTCCGGGGGCTCACATATGGTGGTGTAATGCTGTTAAAGTGTCTTAGATAAGTAGATCATTTGTGGTGTTCTTTTTTGCAGCAGCACAGATGGAAGGAGGGTAGTTATGAGGAATCTATTGCTGTTTTACATTCCAAGCACTTCCCTTTCCCTCATTCGCGTTAAACTTCAGAGTGCAGTTGTGTGTTTGAGAGTAGTATGAGATTCTCAGGGCTACACTAGTCTGCATGCATTTTTAAGTCTAGCTTGACACCACAGCTGTCGTTAGATCGTATGTAATCAACAAAAAAAGAGCTTTCAGTGTACTATTGACAGAAGAGCTGGCTCCAATCTCATGTTGGTTTCACGGAGTACAGGATTTTATTGGGCCACATTTGCGTGCTTCCAATAAAAAGAGCGCTTGCATTTCTCTTTTTGGCGTGTGACAAAGTTTATACTCAATAGACAAGGTCTGAGAAGGTTACTGTTAGACCTGACACCTTTTGGCGTGGTTCTTCCCCATTCTTTTTGCCTCTGACTCATGTGTTTGGATGCTGTGCTGGATTTCGTTTTTGCTGATTTAGATGCTTTGGACACTCTGCCACTGCTGATCAGTGCCAGAGTGTAAGTGCTCCCTCTGTAAATTGTGATATTGATGGAATATACCTGATTGGCATATTTATATCACCACGAAGTCCCTAGTAAAGTGCACTGTGTGTGCTAGGGCTGGTGAGGACAAATGCTACTAGTGGGCCTGCAGCGCAGATTGCGCCACCCACATGAGTAGCTTTAAAATGGTGACCCAGGCCTGCCAGCGCAGAGCCTGTGTGCAGTCAGTGACTGCCATGTCAGCCTGGCCAGTGTCCCCACTGGCTAGGCCTAACCCTTCCCTGTCTGTGCACATCAGCCACCCCTATGGAAGGCTCAAGGTACCCCCCCTGGGCAGGGTGCAGTGTATGGATAAGGTAGAGCATGTACTAAGTGCAGGTAACATGCTCTGGTAGTGGGCTGCAGCCATTCTATGTGCTCACTGCTGTAAGGCTATCTTGATCCATAGAGTAACATGGAGGAGGCTGGGCCCATGTGATACCAGCCTATCTTCCCATAGGAACAAGATGGGACATTAGTGAAGGATATCCCTGAACTCAGAATTTAATGACACATCTTTTAGTAAATGTTGGAGAATAGCACTTTTAGGAAGTGGCTGTTCTCTTGTCTAAACCTTTCTGTGTGCCTGGGTTTGTGGAATGCCTGCCTGGTCTGGATGTGACAGGGGGGGCTGCAGAGCCCCAGAGGAGAGGGTCGGAGCCAGCCCGGGGATGAAAGGGCACATCTGCCTGCCTGGGAGGTGGGAGGAAGGAATGCCTGATAAGTACTGGGCTGTGCCGGCCACCTCCCCCATGCTAGCTCCCTCCTGGTGGTCAACTGACACCTCTGGCCCTGAAGCTGACAGGGAGAAGAAAACCAGAGACACCTCAGTGCTCCGCAACCCCCAGAACTGGTTTAGACTGGACCCAGGGCCTCCATGCACAAAGACTTCAAAGGACTTCAAAGACATTGAGGGGTATAAGGAAAGGACCCCTGACTACAGAAGTTTAGATTCTGAAATTCTGCAACCAAGAAGGAACCTCGGCTGGATGGAGGACGGCTAGAGAACCAAAGGAAGATTGCCTTGCTGTGTGCTTTAAGGGCTGACCTGTTCTACTGTCTAACTGGAAGCTGAGGAGGAGAAAGGGACTTTGCTGTGTGCTGTGACCCTGCCTGCTTGAAACTGCTAAGACTTTGCTGTGTGCTGTGTCTACAACTGAATCTCCAAGGGCCTGGGACGAGCTGGCCTCCTGTTGGGAACCCAGGGTTAAAGGTTCCTAAAGCTTTGCCAGAAAACAGCTGCCAAATCGTGCTGTGGTGCCCTGGGACGTGTGGTACTCGACTGCGGAGCGTGAGGAAAGGATCGGTGTGCTCATCGGCACATTACCAGCGAGGGTCGGAGGCTTGTGGCGCCTCCCCTCGTGAAATCCGCTCCGAAGTGGTGGGGAGGTCGAGAGGGGGGTCTCTTCGTGACCAGCGCCCTCGAAAACCCTTTGCCGCCAAATCACCATCACGGCCCGGGGCCAGCAACACCCCCTGCAACTTGCTTCGGTGTCCAGGAGCTGCGGGGCCGGAGATCGAAGCCGCCGCGCTCCCATTGGTGGAGGGGACCGAGCCCCCTCACTAACGCCGCGACGGGATTGGCCCGTGCGGCGCAGCGTCATCGACGTTGCCGAGCTGTGATTGGTGGAGGAGCTGAGCGTCATTGAAGGCCTCTCCCGGGAGCCGCACTGCCATTGGCTGACTCCCGGGTGCTGCTGGAGGCTCGACCAAACGCCGCGACAGGATTGGTCCCCGTCATCGGGACCGCCGCAGCTGCCGAGTAATCACCGCCGGGACCGGGGAAGACTGAGGGCCTCGCCCGGGGAGCGCCGTGAGTACCCCTGCCCCTGGCCTGTCTGTCCCTGCTCGGAACGCCGAGCTTGCGCCCCCCCCGCTCCCAGAGGAACCGAGAGCGGGCAGAGGGCTGCGGGGACCGGCTGGGGCAAGGAGCGAGTGTGCTCCGTTGGGTGCGGTGCGCCTGAATCCCTCGGGGATGCGAGGCTGAGTGAGATCGGCAACAAAGGAGTCCCAGGACTATCCGGTGAGGCGTGCTTGCCGCACCTGGGCTTCGTTGCTTCAGAAGGCGGAGTTGGGGATAACTTAGGATTGGCACTGCTTTGACTGCTCGTTTTTAGAGCCAAGTGAATAGAAATCGGGGGCAATATTTTTAAGACCTCTGATGGGAGAGACTTGAGACTGTTTTGTTTTGATTCTGACAACTGCCTATTTACAAGAACCATTAAGAATTAAGTGCAACCTTTAAGATAAAATGCTACGTTGTCTAAAGAAGTGATTATCATGCAACTGCTTCATTTACATGCTGAAACTAGATAAAGCTATATATTTTTATAAAATATACTTACCTGTGTGGTCTCAGTTTGTGGTGGATTGGGGATTATTGTTGTGTTAAGTGCAAATGTTATCCACATTGCCTCTGTTTAGCCTAGACTGCTCGCGCCATGCTACCTAGAGGGTGAGCAGGGGTTATCTCAGAGGGTTATTCCGTCACCTTGACTGGAAGCAAGGGTCCCTACTTGGTCTAAGGTACTTACCTCTGCCAACTAGAGACCCCGGGTTCTAACATTGGTGGCTCGCGGTGCGGATTTTTGAACTAATAGTTGCACTTGACCGGCAGTGATCTCTTGTACATCACTAGTCTAGTTTAGCGGCACAGGTTGCACAAGATTTTTTTTCTTTTTGGTGAAACCTTTTTAGTTGAAAAGGTTAGGAAGCATCATGTCTCGGAAAGCGCCAAGTGTGAATGGAGACGTGGAAGTGGAATTTGAAATCCAGGAGTTGTCAACCTATAACAAGGAGCAACTGAGAAAAGTCTGCAAACAGCTTGAATGCCCAGTAAGGGGCGGCACAAATAAGGAAGAGCTACGGACAGATCTGAGGGCCTGGTGGGAGGCCAAACATGGTGCCCCGGAAGCTGCTACTGGAGAGGGAGACACACAGGAGAATGGGTTTTTGCCCAGTGAATTGCCAGTGAGGAAGCCAGGGTCTAGGACCGGCAGCGACCACTTCAGTAGGGGTATGTCTCCAGAGGAAATAGAGGAGAATCACCGAGTTAGGGCCCATGAGATTGAGCTTTTGAAGCTCAGAGCGGAAGCAGATGAGAAGAGACTGCGCCTGGAAGTTGAGAAAGAGGCGCAGGAGAGAGCGGCGCAGGAGAGAAGACATACTCTCGCTTTGGAGGAAAAGAAGCTCCAATTGGCTCATGAGAGGAGCATGAAGGAGTTGGACTTCAAATATAAAGAGAGGGTGTCCAGTTCTAATGGTGGCAGCGCACAACCAGTCCAGGCGGGTAAGGTATACATACCAAAGGATCTGGTACAGAATTATCAGAGGGGTGAGGATATTTATGCGTGGTTCAGAGCGTATGAACTTGCCTTAAAGATGAATGAGGTGCCTGAGAAGAATTGGGGAGCAGGATTGTGGAAGCATTTTGAGGCCTCTGGGAGGGATGTTTTGGCACCCTTAGAAGCAAAGGATGCTTTGTCCTACTCCGCCATGAAGGAGGCTTTGTGCCTCAGGTATGGGCTCATTGCTGAACAGTACCGCCAGAAGTTTAGGAACTTCAAGAAGCTTGATTCAAGTACTTGGGTGGAGTGTGTGAGTATGTACACGCGTGCACTGGAAGGTTGGATGAAGGACAGCAAAGTTACTGATTATGTGGGGTTGTGTCACTTGATTAGTAGGGAGCACTTAAGTAGTTTGTGTGTCCCAGAGCTGCGCCAGCATCTTTTGGATAGCAAGTTAACTGATCCCAGTGAGCTTGCTAAAGAGGCGGACCGGTGGACTAGCACCAGGGTCCACAAGGGGGTGGTAAGTACCCCAGCCAAAGGTGGACAGGGTCCCCAGCAGAAGAGTGGGGGGGACACGGGTAATCAAAAGGAGTCTTCTAAAGGGCCCCAAAGTAGTTCCCAGGAGAAAGTGTCTCAACCCCCCAAGCCTAAGAAGTCCTGGCCCCATAAGGGCCCGCAGGACAAAAAGACCCTTACTTGCTATTCATGCAGGGAGGTGGGGCACATTGCTCCAAGCTGTCCAAAGAGGAAATCAGCATCCACTGGTGCTCCAGCTCCAGCTCCGGCATTGGCCAGTGTAGCTTTGGGAGGGGATTTGATTTCTAGTGGGGAGGAGGGGTTAGCATTGATGACCCTTATCTCTCTAGGAGACCAAGAGATGGTCCAGGAAACCTTGCTGCCCCAAAATACTAAGAAATACGGGCAGAAGGTGACCATCAATGGACAGGTGGTGGAGGCTCTGGGAGACACAGGGGCCAGCGTGACATCTGTTAGGTGTCGGTGGGTGTCTGAAGAGCAAATTGTTCCCCAGGTACTTCGGCCTGTGGTGGCAGCTGACTGTTCAGTGCGCTACTGCAAGTTGGCGAAAGTTCCATTCGAATGGGGAGGAGTCTCCGGTATTCTGGAGATTGTTGTAAGTGATGCCTTGCCTGTAGATTGTCTATTAGGTAATGACCTGGAGAGCTCCCCATGGAAAGAGGTGGAGCACCGGACTCACTTGGAGATGTTGGGTTTGCCTGCGTGGATCTGTGTGTCCACCCGTGCAATGACAGCCAGAGAGGGCGGTCTAGAAGAACTGGAGCCTGGAACAATGGCCCAGGGACCTGCCAAGAGAGGAAGGGGTAGAGGGCGCGGGAAACCGGCCCCCACTGTTCCCACGGTCCAGGGGGAGGCAGACCCAGAGGGGGATGCCCTGGAACCTACAGGGGAGCAGGTGGCCGAACTAGGGGAATTGCCTGAGCTGTCCCAGTGGCAGCAAGAGGGTGGTCCCTCCAGGGAGGAATTCTGCCAGGCTCAGAAGGAGTGCCCTTCTCTCATTGGTGTGCGGCAGCAGGCTGCCGACCAGGCCGCAGGCCTGGGGTCCAAGGAGCATTTGATCTACTGGGAGGATGGCTTACTTTATAGTGAGCCTAAGTTCGCTGAGCCCGGTGCAGCCTGTGTGCTGGTGGTACCGGAGCGCTTCAGGAACTTCCTACTGGGTCTGGCTCATGACGTGCCTCTCGCAGGACATCTGGGGCAAGACAATACCTATCACAGGCTTGTCACCCATTTCTACTGGCCCCAGATGAAGACACACATCTCTGCCTTTTGTAAATCTTGCCAGACTTGTCAGGCCAGTGGAAAGAGTGGAGGGAAGCGAGTGGCCCCCCTCCAACCCTTTCCTGTGGTGAGCACCCCTTTTGAGCGGGTGGGCATTGACATCGTGGGGCCCCTGGATCCCAAGACAGCCCTAGGTAACAGGTTTATCCTGGTCTTGGTGGACCATGCCACTCGGTACCCGGAAGCCCTCCCGCTCAGGACAGTCACTGCCCCAGTGGTGGGCCGTGCCCTGATGGGGATCTTTTCCCGGGTGGGATTTCCCAGGGAGGTCGTCTCAGACCGCGGGACAAACTTCATTTCTAAGTATATGAAGTCCCTGTGGAGTGAGTGTGGGGTGACATACAAATTCACCACTCCTTACCACCCTCAAGGAAATGGTTTGGTTGAGAGATTCAACCGCACATTGAAGGGCATGATTATGGGCCTGGAAGAGCCCATGAGGCGGAAATGGGATGTCTTGTTGCCATGCCTGTTGTTTGCCTACAGGGAGGTGCCTCAGAAATCCTTAGGGTTCAGTCCCTTTGAGTTGCTGTATGGCCACCCTGTCAGAGGACCTCTGACTCTGGTGAAAGAGGGATGGGAGAAATCCCGTGGGAAAACCCCTCAGGATGTGTTCAGCTATGTGCTGGCCATTCGCAACCAGACCAAGCGCTTCAGGAAGCTCGCTCATGAGAACCTGGAGGCTAGCCAGGAGGAAATGAAGAGGTGGTATGACCAGAACACTTCTCTGGTTGAGTTCCAACCTGGTCAGAAAGTGTGGGTGATGGCGCCAGTGGAGCCTTGTGCGCTCCGTGACAAGTGGTCTGGGCCATATGAGGTGGTGGAGCGCAAAAGCGAGGTTACCTATTTGGTTAACCTGAAGACTCCCAGGCAGCCCCTGAGAGTGCTACATGTGAACCGCCTCAAACCCCACTTTGAGAGGACTGAAGTGACTATGCTCATGGCTACAGATGCTGGAGGGGAGGAGGATAGTGATCCTCTCCCTGATCTCATGGCAGTCAAGGAGCAAGATGGGTCAGTGGATGGTGTGGTCCTCTCCCCCACCCTGACTCCAGAGCAGCAGGAGGACTGTCGCCAAGTCTTGGGTCAGTTCGCCCCCCTGTTCTCCCTGACCCCAGGTGTCACCAAGTGGTGCGTCCACGACGTGGACACTGGAGACAGTCTGCCTGTGAAACAGAAGTTTTACAGAGTGGCTGACAAGGTCAGAGCCAGCATCAAGGAAGAGGTTTCCAAGATGTTGACGCTAGGGGTTATTGAGCCCTCAAGCAGCCCCTGGGCTAGCCCAGTGGTCTTAGTGCCTAAGAAAGCTGCTACCCCCGGTGGCACCCCAGAACTTCGGTTCTGCGTGGACTACCGTGGGCTCAATGCGGTCACCAAGACTGACGCGCACCCCATCCCCAGAGCTGATGAGCTGGTGGATCGGTTGGGAGCTGCCCAGTACCTGAGTACTTTTGATTTGACTTCAGGGTACTGGCAGATTGCCTTAACTGACGGGGCAAAGGAGAGGTCAGCATTTTCAACACCAGAGGGGCACTTCCAGTTCCGTGTCATGCCCTTCGGGTTGAAAAATGCCCCCGCCACATTTCAGAGATTGGTCAACCAGGTACTGGCGGGGCTGGAGCAATTCAGCGCAGCCTACCTGGATGACATTGCTGTGTTCAGCTCCACTTGGGAGGAACACCTGCAACACCTCACTGAAGTGTTGAAGGCTCTGCGGAAGGCAGGCCTCACTATCAAGGCCAGTAAATGCCAGATAGGGCAGGGATCTGTGGTGTACTTGGGACACCAGGTGGGGAGCGGCAAGGTGGCGCCCCTACAGGCGAAGATTGATACCATTCTGGCTTGGGAACCCCCCAAGACCCAGACTGAGGTGAGAGCCTTTTTAGGTCTCACAGGGTATTACAGACGGTTTGTCAAAGGCTATGGCACCATCGTGGCCCCTTTGACAGAGCTGACATCTAGAAATCAGCCCAGGAAAGTGAATTGGACGGAGGCCTGTCAAACTGCTTTTGACACCCTCAAAACTGCCATGTGCACAGCACCGGTGCTTAAGGGACCTGACTTTTCCAGTGAGTTCATTGTGCAAACTGACGCTTCAGAGCAAGGCGTGGGAGCAGTGCTCTCACAGATCAATGAGGAGGGAGGAGATCAACCAGTGGCTTTCATTAGCCGGAGGCTAATCCCCAGAGAACAGAAATGGAGTGCCATCGAAAGAGAAGCTTTCGCTGTGGTCTGGGCTCTGAAGAAGCTGAGGCCCTAACTGTTTGGGACTCACTTCCGTGTTCAGACCGACCACAGGCCCCTCAGATGGTTAATGCAGATGAGGGGTGAGAATCCAAAATTGTTGAGGTGGTCCATTTCCCTACAGGGGATGGACTTTACGGTGGAGCACCGCCCTGGTACAGAACACGCCAATGCTGACGGTCTGTCCAGATTCTTCCGCCTTAGTGATGAGGACTCCCAAGAGGTTGGGTAGTTCTCCCCACTTTCAGCTGGAGGGGACACGTGTTAGACCTGACACCTTTTGGCGTGGTTCTTCCCCCATCTTTTTGCCTCTGACTCATGTGTTTGGATGCTGTGCTGGATTTCGTTTTTGCTGATTTAGATGCTTTGGACACTCTGCCACTGCTGATCAGTGCCAGAGTGTAAGTGCTCCCTCTGTAAATTGTGATATTGATGGAATATACCTGATTGGCATATTTGTATCACCACGAAGTCCCTAGTAAAGTGCACTGTGTGTGCCAGGGCTGGTGAGGACAAACGCTACTAGTGGGCCTGCAGCGCAGATTGCGCCACCCACATGAGTAGCTTTAAAATGGTGACTCAGGCCTGCCAGCGCAGAGCCTGTGTGCAGTCAGTGACTGCCATGTCAGCCTGGCCAGTGTCCCCACTGGCTAGGCCTAACCCTTCCCTGTCTGTGCACATCAGCCACCCCTATGGAAGGCTCAAGGTACCCCCCTGGGCAGGGTGCAGTGTATGGATAAGGTAGAGCATGTACTAAGTGCAGGTAACATGCTCTGGTAGTGGGCTGCAGCCATTCTATGTGCTCACTGCTGTAAGGCTATCTTGATCCATAGAGTAACATGGAGGAGGCTGGGCCCATGTGATACCAGCCTATCTTCCCATAGGAACAAGATGGGACATAAGTGAAGGATATCCCTGAACTCAGAATTTAATGACACATCTTTTAGTAAAGGGTGTTTTTAAATCCTGTGTTGGAGAATAGCACTTTTAGAAAGTGGCTGTTCTCTTGTCTAAACCTTTCTGTGTGCCTGGGTTTGTGGAATGCCTGCCTGGTCTGGATGTGACAGGGGGGGCTGCAGAGCCCCAGAGGAGAGGGTCGGAGCCAGCCCGGGGATGAAAGGGCACATCTGCCTGCCTGGGAGGTGGGAGGAAGGAATGCCTGATAAGTACAGGGCTGTGCCGGCCACCTCCCCCATGCTAGCTCCCTCCTGGTGGTCAACTGACACCTCTGGCCCTGAAGCTGACAGGGAGAAGAAAACCAGAGACACCTCAGTGCTCCGCAACCCCCAGAACTGGTTTAGACTGGACCCAGGGCCTCCATTCACAAAGACTTCAAAGGACTTCAAAGACATTGAGGGGTATAAGGAAAGGACCCCTGACTACAGAAGTTTAGATTCTGAAATTCTGCAACCAAGAAGGAACCTCGGCTGGAAGGAGGACGGCTAGAGAACCAAAGGAAGATTGCCTTGCTGTGTGCTCTAAGGGCTGACCTGTTCTACTGTCTAACTGGAAGCTGAGGAGGAGAAAGGGACTTTGCTGTGTGCTGTGACCCTGCCTTCTTGAAACTGCTAAGACTTTGCTGTGTGCTGTGTCTACAACTGAATCTCCAAGGGCCTGAGACGAGCTGGCCTCCTGTTGGGAACCCAGGGTTAAAGGTTCCTAAAGCTTTGCCAGAAAACAGCTGCCAAATCGTGCTGTGGTGCCCTGGGACGTGTGGTACTCGACTGCGGAGCGTGAGGAAAGGATCGGTGTGCTCATCGGCACATTACCAGCGAGGGTCGGAGGCTTGTGGCGCCTCCCCTCGTGAAATCCGCTCCGAAGTGGTGGGGAGGTCGAGAGGGGGGTCTCTTCGTGACCAGCGCCCTCGAAAACCCTTTGCCGCCAAATCACCATCGCGGCCCGGGGCCAGCAACACCCTCTGCAACTTGCTTCGGTGTCCAGGAGCTGCGGGGCCGAAGATCGAAGCCGCCGCGCTCCCATTGGTCGAGGGGACCGAGCCCCCTCACTAACGCCGCGACGGGATTGGCCCGTGCGGCGCAGCGTCATCGACGTTGCCGAGCTGTGATTGGTGGAGGAGCTGAGCGTCATTGAAGGCCTCTCCCGGGAGCCGCACTGCCATTGGCTGACTCCCGGGTGCTGCTGGAGGCTCGACCAAACGCCGCGACAGGATTGGTCCCCATCATCGGGACCGCCACAGCTGCCGAGTAATCACCGCCGGGACCGGGGAAGACTGAGGGCCTCGCCGGGGGAGCGCCGTGAGTACCCCTGCCCCTGGCCTGTCTGTCCCTGCTCGGAACGCCGAGCTTGCGCCCCCCCCCGCTCCCAGAGGAATCGAGAGCGGGCAGAGGGCTGCGGGGACCGGCTGGGGCAAGGAGCGAGTGTGCTCCGTTGGGTGCGGTGCGCCTGAATCCCTCGGGGATGCGAGGCTGAGTGAGATCGGCAACAAAGGAGTCCCAGGACTATCCGGTGAGGCGTGCTTGCCGCACCTGGGCTTCGTTGCTTCAGAAGGCGGAGTTGGGGATAACTTAGGATTGGCACTGCTTTGACTGCTCGTTTTTAGAGCCAAGTGAATAGAAATCGGGGGCAATATTTTTAAGACCTCTGATGGGAGAGACTTGAGACTGTTTTGTTTTGATTCTGAGAACTGCCTATTTACAAGAACCATTAAGAATTAAGTGCAACCTTTAAGATAAAATGCTACGTTGTCTAAAGAAGTGATTTTCATGCAACTGCTTCATTTACATGCTGAAACTAGATAAAGCTATATATTTTTATAAAATATACTTACCTGTGTGGTCTCAGTTTGTGGTGGATTGGGGATTATTGTTGTGTTAAGTGCAAATGTTATCCACATTGCCTCTGTTTAGCCTAGACTGCTCGCGCCATGCTACCTAGAGGGTGAGCAGGGGTTATCTCAGAGGGTTATTCCGTCACCCTGACTGGAAGCAAGGGTCCCTACTTGGTCTAAGGTACTTACCTCTGCCAACTAGAGACCCCGGGTTCTAACAGTTACTGTAGTAAGCAAATGGCCTTAGCTTTAGGCGGGTATGTTTAGTAAGAAAAGTTAGTATAAAGGTAGTAGGTCTGACATATTTATTGTGCAAAGCATTTGTTAAAGTCAATAGGCATTTAAGGGCGGATAGGTATTACTCTATATTAAAGCATACACATAGGTATTTTGTTGTATGGATTCTTACAGATTGTAGGTAACCAAGGGTTTTAGTGTTGGTTAACGCCTGTCACAAGCTGTGCGTCTAAAAGAATTGCACCATGAGAATCCTTGTTAGGCCCTTTTAGGAGAAATAGTATTTTGCTTAGCCAGCTGCAATTCTGTATACCATTCTAAATTTATGACTGTGCACCTGTTGGTTGGTTGTAGAAAAGCTTATGCTCAAAACAGTATGTCTGAGTTGCTTATAGTGACAATCCAATGATAACAGCTATAGGTCTGATTGGTTCACTAGAAAAAGGTATTTCAGATGCTATTGGTCTGATCTTTTTATTATGAAAAGTTCTATATAGACAGTTAGCTTGCCATAGTTATTGTGAAAAGCATACACTAAAATCAATAGACATTTAAAGACATTTAACGTTTGGATTGCTATTATCCTGTATAAAAGCCTACAGATATGTATGCTGTTTCATGAAATTTCACAGATTACCCTTGTGGGAAGGAGTTTGGTGTTGGTTTCCCCCTCTGACAAATCCCATGCGTAGAAGGTTTGCACTGCATTAATTCTTGCTAATGTCAGTCCTCATCTGCTATTGGTCTGACTGAGCGTCATGTACAACCTGCTTCCATCCACGATAGCATACTGCATGGGGTGGTGTTTGGATAAAATATCGGAATAGAAACAAAATTAGAAAACAAATATTGTGATTCAAAAACTATTGTGTATAGAATAAAATTGTCAAGAATGACATTTCATTGGTAAATAATGTCATTTTCACGAATATTGTTGTTTTTTTGTTATCGCTTTCAGTAATACAGTTGTAAAAAAATATTGTTTTTAGGAGTTAGTATTGTTGGTACAATTGTTATAAGTTTTATATAATGTAGTTTTTAATTTTAAGTGATTTAGGGCCATATGTAGGTAACTTGGAAATACCGATTCCTAAATACCGAATTTTACAGATTCGGTATTTAGGAATCGGTATTTCATATGTAGGCAATAATTCTGTACAAAGAAATACCGAATCGTTAATATTCCTTTTTACCGGTAATAAGGAATCACCTACCCATTCATTCCTATGGGCTTGGAGGCCCATAGGAATGAATGCGAAGAAATCCGGTATATTCGGTAATCGTGGGTGGTATTTCAAGTGAGCCAGGGTGTCCAAAGGACACCCTCTGGCACCCCTGAAATGTGCATGTGCGCACATGTGGCGCACATACAATGCCTAAGGGCATGGATGTGTGCCACATGGCACACTTCAAAAAGCAAAAAAGTGCTTTTTGAAAAGAAATCACTATTTACCACCAACTAGGAGTTGGAGGAAAATAGCGATTCCTTAAGGCTGAGGTGCACTGTTTTAAGTGCTACCTACATTGCATTTAAGGGATCGGTATTACCGATTCCTTAAATGCAAGGCCATAAGGAATCGGTATTAAGGAATCGGTATTTACTGATTCCTTAATACCGATTCCTTCCTACATCTCAAATGCCTAAATACCGGTCAGTAACGGTGAGATTTAACGAATTTCACAGTTACCGACCGGTATTGGCCCACCTACATATGGCCCTTAGTATTTTTTTAACAGTTATTAATAATTTATAGTGTTGTAGCGGGCTTGTAAAGGGCTAGGTTGGTATGTTAGTTCAATTCGAAATATTTGTAATCTAATGTTGATTTGTATTTTATTATTAATTGATTTTTAATTAATTATGTACATTTTTAGGTGTTATATTATATTTTGAATTTAAAACTGAAATTGCAATTTTTATTTTAGTATTATTAGTAATAGTAAGTTATGCTTAGTAGTGGGTTGTTTGGTTTGTAGGGGTGTAGGGTGAGAAGCTAATTAAGTTATAAAGAACTAAAATATGTGAAATAGTTTTAAATGACAATTAATTATTTAATTAATTGCTAATTATGTTAATTATTTAATACTGATTTATTTAAGTGATATTTTTTGTTGCGGGTTGCTTGGTTGGCAGGGGACTAGGGTGTGACGTTAAATAAACTGAAATACGTTTTAATTTAATGCTTTTAGAACATGAAATATTGTTTGATTATAACATAAGTTACTTAATTTAAGAATTATTGTGTAATTGCACTCTGTTATTTCTTTTAATATGGTGTTTGATGTTTATATGTTTATTACACTCATGTTTTAATGGTATGGTTTATTTTAGGTGAGTAGGTTGGGTAGAACATAAATATATAATAATTGATATTTATATGCAATTTATTAATTGGTAAATATATATAATGCTTTTATATGTATTCTTATTTTTACATGCTTTTCATTTATTTAATATTGTTTGTGAAATTTTGTTTTACATTTTTTTTAATGTATTGATTGAAATTCAATAAATAAGTAATGATTTTATAAATGTGTTAATTTTTGGTAGTTAGAGAAGTTGATATGATTTTTTTCCTTTTATTTTTATTATATATTTTTAGTTTTTTAAACTGTGATTTATTAATGTTTTACAAAGTTACTAGGACTTGTATTCATATATGTAATCTTTTTGAAGAGAAACACTTTACCCATTATTGCGGAGACTGGAGTTGGAATATTAAATCTAACTGTTATGTTACGTGAATTTGTAGAGCACTGCTAATCACACGTGAGGTTATTCAGGTGCTGAGTAGGAGGAGGAGGAGATCCTGCCTGTTTCGTCTGGAACAGCCATTTCTTGAGGTTCCTTGAAACGTCCATGAGGGAGGGGGAGGTTCTGAGGTGTTTCGGGAGGTTGTTCCAGGTCTTGGCTGTGACGTATGAGATGGAGTGTACTCCGCTTCTGGGTTTGATGCAAGGGAGATGTGCTCTTGCTGGGACACAGATCGAAGGTATCTGGTGGGTTGGTAGAAGTTCATGTAAGCTGGACCGGTATTTGTGGAGAGCTTTGTAGGCATGGGTGCGTAGCTTGAACATACACACAAATCCCTCCACGACCTGGGCCCTAGGTACCTCAACGACCGCCTGACCTTCTACACGCCCACCCGCCAGCTGCGATCGGCGAACCTCGCCCTCGCCGTCGTGCCTCGCATCCAGAGAGCCACCGCCGGAGGAAGATCCTTTTCCTACCTAGCGGCGAAGACATGGAACTCCATGCCCGTCCACCTGCGGCTGACCCAGGACCACCTCGCCTTCAGGAAACAGCTCAAGACCTGGCTGTTCGAGCAGTAGCAGACCCCCCTCCCCACGCGCCTTGAGACCCTTCCGGGTGAGTAGTGCGCGATATAAATGCCATGATTGATTGATTGATTGATCTTCCCTGGACTGGGAGCCAGTGGAGATTGTTGAGTTGTGGAGAGATGAGGTTATTTCGCAGGATGCCCAGTATGGTTCTGGAGGTGGCGTTCGGGGTGGTTTGGAGTTGGTGAAGGATATGGGATGGGATTCCAATGTAGAAGGTGTTTCCACAATCAAGTCTACTTATAATAAGAGCCTGGATGACAGTTCGTCTGGTGTTTAGTGGAACCCACTTGAAAATCTTGTGTAGCCTTTGCAGGGTATGGAAGCATGATGAAGAGATGGCGCTGATCCGTCTGCTAATTGAGAAATTGGTGTGCTGGATGATCCTGAGGTTCTTTGTAAGGTCCGCAGGGGTGTGTGGGGGCCAAGTTTGGAGAGCCACCAAGAGGCGTCAGAAGGGAGTGGTTGTGACGAAGATTAGGTAACTGCTCTGAACTCCAACACTTTTCCTACTGTTGATTCGACTTGAGTGGGAATAGTAAATCTAAACTCTTCATAATCCAACACTTTACCTACTGTTGCTTAGACTGGAGTGGGAATAGTAAATGAAACCACTCTGAGGTCCAACACTTTCTCTACTGTTGTTTAGATTGGAGTGAGAATAGTAAATCTAACTCCTCTGGACTCCAACACTTTCCCTAATGTTGCTTAGAATGGAGTGAGAATATTGTAGGAAACTGGCTCTGTATGTACTACATCAAAGTAAGCTATGGTGTGTCCAGTGGAACCCTTAAAGGTAGGCAGAGGTAAAAGTAGATAATACTTTACTCTCTATTTGTGGTAGTGTGGACGAGCAATAAAGCTTTATCAGAAAGTGGTGTTGAGTATTTATTGTACACACTCAGGCAAGAAATTATGTCACACACTGAACAAAGTCCAATTTTGTTTCTATAAAACTATTATTTAGTTATTTTATTTCTAGAACCAAGCCAGGCCTGGTGCAGGTAAGTGAAATAATACTTAGCAATATTTATGCAGTGAATTACGGTTGAATGCAGGTTCAAATGCAGTTGGTTGATTTACAGGTAAGTCAACAGTTCAAAATTACTTTTCAGTTACTTTATAGATTACTGTGCACATTACTTCTAGGATTACTTTTTTAAGTTACGTTTGCTAATCGGTGTGATATGCCTAGATTACCACGCAGTGAAGAGAGGAGACACCGCTGGGACCGTCCGGATTTCCTTACTATTTACGAAGAGCCAGCATCGACTGAGCTACATCACGCTGATCGTAAAGCACCAATTCGACCGCACCACAGGTCATTTATGTGGCAGGAGCGCCCTTGTGTGTTTCCTCTATTGTGCCTCTCCCCAGACACACTATTAAACATTCTTCACGGATCGATAGACCGCCACCCCATCCCGGTTGCTTGCTCACTGCACACCCTCGGCAGGGGTCCCGGACGGGATCCCTGTAAGTTTTTTTATTCACCTCTACTTCACGGTGCTACACCCGCACGTCCTTCCAGCAAGGCAACCGCACACCAGGTGCCCCTCATTGAACAGTCCTGAAGAGACCTGACATCCCATTCAGGTCGAAACGCCGTCGACAAAGATACAGAGACAGACCCTGTCCAACAGTTGTTTATACACTCCAACTGTTGTACCTCAATATTTTACACCCCTAACTAGGCCGTCTTCTTCCAACTGAAATATACACTAGAAACCTTATGTCATCCACACGTTATTATGTTTCACTTTAGCAACTTAGGTTCTTTTTTTTAAATTCACTTGGGACACAACATCACTTGTTGAATTGCATAAGTGTTTATAATGTCACAGTATTTGTATGTAAACTGTTAATATACGGATTTTCATAAATGACTTACATTTACATGGTGTATTTACAGCTTCCTTCTTTTGACATCCAAACCAATCACCCATATTGCCATTGTGCCTTACCTTTATCAGGAATAGTTCCTAATTTTCCACAGGAGCCATTGTTTTTCTTTAAAGTCCCAGGCTCCAAGTGAGTAGGGTTCCCTTGTTTCCATTTCCCACTAGATATCACACTGAGACAGTTCCTAGACAAAAGGTAAGTAATTCACTTTTTACACATATGCAGTTTTTCAAGGTTTCATACAGACCAATTCCACACTTCGAAGAATTTTCAAAGAAAAGCACTCAGTGCAATCCTACGGGAGGAAATTAAATTATCTGTTTACAGGTAAGAACTTGATTGTGGGAGGTAGGTTTCTGGGGTTAGAACCAGAGTTCCCTCTGGGTCGAGGATGCACTCTCAAAGCACCCTCAGCGGCACTAGTGCCGCCAGGTGTAGAGTGCGGAGGCCCAATGTTATCCAATGGGGGATAGGGGGCCTCCGGTTGGTTGCTGCTCACCAGCAGGCCCCAAGGTTGTGAGAGCAAAGCTCCTGGTGTTAGGCTCAGGGCAAAAGGGGATCTGGTTTAGCTCACAAAGTGCACCCACAGCGGCACAGAGGCAGCGGTATGCAGAGTGCTGGTTTGGCATCAACTGCCCCGTTGATTTCAATGGGAATTCTCTGGTTGCTACAAACACTGGAGGCTCGGGGACAAAAATCTTCTGGAGGTGACTTCCAATTGGAGAGGTAAGTTGGGATGCCTGGGGATGCTGCTACACCATCGGTTGGGCCCCCCATTTGCAAGATGGCAAGGATTGAGAGTTGTGTTTCACCTCGCCTCCCCCACCTGAGGTGTGGGGTTGGCAAAGGTTCTCCCACCCAATGTGAGGGTCAGAACTGGTTTGGGCCAGTTGCTGGGAGCAGCAAATGGCTGGGGTAGCTCACAAGGGCGGCAAGCCTTTGAAGTTTCCCCTTCATGGACCCTGCCCCTTCTGGGGAGGAAGCTAGGCACCTCCTCCCAGAATGTGCATTGTTTCAGGACCCCAAGAGCGGCAGGCTCTTGACTCAGATTCCAGAAACATGTCTGGTGGTGGCAGCAGGTGAGCAGCCACTCAGCCAGGACGTGAGGCGAAGGGTAAAACAAGTTTGCACGCTAACAAAGTGGAATCAGTTTAAACAAAGACAAATAATGGAGAAAGAAGGAGTGCATCTCACCACTATGAATTTCTTAATAAGAATTTTTCGTCTCGATTTAGATGAGATGCACCCACAGAAAAACATGAAGCAAAAAATGATGAACTTGGTCTAACGTAAAAATTAAATATGTATGAAAAAAATTGGAGACATGTATAAGTAACTAGAAGCGGCAACGGCACAGGACTTGTGTTCCTGATTTTGAGAAAATGTGTGCATTAGGAGTTTATCAGCAAAGAAAAACACGTGAAAGAGAGCTAAAGGAACACTCACGAAAACTGCTGTGTAAATAGTTGGCTCTTTACTCACCAAGAGTCACATTGGATTTATTAATTAGAGGAATTTAAAGTTGAAGTGAAGTTGCCATTGGTGATGCGGTTATGTTTAAGTAGTTCGGAGTGGGAATGTTTAATCATGGTAATCCATCTTTTTGTTGAAAATGGCAAGATGCATGCTGGGGTAAGTAGTTACTTAAGCAACAGGAGTAGAACCGTGGCAATGGCGTTTACAGAATTTTTGTAGCGTGGACAGAGGGGAACGGGAGTTTAACACCTGATGCTAATTGAGCAGGGCAGGAAGCTGGTTGAACAGGTTTTTTTCCGGCAGATGAAATGCTTAGTTAAATACAATGTTCATGCTGTGGCGGGCTCGAAAAATCTTCATGCTGTAACTAGAGAAGGATTCAGAAAAGGGGGTGGTGATGAATTTGCATATAGCCAGGTTCTGAACTGGGATGGTGCAGTGAGCTAAAAAACGGTGTTGGATCTAGCCCTGATCTCTTGACTGGGTGAGAGTATTCTGCTTAATTCAGAAACTCTGTCCATCACCACCCCTTGTTGTTAAATATTTTGTCCACCCTAAGCGTGGAAGGGTATACTCAGATGTGAGTCCCTTGCTCATTGCACCATCAGGATTCAAGCAAGCCGGGCCGACGACGGCTGAAATGCCAGAAACCGGTCCCCGGAAGCTTGTTTCCTTCCCAGTGTAAGAATTGGCTTGGTAGTTTGGTTTGCCCTGTTCCCATCATGCACTGGGACAGGAACAGACTAATTTGCATATAGCCAGGTTCTGAACTGGGATGGTGCAGTGAGCTAAAAAACGGTGTTGGATCTAGCCCTGATCTCTTGACTGGGTAAGAGTATTCTGCTTAATTCAGAAACTCTGTCCATCACCACCCCTTGTTGTTAAATATTTTGTCCACCCTAAGCGTGGAAGGGTATACTCAGATGTGAGTCCCTTGCTCATTGCACCATCAGGATTCAAGCAAGCCGCGCCGACGACGGATGAAATGCCAGAAACCGGTCCCCGGAAGCTTGTTTCCTTCCCAGTGTAAGAATTGGCTTGGTAGTTTGGTTTGCCCTGTTCCCATCATGCACTGGGACAGGAACAGACTCATTTGCATATAGCCAGGTCCTGAACTGGGATGGTGCAGTGAGCTAAAAAACGGTGTTGGATCTAGCCCTGATCTTTTGATTGGGGAGAGTATTCTGCTTAATTCAGAAACTCTGTCCATCACCACCCCTTGTTGTTAAATATTTTGTCCACCCTAAGCGTGGAAGGGTATACTCAGATGTGAGTCCCTTGCTCATTGCACCATCAGGATTCAAGCAAGCCGGGCCGACGACGGCTGAAATGCCAGAAACCGGTCCCCGGAAGCTTGTTTCCTTCCCAGTGTAAGAATTGGCTTGGTAGTTCGGTTTGCCCTGTTCCCATCATGCACTGGGACAGGAACAGACTAATTTGCATATAGCCAGGTTCTGAACTGGGATGGTGCAGTGAGCTAAAAAACGGTGTTGGATCTAGCCCTGATCTCTTGACTGGGTGAGAGTATTCTGCTTAATTCAGAAACTCTGTCCATCACCACCCCTTGTTGTTAAATATTTTGTCCACCCTAAGCGTGGAAGGGTATACTCAGATGTGAGTCCCTTGCTCATTGCACCATCAGGATTCAAGCAAGCCGGGCCAACGACGGCTGAAATGCCAGAAACCGGTCCCCGGAAGCTTGTTTCCTTCCCAGTGTAAGAATTGGCTTGGTAGTTTGGTTTGCCCTGTTCCCATCATGCACTGGGACAGGAACAGACTAATTTGCATATAGCCAGGTTCTGAACTGGGATGGTGCAGTGAGCTAAAAAACGGTGTTGGATCTAGCCCTGATCTCTTGACTGGGTGAGAGTATTCTGCTTAATTCAGAAACTCTGTCCATCACCACCCCTTGTTGTTAAATATTTTGTCCACCCTAAGCGTGGAAGGGTACACTCAGATGTGAGTCCCTTGCTCATTGCACCATCAGGATTCAAGCAAGCCGGGCCGACGACGGCTGAAATGCCAGAAACCGGTCCCCGGAAGCTTGTTTCCTTCCCAGTGTAAGAATTGGCTTGGTAGTTCGGTTTGCCCTGTTCCCATCATGCACTGGGACAGGAACAGACTAATTTGCATATAGCCAGGTTCTGAACTGGGATGGTGCAGTGAGCTAAAAAACGGTGTTGGATCTAGCCCTGATCTCTTGACTGGGTGAGAGTATTCTGCTTAATTCAGAAACTCTGTCCATCACCACCCCTTGTTGTTAAATATTTTGTCCACCCTAAGCGTGGAAGGGTATACTCAGATGTGAGTCCCTTGCTCATTGCACCATCAGGATTCAAGCAAGCCGGGCCAACGACGGCTGAAATGCCAGAAACCGGTCCCCGGAAGCTTGTTTCCTTCCCAGTGTAAGAATTGGCTTGGTAGTTTGGTTTGCCCTGTTCCCATCATGCACTGGGACAGGAACAGACTAATTTGCATATAGCCAGGTTCTGAACTGGGATGGTGCAGTGAGCTAAAAAACGGTGTTGGATCTAGCCCTGATCTCTTGACTGGGTGAGAGTATTCTGCTTAATTCAGAAACTCTGTCCATCACCACCCCTTGTTGTTAAATATTTTGTCCACCCTAAGCGTGGAAGGGTACACTCAGATGTGAGTACCTTGCTCATTGCACCATCAGGATTCAAGCAAGCCGGGCCGACGACGGCTGAAATGCCAGAAACCGGTCCCCGGAAGCTTGTTTCCTTCCCAGTGTAAGAATTGGCTTGGTAGTTCGGTTTGCCCTGTTCCCATCATGCACTGGGACAGGAACAGACTAATTTGCATATAGCCAGGTTCTGAACTGGGATGGTGCAGTGAGCTAAAAAACGGTGTTGGATCTAGCCCTGATCTCTTGACTGGGTGAGAGTATTCTGCTTAATTCAGAAACTCTGTCCATCACCACCCCTTGTTGTTAAATATTTTGTCCACCCTAAGCGTGGAAGGGTATACTCAGATGTGAGTCCCTTGCTCATTGCACCATCAGGATTCAAGCAAGCCGGGCCAACGACGGCTGAAATGCCAGAAACCGGTCCCCGGAAGCTTGTTTCCTTCCCAGTGTAAGAATTGGCTTGGTAGTTTGGTTTGCCCTGTTCCCATCATGCACTGGGACAGGAACAGACTAATTTGCATATAGCCAGGTTCTGAACTGGGATGGTGCAGTGAGCTAAAAAACGGTGTTGGATCTAGCCCTGATCTCTTGACTGGGTGAGAGTATTCTGCTTAATTCAGAAACTCTGTCCATCACCACCCCTTGTTGTTAAATATTTTGTCCACCCTAAGCGTGGAAGGGTACACTCAGATGTGAGTACCTTGCTCATTGCACCATCAGGATTCAAGCAAGCCGGGCCGACGACGGCTGAAATGCCAGAAACCGGTCCCCGGAAGCTTGTTTCCTTCCCAGTGTAAGAATTGGCTTGGTAGTTTGGTTTGCCCTGTTCCCATCATGCACTGGGACAGGAACAGACTAATTTGCATATAGCCAGGTCCTGAACTGGGATGGTGCAGTGAGCTAAAAAACGGTGTTGGATCTAGCCCTGATCTCTTGATTGGGGAGAGTATTCTGCTTAATTCAGAAACTCTGTCCATCACCACCCCTTGTTGTTAAATATTTTGTCCACTCTAAGCGTGGAAGGGTATACTCAGATGTGAGTCCCTTGCTCATTGCACCATCAGGATTCAAGGAAGCCGGGCCGACGACGGCTGAAATGCCAGAAACTGTTCCCCGGAAGCCTGTTTCCTTCCCAGTGTAAGAATTGGCTTGGTAGTTTGGTTTGCCCTGTTCCCATCATGCACTGGGAAAGGAACAGACTAATTTGCATATAGCCAGGTTCTGAACTGGGATGGTGCAGTGAGCTAAAAAACGGTGTTGGAGCTAGCCCTGATCTCTTGACTGGGTGAGAATATTCTGCCTAATTCAGAAACTCTGTCCATCACCACCCCTTGTTGTTAAATATTTTGTCCACCCTAAGCGTGGAAGGGTATACTCAGATGTGAGTCCCTTGCTCATTGCACCATCAGGATTCAAGTAAGCCGGGCCGACGACGGCTGAAATGCCAGAAACCGGTCCCTGGAAGCTTGTTTCCTTCCCAGTGTAAGAATTGGCTTGGTAGTTTGGTTTGCCCTGTTCCCATCATGCACTGGGACAGGAACAGACTAATTTGCATATTGCCAGGTTCTGAACTGGGATGGTGCAGTGAGCTAAAAAACGGTGTTGGATCTAGCCCTGATCTCGTGACTGGGTGAGAGTATTCTGCTTAATTCAGAAACTCTGTCCATCACCACCCCTTGTTGTTAAATATTTTGTCCACCCTAAGCGTGGAAGGGTATACTCAGATGTGAGTCCCTTGCTCATTGCACCATCAGGATTCAAGCAAGCCGCGCCGACGATGGCTGAAATGCCAGAAACCGGTCCCCGGAAGCTTGTTTCCTTCCCAGTGTAAGAATTGGCTTGGTAGTTTGGTTTGCCCTGTTCCCATCATGCACTGGGACAGGAACAGACTAATTTGCATATAGCCAGGTTCTGAACTGGGATGGTGCAGTGAGCTAAAAAACGGTGTTGGATCTAGCCCTGATCTCTTGACTGGGTGAGAGTATTCTGCTTAATTCAGAAACTCTGTCCATCACCACCCCTTGTTGTTAAATATTTTGTCCACCTTAAGCGTGGAAGGGTATACTCAGATGTGAGTCCCTTGCTCATTGCACCATCAGGATTCAAGCAAGCCGGGCCAACGACGGCTGAAATGCCAGAAACCGGTCCCCGGAAGCTTGTTTCCTTCCCAGTGTAAGAATTGGCTTGGTAGTTTGGTTTGCCCTGTTCCCATCATGCACTGGGACAGGAACAGACTAATTTGCATATAGCCAGGTTCTGAACTGAGATGGTGCAGTGAGCTAAAAAACGGTGTTGGATCTAGCCCTGATCTCTTGACTGGGTGAGAGTATTCTGCTTAATTCAGAAACTCTGTCCATCACCACCCCTTGTTGTTAAATATTTTGTCCACCCTAAGCGTGGAAGGGTACACTCAGATGTGAGTACCTTGCTCATTGCACCATCAGGATTCAAGCAAGCCGGGCCGACGACGGCTGAAATGCCAGAAACCGGTCCCCGGAAGCTTGTTTCCTTCCCAGTGTAAGAATTGGCTTAATAGCTTGGTTTGCCCTGTTCCCATCATGCACTGGGACAGGAACAGACTAATTTGCATATAGCCAGGTCCTGAACTGGGATGGTGCAGTGAGCTAAAAAACGGTGTTGGATCTAGCCCTGATCTCTTGATTGGGGAGAGTATTCTGCTTAATTCAGAAACTCTGTCCATCACCACCCCTTGTTGTTAAATATTTTGTCCACTCTAAGCGTGGAAGGGTATACTCAGATGTGAGTCCCTTGCTCATTGCACCATCAGGATTCAAGAAAGCCGGGCCGACGACGGCTGAAATGCCAGAAACCGTTCCCCGGAAGCCTGTTTCCTTCCCAGTGTAAGAATTGGCTTGGTAGTTTGGTTTGCCCTGTTCCCATCATGCACTGGGAAAGGAACAGACTAATTTGCATATAGCCAGGTTCTGAACTGGGATGGTGCAGTGAGCTAAAAAACGGTGTTGGAGCTAGCCCTGATCTCTTGACTGGGTGAGAATATTCTGCCTAATTCAGAAACTCTGTCCATCACCACCCCTTGTTGTTAAATATTTTGTCCACCCTAAGCGTGGAAGGGTATACTCAGATGTGAGTCCCTTGCTCATTGCACCATCAGGATTCAAGCAAGCCGGGCCGACGACGGCTGAAATGCCAGAAACCGGTTCCCGGAAGCTTGTTTCCTTCCCAGTGTAAGAATTGGCTTGGTAGTTTGGTTTGCCCTGTTCCCATCATGCACTGGGACAGGAACAGACTAATTTGCATATTGCCAGGTTCTGAACTGGGATGGTGCAGTGAGCTAAAAAACGGTGTTGGATCTAGCCCTGATCTCGTGACTGGGTGAGAGTATTCTGCTTAATTCAGAAACTCTGTCCATCACCACCCCTTGTTGTTAAATATTTTGTCCACCCTAAGCGTGGAAGGGTATACTCAGATGTGAGTCCCTTGCTCATTGCACCATCAGGATTCAAGCAAGCCGGGCCGACGACGGCTGAAATGCCAGAAACCGGTCCCCGGAAGCTTGTTTCCTTCCCAGTGTAAGAATTGGCTTGGTAGTTTTGTTTGCCCTGTTCCCATCATGCACTGGGACAGGAACAGACTAATTTGCATATAGCCAGGTTCTGAACTGGGATGGTGCAGTGAGCTAAAAAACGGTGTTGGATCTAGCCCTGATCTCTTGACTGGGTGAGAGTATTCTGCTTAATTCAGAAACTCTGTCCATCACCACCCCTTGTTGTTAAGTAACTAGAGAAGGAACATGCTCACGGAATGGGGTTCGTTTTGAATTAAAAATGCATGTCATGTTAAGCACAAATGTTGTCAAAGCCGCTGGGTAGTAAATAAGAGAACATGACTTTACACTAAAGGGATGGGTAACAGAATGCACTCTTTTATATTAACATGGCTGCAGATAATGGTTGCTGAATTGGTGACTTTTTTTAGTGTATCTCTGGCATATTTGAATGTAGAGCAAATAACGTGGCATATATTGTTTATACTTTTGAATACATCGGGATAACATGAGATGTACGTGTATTATTGAAATGCACAATATGTATGATGTTGGGTTAAACATTAATATAATTATTTTGTCTGTATCCATTTTTAGATGCCCCCTGATTTACCCTGAAATGCATTGTTTTTTTAAAATAAATAAACATCATGATATGTGGAATCTACCTGTGCCCTGACGTTTGCTTGAACAGTCTTAAAGCAGAAAGCGTATGGATAAAACAAATTGAATTAATAGTTTAAATAGGATGAAGGATCAAACAGAGAAAATATAAAATGGTTAAAAAGAAAGTAAACATGGCTGAATTTAATTAATTGGATTCATACAGAGTGTATGGCTGTGCGACTTGGTGGAACTTGTAAAAAAGTTCCCTCTTTGGATTTGTTTTGACAAAAGGATGTGTGCCATGTTGACACTTGACTTTGTTCTGCATCAAAACACACAGCCTGCAATGGCAGTGTGTGTGTGTACAAAAGGTACAGGGCCTCTAAGGATGGCACAATAAGTGCTGCAGCTCTTAGAGGCCTTCCCTGGTCACTGTACCCTTGGTATCTATGGCATCTCTTACAAGGAAATTACATGTGGAAAAAGAGTTCCCAATTGGGTTTGCAACAGTACAGTTTAGGGAAAAGAACATAGGCCCTGGGTACCTGGTTGGCAGGACCCAGAGCACACTCAAAGTACATCAACAGTTTAGCAAAAAGTGGGGGCAACCATGCAAGGAGGGGCATTTTCCTACAAATAGTAAACCCAAACCCTCCAAAACCCAACAATTTCCCTTGCTGAGCGGAGAATGTAATAATACCTTTAATCCCTCTGAAGTCAAACACTTTCCCTACTGTTGTTTAGATTGGTGCAGGAATAATAATTCTAACCCTTCCGAAGTCCAACACTCTCCCTACTGTTGCATAGGCGGGAGTGGGATTAGTACATCTTATATTTTCAGACTCCAAAACATTTATTTCCTAGTAATAGTATTATTATTTGTTTATTTTTTTATTTAATATTGTTTTCTATTCCTTCTTAAAACATATCTAAATGTTCATATTATTTTTAGTAATTGTATTTTTGTAGTATTTTAATATTTTTCAGTTTTTTATATTGGTGACATTATGGCAGGTTCCCAAGTTCCTCTAAAGTAGTAACCTTAAAATGCCCACCTTCTGGCAGCACCAGACCTGCAGTTTTATTTCCAGATTTTTGGAGTGACCAAATGAGGGGAGGGGAATTAAGAAGGGTACTGTGTGGAGGGAGCTCTGGAATGAGAGGTAATCGTGCACAAGTTCATTGGTTTGACTCCGTTTAAGCAGCAATAAACAGCATACCCCTTATTTTCTACAGTAGTTACATAACAATGACATTGAGTCTGCATTACATAATAATGACATTGAGGAGTCTGTGCCTGGTAGAATAGGCTCAATGTACATACTTGAGTTGAATGAGCCGTAGGCGAGAGGCTATTGCTGCGCCCCATTGGGATTCCAATGCCTCTGTCCAATATTCATTGTCTAGTGGGCCAAGCTCTGCCTGCTATTTTCCTCTAAGGGAGTCTAGTGTAGTGGAAAGATTTGTCACCAGGGTTTGGTAGATTTTGGATATCTTGTGATCTCCTAGATCCCCAGGGAATACTTTTGCCTCAATTGGATTGAACTCTGGCAAGGAATCTAGGTGTGTAACCTTTAAGGATATTGTATAGCGAAATTGTAAGTACTTATAAAACTGGGTATGTGGCATACTAAATTCCTCCCGAAGCTCCTGCAATAATTTTAGGATAGTGCCTCTCATAACTTCTCCTATAGTGGATATGCCGATGGCATCCCAGCCTCGAAATCCCAATAAGGTTGACAGTTGTGGAAGCAGCCCATTCTGCCATAGAGGCGTCTCTCTTGCTAATTGACCCCCCCATCCCATTCTACGCAGCGACTCCTTCCAGACCTCAAAAACCACTTGGGTAGCTGGCGGGAGGTAACGAAACAACCACGGTTTGTATAGGAGTATATGGGGTGTCATATCGCCCATTAACCATTGTTCTACCCGATATGCTGGGTCACTTCTACTTCCATACCACCAGCCATTCAAAACCAGGAGGTGTGACGCTGCATAATACGACTGAATATCAGGGGTTGCCATCCCCCCGCAATACGTAGACTGAAAGCAAATCTTAAGTGAGATTCTGGCGGTTTGATCAGCCCAAAAGAACAGCTCAGTCCTGCATTAATTTGTCGGAACCACAGAGGTGGGATCCGAAAGAGATATTTTTACAGCTGGTAGAGGAGGGGAGGGAGTGACAGCATGTTAAAGATTGCCGACTGCCCTAAAATTGTGAGAGGCAGGCGTGCCCATGTTTCTATTTCAGCCTGGGTTATTGTCCACACTGGGATAATGTTTTTCTCCCATGATAGAGAGGGTTGGTGGTTAGATATATCCCGAGGTATTTAAACCCTGTGTAGTTAGAGTTACCTCTTCTGTCCAGGTGTCCATCTCCGGTTCTCCTCACAGGACCCACAGTATAGACTTCCTAGTGTTCATATTGAGGCTGGAGGTTTCTCCAAATATTTGCACTATGCGGAGCAGTCGGGGTCCAGACCGGCTCGGTTCTAAAAGAAAGAAGAGGACATTGTCTGCCTATAGAGAGATCCGATTAGAGATCCCTCACAGCCACTCAAACCCCCTAATCTGTGCGTCTAGTTGGACCCAAGCGACCAGGGGCTCCATTGCCAGCACAAATAGATATGGGGATAGGGTGCAGCCCTGGCGAGTACCTCGTCCTATCGAAAAGGGGTCGGAGACTGCGCCCACCGAGGCAGTGAGATCTGTGTACAGCAACCCCAGGTATGAAAGGAATCAAGGCCCGATGTTGAGTCGCGACAGAAGGGCGAATAAATATGTTCATCCCAGTGAATCGAATGCTCTGTCTATGTCTGCCAATAGTAGCACTGCCGGGACCTCCAATCGATACACTGCTGCCACTGCATTGTGAGCGCACCGGATGTTATGGCGTGTAGCTCGATGAGACATATAGCCTACATGGTCAGGGTGCACTAATTCTGCCATATGTGGCAGAATATGGCTTGCAAGGACTTTGGCCAATAGCTTGGCCTCAATATTTAAAAGCGATAAGGGGCGATATAACGCATGTTGATCAGAGGGCCTGCCGGGTTTAAAGAATATCAAAATTTCTGCATGTCGCCAATCAGGCGGAAGCCTACCCCGATTGAGTGCCTCATCTAGAACCGCAACGTAATGAGGTATAAGCTGGGATTTAAAGATCTTGTAAAACTCACACAGGAAGCCACTAGGGCCCGGTGCAAGATGCAATTTGGAAGGGGTCCGTGAGGATTTGGCCATCAGTGTATGGTATACTGGGTGTGGTTGGTGGGTGCAGTGCATATTGACATAAACGATCAAAAGAGAACTGGACTTGCTCTCCACTGATTAATCCTGCTGTGGGAGGCCTGGCCAGGCCAGCCAAGCCTGCCTGGCCTCATCGCACAGTGTATTTGCATACACTTGTTGTTGTTGAAGCAGCAGGCGGCGTATTTGTATCCCACCCCCCTCCAAATTGTTTATATTTTTATGTTGTTTTTTATTTGTGTGTGTATATATATATATATATATATATATATATATATATATATATATATATGTTCCACACTCCTCCTTTACCTTCGAAAGAAGCACACTGACTCTGGAAATGTTGCTTTCGAAATCCTTTATTCATGGAATGACACGGAGGCCAAGAGGCTCACTGTTCCCAACGTTTCTGCTCACCAGAGCCTTGATCACGGGAGGCAGTCTCTCTAACATTTTGAATTGCCCACGTGGTTTTCCTTTTAAACACGCAGGCCACATTCTCTTGCAGAGAAGCGCAGAGGAAAACTTTCACAACTTTTAAATTGCATGCAGAATACTGTTTTCAAACCATGTCTTTCATTTGAGTAATCTGCACGTTTTTTCTCATATTACGTCTGTTCCTTTGCACCAAGAAAAATAAAGTGTTCCTCTCAGCACAGTTCGTTTTTAACATTTCCACTGGTTTTCTTGAAAGCAACATATTCCTGCAGTTAATGGAAATTGTTCCTCCTGCTCCCTTACTTTCCACGCTCCGAAAATCACTTCTCAGGGGGCAAGCAGGTCAGGCTTCAAAAATAAACACACCAACACATTTTGCCACGCAGGGAGCCTGACCTTAGCAGGGCGGTCAGTGCATCTGGTGCGAGGCTTCCAGATAATATGTTCCACACTCCTCCTTTACCTTCGAAAGAAGCACACTGACTCTGGAAATGTTGCTTTCGAAATCCTTTATTCATGGAATGACACGGAGGCCAAGAGGCTCACTGTTCCCAACGTTTCTGCTCACCAGAGCCTTGATCACGGGAGGCAGTCTCTCTAACATTTTGAATTGCCCACGTGGTTTTCCTTTTAAACACGCAGGCCACATTCTCTTGCAGAGAAGCGCAGAGGAAAACTTTCACAACTTTTAAATTGCATGCAGAATACTGTTTTCAAACCATGTCTTTCATTTGAGTAATCTGCACGTTTTTTCTCATATTACGTCTGTTCCTTTGCACCAAGAAAAAAAAAAAAAAAAAAAAGGTTTGAAAACAGTATTCTGCATGCAATTTAAAAGTTGTGAAAGTTTTCCTCTGCGCTTCTCTGCAAGAGAATGTGGCCTGCGTGTTTAAAAGGAAAACCACGTGGGCAATTCAAAATGTTAGAGAGACTGCCTCCCGTGATCAAGGCTCTGGTGAGCAGAAACGTTGGGAACAGTGAGCCTCTTGGCCTCCGTGTCATTCCATGAATAAAGGATTTCGAAAGCAACATTTCCAGAGTCAGTGTGCTTCTTTCGAAGGTAAAGGAGGAGTGTGGAACATATTATCTGGAAGCCTCGCACCAGATGCACTGACCGCCCTGCTAAGGTCAGGCTCCCTGCGTGGCAAAATGTGTTGGTGTGTTTATTTTTGAAGCCTGACCTGCTTGCCCCCTGAGAAGTGATTTTCGGAGCGTGGAAAGTAAGGGAGCAGGAGGAACAATTTCCATTAACTGCAGGAATATGTTGCTTTCAAGAAAACCAGTGGAAATGTTAAAAACGAACTGTGCTGAGAGGAACACTTTATTTTTCTTGGTGCAAAGGAACAGACGTAATATGAGAAAAAACGTGCAGATTACTCAAATGAAAGACATGGTTTGAAAACAGTATTCTGCATGCAATTTAAAAGTTGTGAAAGTTTTCCTCTGCGCTTCTCTGCAAGAGAATGTGGCCTGCGTGTTTAAAAGGAAAACCACGTGGGCAATTCAAAATGTTAGAGAGACTGCCTCCCGTGATCAAGGCTCTGGTGAGCAGAAACGTTGGGAACAGTGAGCCTCTTGGCCTCCGTGTCATTCCATGAATAAAGGATTTCGAAAGCAACATTTCCAGAGTCAGTGTGCTTCTTTCGAAGGTAAAGGAGGAGTGTGGAACATATTATCTGGAAGCCTCGCACCAGATGCACTGACCGCCCTGCTAAGGTCAGGCTCCCTGCGTGGCAAAATGTGTTGGTGTGTTTATTTTTGAAGCCTGACCTGCTTGCCCCCTGAGAAGTGATTTTCGGAGCGTGGAAAGTAAGGGAGCAGGAGGAACAATTTCCATTAACTGCAGGAATATGTTGCTTTCAAGAAAACCAGTGGAAATGTTAAAAACGAACTGTGCTGAGAGGAACACTTTATTTTTCTTGGTGCAAAGGAACAGACGTAATATGAGAAAAAACGTGCAGATTACTCAAATGAAAGACATGGTTTGAAAACAGTATTCTGCATGCAATTTAAAAGTTGTGAAAGTTTTCCTCTGCGCTTCTCTGCAAGAGAATGTGGCCTGCGTGTTTAAAAGGAAAACCACGTGGGCAATTCAAAATGTTAGAGAGACTGCCTCCCGTGATCAAGGCTCTGGTGAGCAGAAACGTTGGGAACAGTGAGCCTCTTGGCCTCCGTGTCATTCCATGAATAAAGGATTTCGAAAGCAACATTTCCAGAGTCAGTGTGCTTCTTTCGAAGGTAAAGGAGGAGTGTGGAACATATTATCTGGAAGCCTCGCACCAGATGCACTGACCGCCCTGCTAAGGTCAGGCTCCCTGCGTGGCAAAATGTGTTGGTATATATATATATATATATATATATATTTCGAAGCAAACGTCCCTGGGTTAGGAGGAGTGACCTTTCAGCTGGTGCAGGCGACGAGTCAAGGACAAGACTCGTAATTAATCTTCAAGCACATGAAAAAGACACCGCACTCTTCTCGGATGGTTAAAGCGATTTATTCCAGCTCAGCAATAACCTCCTTCACCACGGTGAAGGAAGATATTGCTGAGCTGGAATAAATCGCTTTAACCATCCGAGAAGAGTGCGGTGTCTTTTTCATGTGCTTGAAGATATTATATATATATATATATATATATATATATATATATATATATATATATATAACGCTCCAAATCCTTTCAAGCTTTCAGAAAGAACAAACAGCACTCGAAGATGGAGGTTTTCAACACGCTCAGATTTTATTCAGCGGGGGGGTGCACACAGACGCGTTTCGGCGGTCTGCCTTCGTCAGTGTGTGATGCACTGTGTTTACTGCCGACATTGTTTTAAACATTATTTTGTATCGTTCACTCCCACATTCAATAAGGCATAAACATCGAAAAGGGGACTCGCACCATGCATGGAATAGCGGCGGCCATCTTACAGTGTGTGTTTTTTATACCACTGAGTAACAACAAACAAGATAGCATAATAGCATATATGTTCAAGCCCACAGATGGGCAGCCACCTTATTCTGTACATGGTATATCATTTCTAATGATCTTAAGATAGACAAAAACATATATATATATCATGCTGCGCCGCTCCTAGAACTTCCCTGTCCCTGGGAAAAAACGGACGGCGAGACCACAACTTCGTGCAGCTATTTGTTTTTATTCAGCCACCATTTCTATCATGACGCGTTTGGGGCTCACTCGCCCTTGATCACATGACGCGCTTGAGTTACCATGCTGTTTTTAAAGTGCAAGTGTCATCACACGTGATACTATGTTTACATAGACATAGATAACATACTTTAAATGCGTTTTTCACATTAGTGCAATTTCTCAAATTCAATGTGCAACATACTGCCATAAATAAGACTTTAACTTATTTAAGAACTGGTTTAAGAATAATAACATTGATTTCATAGAATAATTTAGGTAAAATACCAATTTCATTATCATAAAAAAACATATTTGTTAAAAATAACCTTTTTAAGGATAAAACACAATAAAATCAATTACATGGAGACACTCTCAGTTGTCCGCCTACATTGATTATGCACGGACATATCTGGTGCAATAATGACAGCTGCATACTCAACGAACAATGTGTATATATCTATGATTAATATCATTTCACACTTTTCATTGGTTAAAACTGTTCCTTTGCATATCCTATTGGATTATAAGTAACCATCCCACATTTGTTACACTCCTCTCAACCCATTGATTGTGTTATCCCTTATCTGGCAGATCTTTTTATCATTATTTTAGGTGTGCACATTGAAATTTATCTCCCCTTTCATCATATCCACGCATAAATGTATATGTTGTACATCCTGTCTAAAAAGTGCAAGTGCTTGATAGATAAAAAGTAGTGCTACAACTTAAATGTGATATCTAAAAAAGAATGTGTGATTATAAAATGCTACTTTTGTACATATCAGACATAATGTTGTTGCAGCAGAAAGTTTGACAAAAATGTCATATATATATTATTTTCCCTTTTTCCCTCTTTCTCTTTACCATATGTATATGTAACTTTCTGTATTTTTATACTACCCACTTTCAATTGATCATAAGCAGGTGTAAAAATCTTCACTGGAGTTGTGTCCATTTGGAGTTTTTGTATCTAGTTCTAAAATATATTTGGTGTCCAAGAGGTGAAGTTTCGCCTCTCGGTTCCCTCCACGTCTGGACACTGGAATACAATCTATTAAAAACTAAGTTAATAAGTCCAATTGATTGTCATGTTTTTTCTTTGAAATGTCGTGCCACAGGGTATGCGGGGTCGTTGTTAGTGATTGCCCTCATGTGCTGCAATATACGTTTGTGGGCCTGTAACTTGGTACTGCCCACATATTGCAGCCCACAAGGGCAACCCAACAGGTAAACTACATACCCTGTGCGACATGTCATAAATTTGGATATTTTTATGGGATGTTGCGAAAATGAGGTGTTATACATTGTCTTGTTGATCCCACATTTGCATACCCGGCAATTGCTGCATTTCACAAATCCTTTGCGGGCAGTTAACCAATTTCCTAAAGGTTTGATTTCAGGACTACTGCTCACTATGGAATCTTTCATGGACTGTGATTTTCTAAAGGTAATGCTAGGATGTTTTGGCATCATCCTTCCAATTACCGGATCACTGCGCACTATTGCCCAATTTTTATTTACAATTTTGCGCAGCAAGTTGTGTTGTTGGCTATATGTAAGTATGAGCCTAGTTTCCTCTTTCTTCTCCTTGATCTGATCCTCAGGTTCATTGTTTTTCTTTGCTAGCAATGCTTGTCTGTCTAACAGATTTGCTGTATCTCTTGCTATATCAATAGATTTAGCTTTGTAGCCCCTCTTAATAAATCGTTGTTTACTTTGTTCTTGGGCTTCTTTTAAGTCTTTGTTCTTACTGCATGCTCTTCTAATCCTCAGCATCTCACCGTATGGTATACTACGTATCAGATGCTGGGGATGATGGCTTGTAGCATGCAGAAGACTATTCCCTGCTGTCGGTTTCCGTTATAGGCGGGTTTCAATTTTCTGATTTTCTATGTATACCTCTAAATCAAGGAAGTATACTGAACCATCACTTATGCTGGCTGTGAATTGCAGATTCAGCTCATTTAGATTAATATTCTAAACAAATTCTTCTGCAGTTTCTTTTGATCCCCGCCATATAACAAATAAGTCATCTATATAGCGTAGCCATAGTCTTACATGTTGGTCTATGCTTTGTTTGTGCCATTTATTCAGAACCACCTCCTCCCACCACCCCATGTGGAGGCAGGAGTAGCTAGGAGAAAAACACCCCCCATAGCTACTCCTCTCGTTTGTTGTAGGATTTGGTTCTGGAAGAGAAAGTAATTTTTGTTCAGACAATACATGATCATTGTTATTAACATCTTATTATGTTGGCCAAATTGTATCTGTCTAGAATTTAGGTAGTGCTCCACTGCCCGTACACCATCTTTATGATATATACTAGTGTATAATGATGTTACATCTAGAGACATTAGTAAATCACCTGGTTGCCATACATAATCATTGATGCGTTTTAAAAAGTCACTAGAATCTTGTACAAATGAAGGCAAACGTTTAACATAGTCCTGTAAGAAGAAGTCTATATATTTGGATGAATTTTCCAATAAGCTGCCCCTGGCCGATATTATTGGCCGACCAGGTGGAGTTGAAGTGTTTTTGTGTAGCTTTGGTATGAAATATATAACGGGCATCACCCATGTTAATTTTTTAGATATTTAAATTCATCTACGCTGAGTAAGCCTGCACTTCTCCAGCCATTCAACTTTGAATAATATTCATTCCATGATGCCCGTACCACCTGCACATTGCTCCTTTTATAGCTATTTCTGTCATCCAGTTGTAAATTTGCCTCTTTCATATACATGTCTCTTGGCCATAATACCAAATTGCCTCCTTTGTCTGAGTTCCTTAGGATTATTTGATCATTGGATTGTTTTTTTTGTCATAAATCTATGGTATGCACTTTGTTGAAAATTATATTTCTTGCTACTTCTGTTAGATTGTATTGCAAGGTTTTTAATTTCACTGATTAGCGATTCGTTGAAAATATCAAGGGAGTCTTGTGCTGATAGTGGTTGGAACTTTGACTTTTGTTTAAATTTTGTGGCTACTGTTGAGTAGGATGTCAAACTTGGGCTGGCAAGCATGGCTCTTTCACTGCTACTCTCTTGTCTTAACTCTTGTAGGTCGGCCAGTAATTCGGCATCGCCTGCAGTGAGATTGTCCTCGCATAATTGTCCATCTGTCCCTAAGTTTACAGTAGCATTCAATACACCTTGGCATATATATAAAACACATTTAAACTTTAAAGAAACACACAGTCACTGGATGATGTCATCAGTGATGTCATTTGAGATGTCATCAGTGATGTCATCAGTGATGTCATTGACCATGTCATGAATGATGTAACATGTGAGGTCATCAGCAGTGCATTGTGGGGGCGCAAGTTTTAGTTAGCTGAACTAACTATAACAGCGGAATTTCTCTAGTTTTGTACGAGTGAAATGTCCAACTAACTATAATGTCCCTGAAACCTATGGTTTTTTTCAGTGAATTTCTAAGGTTTTTTAAATGCTAATGTCTAACTACAACGTGCCTGAAACCTATGGTTTTTCAGTGAATTTCTATGTTTTTTTTAAATGCTAATTTCTAACTATAGCGTCCCTGACACCTATGGTTTTTTCAGTGAATTTCAAAGGTGTTTTAAATGCTAATTTCTAACTATAACATAGCAGTCTCGTTTTCGGAGTGGTGGAGAAAGGTAAGGGTGGCCTCCAAACACCTTTTAGCAATCCCACTATGTGGGATTTACTGGAGGTAAAAGGAGAGGTACTTAGCCCCCAACGTCAACACATTTTGGGACCCCCCTTTTTTCTTGGCCTCCGCTTGACAAATCACCCTGAAACTTTCAATACATGAGCTGACCAGAGCGGGCCACTAGTTTTGAAACTTTCGCGAAGATTCATCAAACGACACCAATGTTATCGGGAAAACAAAAAATGCTTTTTGAATAGAAATGAGGTCCTAACTATACCTACCTATTGGAGATCGCCAGTAGGTAATATATATATATATATATATATATATATATATATCTATATATATATATATATATAGATATATATATATATATATATATAGATATAGATATAGATATAGATATAGATATATATACATTTACTGAAAAAAACAAAGGGGCCTAAGTTAAAGTTAGCTCAGGCAACTAAATCTGCTGAATTGCTAAGGGACTGTATGAGTGAAATATGAGCCTACCTATAACGTCCATGTAACCTTTGGGCTTTTCAGTGAATTTCTAACGTTTTGTAAAATCGATATTATAACTATAACATTCCTGTAACCTTAGTTTTTTTCAGTGAATTTCTACTGTTTTTAAATGTTATTTCCTACCTGTAACCTGTAGCCTTTGAGAGTGAGTGTGGAAGTGAGTGTCCCAGTGGGTCTGTGAATGGGTGCACAAGTCGCTGATTGGGTCTGTGAGTGGGTGTGAGAGTGTCTGAATGGGTTTCCGAGTGACTCTATGAGTGTGTTAGTCAGTCTGTGAGTGAGTGAGTGCATGAGTGTCTGAGTAGATCTGTGAGTGGGTCTGTGAGTCTATTCATAAGTCTCTGAGTACGTCTGTGAGTGGTTGAGAGAGTATAAGTGATTGTAAGCGGGTGCATGAGTGTCTGCCTGGGTCTGTGAGGGGGGTGTACATGTCTGAGTTTGTGTATGAGTTGGTGCATGAGTGTCTGAATGGGACTGTGAGTTGCTGTGAGAGTGTCTGAGTTCTGTGAGTGGGTGCATGAGTGCCTCAGTGGGTTCTGCTCATTCTCTGCCTTTTTTTCTACACACTTTTGACCTTTATTTTGCCTCTTTCTGTCCGTTTCTGACCCAGATATGCAGTAGTTAGATTGGCTACCTATCCTCAGTAAAGAAAGGTAATAAGAAACCAGAGGAAGGTCAGTCCATTTTAGGTCTACAGAAGAGAGCGATGCTGAAGGATCAGGCACCAAAAACAGCGTTGCTCAACTGAGGCCCAGAAGAAAAGCTGCAAAACCAAATAGACCTGACCAGCACCAGAGGAAAGTACAATCAACAAGATGCTAGAGATAACATGGCTTCCCAGCAAAGCGTGAAGAGCTGGTTTGTTGGCATCAACATTCTCCAAGTCTTTAGAAAGAATCCAGTCTACTAGGTGCTAGCAGTCAACATATGTCTAGCTGAGGTGATATACTAAGATTAGGCATACAAAATTTCACAAAGAAAATATAGATGAGCAAAAGGTTTTGTGCTAATTGGGAGCTTATGGGTGTTCCGGGTTAGCAGTCCGAGTGTAGAAGGGGGCACAGGGACTTAGGGAATGTTGGGTCCCTTCAATGTGAGAGAAATGGGTAATATTGCCATTAAACAATATTTTATATTTGCTGTACCACATAAGGGGGCTATTAGTTCTTTGATTTGGCACCTGACGCAAGGCAAAATTAAGGGCATAGCAAATATAGCAGCTACAAATATCACTTTTTATTTAAACTTATACCCCTAAATGTGAGGGGCCTCAATTTCTTTACTAAACATTGTATGGTATGGAAATACTTTTGACATTAAGATGCATATATCATTTTCCGCCATTTGATTCAAGGGTACCAATATATAATGAATAACAAGAGCTATCCAGTCCAAGTATAGGGTTCATGGAGATTTAAAACTGCGGGGCAGCCATACCTGTTAAAAGAGACTTTGATATACAAATACTTGACATAACTCGATACTCAGAAGGCAGATTCCTCACATTCCAGGTACTAATGCAAAACATGCCTTACACCAGGAGTCTCAAACCTTTCCCATAATGTGAGCTATTTCTGATCACTGATCACCTTCCTGGGCTACTGCCTAATATGGGGATTCAGTAGAGGTATGCAGCGGTCACAAAACATAAACACCGCCACTAAGATGCCCTAGTCCTGCTCCTGAAAGCAAGTAGAATTAAAGCCACAAGAGCTGAATCGCAAAAGGTTTACCTTTGGAGTAGGAGTACACAAGGAACAGTTTTGTCCATTTGCACTTGTGAGAGAGAAACAGAGAGAGAGAGTAGTAAAGGAAAAGAGAAAGAGAAAGAAACAGGGAGCAAATGATACAATCAAGAATGAACGGAGAAAAAGAAACACACACATTTGTAGAATGAAAAATACTAAAGAAAAAGAAAGATGAAGAAAGGAGAGAAAGAGGAAGAAAAAGAAAAAAGGATTGAATATAAAATGAGAAAAGATGCAAAAAGAGGAGCAAAACAAAAACAAAGAAAAAAAGGTAGCAATGAAAAGAAAGGAGAAATAAATAGGAGAGAAAAGGAAAGAAAGAGATGAAGAAAAACATAACGAAGAAATAGAAGAGAGGAGTAAAGAAAGGAAGTAGAAGAAGAAAGAACAAGAAAGAAAACATAGAAAGATTTGAGGCTCTAGAGATAGGAAGGAAGACAAACAGAAAAAAAGAAACACAACGAAGGAAGTCAAACTGAAAGAAAGGAGAGGGAAGACAAAAGTAGAGGAAGAAGCAGATAAAGAAGCAGCGAAAGAAGAAGAGGATGGAAAGAAAGCAAGAAAGGAGAGAGAGATAAAAGAGATGGAGTAAGAATTAGAGAAATCTAGCAATGAGAAGAAAAGGGAGCATTTGTGTGAGAGAGAGAAAGGATAAAAACAGAGAGAAAGAAAGGGAAACAAAGATAGACAAAAGGAGAGAAAAAAGGAAAATGGGAGAAGTAGGGGTAGAAATGAGAAATGAAGTAAAATGTAGAGATAGAAACAGAGAAAGCAAAGGTAGAAAAAGAAAGAAAGAAGTAGAAAGACAGAAATCTAGAGATAAATAGAAGAAAGATTCATAAAAGGAAAGTCACAGGAAGAAAGAAGGAGAAACATGGTAGGAGATGAGAAAAAGAAATCTAGAAAGGAAAACAATATGGAAGGAAAGAAATAAAATGATTTCTGAAGACGAGAGTAGCCTGAATTGTTCAGCACCGTCAGTTTCCTGGGCTTCTCAGAAATGGATTGATTATTTTAGAGTGCTGCCTTAGCTGGCCCACAGCTGCATATTTTCAAACCAGCTGATGGAATTATCATGTAGAAGGTACTGAGAAGAAGCCTGTGAGCTACTGGTAGCTCACGATCAACCTGTTAGAGATTCCTACCGTACACATTAATTTTAGCCAGCTGCAGAGGGATATACCAGTCGTTAAAGTCCCTGAACCCGAGTTATATAACATGGGAGAGGGCCTTTAACAACCAAATAGCCTGAGGCAAAAGGTCTACAAGGCTATTAGAACATTCCATCCACTAAGGGTAAATGTTGTAAAGTAAAAAGAGAGAAACATGCAGACAAACATTGGAATGTTAAAGCCCTGGGCTTATACCAACATTATAAACCCAGAGCTAATCCGTTGTCTTCAATGGAGCTTTCAATATTCAAATAATATCTATACCCCTAACTCACCACAGGTACATTTCTTAGAACACATCACTAGGGGCCAGATGTAGGTAACAGCGATTTACCGATTCCTTAATAGCAATTATTACCTAATTGCTATTAAGGAATCGGTAAATGCTATGTAGGAAGGAATCGCTAAAATATTTGCGATTCCTTAACATTCCTTAATAACGAATCGGTAACACCGATTCGTTGGTAAGGAATACCTAGCCATTCATTCCTACGGGCCAGGAGGCTCATAGGAATGACTGGGAAGACATTCTCTTTTAGCGATTCGGTATTATCGAATCGTTAATAGCGGGAGGTATTTCAAGGGTGACAGGGTGTCCAAAGGACACTCTGTTGCACCCCTGAAATGTGCATGTGTGCACATGTGGCGCACATACATGCCCTAAGGGCATGGATGTGTGCAGGCACATGAAAAAAAGCAAAAAAGTGATTTTTGTAAGGAAATCGCTATTTACCACCAACTTGGAGTTGGCGGTAAATAGCGATTCTTTAAGGCTGAGGTGCACTGTTTTTTGTGCTACTTACACTGCATTTAAGGAATTGGTATTACTGATTCCTTAAATGCAAGAGCAATAAGGAATCGGTATTAAGGAATCGGTATTTACCATTTCCTTATTTACTGATTCCTTACCTACATCGCACATGGCTAAATACCGGTCAGTAACGCTGAAATTTACCAAATTTCAGAGTTGCCGACCGGTATTTAGCCACCTACATCTAGCCCTAGATCCCTAGTGGGGACCACAGAGGAAGGAGCTATCTGGGGAGGAGATTTTAACATGATCTGGAATCGGATGTAGATAGAATTTCACACCCCACTTCCTCAGTCAACGCTATATCTAAATAACTGAACATAAAAATGAAGATCAGAGACTGGTGGACATCTAGAGATACCTCCATCCAGACAAAATAGACTATTTCTTCTAACATGTTCATAAATCACATACCAAAATCAATATGGTTTTCATTTCCAAAGATTTACTGGGTAAAACTCTTAGGACAGAGGTGGAGGGAGGCACCTGTAGACCATGGGCAGGTCTCCTTAGAAATAAAACAGGTTCCCCCTACCATGGAGAGACAGACCTGGAAATATTAGCCTACCTTTAAAGGGTTTCCTTGAAAGCACCCTTGAGGGAAAAGGCTATTTCCATGACGGCTAGAATACGCAGGGAAGAATACCGATGGAAGCATAAGCTAATGCAAGAATTAGAAAAGGTGGAAAGGGAACACAAAGTGAAACCAAATAAAGTTGGGAAGAGAAATGACAAACATATGTTAAAGTTTTTTCATATGTGTAAATTTTGGGTGACAAATTATTTGTGCAAATTTGTAACTTTAATGATGCATATGGTCATCACCTATGAACTAATTAAGAGGCACCTATAACAACTTAATTATTGGGGTCACACATGTGATTAATAATGTAGTATAGTTATGCCACATTTTCATGCAAGACTCCATTTATTAGAATAGGTGAAGTTTCTGATGTTCTACTCATCTTACCCCTCCAATAAGAATCCAGCTGTGAGTCTTCTCTTCTTACAGTTTCCACAGAGCAGAGAGTGCTAGGAGGTAAATGCTGATTGTCTTTATAAAGCGTATATTGTGAATGAAACTTTCAACCATGTACTTTATGTATCATTTTGAATGATGTCAACTGGAAGTTCTGATGTAGACTTACAAAAGAACATAATTCTATAAGTTTTTGTTTCAGAAATGTTTCATATTGTATTGTACTTCTCAGGAGTGCGGTTGCTGAGGAAGCAAATGGAAGATGTTCTTTTACCTTAGAAAACGGGTAAGTGCTGAAAGTTTTAATTATATTAAAATAGTTTTGATTTGCCATTGCGACCAAACAATCAACATGTCAAGCGGAATCTGCAGTTTTGCTAATGTTTATGCATTAAAAGTGTATAAAAACATATTGTTTTGAAGGTTCGGGCGACTTCTCATTTTCCTCCAGAGACCCTGTCCGATTACTTTGAGTCCTTCTTCCTCTTTTATAATTCTGGCAGTACTCTTTTTGAGTTTCACACTTAGGATCTGGAGTTCTTAAATAGAGAATCTTGCTTCGATTTCTGATTTTGTATTCTGTATTCGAGCTCTCATGGCAATCTCTGCATTTTCTGTATCGTTCATATCGAGAATTCTTTAATAAATCTTTTAAACTTATTTTTGATGTATAACTCGGTTATTAAATGGTCCCAGATTCTATTTTAATTTTACTCTGCTAAATCAGTAGGTTTAAGGTTAGGTAGGTTGGTGTCTTTTACCGCTAGATCAACAAGAGCAAAAACGCCGGATTGCTGGAGGTAAAAGTCAAGTTGCATAAATGATTGGGATTCAGTAACTGATTAGGGTTTGGCTCCAACATAAACAAAGCCAGTTGTGGTTTCTAAGGACTAATAAAGCATAATAGTCAGATCAGGCATTGGGTGACTCACACACACATCGAAAAAGCAGCCATTAGATCATTAATACCATTTGAGAAGCTCCTCGTTACATAGGACATATCCAAATGGAAGTATAATACATAAAGGTTTCAGGAGTTTCCAGTGTCTCAAGGCAGAATATAAATTAATCATGAAATGGTACCTGACCCATAGCAGATTAAAATAAATATATCCATGGACTCCAGATGTCTGGTGGTATAGTAAACCACCGAGAGGGGGACTTACAAAACGAAGCCCTTCTGAAAGGAAATACTCAGCCACATTAACTCAATCATGGTGGGGACCACCCAGAAGTCCATTGCAGTTTTACTGAACATGAAGGTGGGCAAGAAGAGTGGGGAAAGTACACTAAAAAATTCCTTCAAAGTCACTTACTTGGACCAGCCAAGCATCCAAACATGCCATACGGGAAGATTACACTTCCCCAGAAGTTACCGACCGGTATTTAGCCACCTACATCTAGCCTTAGATCCCAAGTGGGGACCACAGAGGAAGGAGCTATCTGGGGAGGAGATTTTAACATGATCTGGAATCGGATGTAGATAGAATTTCACTCCCTACTTCCTCAGTCAAAGCTATATCTAAATAACTGAAAATAAAAATTAAGATCAGAGACTGGTGGACATCTAGAGATACCTCCATCCAGACAAAAGAGACTATTTCTTCTAACATGTTCATAAATCACATACCAAAATCAATATGGTTTTCATTTCCAAAGATTTACTGGGTAAAACTCTTGGGGCAGAGGTGGAGGGAGGCCCCATTTAGACCATGGGCAGGTCTCCTTAGAAATAAAACAGGTTCCCCCACACCATGGAGAGACAGACCTGGAAATATCAGCCTACCTTTAAAGGGATTCCTTGAAAGTACCCTTGAGGGAAAAGGCTATTTCCATGACAGCTAGAATACGCAGGGAAGAATACCGATGGAAGCATAAGCTAATGCAAGAATTAGAAAAGGTGGAAAGGGAACACAAAGTTAAACCAAATAAAGTTGGGAAGAGAAATGACAAACATAGGTTAACGTTTTTTCTTATGTGTACATTTTGGGTGACAAATTTGTGCGAATTTGTAACTTTAATGATGCATATGGTCATCACCTATGAACTAATTAAGAGGCACCTAAAACAACTTAATTATTGGGGTTACACATGTGATTAATAATGTAGTATAGTTATGCCACATTTTCATGCAAGACTCCATTTATTAGAATAGGTGAAGTTTCTGATGTTCTACTCATCTTACCTCTCCAATAAGAATCCAGCTGTGAGTCTTCTCTTCTTACAGTTTCCACAGAGCAGAGAGTGCTAGGAGGTAAATGCTGATTGTCTTTATAAAGCGTATATTGTGAATGAAACTTTCAACCATGTACTTTATGTATCATTTTGAATGATGTCAACTGGAAGTTCTGATGTAGACTTACAAAAGAACATAATTCTATAAGTTTTTGTTTCAGAAATGTTTCATATTGTATTGTACTTCTCTGGAGTGCGGTTGCTGAGGAAGCAAATGGAAGATGTTCTTTTACCTTAGAAAACGGGTAAGTGCTGAAAGTTTTAATTATATTAAAATAGTTTTGATTTGCCATTGCGACCAAACAATCAACATGTCAAGCGGAATCTGCAGTTTTGCTAATGTTTATGCATTAAAAGTGTATAAAAACATATTGTTTTGAAGGTTCGGGCGACTTCTCATTTTCCTCCAGAGACCCTGTCCGATTACTTTGAGTCCTTCTTCCTCTTTTATAATTCTGGCAGTACTCTTTTTGAGTTTCACACTTAGGATCTGGAGTTCTTAAATAGAGAATCTTGCTTCGATTTCTGATTTTGTATTCTGTATTCGAGCTCTCATGCAATCTCTGCATTTTCTGTATCGTTCATATCGAGAATTCTTTAATAAATCTTTTAAACTTATTTTTGATGTATAACTCAGTTATTAAATGGTCCCAGATTCTATTTGAATTTTACTCTGCTAAATCAGTAGGTTTAAGGTTAGGTAGGTTGGTGTCTTTTACCTCTGGATCAACAAGAGCAAAAACGCCGGATTGCTGGAGGTAAAAGTCAAGTTGCATAAATGATTGTGATTCAGTAAATGATTAGGGTTTGGCTCCCACATAAACAAAGCCAGTTGTGGTTTCTAAGGCCTAATAATGCATAATAGTCAGATCAGGCATTGGGTGACTCACACACACATCGAAAAAGCAGCCATTAGATCATTAACACCATTTGAGAAGCTCCTCGTTACATAGGACATATCCAAATGGAAGTATAATACTTAAAGGTTTCAGGAGTTTCCAGTGTCTCAAGGCAGAATATAATTTAATCATGAAATGGTACCTGACCCATAGCAGATTAAAATAAATATATCCATGGACTCCAGATGTCTGGTGGTATAGTAAACCACCGAGAGGGGGACTTACAAAACGAAGCCCTTCTGAAAGGAAATACTCAGCCACATTAACTCAATCATGGTGGGGACCACCCAGAAGTCCATTGCAGTTTTACTGAACATGAAGGTGGGCAAGAAGAGTGGGGAAAGTACACTAACAAATTCCTTCAAAGTCACTTACTTGGACCAGCCAAGCATCCAAACATGCCATACGGGAAGATTACACTTCCCCAGAAGATACCGACCGGTATTTAGCCACCTACATCTAGCCTTAGATACCAAGTGGGGACCACAGAGGAAGGAGCTATCTGGGGAGGAGATTTTAACATGATCTGGAATCGGATGTAGATAGAATTTCACTCCCCACTTCCTCAGTCAAAGCTATATCTAAATAACTGAAAATAAAAATGAAGATCAGAGACTGGTGGACATCTAGAGATACCCCCATCCAGACAAAATAGACTATTTCTTCTAACATGTTCATAAATCACATACCAAAATCAATATGGTTTTCATTTCTCAAGATTTACTTGGTAAAACTCTTGGGGGAGAGGTGGAGGGAGGCATCATTTAGACCATGGGCAGGTCTCCTTAGAAATAAAACAGGTTCCCCCACACCATGGAGAGACAGACCTGGAAATATCAGCCTACCTTTAAAGGGATTCCTTGAAAGTACCCTTGAGGGAAAAGGCTATTTCCATGACGGCTAGAATATGCAGGGAAGAATACCGATGGAAGCATAAGCTAATGCAAGAATTAGAAAATGTGGAAAGGGAACACAAAGTTAAACCAAATAAAGTTGGGAAGAGAAATGACAAACATATGTTAAAGTTTTTGCTTATGTGTAAATTTTGGGTGGCAAATTTGTGCAAATTTGTAACTTTAATGATGCATATGGTCATCACCTATTAACTAATTAAGAGGCACCTAAAACAACTTAATTATTGGGGTTACACATGTGATTAATAATGTAGTATAGTTATGCCACATTTTCAGGCAAGACTCCATTTATTAGAATGAGTGAAGTTTCTGATGTTCTACTCATCTTACCCCTCCAATAAGAATCCAACTGTGAGTCTTCTCTTCTTACAGTTTCCACAGAGCAGTGAGTGCTATGAGGTAAATGCTGATTGTCTTTATAAAGCTTATATTGTGAATAAAACTTTCAACCATGTACTTTATGTATCATTTTGAATGATGTCAACTGGAAGTTCTGATGTAGACTTGCAAAATAACATAATTCTATAAGCTTTTGTTTCAGAAATGTTTCATATTGTATTGTACTTCTCTGGAGTGCGGTTTCTGAGGAAGCAAATGGAAGATGTTCTTTTACCTTAGAAAACCGGTAAGTGCTGAAAGTTTTAATTATATTAAAATAGTTTTGATTTGCCATTGTGACCAAACAATCAACATGTCAAGCGGAATCTGCAGTTTTGCAAATGTTTATGCATTAAAAGTGTATAAAAACATATTGTTTTGAAGGTTCGGGCGACTTCTCATTTTCCTCCCGAGACCCTGTCCGATTACTTTGAGTCTTTCTTCCTCTTTTATAATTCTGGCAGTACTCTTTTTGAGTTTCACACTTAGGATCTGGAGATCTTAAATAGAGAATCTTGCTTCGATTTCTGATTTTGTATTCTGTATTCGAGCCCTCATGGCAATCTCTGCATTTTCTGTATCGTTCATATCGAGAATTCTTTAATAAATCTTTTAAACTTATTTTTGATGTATAACTCAGTTATTAAGTGGTCCCAGATTCTATTTGAATTTTACTCTGCTAAATCAGTAGGTTTAAGGTTAGGTAGGCTGGTGTCTTTTACCGCTAGATCAACAAGAACAATAAAGCCGGATTGCTGGAGGTAAAAGTCAAGTTGCATAAATTATTGGGATTCAGTAAATGATTAGGGTTTGGCTCCCACATATACAAAGCCAGTTGTGGTTTCTAAGGACTAATAAAGCATAATAGTCAGATCAGGCAATGGGTGACTCACACACACATCGAAAAAGCAGCCATTAGATCATTAACACCATTTGAGAAGCTCCTCGTTACATAGGACATATCCAAATGGAAGTATAATACATAAAGGTTTCAGAAGTTTCCAATGTCTCAAGGCAGAATATAAATTAATCATGAAATGGTACCTGACCCATAGCAGATTAAAATAAATATATCCATGGACTCCAGATGTCTGGTGGTAGTGCACCACCGAGAGGGGCACTTACAAAACTAAGCCCTTCTGAAAGGAAATACTCAGCCACATTAACTCATTCTTATTGGCAACCACCTAGAAGTCCATCACGGTTTTAATGAACATGAAGGTGGGCAAGAAGAGTGGGGAAAGTACACTGACAAATTCCTTCAAAGTCACTTACTTGGACCAGCCAAGCATCTAACCATGCCATACGGGAAGGTTACACTTCCCCAGAAGTTCTATGGGTGCCAAAACTATGGCATATCATTGCTGTGGAAAAATGAACATGCAGCCTATTGAAATCGGACAAGAAATCTGACAAAACTGGTCTCTAGCAGTTGAATACCTCACACAGATCCCCTCTTGGTTCCACCTAAGATTCAAGCCCTGGGGGTGCTAGAGGTCGAAACATTCTGAAGATAATAGTCAATGTATCACACATTCAAAGAGGGAATGCAGAGGGAACCCAATACTTTTTTAATCCTTTTGGTGTTTTGGGTGCTAGGGTTGGGGGAGGGTGGAAGGGAATAGTTATGGGGTTACGTTTAATAAGCATTCCTCATCTATGGTTTTGTATAGTAATCTGTTCCTAGACACAGAGTAAGTGAGATTGCGTAAACAAAAGTTGACTTACTAGGAGATTTATGGAGCGCCTCACAACATCAAGCACTATGCCTCTGGCCAAATTTTAATCATATGAAGAAAAAGGTAAGCCTAATGTGCATCATCTTCATGAGGCGATGTATCTCGTGTGTCTATATTTGTGTTATGAAACTGAATAAAATGTTATATAAAAAAAATAAGTAAATGTTTGTTTAAATTTAACATTCTTATTGCAAGCATATGATAGCCACATTTATCTGATAGTCTGTTTTCTTGTCTTTTTATTTTCATGGCATGTTGCACCAACATCCATAGGCCATACGTATTGTCTTTGCCAGCGCCTGCTGAATGATGTTCGTTCACAAATGGCAAAAAGCCCTTGGAGCCTCCCATAGCTCTAACAGAAACTTCATGAGGATGGTTCTTCTTGCTCAGCGTGATAACAGGGTTACCAATACAGATCAACACTCATCTCCTAGCAATCAGAAGGTCCCCTAGCCTGACTGTTTTGATTACAGCCATTTTGAGCCGGACCCTATATCACCCCTCTGTTCATTGTAAATAGCCTACTCCTTTGTAAGTTGATACTAAATCTAGTTTGAACCTTAGAGTCAGAGCACAGAATTTTTTATGATTCCTCAAAAGTGTCGGGCACATTCTCATCTACTCCAGGTGTTTTTTTTAGAGTTTTATATAGCGCAAACTAGACCCGAAGATATAGAGTATCTGAGCACTTAACATAGCGCCAATTTCGTTACATGAGGTTTGCTCACAGAGGTTTCCTGTCGACAAGATTGGAAGCCTAGGAGAAGTCATAGAAAGCATCAGAAAGTGGCATCTGTTTCTTGAGAGAAAACGGATCAGTATGTGACAGAGTTTGAACATCTGATCTGCTGTTGAGAGTCCACTTCTAAAACTGCCCTGGATTGCATTCAGTATGGTATTTTCTTTGACTGAAGATTCAATGTGTTCTAACACGATTGTCATATTGATTTTTTGCTCAATGTCAAGGAGTCTGATAAATCTATGTGAGTGTAGGTCCATCAATATTTCTTTTTTGTAGAGTGACACATAGTCTGATGTATAGGAAACAGAAATTGCTTGTGAAACCAGCTACAGAAAAGAAGTTGGGCAACCACACTTGGTAGAGTTTGAAACACTCATCAGAGCATGACCCAGTGGACACAAGAATTCCCGCTTGAGTGGTGCTCGGACTCAGTGAAGTACCTGGGGGTGCATATTCATCTTGAAACGGACCAAATGCTTTGCCGTAATTATGGTGTAGCGATTTCTAACCTTGAGACACAAATAGAGCATTGGTTGAAACTTCCTCTTTCCATGGCGGGGCGAGTTGCACTTATTAAAATGATAGTCCTCCCAAAATTCTTGTATTTCTTCCATAATGTCCTGATTCCCCTTACCAATACATTTCTTAGTGTACTTTGTATCCTGTTGATCAGACAGGTCTGGGGTAACAGGACACCCAGAGTTAGGTGGCAGGTCATGACGCTCCCATGCGCCAGGGGAGGATATGGCGTCGCTGATCTGCAGCTGTACTATCTGGTCGCGCAATGCAGCTTTGCACAGGCGTGGTATCATCCGGACGCCAGGATCACTTTTCTGAAGCCGGAATCAGACTTTGTTCTTCCAGACACGCTGGCCGCAGTTCTGCCCATCGGTATCCCACGAGAACGCATGGACGTTTAGCTGGTTTCCACTACCAGCTGGGCATGAGTCAAACTGGGACGACTCACAAACACCCATATGGTGTATTCCTCCAACATGCCACTCCCCAACATTAAATTATTGCCTATTACGAGAGAAAAGCTGGTACAGAAGATATGCACGAAGTTTAACATTGTCAAAATGGGAGACTTTTTCCCTGCGGGCCACATATTTGACCCGAAGGACGCGTCCATTTTTTCCAGACGCAATGTTCATGGACAGGTTTGTGCTTGCCAGGCTTCGGTTAGCACTCCAAGCCAGGTTCCCCGACTTCCCACTGGAGCCTCCATTATTTTCGCCTCTTGTGGTTATAGGTAGGAGCAGAGGGGTCTATTTAATTTCACAACTTTATAAAACATATGCTGATTTGATCGCGCTCGATGATAGTAGAGTGCGGAGTGCGTGGGAGGCAGATCTGGGCAATCCGATATCTGATGAACAATGGGCAGCATGCTGCCTGGAGACTATAACAGTATCCATAAACAGCAGGCACAAACTGATCCATTTCAAGTTTTTACTCCGAATGTATGTCACCCCACTCAGAGCGCACAAGATGGACCCCAATAGACCTCATCAATGCCAGCGATGCCAATCCCCTTAAGCAGACTTAGCGCACCTGGCCTGGACATGTCCACGCATACACACGTACTGGGTGGAAGTTCACCACATTCTGAGCAAGATTATACAGGTACAAGTAAATCCCCTGCCCGAGATTGCACTCCTGGGATATGTCATACAACTTCCTCTCAAAGTTAGACGATTTGCTGCCATCGCCTTGCTATTGGCCAAGAGAGAAGTAGCAATACACTGGGGAGGTAGAAGAGCTCCCACAAGACAGAACTGGCTTCAGAGCTTGGCGTCCTGTTCTATGAGGAGCGAGCAGTATGCAGATACGACCACTCCTCCTCCAGACCAAGGGACATTTGGGACCCCTTCAGGGCTTACCTTGCAGCACAGCAACAGGACCACTCCTCGCAGCAGGAGCAGGGCTTGGTGCCGACCAGAGTGGACTAGGCCACTGCATGCATCATAGGTATGTCTTGAACCCTGACACACTCACCACGTACAGTTTTCGACAAGCCCTGCTCCAAAGGCAGATAGATAGTTGGAGGGTGTGGATGGTTCCCTGGCACCGAGAACTGTGGTGACAACTGAATTGGGCCATGACTGTATTGTTTACATATTGTGCTGTATATTATATACTGTGTATCAAAGATGACTAATGATGATTTCTCATATGCATGTAACAAAGTTGCCCTTTACACTGAGCTCAGTGCTTTGATTGGTTTTACAGAAAATGCTAAATAAAGGTTTTTTTAAAAAAGAGAAGAGGATTGTCAGGAAAGGACAAAGGAAAAGAAAAAGGAAAGGAGAGTAAGTAAACAAAGATATACAGAAGACAAGACAACAAATTCAAAAAAGACATACCAAAAACGAGGGTGGTGAAGCCACTTAAGGAAAATGACACAACTGACCAGACATCTCAGGGCAAGGTCGGGAGGGAGGACACTCCATCCAAAATGAAACCAGTAATCACAAGGAGCAAATAAAATAGGATTTCGTACCTAATCATAATAGAAGAAACAAGCGAACAAGGAAATATGAAGAGAAAATTTTAAACTGGAACAGTTAATTCCAAAGCATAAGAAAAGCAATATAAACATCATTGCAATAGAGAAAGGTTATGAATCAAAAACATCAAGTGTTGGAGGTTCTGGAAATGTCCATGTCCTCTACTCTACAACTTTCGAAGCGTTCCAACAAAGCTGGTTCCTCAAAGGTAGGTGTCTTATTTTTGTAGTTTACCTTGAATAGACACGGATGAAAGAGGCCAATGCGAGAATTAAGAGTAAGTAGTGCTGTTCACATATCTAGGAACTGCTTTCTTTTGTCTGCAGTTTCTTTAGCATAGTCCTGCGAGAAAAAGAGGTTAGAACCCTGCCAGGTTATTCGGCCCTTGAGCTTGGCTGCATATAAGACTCTCAGCAATTCAGTGTATTCCAAAAAATACATAATGACTTCACTAGGTTTTGTGGAAGAGGTCGGAAAACGTGGATTATGTCCCAAGCGATGTGCTCTTTGGATATTAAGAGTCGGAGACCCAGGAAGACCCAGGACTTTCGGAAGGAAGGATTTGAAAAATGTTATAGGGGCTGAACCTTCCTGGCCCTCTGCCAGACCATATAAGCGTAGATTGTTATGACGATTGCGATTCTCAAGATTTTCAATATGATTTTTAAGGGAAGTAATTTCGGTTTGCATTGCAGGATTTGGTCTACTACAACCTGAATAGTCAACACGTTGGTCAACTTGCGCTACTTTAGACTCCATGTGTGACCACTTGTCCTCCAAAACATGTAGATAAATTGTTGGCTTCTTCCATGAGAGGGCGTACAGCATGGATTTCGTCCAAAAGTAAGTCAAGGGGCGTGGGAGGAGAAGAAGTAGCAGGAGACGGAGGATCTTTTTTGACACGTTTGCCAGATGAGAGAGCGGAGGAGACCGATGATTAAAGCAGAGGCTTCGAGGTTGGAAGTGGAATATTGGAGGGAGATGAAGAAGCAGCCATTGAAGGTGGAACAGGAGTGCTAGAAGATTATTCCATGTTGGATTAAAGGACTGCGAAGGGGTTGTAGTCTTCCAGAGAAGGTAACTAATTAGATGACTGTGTAGAAGGTCGTGTAGGCTTGGTCTCCCCATAAACCAAAAAATAGAAACAAAATAGTAAGTTGATAATATTTGAAGGAGGGTAAAACTTTAAAGAGAAAGATACACTGCAAGGCATACAAGTGAACAAACCAGAGAAGACACCTTCCACGAAGATGCAAATGCACAGTGTGTCAAACAGAGAATATAATGACAGTAACGGTAAGTATCCAGGAGGAGTGACCAGGTACAAAATGGGTTGTTAATATCCTCTGTTCAGTAGCTCAGTATGAATGATAAAGTGCACGAGCCAAAAAAAAAACAGGATCAAAGGCTGACTGAAAGGGCACTGGCAGCATCAGGCAGGAGAAAGCAGAGAAGTGCAGAAGCCAAAAATCATGTGTGGTGCCAAAGAAATATAAAAAATTGGTCAAAATACGCCAAATAATGAAAAGGAGCAATCCACAAGGCAAGCAGTAGGAAAACATAAACGTTGTGGTGAGCGCCGGACCCTCGTCACGAAACCTAAAATGGCAGACGCGAGTCCCGTGGGAGAAACGCGCCGCACATAACAAATGAGGAAGGGATGTCACCAGGTGGCTCACAGTTCATGTAAAAGTGCCCATCGAAGACCGGCGGAGTTCACGGATCAAAAGGCATCAGCTCTGACAGCCAAGCTTGCAGTAGGTGGGACAGAGGTCGCAAAATCCTCCCCAGATGCCGCGGAGCGTCAAAGGAGAGTGGCCATCTCTGACTGGCATCAAGCCACGCCCCCATGGATATCTAAAGTCTAATAAATATTCTAAGTACACGAGATTTGGCAGCAAACACATCTTGAAAGCAGTCTAATTAGATCCACTCCGAAGGTCACTGATAAAGATATCTGAAGCCATCCCTATCCTAAAGGATAACAAAGCTCGAGGTCCAACCTGTTGCTCAGGATATTATAGAAGAAATACAAGAATTTTGGGAGGACTATCATTTTAATAAGTGCATCTCGCCACGCCATGGAAAGAGGAAGTTTCAACCAATGCTCTATTTGTGTCTCAAGGTTAGAAATCGCTACACCATAATTACGGCGAAGCATTTGGTCTGTTTCAAGATGAATATGCACCCCCTGGTACTTCACTGAGTCCGAGCACCACTCAAGCGGGAATTCTAGTGTCCACTGGGTCATGCTCTTTGTGAGCGGAAAGATTACAGACTTATGCCAGTTTATCCCCAGTCTGGAATAGGTGCCAAAGCGCAGAATTTCCTGCATTAGGAGATCCAAATTAGTCTGGGGGTCGCAGACATAAAGAATAGTATCGTCTGCATATAAGGAGACCAGCAGCGGGCCTGTACGGAATTGTAGGCACCTGTGTAAATGCTTCTCCTGGAAGTGCCTCACTAGTGAGTCCATTGCCAATATAAACAACAGGGGGATAACGGGCATCCCTGCCTAGTACCACGAGATAGGGGAAAGGGCGTTGATACAGTGCCGTTGAGTCGAAATTGAGCAGTGGGCTGGTTGTACAATAGGGCTGTGGTGGCTATGAAGCCCTGTGGCATACCCATTCGTTGCATTTTAGAGAGAAAAAAGGGCCACTCCAGGGAGTCGAAGATTTTTTCGGTGTCTAGCAGGGTAGCTGCTGCGGGGGTGTCTGGGTTTATTCTATGCAGGGTGTTAAATAATGTACGGAGGTTGAATGCCTTGGGTTGATGGGGTATAAAACCCGATTGAGCCAGAGAGACTATGGATTCCAGCAGGAGCGAGAGGCGGCATGCCAGTGCCTTAGCAAGTATTTTATAGTCGAGGTTTAGGAGGGACAGGGGGGCGGTAGGAGCCGCACAACAGAGGGTCCTTCCCGGGCTTGGTAGTAATATAATAACTGCTTTGCGGAGAGTAGGTGGGAGGACCTGCTTCTCCAGCGCTTCAGCATACATATCTAACAGGTGGGGGATCAAAATGTCCTTGTAAGCTTTGTAAAATTCCCCAGTGAACCAATCCAGCCCAGGGGCAGTGGAAGCATTCAGGGAGGAGATGGCTTCGCCTATGCTTTCCGCTGTGATGGGAATCGCTAAAAATTCCTGCATTAATTTTTCAGGATATACCAGCGCTACCTCAGATAGATAGGTCTCTTGTGTTGTGTGGTCTTGCCCCATCCTGGTAGAGTATAGTGTTTTAAAATAGGAAAGAAACTCTTGTTGTATGTCCACAGGATCAGTGATGTGCTGTCCCTTGGGTGTATGCAGCTCTGTGATGTATGCTTTCATGTAGGGGGGGTCAAACCATTTGCGCCAGAATCTTACCTAGGCGGTCCCCTTCCCCATACACCCTGGCGTTGTGATATTTCCCCATATACATAACTTCCATCTCTGCCGTCTCCCTGTATTCCAGGAGTAAGGCTGCCCTCTTCGCGACACGGACCGGGTCTGCTGACACCATTTGCGCAGCGTCCAGGGCTCCAATCTCCCCCTTCACCCTGGCCAGAGTACCGCGAATATCACGTAGCACTCCGGAACTCCTAGCCATGCACACTCCTCTAATGTAGGACTTAAAGCCCTCCCATAGCACCACCTCTGTGTCCACTGACCCAGTGTTAAGTGTAAAATACTCTTCAATAGCATCCTGGATCTCTTGCCTAAAAACCTTGTCATCTAGACCTCGGTGAGGGAACCTCCACTGACTTTCAAAGCCCTCGGGACGTGGGATCTTCAGGGATAGCAATACCGGGGAGTGTTCTGAGTATGTCCTGGGTAGCGTTTGAAGTTTATGGAACCAACTGGAAATGTCCGGCGTAACCAACCAATAGTCTAATCTGGTCCAAGTGTTGTAGGAACCAGTGTAATGAGTGTAGGCGGTCTGACTCGGGTCTCGTGCACGGCCTATGTCCAGGAGCGAGAAGTGTTCACTTATAGAGCGCAACGCTTTACGAGATCGTGGCTTGGGGTCCGGAGCAGTAGAAGTACTGTCAGTAGGCAGGTGCAAGGCGATATTAAAATTGCCCCCAAAAGAAGGGGTACAGAGCCTAGTAGTAGCAATTTGGATAATAACGCATAGTAACAATCGGGCGAGTTGTTGTTTGGGCCATATATACATACCAGCGCTATCTTGTGGTTTAGCAATGTGCCCACTACTATCACAAACTTGCTGTCTGGGTCGTAGGTAACAGAGTGACACTTAAAGGGGAGTCTCTTGTGTATAAGGATGGCTGTGCCCCTTGCATAGTTGCTGTAATTAGCAAAAAATCTGTTCGGTCCCCAGGAGGAGGCGAACCTAGACCGGTCCCTGGTGGGAAGATGCGTCTCCTGCAGGAAGGCCACATCTACTCCGTGCCTGAGTAAATAATGGACAATCTGGCGCTTTTTGCACGTAGTGTTTGAACCTCGGACATTCCATGTCGCTAGTGTGATGTTCGATGGGCCTGAATTATAACATACCTGTGCCATCCGAAAGAGAGAATCTTTTGGGCAAAGAGTAACCAAGTGTAGTACCCATCTATCGTGGACATGAACAAATGGAACCTAGCAACAGTGCAGTGCAATACAAACAATATCCCACCCTCCTCCCCAACTATCTGGAGAGGCAATACCAACTTTACAAAAACAGGCAGTAGTACCAATGGCATTTCAAAAATAAACGACAAGTAAGAAAATGTGGTACAGTCAATCGTCACCATTATGATCTCTAGGTGTACACCAAAGTGGGGGGGCGATCACTCTCCAACGGCCTAGCAGCCTCAACAAATTTTATACTCAACATATGAAAACCCGCCTATCACTTTAACAGATCAAATGCCCGGCATATTAACAGGTAGCAAGAGACCAACAGTCAGTCATGCCCAGAGTTTGAGAACAAATTCACACTGACAGCTGAGCCACTGTGTGGGGGTGAGGTAGATACTTTTTTTGTTAAATATATAATTGCGGCAAAATTCCTGCGCTTCTCTAGGATTTTCAAAAATTCGAACACATCCATTTATCTCCACCCTCAACCTGGCTGGATACAGCATGCCATACTTTAACCCTAGGTTCTTTAGTGTTGCCTTCACCCACAGATATTTCCTCCTTGCGTCTTGGACCATGGTTGTGAAATCTGGATACAGCGATAGTTTGGAGCCCTGCCAAGATCATTTTCCATGCTCACATGCCAGTTGCAGAGCAGTGTCCCTGTCTCAGAAGTTCATTATTCGCGCAATGATGAGTCTGGGTGGGCAGCCTGGGTTGGGGCGGGGGCCAAGAGATCTGTGGGCGCGCTCCACCATGAAGCCAGGAGTAAAAGCTTCCTTCCCAAACAGGTCAGTGAGGATCGTCTCCACTAAGTTATCCATGCGTCCTGAAGCTGTGGACTCCACCAGGCGAATGTTATTACGACGACTTTGCGCCTCCAAATCCTCGTTCTTCATCGCGATTTCTTTTAGGATTCGTTCCAAAGGGTCTATCTTCTTCACCAATTGCCCCATTCCATCTTCTAGGTCCGAAGTCCAGGACTCAAGAGCATCCAGCCTTCGATCATGTACCTGGATCTGCGCCCCGAGATCTGCTATGTGTTTGTCCAGGGTGTCAAAACGTCCATCCAGCGCCTTGAACCCGTCCCTCATTTCTAACAGCAGCGAGTGCAAGTGGTTTAAATCGTCTGTCGAGGTAGACGGAAGTTGCCCACTGTCCGCCATGTCCCCTGGTTGGTCTGTAGGAGGCTCGACGAGCTTCTTGAAGGGAAGTACGCACTGCTTTGGGTCTTTGCGGCCCATGCTGCAGCAGCTCTGGCGGGTGCACTTGTGGTGGCATCCTGGCGCCTAGTTCAATAGGTAGCTTGCGGCACGATGTAGGGGGCACTATGCAGAGGGCACAGATTACGAGATCCCCCTCTGCTGTTGCCGGGACACAGTAGTTGTAACCAGGTTCAGTGTCTTACCAGATGGGCCTCTAACGGAACCTGTCCTATAGTCCACTGTCTATGTAGGATACAAAAGGGAGCGTCCACCCAATTGCAGTATGGAAGGGTCAGACAGGGCATAAAGTGATCTGTTGCCCTCACATGCACCAGCGGGCCTCGTGTTGGGAAAGGAGCTTGCGGTGCAATCAAGCTGACTGGCCCGGTAGCTGGCAGGTGCAGAGGAGAGCCTCCCCGCTTCTAATCAAGGGGGGAGGAGGAGGCGCCGCCTCCCCACACAGGTGCCAGGGCTCTGCGCTGTTTTGTTGGCCCCAGGAGTGCCGCAGGCAAATGTAGTCAGGGCCTGAAACGGAGCCCTGGGTGCAATGCACTTTAGGGCCGCTGCTATGCAGTTACAGGCACTAGCGGTTCTTGGGGCAGTGGAGCGAGTCGCTCGGGAGGCCAGGTAGACCCCCCGGGGAGACTTCCAAAGGTGGTTGCTGAACTCCGGGCGCTCTGCGGTACGCCCCGCACCTACCGCACTGTTCCCACGTCGCCCGTGGGCCGCCTCCTTACTCCTCCAAGGTCGCCTCCTCCTCCTCCAGAATCCAGGCCGCCGCCATTTTGCAGAGATGCTCCGGGCAGGATAGAAGCAGCCTGTCATCCGTCCTCCTCTGCCCGTGCTCCCAGCACGCCGCCGTGTTCATCTGCGCCACCTCAAGGATATCACCGCTTCATTCCGGATGTTTTGGCCGCATAGGAGACGGGGATGTGCAAGATTAGGTGCTACGGAAGAGAGAGCGTCAGCGCTGTGCTGCCATTCCGTACACGGCGTAGCCACGACCCCCTTTCCTCTTCTCTTTTTTATCATGGTCCTCCTCGCTTTTCTCTTTTTTCTCTATATTCTTTTATAACTCTTTCCTCCTCTACAATCACATCCTGCCCCCTATTTTGTATTTATTTCAACCTCTTGGTGCCTTTTTGTTTCTTACTAATATGTATTTTCCTCTATTTTATCTTCTTATTATTCCACTTTTGTTCTTCTTTTTCAGCTCAATTTGTTTTAACTTATTCTTCTATTTTAAATGACACTGCGTATTGTATCGTGGAATGTTAAATGTATGGGTTCTCCCATAAAAACGCCAAAGGGTATTCATTTATCTATCTAATTCAATATGTGCTATTGCCTTACTTCAACAAATTCATATTGTGGACAAGGAAATTGCTAAATTTAAACGGCAATGGGGAGGCCATGTATTTGCCTCCCCAGGTAATGGGAAAAGTAATGGCGTCACTATTTTGTGTCATAAACATTTAGATATTCAATTGCTCTCACAGGATTCTGATGATCTAGGCAGTTGGATATCTGTTTCTGTTCTAGATAACAGAATCCCTATTACTCTTTTCAATCTTTATGCTCCTACCTCTCCCAATACTTCCCTCTGGCCGGCAGTTTTGTCCAAATTGATGGCCTATAAAGATGATTAATAATTGGTGGGAGGTGATTGTAACATGGTTGCTGATCCTATACTTGATTGAAAGTCTAAAGCTAAATGTATTCCCTCTCTTGTGCTCAATCAGTTTACTTCCACTATTACACAACGGTCTTTAGAAGATTCATGGAGACTTTGCAACCCCACCCTTTTAGAATATACTTTTTTCTCCCCAGTCCACTGTTCCCAATCCAGATTAGTTTTTTTTTTTCTTTCTCAATCCCTTGCACAACACATCACTCAATCAGAAATTGGCCCTATACTTATTTCGGATCATGCGCCAGTATTTGGAATTATAGATCTTGTTCCTCCACATCATGTTATCAGACGATGGAAATTTAATAATTCCCTTTTATTAGAACATAATTTTACCCAATCTTTTTAATCCTTTACCCATACCTTTTTTCTTGAAAATTAACCCTCTCATACTTCTCCACAAATCATATGGGATGCTTTTAAAGCTTCTTCGAGAGATTTCATCATTTCTTTAGTTTCCTGCAAAAAGAAATCCTCTCTAGCTACTTTGAATACCCTTACTATTTATTTATTAGTATTTTGTAGAGCGCCTGGTTACACTAGCAAGTGTGTCCCCGCGCTGTAAATGCTAATAAGGATGTTCATTGCTGATGCTTCCTACGATTTTAGTTTTTAGGGAAGAGTATTGTTTTCAGGTCTTTCCTGAATTTAGACTCTGAAGGTTCAGTGCGCAGTTCCACTGGTAGTTGATTCCATTTCTTGGCCGTTTGGACTCTGAAAGATTTCCCCCCCCATTTTGGCTGTCTGGACCCTCGGGACATGCACCTGTCCTGTCCCACATGATCTCAGTTGTCGGGTGGGTTCATACCATTACAGAAGACCGCAAAGGTATCTCGGACCTTTGTCATGCAGGATGCGATGACCTGTACATAAGGCCTTAAAAGTCACCCGTTCCCTGATCGGGAGCCAGTGGAGGGTTTTCAGGGCTTTTTTTGATGAAGCTCTCCTAGGTAATTGTAGGATCAGACGGGCCGCTGCGTTCTGTATCCGTTTGAGTCTGGAAAGACTTTTTTCTTTGGCTCCAAGGTACAGAACGTTCCCGTAGTCCAGTCTAGATGTTATTAGGCTGTGCACTATGGTCTGGCGCACTGATACAGGCATGAGGTCAAGCGTTTTCCTGAGGACTCGCAGTATCCCGAAACAGGTTCCTGCTACCTGTTTGGTCTGGTGGTCGAGCGTGAGATTTTTGTCTATCCAGACCCCTAAGTTCTTTACTAAATGGCTAGGTGTGAGTAGATCACCCAGCTCTTCTGGCCACCACGCTGAAGTCCATACTGATGGAGCTTTGCCTATGATTAGAACCTCCGTTTTATTGCCATTCAATCGTAGGCAATTGTCTGCCATCCAGAGTGCCACCTTCTGCATACAGGCTGCAAAGTTGGAGGCGCTTTGCTTCTCAGGTTGTGTAAGGGTTACAGTCAGTTGCGTGTCGTCTGCGCACGACACTATCTCAACCCCAAATGTTTCTGTAATTCCTCCTACGGGGGCTACATATAAATTGAAAAGGGTGGGGCTGAGACTGGAGCCCTGTGGTACTCCCTGATTGAGTTCTATTTCCTTAGACTTGAACTGTCCCTGGGCGACCTGGAAGGTTCGATCTGTTAGGAAGGATTTCATCCATTCCCAAGCTTTCCCTCTCACTCCGCCCTTTTTCAGGCACTGTAGCAGCGTGTAATGGGCTACAGTGTCGAAAGCGGCTCTGAGGTCCAGGAGAATTAGTGCCGCCGTCTGGCCTTTGTCAGCATATCCTCGTAGGGCTTCTGTTGAGGATAATAGGGCTGACTCGGTCGAGTGATGGGCTCGAAAACCCGACTGAGAGGGATGGAGGAGTCCACTTGCTTCAGCAAAGGCTGAGAGCTGTATATTTACAGCTTTCTCCGCGATTTTAGTGAAGTAGGGCAGGAGAGAGATGGGTCTGAGGTTTTCCAGTTTGTCAATGCTGATGTTGGGTTTTTTCCTCAGAGGCAGGACAGTCGCTTTTTTCCATGTAGTGGGGACTTGTCCTGTATTGAAAGAGAGAACCAGGAGGTGTCTGATATGGGGTTCCAGGATGGTGATGCTATCGTAGAGTCTTTTAGGGGTTGCTGGATCACTAGGTGAACCAGATTTAATGCTGTTAGCTATACTGCATAGGGTTTCTTTGGGCGGTACAGTAAATGCTGAGAGGCATTTATCCTCCTCTATATGCAAGTAGTTGTCTTCCTGTTCCCTGCCTGCTCTGGCTTTGTCAGGGAAGCTAGCGTAGATTTTGTCCACTTTGTTAGCAAAGAACTCGGCTATCAGGTCGCAAGTTTTGACTGAACCCGTCATGGGTGTGGTTAGTGAGGTGAGGTCGGAAAGTTCCCTGTAAACTAAAAACATTTCCTTCATGGAATTGTCAGCGTCTTTGATTCTGTTACAGAGGTAGGACTTCTTAGTTTTACGAATGAGTGCGTGGTATATTTTGAGCCTGTTCTTATACTCAATTCTGTCCGCCTCATGGTAGTGTAACCGCCATAGCCTCTCGTAATTTTTGCATTTTGTTTTTTGGTCTCGGAGTTCACCGTTGAACCAAGGGGCGGATTTAGTTTGTCTTACCGGGGCCTTATCAGTCCATGGTGTTGTGTGGTCCAGCGCCTTCACTATCAGTTTATTAAGATTTAAGCAGGCGGATTCTATATCTTTGTCTCCAGGGGGAGCTTCGAGTGTTATAATTTTATTGAAGGCCTCAGTGGAGAACTTATTCCATTTCCTGCGTTTGTTGGAGTAGGGGGGTTCCTTGTGTAGTCCATCATCTGGTACCGACACCCTAAAAGTTACGAGGAGGTGGTCGGACCATATGACTGGAGTGGGGGGGTCTAAGGTTAGGGCATCCCAGTTGGTAAAGATGGGGTCTAGGAGATGTCCCTGACAGTGAGTAGGTTGTTCTGATTTGAGTAGCATCTGGATGCCAGCTAACTCCTGTTTAATTTCCTGGGCCTCGTTATTCTTGAGGTCATCAAAATGATAATTTAAATCCCCTAACAGGAGAAGTCTTTCATGTTCAAGAGCAGAGAGCGTAAGGGTTTCCAACAATTGGGTGGGAAAAGTGGCTGCGAGGCCAGGGGGGCGATATATAAGATATCCCCTGATGCAGTATCCCTGGTGAACTGAGATGGAGAAGAAGCCAGTTTCGCTTTTATCAAGATCCCTTCCCTCTAACGTACAGGTCAGGTCCTGTTTATGAATTATAGCGATTCCTCCCCCTTTTCCCTTTGGTCTGTCTATTCTTTTGATGTCGTATCCTGGTGGAAGGGCCATCAAAATGTCAGGTGCCGAGGTGGTGTTTAGCCACGTTTCCGTGAGAAAGAGGGCATCAGTTCGACCGCCTGTTAGGTAGTCGTGCACCTCCATCTTGTGTTTTCCTAGGGAACGGCAATTTAGTAAGGCCAGGTTCAATATCTTCCCTTTTTGTCTTGATCCCAGGTTTTTATTGACGGAGAAAGCACAATGAGCGCATTTTTTCTCTAGATTATATACATTGATACTGTGTCGACAGGGATGGTCTAGAGGGGTACATAGCTTCCGTAGTTCCGAGGCGCTATAGCTTTTCCGGAGGTTGAACCCAGCAGGGGGTCCTGCCCCTGATCCCGGGCGGTCACGGACGGACACAGACGGGCTTGCCTTTGGCGCGCCTTCGGCGCGCTTCCGGCGCGCCCGCTGCGCCCGTCCGCTGCGCCTCCTGTGACAGTCAGACATTTATTGGAGGAGTGTCTCGGGGTGGGCGTGGCCAGGCAGCAGCAGCGCTCCCCTCCCACCTCCCCCACGATGGCGGCTGTTTCCTTGTTTTTCCTGCCCCCTAGCAGCGCTCAGATCGGCTGCGGGGGGGGGGTCCAGCAGGGGTTAGAGGAAGTGGAAATCAAGCGCTATAATAGTAAGTGCTTTTCAAAATAATGTGAGCCAAAGTCTGCAATCGACAGTTTTTCACATTTAGCAGTCCCAAATAGGTAAATTTAAAAGAACAGCAGTTTATCCACAATGTACATACAACACAGGCTAAAAAATCTTAAAATCGAGGTTTTAGCTGTCAGCACAGTTTCGCAACGTGTCTCTCACCTCCCGGCTTTCCGCCTCAGGAGTAGAGAGTAAGCATTTTACCCAGCGTCGCAAAGGGTGAAGTTTTATGGGAGTGTCTCGGGGTGGGCGTGGCCAGGCAGCAGCAGCGCTCCCCTCCCACCTCCCCCACGATGGCGGCTGTTTCCTTGTTTTTCCTGCCCCCTAGCAGCGCTCAGATCGGCTGCGGGGGGGGGTCCAGCAGGGGTTAGAGGAAGCGGAAGTCAAGCGCTATAATAGTAAGTGCTTTTCAAAATAATGTGAGCCAAAGTCTGCAATCGACAGTTTTTCACATTTAGCAGTCCCAAATAGGTAAATTTAAAAGAACAGCAGTTTATCCACAATGTACATACAATACAGGCTAAAAAATCTTAAAATCGAGGTTTTAGCTGTCAGCACAGTTTCGCAACGTGTCTCTCAACTCCCGGCTTTCCGCCTCAGGAGTAGAGAGTGAGCATTTTTTATCAATAAAATAGCAAATAAAATAAAATATCAATAAAATAGCAAAAATTCAGTATGACCTGTTTCCCGCATTACCTGAGGCTAGTTCAGTGGATGGCCTTTCTATCTGGCCAAGTCATTGTGAAACCGAACAGTTCTTAAATTTCTCAATGGCTGCGGAAGACGATGTTTTGCTTCTCCTCAAGTCTCTTAAATCGGGCTCTCCCTCTGATCCCTGCCCTGCTCGGGTACTTTCAGAGGTGGCGAGTACTGTTTGCAGGGATGTTGCTGAGATAGTGAATCTTTCTCTATCCTCGGCAATGGTCCCTGCAAAATGGAAACAGGCAAAGCTGTTGCCGCTTTTGAAGAAGCCTGGGTTGGATGCTACTGTTCCTGGGAACTATCGGCCTATATCTCTCTTGCGGTGATGGATCAAGCCCTGATCTTTGGACTGGGTAAGAGTGGTCTGCTTAATTTAGGCACTCTGTTCATCACCACCCCCTTTTCTGAATCATTTTGTCCACCATATGCGTGGAAGGGTATACTCAGATGTGAGTCCCTTGCTCATTGCACCATCAGGATTCAAGCAAGCCGGGCCGACGACGCCTGAAATGGCAGAAACCGGTCCCCGGAAGCTTGTTTCCTTCCCAGTATAAGAATTGGCTTGGTAGTTTGGTTTGCCCTGTTCCCATCATGCACTGGGACAGGAACAGACTAATTTGCATATAGCCAAGTTCTGAGCTGGGATGGTGCAGTGAGCTAAAAAACGGTGATGGATCAAGCCCTGATCTTTGGACTGGGTAAGAGTGGTCTGCTTAATTCAGGCACTCTGTTCATCACCACCCCCTTTTCTGAATTATATCTCTCTTGCCTGCACTGGCCAAAATATGCGAAAAAGTGGTCTTCCGCCAATTGGAGAGTTTTGTGGCGAAGTCTAATGCTTTGCATCCGGCCCAGTCCGGATTCAGGGCGGCCTATAGCACAGAGACAGCTCTGGTGGAGATGGCGGAGTCGATTCGGGAATGTTTGGATGGGCGCGGCAGAGCGGTCCTGATTTTGTTGGACCTCTCTGCCGCGTTCGACACCGTCCCCCAGGGGCTCCTCCTTGCCAGGCTATCCGCAATTGGCATTGGTGGCAAGGCCCTGGCCTGGTTGTCTTCTTTTCTTTCAGACAGGACCCAACAGGTTTGGATGCCGCCTTATGCCTCGGAGCCTAAACCACTTCTTACTGGGGTGCCACAGGGATCTACCCTTAGTCCCCTACTGTTCAACATTTACATCACCCCTCTGATGTGTCTAGCGGAACAGTACGGGGCTAAGATTATAGGGTACGCTGATGACACACAGCTGCTCTTTACTTGGCCAGACGAACATTTGGACACCTCAAAGGTCCAACTTTGTTTGTCTTCTGTTTTTCGGTGGTTAACCTTGGCTCAGCTGAAATGCAACGAGGATAAATCAGAGGTCCTCTTCTATGGCACCTTCCCCCTTAGTTTTAAAAACTCCCTGTGGCCTCCGAATTTTTCTAGCCCTAAGGTGATGGGAGGCCCGGCAAAAAATCTCGGTATATGGTTCGGAGAGGATCTACGGTTTGAGGACCATATAAAGAAATTATCCGGGACCTGTTTCGCTACCTTGAGACTGTTACGGCGATTCTTTCCATTACTCCCCAGAGAGGCCAAGGAAACTGTTGCCCGGGCACTTATTCTAGCAAGGTTGGACTATGCGAATGCTCTGTTTAGCGGCATTCCAGCGTATTTGGTTAAACGCCTGTCGGTTATCCAGAATGCCACCGTCCGTCTCCTTTTCAATGTTCCAAGATGGAAGAGCGTTCGCTCTCATATGTCCAGTCTTCATTGGTTGCCTGTGCCTCAGCGCATTCTCTTCAAAGTCCTGATGCTCTCTTTCAGAGCCACTCATGATCAAGAACCTGCCTATTTGAAGAGAAGATTTGCTCTCTATGCTCCTACAAGAGCTCTTAGCTCGTCCTCTTTGTCTAGAATGATCCTTCCTCGCTTTAGGCGAACTAGATTAGGAGGCCAGTCTATTGCGGTAGTGGCAGCACAAGCTTGGAACGCTCTTCCCCTTCACTTGCGGTCCATCCAGTGTGCTGCCCTTTTCAAAAAAAGTTTGAAAACTTATCTTTTCAGAACTGTGTCTTAAGCTGACTCTTGTGGTTTTTTTCTGCTCTTCCCCTCGCGCCAGGATACTCCCAAGTAACAGAGCGCGTTATAAAATGATTTATACATACATATACATTACTACATGTATCAAGCAATTAGAACATTCCTATTATCATGCACACTCTAAATCCTCTCTGGAAGATCTCAGTAAACTTAAATTCACTTTTAATAAATTGTCCACAGATAACACAAATTCATTTTTACTTAAAGCCTCTGCTCGATACTACGGAGGTCAAAATAAATTGAGCAAACTTGACTAATTATCTTAAAATCAAAAAGGAAAGGTCCAAAATCAATTCAATTCTCACTTCCTCTAATCGCATGCTTTATAAAAAGAAGCATTGGCATAGCCAATAGGTCTCGCTTTTGGGACCTTATAAGTATTTAGTTAACTTATAAGGTCACAAAGGCAAGACCTATTGGCTATGCCAATGCTTGTTCTTATGGTGTTCAAAGGCAGAGAACCAAAGAGGAGGATCATTTTTGAAAAACAAGAACATCAATAGCCCTGATACTCTGTGAGTTTTCTCCCGGCATGTTGAGGACATTGTATTTTCCTTCTGGCCATGACTGCCATGCGCGATGGCCCAGGACTGGAAAAACTGCATTAAAACTCCCGTCCAAAATAAAGCAGGCTTTCTGACAGCTTGGTGTTAGCTTTTCTGTAGAAGAAGAACTACGTGGAAGCCGTGTTGGACAACAATGCCATCTGAGGCACCAACATTGTAAACTCAGTGTTTTCTACCTTAAATGGTACAGGAGAACCACAAATAAATCAGTTTAGCTGATGTAAATACAATTTTGAAGTCTGGAAACATTAATACAATGGCTTACCTTTGTTATACAATTAGGCCTCACCTATCACTGGCATTGATACATGAGTCAAAATGATTGCAAGAAAATCTTTTTTTTTGTTGTTGTTTTAATTTATTACGCGGTCGAAACACCCCCAGAGAGGTATCTTGGTGTGGGGCCAGGTCGACGGACAGCGGGCAAAGAAGGCATTCTTAAAATAAGTTTAAAATTTAAAGCTTAACTTTATTTCTAATTTAAAAAAATATATAAATTTACCCTTGCTAAGCCTGAATCACAAGACAGTAGAGCTGCTCTGCTGTGTTTACTACGTTCAGAGTAAACCGACTACCATTATCCTCTATAGTAATTATATATATGGTCTGTATACTATGACATAGTAAACTGACTATTGTACCACCAATCAAGCATGTAATTCAGAACAGATACATAACAAGTCAAACGTCTTTAAAAACCCAAACGTTATTAAAAACATAAGAAAACGTAAAACAAAAGCATCAGTTTGAGGTCATGCCGCTAAGGCAGAAAAATGTGATGCATTTAAATGTGTCCCTGATTTAATAGAATATAGCATAAAACAAAGTCAAACAGTTGGTACCACAAACCTTGTAAAGAGCTTACAAATAGGTTGATAGCAGTAGGTGCGGAAAGTTCTTTGCATTAATCAAAAAATGCTTTTGTTTGTTTCATGCCTCAAGCATGTGAATGGAAAAATATTTATTCTGAGCCTTAGAAGCTCATCTTTGGAATATTCTGCAAATAATTATATGAATCCCTCCTCGAAGTTGCAAAGCAATAGCTATTTTTGTTCTGCAATCTTCACACAAGACTTATTTGCGTCCATCATAGTGAACACAGAGGGCAGTCCTACCATGGAAACGGTTAATATTACGCATTACAGAAGCAAGCAAATGCAGATATGAAGAATGGTTCTCAATTAAAATGGTCAAGATGAAAACCTCCTAAAACTATTTCCAAAATAATAAATTCACTTACATCCTCTACCAAGTAAAAGGCTTGCTTTTATCCTTTCTTCAGATCGTGGCCAGCTTTGCTTTTTCTGTATCATCAGCAAGTAAATAAATTGAGACGGAGACAAAATTGTATGAAGCATGATCTCCCCACAAAGCTATTTACTGAAAAGCAGAACACAATATTGCCTGCTGCGCTGATAATATTAAAGTTATTAGCTAATAATAAACAGAGAGGATAAGGTTTGCTGGAGATAAAGACATTCCTGGGGATCATAGAGCAGACAGGCAGTTTATTTTAACAGTGGGAGATATTTATCGCATGTAATGCGCTTCCCTTCATCACAACAATTAAAAAACCAGCACAAGACCGCGCCTCGTGCGGCACCAGGGGGAGGGGGCCTGTGCGATACCCTTGTAGAAGCGTGCAGCAAGGCGCGATGATTGCAACCATATGGCGCCGCACGCTCCCGCAAAGGAATTGCCAGACGTGCACACGTTGCCATTGCAAGCAATGCAACACGTGCATGTTTTTGCCCCAAAGCTTTGCCGATGGCTTAGGGGCTCTCTCCTATGCAGCGCATGTGCGCAGCGAAGGCAAGACCTAATGAAGACATTTTAACAGTCAAAAGTCAAAGTCAAAATTTACTTTATTCGGCTAAAATTTAAAACCATGAAAGTGCAGTTCACATTAAATATCTACTTTAAAACATTATGTTCAATACAAAAGGTTAATTACAATTCATATACCATTCACAAGAAGACCATGGGCCAACATATAAAACACGTTCCTACCAAAGACATCACTTGGTGTATAAATAAATAGCTAAAAAGTTCGTCACATACCAATAGCCATTATATAAAACATCAATTTTGTCGAGGGTACTTAAGATGTATAGAGCCATAATTATAAAAGTAGTCTATTCATACACCTAATTGCCCCTGTAAAGCAACTGGCAACACCAAAACAAATAATCAGGGAACTCAGCATTTGCAAATAAACGAATGCTGGCCTAACTTGTTCGAAATTATGCCCTCTTAAAAGTGGTATGATAAATTTCCCGTGTAACGTAAAAATCGCAGAAAAATATCATATGGAGGGTGTTAGACCTGACACCTTTTGGCGTGATTCTTCCCCCATATTTTGCCTCTGACTCATGTGTTTTGATGCTGTGCTGGATTTCGTTTTTGCTGATTTAGATGTTTTGGACACTCTGCCACTGCTGATCAGTGTCAGAGTGTAAGTGCTCCTTCTGTAAATTGTGATATTGATTGAGTATACCTAATTGGCATATTTGTATCACCACAAAGTCCCTAGTAGAGGGCACTGTGTGTGCCAGGGCTGGTGATGACAAATGCTACTAGTGGGCCTGCAGCGCAGATTGCGCCACCCACATGAGTAGCTTTAAAATGGTGACTCAGGCCTGCCAGCGCAGAGCCTGTGTGCAGTCAGTGACTGCCATGTCAGCCTGGCCAGTGTCCCCACTGGCTAGGCCTAATCTTTCCCTGTCTGTGCACATCAGTCACCCCTATGGAAGGCTCAAGGTACCCCCCTGGGCAGGGTGCAGTGTATGGATAAGGTAGAGCATGTGCTAGTGCAGGTACTATGCTCTGGTAGTGGGCTGCAGCCATTTTGTGTGCTCACTGCTGTAAGGCTATCTTGCTCCATAGAGTAACATGGAGGGGGGCTGGGCCCATGTGATACCAGCCTATCTCCCCATAGGAACAAGATGGGACATAAGTGAAAGATATCCCTGGACTCAGAATTTAATGACACATCTTTTAGTGAAGGGTGTTTTTGAATCCTGTGTTGGAGAATAGCACTTTTAGAAAGTGGCTGTTCTCTTGTCTAAACCTTTCTGTGTGCCTGGGTTTGTGGAATGTCTGCCTGGTCTGGATGTGACAGGGAGGGGCTGCAGAGCCCCAGAGGAGAGGGTCGGAGCCATCCCGGGGATGAAAGGGCACATCTGCCTGCCTGGGAGGAGGGAGGAAGGAATGCCAGATAAGTGCTGGGCTGCGCCTGCCTACCCCCCCCCACATTAGCTCTCTCCTGGTGGTCAACTGACACCACTGGCCCTGAAGCTGACAGGAAGAAGAAAACCAGAGACACCTCAGTGCTCCGCAACCCGCAGAACTGGTTTAGACTGGACCCAGGGCCTCCATGCACAAAGAACTTCAAAGACATTGGGGGGTATAAGGAAAGGACCCCTGTCTGCAGAGATTTAGATTCTGAAATTCTGCAAGCAAGAAGGAACCCTCGCTGGAAGGAGGACAGCTAGAGAACTGAAGGAAGACTGCCTTGCTGTGTGCTCTAAGGGCTGACTTGTTCTGCTGTCCACCTGGAAGCTAAGGAGAAGAAAGGGACTTTGCTGTGTGCTGTGACCCTGCCTACTTGAAACTGCCAAGACTCTGCTGTGTGCTGTGTCTACAACTGAATCTCCAAGGGCCTGAGAAGAGCTGGCCTCCTGCTTGGAACCCAGGGCTAAAGGTTCCTAAAGCTATCCCAGAAAACAGCTGCAAAATCGTGCTGTTGGGACCCGAGACACGTGGTGCTGGACTGCGGAGCGTGAGGAGGGGATCGGTGTGCTCATCGGCACATTAATCGTGAGGGTTGGAGGCTTGTGGAGCCTCCCCTCGTGAAATCTACTCCCAGGTGGTGGCAAGGTCGAGAGGGGGGTCTAGTTCTGACCAGCGCCCTTCAAAACCCTTTGCCGCCAAATCACCGTCGCAGCCCGGGGCCAGGATCACCTCGAGAAGTGGCCGTTCGTGACCAGGAGCTGCGGGGCCAAAGATCGAAGCCGCCGCGCTCCCATTGGTCGAAGGAGCCGAGCCCCCTCACCAACGCCGCAACGGGATTGGCCCGTGCGGCGTAGCATCATCAGCGTCCTTGTGCCGTGATTGGCCGAGCTTGCGGAGCGTTATCGGCGAGGCCGCGCTGCCATTGGTTGGCGGCCTCGCGCTCAGAGGGGCTCGACTGAGGGCCGCGACCGGATTGGCTGCCTCCGCTGAAGCTGCGGGAGGTGCCGACGACTTGCCCAAAATCACCGCCGGGACCGGGGAAGAGCTCGGACCCCGCCGAGGGACTTGGAAGCGTCCCGCACCCCTGGCCAGCCGTCCCTCCATCAGGTGAGCTTCACCGCCTCCCCCGCCGCTCGTTGGATTGTCGAGAGCGGGCGGGAGAGAAAAGGGGACCGGCCGGGGCGGGGACGCGTGCAGTCTGCATGGCTGGTGCGCAGTGGTGCGCTTGAGTCCCAGGAAGACGCGAGGCTGCCCCGGGGACGAGAAAGAGTCCCTGGGCCTCGCGAGGGAGTGGAGGAACAGCGCTAGAAGCCCATAGCGATAAGTACATGTGGGCCATGGGTTTACTGCTCGTCTTGAGAGCGGTGGGACTATAAATCAGTGGCCATATTCTTTTAAGTGCTGATTTGAGAGACTAGAGACTATTTTTATTTTTATGCTGAGAACTGCCTATTTACAAGACCTACTAAGAATTAAGTGCAACATGTTTCTAAATGAAGTGTTTATCGTGCAACTGTTTGATTTACCTTGCTGAAACTAGATAAAATATTATTTTATATATACTTACCTGTGTGGTCTCAGTTTGTGGTGGATTGGGAATTATTGTTGTGTTAAGTGCAAATGTTATCCACATTGTCTCCGAGTTTAGCCTAGACTGCTCGCGCCATGCTACCTAGAGGGTGAGCAGGGGTTATCTCAGAGGGTTATTCCGTCGCCCTGACCGGAACCAGGGGTCCCTACTTGGGCTAAGGTACTTACCTCTGCCAACCAGAGACTCCGGGTTCTAACAGAGGGTATTCTGCACTGAGAAACTGTTGCAGGGACAAGGACCCAGCGAGCCCTCTTTAGAGAAGCCTTTTGGGAACGATAGTAACCAGGGCACCATATTATACTTAAATCTGATTAGAGCAAATAAGTGATAAGGCTTGTTTATGTAAGTCAGATATGGATGCATCTGCCTACCTAGGCTCAACATAACAAAGCTCCTCACTGAAGGTTTGGCTAATTCCCCTTCCTCCCTCATTAACATTGCTCTATTCAGGATCTGCTGCTTCAATCCTCTAATGGCAGCCTTACCAAGAGCTCTGGGACTTAAAAATAATTCAAGAAAGCCAATTGAATCCATTTGAGTCTTAATATAGCGGATCCAAGGAATCTCAAGCCCTTTTTCTAATGACACGCAGTCCTGATTGATAAGCTGATTCAAATTGGGTGTCGGTTGCGCCCAAATTCTCATCCAACATAGTAGTGGGGCAACTGCGATTTGATCTGTAATAAAACAAGCACCTAAATCCTCATGGAGGTTAAAAATTGGAGTAGAGGCCGGGAGCGACAGTAACCTACGCTAAAATGGTTTTCAGATGCCTGTATGTCACCGGTCTCAGTGTAACCCCATACGTCACTCCCATAGGTCACCATTGGGAGGCACTTGGCATTATAAATCTTCATGAGGGCCGGCAAAGGTTTCGAACCTATTCTTCTTGCAAACCCTAGTATTGCTCCTGTGGCCCTGGCAAGAATGTTCTTTTTATGTGCGCGCTGTGTCACCCATGAACGTCTTTCGTCAAAGAGGACGCCTAGTTATGGGAAGGCGGGAGCTTTCGTGAGTTCCAGCCCCTTACAATAAAATGTAACCTTCCTTACCCTAGCCGTACCAATCGACATTGAAGGTAATTTTTTATTTATTTATTTATTTATTTATTTTTAATATTTATAGAGCGCAGCATATACCCTTGGGCGTCTTGGCGCTAATAAATCATTTGTTTACATACAGAGCATGATGCTTTGGACCGGATTTTAAGATTTGTAATTAAATCTAGAGAGTCCATAAAATCAATAAAACAATCTAAAAGAGATTGCAACCCCCGTGACGTCCTTGCTACCAAAACCGCATCATCTGCGTATAATAATGCCGGGATCATTTTTGAGCCTGCTTTTGGGTAATCCTTGCAGGAAGAAATCAGGGCATCCCCAAGTTTATTAATGTAAAGTATGAACAACAGGGGTGCCAAGATGCACCCCTGGCGCACCCCTCTCTTTACGGCCCATGCTTCTTTTAGGCTGCCGTCCTCATTATAACGGACCACAGCCATAGTATTTTCGTGAATGGCTGCCAAAAATGAAATCAAAGCCGGCTCCAGCCCGATGCTATCAAGGGAAGCTCATAGTTTTTGCCTATTTACAAGATCGAAAGCAGTGGATAGATCCATAAATGCCAAATGGATGTCCCCACGCTTCACGACTGTATACTTCCCTATTACTAGGTGGAGATTAAGGCATTGTCCCATCGTGCCCTTTCCCTGCCTAAATCCATACTGAAGATCAGAGAAGATGGAATTTTTGTCTAGCCAATCTGTTAACAGGGCAAGAACAACCTTCCCCATTATCTTGGCTGCGGAATCCAAGAGTGAGATCTTGAGCCCTTTTTAAATATAGGGATGATTACAGCCTTAGCCCTGGACAGGGGGAAGCCAACCTGTGTTACAGCGTTAAAAACAAAGGTTAAAATCTAAGCCCATACAATGGGATCTGCCCTGTAAAGATCAGCCGGAACACCATCTGGGCCTGGTGCCTTACCCCTTAATGTTGACATAATTGCTTCAGTAACTTCCCCTTCTGAAAACAAAACATTTGTGGCATGGGTGGATACCCCTTGCCAGCTAGATAGCCCCTGGGTCACATCAGAGTACATACCCCGAAAGTGTCCGACCTACCTTTCCAGAGGGATAAGACAGTCTGTAACAGAGTTAGTTGATTCCTCAAACTTTGGACTATTAACCACTCTCCAGAATCTGGTGCTACTAGTCAAGACGCTCACTTGGCTGAGTTCATACCAGGCCTTTTCTCTTAGCTGCAACTTTCTAGATTTAACTGAAGCTTTATAGGCCCTCCTGAGCTGTTTAACCCAATTAGCATCCCTTGGGGACTCCTTCAACTGCTCCATAAGATCTGTGTGCGCACTGGCACACGCTTGGTCAACCCAATTCTTATATTTCTTGGGCCTCGTTTTACAATGGAGCATCAGATTGGCCGCTACCTGTCTTGTAATACGGTCAAAGGCACCTAAAATTATGGACGGGTCCGAATCCTCATCCATACATGCTCCAAAATCCTCCTCACAGCTCTTGTAAAGGTTTTCAAGAAAACTTTCCGGAGTAATTACCTCCCATCTTAGCCTCCGTGCTTGGTCTTTTGGAGCAATATTGGAGTTGGATATATGTGCCAAGGGTTTAGATTTCTCCATGGCCAAGATGTTAACGTCCAGGGTCAATGGGTTATGGTCACTCAGGCAGCTATCAGAAACACAAAAGGTACCTAATAGGCCCATCAGTAGGCCTGAGACAAATATAAAATCAATGATACTTTGGTGGCCTTGACCAGTGTATGTGTTACAAAATTATTTCCCCATCAATAGAAGGCAAAGTATCTAACTGTACACGGCAGAACAGGTTATAGGCAGATAAAAAGCTCTCTAGAAAGGCCCCAGACTTAGGGGTCAATTAGGATGGTGGACGGACAAAGTCCGTCCGCCATCCTGTCGGAGGACAGGACCGTCCGCCACAGGGGCAGAGGTCCCGTTCCTCGAATTAGGATGCACCCGCCACAGTGGCGGGGGCATCCCACATTTTTAACATTGCGGCGGGCGGTGCTGAAAGCACCGCCCGCCGCAATGTAAAAAAGCATGTTGTGCGTTTCAAAGCACAACATGACAGGCACCGCGCGGTGCCTGCCATGTTGTATTTTGAAACGCAGGGGGGTACCATAAGTACCCCCCATGTGCACCCCCCTTCATACGGGGGGCCCGCAACGGGCCCCCAAAGCAAAGACCGTATGCCTTTTTGTGGCGGCATTGCCGCCACGGAAAGGCATTGCCCACAGCACATACTAATATGGCTGGCGGTGTCTGATAGACACCGCCACCATATAAGACCTTTTCCGCGGTGGTCGCAAGGCGATCGCGGCAGACGGTCTTCCCATCCGCCGCGGCCCCCCGCCATTGTAATATGGCGGGGGGAAATAGGTGGAGGACGGGCACGGATGGCGGACGGATTGCCACCGCCTGCATGGCGGTGTCGATCCGTCCGCCATCCTAATCGGCCCCTAAGTGTGTTCAAAGTGAGTTATCCCCTGTGGGCCATGCTCCTCCTCCAGGCTTAACAAACAATTGGTAGGACAAACGTGAGTATTAAAATCACAGAATTAATAAATGGTAGGGTGCGTCATCCCTGGCCTCATAGTCATCCAAAAAGGTAGCAAGAGATCTTAAACGCTCCAAATCATCAGTTCTTGTGAATGAGTTATAAAAATTAACCACTGAAAGGGTTGGTAAATTTCCACCTGTTAATTCAACTGCTAAGATATTTGGTGTAGCTATGTCTATTGGCTTTACTTTATACAATAACTTAAGACTGATACAATAACTTAAGACTGATCATTTTAACAGAATTTACCCATTTCTACCAAGAACTCTATACTCCTGATTTCTTCATTTCTCAAGACAGCATCCCCAGTATTTATCTTCCATTGATCCTCCTTCACATCTTAATGTTGACTTCTCTTAATTAGATAAACCAATTCAAACACAGAATATTCTTAACACGATTCATACAATTAAACATGGTAAAGCGCCAGCTCCTGATGGTTTAACCATTGAGTTTTATACTCACTTTTCTCAACTACTTCTCCCTAAACTACACCAACTTTTTCTATTCTTCACATCCTCTAAATCCTCTGGTGGCTCCTTTCAGGATGCTCCAATTTGTCTCCTTCCCAAAGAAAATAAAGACCCCTTACTGTGTAAAAAAGATAGACCCATTTCTTTGATTAATTTGGATCATAAAATGTTAAAAAAATTCTGGCCCTCCGTCTCGAATCTTTATTACCTCAATTAATTTGTGGGGAACAGTGTGGCTTTATCAAAGGTTGTCATATTGTGGATAATATTAGATTATTTTTTTAATGTCCGTAGTAAATCCAAATCAGATAAACACTCTTCAGCAGCTATCTCCTTAGATGCTGAAAAAATATTTGATAGTGTAAGCTGGCCCTTTATTTTCTCTAACCTTTCTTAGTTTGGTTTTGGCAAGCCTTTTATTGAGTATGTCACTCTTTTATATTCATCCTCCATGTCCTCTATTTTAGTCTTCCTCCTTTTCCTTATATTATGGTGTTCGACAAGGCTGGCCCCTTTCTCCTCTCCTTTTTATTCTTGCTCTTGAGCCATTTCTGATACAAATCCGTAGAAACGCTCAAATCTCAGGCTTTCATTATGGTGAGAAACATCTCAAAGCCTCTGTTTATGGCGATTATATTTTGCTTTTTCTCTTGCACACTCAAATTTACCTTCCTGCCTTCTTATCAGAAGTGCAACTTTTTTGCTTCAGATTCAGGATACAAATTAAATTCTGACAAGTGTGAAATCCTCCCCTCAAAGAAATTATGTTTCCGATGCTGACTATATATCCTCAAATTTCACTTGGAAATCTGATAAAATTAAATATCTTGGCTTATGGTTCATGCCTTCTATTAAAGAAACTGTTTCCTTGAATCTCAAAGAATTGCAATTACCCATCCCAGAAAAACCTTACTTCCAGATAGAATCCTTTGTTCTTGTCATGGTGGGGCCATTTGGATGTGATAAAAATGGATCACTGAACAATATCGACGGACCAAATATTGAGTACAAAAAATATTGACGTAAATATATTGAGTACAAATATATCGACTACCAATACTTAAACAATAAACTGCACAGTAAAAAATATCGTACACAAAAAATATCGAACACAACATTATCGACCCTAAAAAATATCGCAAGTAAAATATATCGACTTCTAACATATATAATGAAAACATCAAAAATATCAAAAACAAAAATATAGACTCCTAAAATATCGTCAAAAATATTATCGACTTCACTATATATAATAAAATTACGAATATATCACGAAAAATACATAGTAAATAGTAACATAAATTAGCATACTTATCTAAAATAAAACATACTACAATGTATAAATAAATAAACAGCAACATTTATAACATATAAAACATTTTTATAATACAAGAACTTCACATTATATAATCATATAATCATATAAAACATTAAACACCTCACACCAAAAAACAATAGTAAATAAAAATAAAGATTAATAAAAGCTCAACAATAAAAAAGCATTACCTGACTTCTTCAAAACGAACCACATAACCACCCAAAAAATGAACTATCTCAAACAACCAATAAAAACTACCAAACAATTAAATACACCAATCAAATCAACCAATACATAATTGAAACATTATATAAAGAAAGAAAACACACAATTAGATACCACTTGGTTCCACAAAACGTGAAGAAGAGGAAACTCTGCCAAATTTTCACCAGAACAGAAAGCTGCTACCATCAAACAAAGGACAAACAAAACAAAAGTAAGTACCAATACCTAACATTAACTACTAAGCCTAGCACTAAAACCTAGAAATAAAAATTAAACAATAAACTAATCATTTTCTTTCATTTTTACCATGTGTTGCAGATATCCCAAAATTTAAGGAAAAAAGGTCAACATTTATAATCCTATCAACTCTAAAAACAAACTAAGTATAGTAACTAAAATAACAGAGACAACTTATATAACTAAACTTAGGAAGAAAACATCCAAATGGAAAGGAATTCAAAAATGCTAAACAAAACATAAACAATGAATCTTTTTACTTTTACCAACAGACCCATCAACAAATGAAACAGAGAGGAAAAGCATCAAAAACACAGCACAGCCCTCCAAACAACTGAAAAACAGGTAAATATACTGTGAAAATGTGATATATGTAATGATAAACCTAAACCAATTCTAAATATCACTATATAACATTTATTTACTATAGAAAGAAAAGAGAACAATGCCAGAAGAACCTACATTTATAACTACTCAGAAAGGCAAAATGCTTCTTTGTTATATGGGCTATACATATACCCAAGAAAAACAACATCAATTGAAAGTGTTTTGGAAATGCAGCAAATATTACAGTAATAAATGTTATGGTCGTGCTGTAACGCAAGAAACAAATGTAACTAACACAACAGAACATAAGCACCCTCCCAACGTAACAGAAATAGAAATTAGACAAATGCTTGACTCACTAAAAGAAGCAAGCACTAACACAGACCGCCCATCTACAACTATTCTTAAAGACCATCTAAAAACTCTCCCACAACATGCAGCAAGCCAACTCCCTTCTATAGATTCTCTAAAAAGGACAATAGCTAGGCACAAAAGAACAACTACAGCTACACCACCTGCCCCAAAAACGTTTGAGCAAATCCAAATTCCCCCTGAACTAACAATAAGCCATAATAACGAACCTTTCATCGTATATGACAATGCATCTAAAGAAAAACGAATTATAATGTTTGCTACAGCAGACAATATGCTAAAATTACACCAATGCGAAACATGGATGATGGACGGTACATTCTCAGTATGCCCAAAACCATTCTACCAATTATACACCATCCATGGACACCATCAAAACTGCAATATCCGCTTCATATATGCCCTACTACCCAGCAAACAACCTATACTGAGATACTACCTAAAATAAAAGACCTAACAAATAATTACTTCCCCCAAAAAACTTATCATTGACTTTGAGAAAGCAATGATAAATACAATTCTAAAGCCCTACCCTCACACAGCAATCCAAGGTTGCTACTATCACTTTAACCAATGTATATGGAAACATATACAAAAATCTGCCGTAAGCACCCAATACTGCACTGCCAGCACTTTTGCCTACCAGATAAAAAAAATCATTGCACTAGCCTACGTTCCAGTTACAGACGTAGCAGAACATTACAACATATGAATAGACAGCCCCTATTATAAAAAAATGAAACAAAACTAAGCCCTCTCTTAGATTATTTCGAAGATACATGGGTAGGGAGACTACACACATCCGGACACAGAAGGCAGCCAAAATTCCAAATCCCCTGGTGGAACGTCTACCTAAGCACACTAAATAAACAAGTTAAAAGCAACAACGTCGTCAAAGGATGGCACAATGCTTTCCAAGCAGGTACAGGCAGAGGTCCCGATACACGTGCAAAAGATTGAGAAAGAATAGTGAAGAATAGAAAGTATGGTTACTAGTTTGTGATTAATCGATTGGTAAGACCCTAGTGGTGAGTTTTAAAAGCATAAAAGAAGATAAATGCTTAAGAGCAATGACCATTATCCACTGTGATTTAGATACGTGAGTATTCTAAGAATTTTATATAAAGTTCTTAAGAGTGATAATTCAGGTTATTAGCAGTGGGGAAGATTCAGAAGGATCAGGATTGAGTAGATTTAAACCAAATAGTGTAGTTCCAAAAGTGATCAAAGTGGGTTGCCTGGAGATGAAGAGCGAAAGAGAAAGCTTAACAGTTACTACTGCATACCTATTTACAATATTTTTTGTTCTTTACAATTCTTCATCGTTTGTGCAAAGATTTCCGAAATAGAATCCGGTTTTTCAATCTGTTAATACAACATTTACATTTTTTAGAAAGCTTTCCGCTATATTCATAAAGTTACATTTAAGCATTTTGCTTTGACTCATAGCGATTTAGTTTTAAGGTGCGGTATATTGCCGCAAAATGTCTCATTGCAGAATCTCCACAGTCCGAATCATGCAATTCATAATTTGTATTCTCAGGTATTTAACATATGTAAATGTAAATGTACAGGAATTTACATAGCGCAAATCACCGAGCGGTTTCTAAGCGCTTGCTTAGGGAACCCGTCCTGGTATTCCCCTGTGAGATAACCCCGGCAGGGTATCCGCAAGGTGAAAGCCAGGCATCCCGCCGCGAGGGGCCGTTGTGGAGATTAAGCAAGCTATTGCCCAGAGTCGCAGAGTGTGAACCCATGAATCGAGTAGGCACCGGAGCGAGAATTGTCGAGTCCATGGACATTTTAGGACTCAAGACCCGGCCGAGCCGGGAATTGAACCCTGGTCCCGGGCTGACATCTGCTTCCAGGTCTGCCTCCTCTAACCAGTGAGCCACACTTCTCCACCGGCATATATATAGCATATATAACATAGGTTTAATTCACACACAGTGCATAGCGATGTATCGAGTTGAGTCAGAGCAGAGGACTGAAGTGAGATGGGTCGTCTAATGTTTTTGTATTATGGGGTTTTATAACACTTAGTCAGAAGGAGACATTATTGTTTAAGTGTTTAATCAACTAGTTATTCACTGAGAAAAAATGTGTATGATCGGGCATAGCGAAGGCAGTTTATTGCGTTAAAAAGTTGTTGAAATAGCAGAGTTTGAGGATGTCAGCATGCAGTCTTTACAAGGAAGAGATAAACGGTCCGGTATTGGTGCAGGGTGCGGTGGCACGAACACAGCGGATTTTTAAGCTGTAGTGCTAGCAAGGTTCTAAAAAATCGGTTTGTAATCTTTGTGCGAGAGGAGTGGTGGTCGGACAAAGTGCGCTGCGGTAGCACGCACACAGCGGGGTTTTGACAAGCGGGAGGGTAATCCATTGCGGGAAGATATATCACTTACTTGTAAGGGTAAAATCCCTGGAGTACTGCGTCGACAGTCTGCTCGGTAATCCTTCCGCTATCGCGATCTGTGTGTTAATGGGTGCTGCCTCTTTTGAACCGGAAGGGAAGATGGTGACCCGGGAGGAAGGGTCCGTGTTTTTTGGTGCAGCGGGAATGTTTATTTACTTTATTCCTAGTACTACGGCGGGGGAGTCACGGGGTGTGTGGTCTACATTGAGTAGACTCGATATTATTTAATAATTGGTCATGTTATTTTATTCGTTCGTTCACGTATGTATGTTATCGTCTGTTGACCCGGAGGTGAAAGGCATGCTGACATGTTTTTGGTGATAATCAAAAACGGACTTGTGTAGGCATTGAATAATGTTTATTCGCTACGCCATTTTAGAGTAGTATTTTTATCGATCATTTACTTGGTTAATAGTGGCAATGGACATAAGCAAGTGTCCATAAAGCAGCATAGTGTTTCAGTGATTACAAAGAGGGAGAGTATTGTGTTGTGATACTACCGGAGGAAGTATACGAGATTTTCAACTCGCTAGTCTACGATATTGTGGAAAGGGAAAAGGGGTACCCCCACTTTAAGTCCTCTGGGTGTGTGTCCTTAATTAGTGTATATTGGTTGTAACTACTAGATATCACATGTCTTCGTTCTTTCATTTAAAAGCTCTGATCAATCTATGGCAGAATCAAGGGATGTATGGATGACATGTAGGGAGAAGTGTTTGTCCACAATTTCACCAGTCTGCTGCTTGCAATTTGTTTCAGTGATGTACGGAGGGCAGTCATTTACATCGGTGGGCAGTTCACAATCTCGACGTCCCTGTGTCACAAACTGATTCTCAGGTGCAGTTTACTCCAGCCAGTGGTGCCATTCATATTCTTGATTTAGGCCCTTTTCCACTGTATCCATTTTTATAATTAGTGAGCTTTCTTCTCTTCTTAGGAGGCGGTCCACATCGCCACCACGTTTTGGAGTCTTTATTCTTTTGATGCCTACAAAAGAGAATGTTAAATTATGTTCATGGTGTTGCAAATAATGTTCCACAAGTGACTGTCTCGTATCTGTTTTGTGGATATTCCGGTAATGTTCCTGGATGCGAATTTTGAGGGGTCTCCTTGAGCTACCAATATAGTTTTTGCCGCAGGGGCAGGTGATGAGGTAAATCGTATTGGTGCTTTCGCAGTTGATGAAGTCTCTGATTGTGTATTTGTGTCCATTTATGTTAACTTCTTTAGTCTTGGAAAGGCCAAGTTTACATATTGAGCAATTTGTGCAGGTATAGAAACCTGTGATTTGTGGTGGAAAATTCCTGGGTTTGTTTTTTACTTCGAAGAAGGAGGGACAAAGTATGTCACGTAGGTTCCCGCTTCTGGAGAAACCTAGTTGTGGCTTGTTTGTTAGAGAGTCTGATAAGGTGGGGTTGTCTTTCAGTAGGTGCCAGTGTCTATTTAAGATTTTTCGAATTGTGTATTGACCACTGTGGTATTCAGTATTGAAGCGGATAGTTGATTTTTTCTCTTTGGAGATATTCTTGTGAAGTAAGGATTGTCTGTCAATTTTTGAAAATTTCTCTTGTGCTTTGGATAGTATTTGTTCATTGTAGCCTCTTTGTTTAAGTCGTTGAGTTACTGCCTCTGAGTGGCTTTGGTATTCTTTGGCTGCACTGCAGTTTAGACGGGCCCGTCTATATTCACCTCCTAGGATGTTAGCGATTGTGTGTGAGGGGTGACTGCTGGAGGCATGGAGAATTGAGTTTACAGATGTTGGTTTCCTGTGTATGTTTGTCTGTAATTGCTGATCCAAGACATAGATAGTTAGATCCAAAAAGTCTATTTCTGTTCTTGAGATATTGTGTGTAATTTCCACGGGCAGTAACTCAACGACTTAAACAAAGAGGCTACAATGAACAAATACTATCCAAAGCACAAGAGAAATTTTCAAAAATTTACAGACAATCCTTACTTCACAAGAATATCTCCAAAGAGAAAAAAATCAACTATCCGCTTCAATACTGAATACCACAGTGGTCAATACACAATTCGAAAAATCTTAAATAGACACTGGCACCTACTGAAAGACAACCCCACCTTATCAGACTCTCTAACAAACAAGCCACAACTAGGTTTCTCCAGAAGCAGGAACCTACGTGACATACTTTGTCCCTCCTTCTTCGAAGTAAAAAACAAACCCAGGAATTTTCCACCACAAATCACAGGTTTCTATACCTGCACAAATTGCTCAATATGTAAACTTGGCCTTTCCAAGACTAAAGAAGTTAACATAAATGGACACAAATACACAATCAGAGACTTCATCAACTGCGAAAGCACCAATACGATTTACCTCATCACCTGCCCCTGCGGCAAAAACTATATTGGTAGCTCAAGGAGACCCCTCAAAATTCGCATCCAGGAACATTACCGGAATATCCACAAAACAGATACGAGACAGTCACTTGTGGAACATTATTTGCAACACCATGAACATAATTTAACATTCTCTTTTGTAGGCATCAAAAGAATAAAGACTCCAAAACGTGGTGGCGATGTGGACCGCCTCATACGAAGAGAAGAAAGCTCACTAATGATAAAAATGGATACAGTGGAAAAGGGCCTAAATCAAGAATATGAATGGCACCACTGGCTGGAGTAAACTGCACCTGAGAATCAGTTTGTGACACAGGGACGTCGAGATTGTAAACTGCCCACCGATGTAAATGACTGCCCTCCGTACATCACTGAAACAAATTGCAAGCAGCAGACTGGTGAAATTGTGGACAAACACTTCTCCCTACATGTCATCCATACATCCCTTGATTCTGCCATAGATTTATCAGAGCTTTTAAATGAAAGAACGAAGACATGTGATATCTAGTAGTTACAACCAATATACACTAATTAAGGACACACACCCAGAGGACTTAAAGTGGGGGTACCCCTTTTCCCTTTCCACAATATCGTAGACTAGCGAGTTGAAAATCTCGTATACTTCCTCCGGTAGTATCACAACACAATACTCCCCCTCTTTGTAATCACTGAAACACTACGCCTCTTTATGGACACTTGCTTATGTCCATTGCCACTATTAACCAAGTAAATGATCGATAAAAATACTACTCTAAAATGGCGTAGTGAATAAACATTATTCAATGCCTACACAAGTCCGTTTCTGATTATCACCAAAAACATGTCAGCATGCCTTTCACCTCCGGGTCAACAGACGATAACATACATACGTGAACGAATGAATAAAATAACATGACCAATTATTAAATAATATCGAGTCTACTCAATGTAGACCACACACCCCGTGACTCCCCCGCCGTAGTACTAGGAATAAAGTAAATAAACATTCCCGCTGCACCAAAAAACACGGACCCTTCCTCCCGGGTCACCATCTTCCCTTCCGGTTCAAAAGAGGCAGCACCCATTAACACACAGATCGCGATAGCGGAAGGATTACCGAGCAGACTGTCGACGCAGTACTCCAGGGATTTTACCCTTACAAGTAAGTGATATATCTTCCCGCAATGGATTACCCTCCCGCTTGTCAAAACCCCGCTGTGTGCGTGCTACCGCAGCGCACTTTGTCGGACCACCACTCCTCTCGCACAAAGATTACAAACCGATTTTTTAGAACCTTGCTAGCACTACAGCTTAAAAATCCGCTGTGTTCGTGCCACCGCACCCTGCACCAATACCGGACCGTTTATCTCTTCCTTGTAAAGACTGCATGCTGACATCCTCAAACTCTGCTATTTCAACAACTTTTTAACGCAATAAACTGCCTTCGCTATGCCCGATCATACACATTTTTTCTCAGTGAATAACTAGTTGATTAAACACTTAAACAATAATGTCTCCTTCTGACTAAGTGTTATAAAACCCCATAATACAAAAACATTAGACGACCCATCTCACTTCAGTCCTCTGCTCTGACTCAACTCGATACATCGCTATGCACTGTGTGTGAATTAAACCTATGTTATATATGCTATATATGTTAAATACCCGAGAATACAAATTATGAATTGCATGATTCGGACTGTGGAGATTCTGCAATGAGACGTTTTGCGGCAATATACCGCACCTTAAAACTAAATCGCTATGAGTCAAAGCAAAATGCTTAAATGTAACTTTATGAATATAGCGGAAAGCTTTCTAAAAAATGTAAATGTTGTATTAACAGATTGAAAATCCGGATTCTATTTCGGAAATCTTTGCACAAACGATGAAGAATTGTAAAGAACAAAAAATATTGTAAATAGGTATGCAGTAGTAACTGTTAAGCTTTCTCTTTCGCTCTTCATCTCCAGGCAACCCACTTTGATCACTTTTGGAACTACACTATTTGGTTTAAATCTACTCAATCCTGATCCTTCTGAATCTTCCCCACTGCTAATAACCTGAATTATCACTCTTAAGAACTTTATATAAAATTCTTAGAATACTCACGTATCTAAATCACAGTGGATAATGGTCATTGCTCTTAAGCATTTATCTTCTTTTATGCTTTTAAAACTCACCACTAGGGTCTTACCTATCGATTAATCACAAACTAGTAACCATACTTTCTATTCTTCACTATTCTTTCTCAATCTTTTGCACGTGTATTGGGGTCAAAGGCTATCTCTTTTAAATCATTTGCACTCATATATGAAATTGTGATTTCTTACAGCCTTGAAAAAGCACTGGCGCAAATCGCCATAGGGGCGAAACACGTGTCGGCTGTGCATGTTTTTATCTAAACAAATAAAGAGCAACTTTTCTACAAAATAAGGATTTCTGACTTTGACTATACAAGCAAGGATTGAGCCTAAGGACTCTTAGAATTGATACCAAACACACTCAGTCATTACCCCCTTCAAAACTTTATTGTTCAAAAACTCAAGAGGTCCAGAGTTTTTTTGAGTGTGTTGCCATTACAGAAACTGTGTGAAAACTGATATGGACTTGGATTCTCCTGTGGACCACTCCCTCCCTGTAGAAAACAGGCAGAGGTCCCCTAACCCTACATAAACTCCTTCAAGCATTACAAAAGGAGCAAAGCTAACAAGAACTCCGAATGGAGCAATCTATAACCCAAATAGGCCCTAAACTAACTAAAGAAACCAAAAAAATTTACACCACCTTACAAAGCCAGGTAACCCTATACCCAACTACCAGAGGCCTACCATACCTATCTACCATAGCTAAAGCAATTCTTTAAACATTACTCACATACCTACACTATTCACACAATAAACATAAAATATACATTTTAAAAACATGTTACAAACTGTAAAAAAATTATTCAAATATATTTAATATATTTATTTAAATATATCTAAATAATTTCCTTACAATTTCTAACATAAACCATAAATTATATAAAAAATAACATAACAATTCCACCCAAAAAAAACATTGAAAATACTTACTAACTTTGTTGCTGAAGAGAAACCTTTGTAATGAAATAAATCCTTCTTTAGAAGTAATCCACCAAAACAATCCAAAGGAGATCATCCAAAAATAACACAAAATCCAAAAACGTTCTTCTCAAAAACAATCCACTGGAAAACCATTAAAAACCCGAAAATATTTCCAAAAACAGAAAAAACTCTCCATGGAAATGTAATGTAAAAATAAAAATTAGAAAACAACACCCATAACGATTCTTCTCCATAATCGATCCAACGATGACCCGAAAATAGTTAAAAAGATTAAAAAACGCTCCTGGAAAACGCAAAAATGTTAGAAAGTATATCTATAATATATCAAAAAATAATAGACACCCTTCTCACGAAAAAAAACGCAATCTTCTCCCAAAAAGGACATCCACACGAAGCACCTGTAAAATAGAAAAAAAACATACCCACCCGCACACAATGCACCCCAACATACAATTTAAAACATTATTAAACATAATACAATGCATTTCATTCACATTTCTAAGCCTATTCCTACCTCCTCAATATACTAACCCAAAACGAGTAAACCGGAACCAAAACGAAACCCGTAACTACCGCCTAAAACACACAGATACTACAACTACCAAACAATAAAAAACCTACATACACTCCACAAACACTCAAACTAAACATATAACTTAAATAAATTACTTAAAATTAAACTTACCCTTCCAGACGCGAAGCAGCCTCCAACCGCGAGCTCTTCCACGTCAAAATGACCCAAAATAACATTGCGCAGTTACAAAATAGACCCAAACAAATAGTCCCTTTAATATAACTATTAAATATAATTTTATAATTATTTTACACGTCACAATATACATTATGTAACTAATATTTTTTTTTAATAAAAGAAAAATGTAACATTGGGGCCGATTATGATAGCGGTTTTCCCGCTTCCTCCGGGCCGGCGGAAGCCACCGCCGGCCCGGAGGATGCGGGAAGACCGCTGCGGAGCCTCAAAAGACCCACCGCCATATTAGGATGGCGGTGAGTCATGAAATCGTCTGCAGCTTTTCCGCCGCGGTCGCCTTCCGACCGCGGCGGAAAAGCTCTAACATGGCTGGCGGTGTCTATCAGACATCGCCAGCCTTATTAGGATGGAGGAAATCATATGCTTTTCCACTGCGGCTTTTCTGCCTTGGAAAAGCATACGTACATTCACTTTGGGGGCCCGTTGCGGGCCCCCTTGGTGAAGGGGGGTGCACATGGGAGTACCTATGGTACCCCCCTGCATTTGCGTGCACAAAGCAGCAGGCACCGTGCGGTGCCTGCCGCTTTGTGCACGCAAATGCGATGCATGCATTTTTAACATTGCGGCGGGTGCAGCTTGAAGCTGCACCCGCCGCAATGTTAACAATAGAGGATGTGACCGCCACCCTGGCGGTCACATCCTAATCTGCACGGAGGGAACGCAGCAGCCCATGCGGACGTTCCCTCCTCCTCTGGGGTCGTGGACGGACCGCGATCCTAATTGCCCCCATTGTTAGAAAAATTATTACAATGTACTATATATTATTTTCAATGCCTTTATATGACATATTTACACATTTATCTTTATAAAAATTACTTACATTACTGTATAAATATACAATACTGTTATTAAAGTGACTATTATTTACTGTTTGTATAAACAAATATTTTACATAAAAATATCACCAATGTAAAAATACTTTACCTCTGTAAAAATTATTATTATTAATATTTTATATATTAATAATAATAATTTATTTAAAAAAACACAAATGTAAATTGTATATTACTGTTAACAAAACCTACCTTTTTTTGTTAATGTATATAAATATGTGTACTACAAAATATGTTTAAAAATACTACCACAGTGTTAAAAAATGTTAAAAATATTTGTTGTATATGACTAGTAAAATCTTTTTTTTTACATTAAAAACTGTGAAATTAACAAAAATATGTACACTGAATAAATATTACTTTACTTACATATTTTTGTAATAAATAATGTTTATAATAAAACAAATTAACAAAAATTTACAACTGTTATTAAAATGTAAATATGTTACAATTGTCATAAAAATTAAAATATACACATAACATTCAAAAATGTCAATAACATTATATTTCTTATTGTATTACCCCTTTTCAAAATAATAAAATATTCAAAACATGCTGTGACTCTGATTAATTAATTTTTTAATTACTAACAATTACAATAATTAAATATTATTTTTCAAATAATTGTACCATACATGAGTTAAATATTGTTAATATCATTATACATACTCTCACCAAATCCCAAACATTCAAATATAATAATTTACTATTCCCACTCCATCAACTATATATTCTACCAAGGTACAGAACAGTGAACACAAATAATTTACTATTCCCACTCCACCAAGTACAAATTCAAGGAAGGTGCTGGACACAAAACCCATATAATTTACTATTCCAACTCCACCAAGTATAAACTCAGGGAAGACACTAGACAATCAACCTATCTAATTTACTATTCCCACTCCACCAAGTATAAACTCAGGGAAGGTGCTGGACACTCAAACAATATAATTTACTATTCCCACTCCACCAAGTACAAACTCTACTAAGGTGCTGGACACAAAACCCATATAATTTACAATTCCAAATCCACCAAGTATAAAATCAGGGAAGGCGCTGAACAATCAGCCTATCTAATTTACTATTCCCACTCCACCAAATATAAACGCAGAGAAGTGGTGGACACTCAAACAATATAATTTACTATTCCCACTCCACCAAGTATAAACTCAGGGAAGGTGCTGGACATTAAAACCATATAATTTACTATTCCCACTCCACCAAGTATAAACTCAGGGAAGGTGCTAGACACAAAAACCATATAATTTACTATTCCAACTCCACCAAGTATAAACTCAGGGAAGGTGCTGGACACTCAAACAATATCATTTACTATTCCCACTCCACCAAGTATAAACTCAGCGAAGGTGCTGGACATTAAAACAATATAATTTACTATTCCCACTCCACCAAGTATAAACTCAGGGAAGGTGCTGGACACTTAAACAATATACTTTACTATTCCCACTCCACCAAGCATAAACTCAGGGAAGGTGCTGGACACTCAAACAATATACTTTACTATTCCCACTCCACCAAGCATAAACTCAGGGAAGGTGCTGGACACTCAAACCATATAATTTACTATCCCAACTCCACCAAGTACAAACTCAGGGAAGGTGCTGGACACTCAAAGAATATAATTTACTATTCCCACTCCACCAAGTGTAAACTCAGGGAAGGTGCTGGGCACAAAAACAATATAATTTACTATTCCAACTCCACCAAGTATAAACTCAGGGAAGGTGCTGGACACTCAAACAATATAATTTACTATTCCCACTCCACCAAGTATAAACTCAGGGAAGATGCTGGACATTAAAACAATATGATTTACTATTACCACTCCACCAAGTATAAACTCAGGGAAGGTGCTGGACATTAAAACAATATAATTTACTATTCCCACTCCACCAAGTATAAACTCAGGGAAGGTGCTGGACACTCAAAAAATATAATTTACTATTCCCACTCCACCAAGTACAAACTCAACTAAGGTGCTGGACACAAAACCCATATAATTTACTATTCCAACTCCAGCAAGTACAAACTCAGGGAAGGTGTTGGACACTCAAACAATATAAATTAATATTCCTACTCCACCAAATATAAACTCATAGATGGCACTGGACAATAAACCTATATAATTTACTATTCGCACTCCACCAAGTATAAACTCAGGGAAGGCGCTGGACACTCAAACAATATAATTTACTATTCCCACTCCACCAAGTATAAACTCAGGGAAGATGCTGGACACTCAAACAATATAATTTACTATTCCCACTGCACCAAATACAAACTCAACTAAGGTGCTGTACACATAACCCATATAATTTACTATTCCAAATCCACCAAGTACAAACTCAGGGAAGGTGAAGGACACAAAACTACAATAATTAAGTATTCCCACTCCACCAAGTATAAACTCAAAGAAAGTAGTTAACACATAACTAATATAAATAACAAATACACTTGATTAATTTGTTTTTAAATTAAAGTTTTAAAATTTATTTCAAATTTTTTACAAATTCACACTTTTAAAACACTACCCACAATATTCCCCTAAAAACACACATCAAAATCCATAATGTTATTATAAATTTTAAAATGTTGTTTAATTATCAACATTTTTAACATTTTGAATTAATTTATTTACAATTTCAATTTTTATAAACACTCGCCACCCTATTCCCCTTTAAATTCACATTCCACTCCGAATTTTTTTTCAAAATTTTCAAAATTTACATTCTTACAACACTCCCCACACTATTCCCCTAAAAACACACAACCCATTCCTTAATTTAAAAAAAAATTTAAAAAAATAAAATTTCATAAAGATTTTTAAAAATATTGAAATTTCAAATAATTTTTTTTTAAACACTCACCACCCTATTCCCCTAAAACACTAATCAAACTCCTACATTTTAAAATAAATTTCTAATTTTAAAATTTGGAAGAAAATAAAAATTTTCAAATTTAAATTTGATAAAACACTCCCCACCCTTTTCCCCTAAAAACCCATATCCCGTTCCTAAATTTTATAATAAAATGTTTTTAAAAAAAAAAAAAAATCAATTAAATTAAACAAAAAATGGAATATTTTTCAACATTAACAATTTTAAAACACTCCCCACCCTATTCCCCTTAAAAACCCACATCCCACTCCTAATTTTTTTGATACATTATTTTATATATTTTTCCCATTTAAAAAAAATATATATATATATATTTCACTTTTTTAAAACACTCCCCACCCTATTCCCCTAAAAACTCACATCCCGCTCCTAAATATTATTATACATTTTTTAAAATTTTCAATTTAATTTCAATTAAAAAAACTATTATAAAAATATATTTCACAAATTCACTTTTTTAAAACACTCCCCACCCTATTCCCCTAAAAACCCACATCCCGCTCCTAATTTTTAATATAATTTTTTTATCAATACATATTATTTATTATAAATTATATAAGAAATTATAGTCATTTTCATTACTTAACTACATTATTTAATATTCTGAAATCCAAATATTAATATTCTTACACTCTATATTTTGTCTATCGATATTCTAACATTCTATATTTTTACATTCGATATTCTGACACTCTATATTTTTACATTCGATATTAATTACTAACAAACAAAAACGATATTTGACACAATCGATATTAACTACTCGATATTTCTACATTCGATATTTTGTTTTTACTTTAAAAATCGATATAACCTACCTCGATATTACTTACCTCGATATTATTGCTGACTCGATATTCTTAATTCGATATTATGTCCAATCGATATATAAAACTCGATATTTAGACTGCATACCGATAAAAATGATGTTGGTTCCTGTGATTCGCTTTTATGTATCCAATCATTCTATAAATAATGCCCGCTCTCAATATAAAATAATGTATTCTATCTTATCAAAATTTTTGTGGAACAACAAAAAACTATGTATGTCTCTTCAGAAATTTAAAAGACCCAAATTTATGGGAGGGGTCAACTTTCCAGATATTCACTCTTACCGTACTGCATTTTTTCTCAAACAGTCTGCTCTCCTTTTACAGGACGGTGATGTCTCAGATTTACTTTTATGGGTCTCCATTGAAAAATTCTTTCTACATCCGTTTTCCTTAAGAGAATTTATATCCTTCACGTGCAGGCCTTTATCTCTATCCCTTCCAATTTAAAATAACATTTAAAAAAAATTCCAACATCTTTTCATTTCTTTTAATTACCCCAAAGATCAATTTCTTCATTCCTCCATTTGGTACAATCATCTTATTCGACTTCATAATAAGACTCTCTTTTGGAAAGATTGGCGTGCAAAAGGTCTTCATTGGGTCTTTCAACTTTTTCAAGACAATGTTTGCATTTCGTTTGCCACTGCCCAAACAAATTTCTTGTTACCCTCTTCCTGGGATTTGAAATGTAAGTCCTTAACAAAAACGATTCAAGATACTTATATCTATCTCCTCTCCCATGCATCTTATTCACCCCCTTCTAATTTACCTGCACTTTTGGATTCTGTCCCATCAGCTTCTCAGTTATATAAACAGTTCCTCCCTCAACCATCTACTTGAGAGAAAACAGAAGTAGAATTATTATGGGAAGCAGATCTCCAATCTACTTTCCTTATTCACACTTGGAATAGGATTTGGTTAAAAATACGACAATCTTCCAGAGCAGCTAACACCACTCAAACATTATATATATATATATAATCGGCTTCTTTTTACTCCTGTTTCATTAAATAAGATAAATAAATCCCTTCCTCTTTCCTGTTGGTCTTGTTCTTCTGACAATGTTGATTTACAGCACGTTATTTGAATGTCAAAATGTTTTTACTTTTTGGACACAGGTTTGGCAACAAATAAATAACATATTTCATACACACGTCCCCTTTACACTTATTAACATTTTCTTAGGTAGTATTTCCGAAGATTGGGACTCTCAACTAACCAATTTCTCCATGATAGACCTTCTCTTGGCCATTGCTTTGCAACAAATCACAAAGAATTGGAAATTCTCTGCTGACATATCTTGCCTGGTGGTATGCGGTTTGTTACAACCACAGATTAGATAGGGCATATCTCTCTCCCATTCCCCTCGCAATTAAACGTGACACCCTTTGGCAACCTGTGACCACTCTTTTCTAGATACCTCTGCCATGAATGCTTCCTTACATAATCCACGAATTGAAGAAGTTCTTAAACCTCCATGATTTGGTGTTTCATACCATATACCTGTTGTGATATATTAATTATTATTTTGCAGTTTTCGTCTTGAATTTTGATGTTATTTCTTCTTTTTTGAATTGTGATTATGAGGATTTTGGTAGATTTTGATTATTGTCTCTTTTCTCCCCTCCCTCCCTCTACCCCCCTTTCGAATATTTTTTTTAATTCCTTCATTTATATGTATGATTTTATCTTGTTTTGTATTCTATTGTACTTAATTATTTGCAAATAAAATCTCTTAAACTAAAAAAAAAGAAATTATATACCCATGCATCCACTAGGAACTGGAGTACCAGGTTTGGGTCACATCGTCAGCTCAACATTCTGTGATTCTGCGCAAATCCCTATGTCTGATAAATTAATCTGACCTTGTGCAATGTAACTGTTGCTCATGGAAAGTGCTCCAATGCCCTTGGATTGAGGTCTCGCTTTATAAACCTGCAAAAAATAAAAGTTAGTGTTTATGTTCTTTTATGAATTCCTAGGTCTTTTGGCCACATGGGGGACCAACATGTCTTTAAGTCTTTCGTAATTGCTGCTTTGCTGAGTTGGGACCATTGTCTTCGTTGAAGCTGTTTAAGTCAAAGCCTATCAGACAGCATAGCTGTCTGGTTGCAAAAACATATTGGGGACATGCTGAAATCTTACCTCTGAGTGCATTCTGGCCATTGCTTACCATTGGCTTTGTGTTTTGTCACTCACAGTTGCTTGCTTCCTATTCACTGGCACTTTTTATTATAGCCCCTACAGCATGTCCAGCATAAAGGGGATGATGGATGGAGCGTTTGAGCGTTTGATACCTTTGGTATCGCTTCTATATTTACAGAACACAGCCCCATGGGTATTATATGCTTTGAGCACCAGTTACATTACACTAAGTCATACTCATTTTTGAGGCACGAAGAGATTGTGATTTGCCCCAAATCACAGGAAGTTAAGCCAATGCTGGAACTCAAACCTGGTTCCTCAGTTCCAGTCTGCAGCCATACTGTATTCAGTGTAATGGTTCTGTTTTGAATCAATTCATATACATTATATTCAGTTAGGGACTCCAAACACGTAGATCCTCCCTCTGGGTCTAATAATTCAACCCCTCAACACATGTACACATGTACACATAGGCAGAAGATCGAGTGAATAGAATTGCATTACCTCAGCAAAATTCATCACATCTTAAGTACATAAAAACATGGAAAAGAAGACAAGGGGTGTTCCTTGAGAAGTGAATATTAAGTGCTTGTGTCCGTGAAATGCTTGTGCTGGAACAATATGTACAACAGGTTTTGATCATTTCACAATAAACTGTCCATGACATTATTTTAGAAAACATTGTGGCTGCACGTTCACAAATAAAGTCCTTCACTAACTGTCAGTTTCAATGATACAGAATAAACATATTTGTTGAAGCTTCGACCCCACATATCCAGCGTGTGTCTGAAAACATCAACAGGGGTCTTCTTCAGGACAACAAAGGCGTATACCAAATGAAGATACCATGAGGATCAAAAGAGTCAAACAACTACAATGTGTTTTAGAAGATAAACAATCATTCTGTAGTGTCTTCGATTAAAAACTCACCTCCACAAGAGAGTGAGAATGTTCAATAGGTCCCAATATGTCACCACTTTATTGACTTTACTTCAGATTCAAAAGCAAAGCTGCAACACATAAAATAATACCCAAATTGAAACTACAGATCTTCCACATGTAATGTGACCTGAATTTCGAATGAAGATACAAGTCACACTGACCTCTCTTCCAAAAGTGATCCCCTTAAATAAATACTTTTTTGAGAACAGGAGGAAAGTCTACCCAATGCTATAAAGAAGGAGCAGCAAAGAAGAAGTAAGTGATCTTCTGCAGCACAGGTTATTTTTTATTATTTTTTTACACAAAAAAATCACTTTTTTTAACCTTAACAAACAGCGTAAAGCATGGGACGAGGAGGTGAGATAGCTCCCTTTGAGATGTTTCGAAGAGTGGCCTTGTTTAGCTTGTATACACGCTTTTACACTAATATCCTTTCTAATGATAATGCTTGTAAACCATTTGCATTGATTGGCAAATAGCTGTCTTGCACAGCGCAGACATCCCCTAGCCAGGTACGCTGGTTGAATGCATGCAAAGGAAAAGTCTACAAGTGGGACCAAGCCTGTTTTGTTTGGACAAAGTGATGTTGCAGGTTTATTTGATTAGGTAATGGATTAACTTATGACGATCTAAGGGCAGTGGTGACATGACCTAAGCTCGCTGCCAGCCTGAGTAGCCAATGAGGACCAGGAATGCACATCATCTGGTGCTGAACCTTTGGGGCTTCACTACACATCTGGATCTTGTAGTCCAGAAAAAGAACTCATGCACAGAGGTGGAGCGTTACCAGGCAAGTCCCTATTTGCTCTGGCTTACAACTGCCCATGGAATTTTGAGGTACAGTTGCTTTAATTCCAGAATCCTGCCATAAGGTCTACCAGAGTATTGGCATGAAATCTCTATGGGCTCTTTCTTATGCTTGGTTTTCACACCAAAGTCCTTTGGATCGCCGTGTAACTCTGCAAAGCCTCACGGGAGGCAAGGGGCATCACTGAGGCCGCCTTCTATTACCTGTCACCCTCTCTGACCTGAATTCTTTCTTAGTGCCAAGCACTCTTGCTGCTGTCCAGGGTTCAGTCGAATATTACTGTTATGTACAGTGAACATAACTCATGGTGCCTTGGCGAATGTGATTTCTTGCATTTGGCTGTCACACACAGTTTCACAATGCTGCCTCAGTAAAAACCTACACTCTTACAATATGCTATAAGGAATGCCTTCTAGTAGAAAGGCAGCTGATAAAATGTAAACAACAAGACCAGACAGCGTGAGGCTGTTTCTTTTAGAGGATGCACACACCTCTATCACAGTGTGCAAGCTGATTTTTAGTGGGTTGTGAAAGTACAAGCGATAAATAAAAATGCCTTTCAATTCTGCATTTGCTGCGCTTCAATGACACAAGTCAAATATTTGGTCACTTCTTCTGACAAATTACTGCCTATTTGGTTTTCGAAACTCCTCTCACTTTGTAGTCAGAGAAAGACAAGTAAAGTGAAATATGAGACAATCTTGCTGGGGTACAGAGAGTGTGAAAGGAAAGGCTGTTAGATGCAATTTTTTGTGACACATGACAAAATGTAAATACCTGTAAATGAACTCTACATATTCAGCAGGACAGAGAGCAAAAATAAAGCACGCTTTTTAGTAATTCTGAGGTGTGATGGAGGCAAAGATTTTTATATGCTCAAAGGAAATCAAGACTTTTTCTTGATGATGTACAAATTATGAATATTCACTGAAACTCAATTTCACATATCTTTTGTGTGCCATATAGTTTTATCAGTAAAGCTAAGCAAATTTAGTGGACATTTCAATGAAAAATGTGTTTTGTGTAAATGACAGTTCACTACCTCACAATGCTTTAGTTGTTAAAAAATACCCAGGCTCATGTTGATTATAGGTAGCCAGTTTGCATTGCTAAAAAGTGAGTTGTGGTTCTCAAATATTTGGGGAGCACTGCTCAGTCAACATTTCCACCCATCACCAAAGGTTGCCTAGTGCAGAATTCATTCATCCTGCTAAGGGAGTATCATAGTGCGCTTGTAACCAGCAATACGTAAGGACAATTGTAATGTAATGTGAGGTGGATTTGTAGAGCACTGCTTGTCACCTGTGATGGTATCCAGGAGATGTACTCTTAAAAGAAGACTTTCAAAAATAGTAACTGTAAGGAAGAAAACCTGATTACATTCTGAGCACTGTTTTACCGGGATGAAAAACAGTGTACTTAAGTGACCTAGCATGAACTGTGCAAAAGGTAGGTAAAGTATCACCTACACATGAAAAGACTGTGATGCCTATATAATGCTTAAACCTGAAGGTATTCAAGTTGTTTACCTGTATGTCATTGTAATATGTTGCTCACTTTTGGTTTGTATGGTGAGATGTGATTGGGAGCCTGTTTCTATTTGCCAGTTTTTGTACTTTTCAGATGTTCTTGGTGTTTAGTTCAGTGTGCAGGTGCAATGCTATGACATTCCAATTTTAGGTCTTGCCTACCAAACAGTCCAATATGTCTGTTTTGCAAAAAAACACTATTGTCAGCTTCCTGAAATATGTGTATAGTGCTGACACAATGCCATATATTTGTACTTTCATTGCCTCATAACAAAACACAAGACATCTAGTCAAATTGTTTACAAAAAGGTTACAGTACATTGTGTACTTTTGTATTAATATACCTTACAGAACAATAGATCTTTACATTGTCCGTGCTTAAATAACAGGGCAAGCTCATAGTAGAGTAGAAGGCACAACAGCTGTATTTGCTGTCAATTGCTGGTATTTTATTATGTGTTCTAAGTTGAAATGAATGCTCCTACTGACAATCATAGAGGGTAAAGAGAGAGAGATGTGCATTTCACAGCCAACATGTGTTTCGCTCTACTCCACTGTTTATGGGCATCTCTGGTATTTAAATGAACAGTGTAAAAATCTATGGTTCCCTAAGTTGTATTATTAATAAAGTACACAATATATACCTATTTGTAAATATTTAGACTAAACGTCTTGTTTTTTGCGATGCTGTAATGAAGGTAAAGATATATATGTGGCATTGTGCTAATTATTATTGGTGTCAGCACTACACATCCTCTGATCCAGCAATTTCTAGACTTGAGGGCATTACCCAACTACTAGTATACGCAACACAACACCACAGATTACTAAATATAGCAGCACCATAGGCTTTTAAAAACATTCCTCTAGCCATGCTGCACAGCATCGCTAAAACATTGTCAAAGCCAATAGGTCCAAAAGGCGAGACCTATTTGCTTTGCCAATGCTTCTATGTATTTGTCTGGATGATGTTGTTATGAGTTTCTCTCAGATACTTAATACTTTGGGCATTGCTCTCCCTTGGTAAGGACTGCAGCTCGGCTTTTACTGATTTACATTCATAAACATAAATAGTTGTTTTCAGTTGTTTTAGTTGTTTGTGCTTGGATTTGCTGGAAGAAGCCTCTTGCATCACCCACGGCTAAATTTGCTCAATCGAGCCGTATAAATTTAAACGCTCAGATTTATCACAGTTTGAATGTAATGAAGTGAATGAATAAGTCTTTATTATATGAAATTACTAAAGAATTCTTTTCAGTAATAATGTACAATAAAAGCATGATTTAAAAAAAACCCACAAACAATATCAAAAATTCAATAAAATTCACATCTCATTTACATTTCCTTAAAGTGCCGATAAGTAAGATCTAAAAATATTGTCAATTTCTCAATAAATTTACAGTCTTTTGTGGAGAAACAATGTGCTACAGCCTCCTTAATAGATCTGCAAATGTTAGGTAGAAACAAACACATTTTTCACATATTTGTTTACTGAAGTCTAAAAGACTGGGACACAAACAAATTAAATGCTCAATAGACTCCTCCTTATACATATATACACATTTCTGTAATACTAGCAAGTCCACATCCTGAGCATTCCTCCACAAGTTTTGCTTTATTAGCCTCTTGGCTCCTGATGCAAAAATGTAATCGGGTCTGATAATTGTAGAAGATTATTATCTGCAATTACTCTATTAGAGTAGCTGTTGGATTCAATTCAGGGGCAATTTGCACCTGTTTGCCATCTCAGTGCAAATTAACGATCTTAATGAATCTTTGTTGGCGATTGCACAATCACAATAATAATGTAACCCTGCTGAAAGGGTTGTAGTTAATGATATCAGAGATAATTCTAGACTCAAATGACAATGTGGGATTGACGGATGAAGATTTAGTAAAAATTTACGTTTTTTATGTACATTTTATCCAAGTCATTAGTAAAGTTTCCAGGAAGCATGATCGCTCCATATAATGAAGCATGGACTAATTTAGATTCGATTGCCTTTAAAGATTGAAAAATTGAATGAACTCCATAAATTTTCATTAAACTTTAAACTGATTGTGACACTGTTTCAACTTAGGTCTCTATATTAATTCGATCTAAGTTTTGACAAACCCAATGAAAACATTCTTATAAAAGAACGGAATTATCCATGAGCGAATAGGATATTTGATCCTCCCAAGAGTATTACCCGATATCCCTTGAATCTCCACCTGTGTACAGTGGTTTTCTTTTACCCACACTTGTTTTGGGTGAAAGGTGCAAATGTACTAACTAGCCCTCTGTTAGACTCGTTATCGTATTGTTCTTATCTGTTGTAGTATGCATGCATTTGGTATTTCTTTAGTGTGAACCTAGCCAAAGACTGCAGAGCCAATTTTTCTCTTTCTTTTGACTTTTTAGAGAATATGGTTCCAGATATTGATAAATGCTTCCTACGAGATCAGGATCTGACCTTGGCACAGTTCTTAGGTTCTCCACTTGCAAAGCCACTGCACTCTCAGACTACCTTAATAATTTTTTATTGTGAGTTTAAATCTTTGTTTTGAAAGAGATCTGCTAATAGGGCTGCTCCAGGAGCAAAACTTAGTATAAACTGTCTGCAGTATGCCTCTAATCTCCGAAATGGTTACAGTTTTTTGTTTGTTTTGGAATAGGGAATATCCTGGGTGGCTTACACATTGTCAGGTTGTGGTCACACCCTAGGTAAATCCCTTAAGTATTGTACATCTGTCGCTGTTAGTATGCTCTTTCCAGGGAGGCATGTATTTCTCCTTTCTCTATTTTGCTCAAATTAGCTTAAGGTGTTTTAAAGGGTTAGCGAAAGCTGTTTTTTTCTTGGTGGGTGGGGCTAAGGGTATCTGTCAGTATAGCATTGTGGGGACAGTGGTTTTCTAATACTCTGCGTGTCCTAACTGGTCAATCATCTCTTTGACACAGGGCTTGCTATACCCATTGATTTGGCGTTTGCATTTATTCCCTGAACGTCAATACAAAAAAGGATTTGACCCAACAACCTTACAGACCAGTGTGAATTGGGTGAGCTAGAGACTGTGGGTTGGCTCAATAACTACTTGTTTAAACATCTCTGGGCTTCCTATTCTATATCCCCTCTTCCTGCTTCAGAAATTCTATACAGGTGTTGTCCAATGATTGTATGGGTTTGTGTTGGAATGAGGTGGTATACCAGATGTGTATGCCACGTTTTTCAGAATAAAGGTTTGCCCATTGCTTGAGGAGATTCTCAGTTTCTTGCTTGTGCTGGGAATTAATAAGCTCCTGATTGATCCACTGTATGGCTCAATTTCCATAATGGAGGACTCTACTTTAAAAAACATTCTGTATGGTAATAATTGTAGTTACGCTTTTTACGAATATTAACATGATATACCTCTTCTGTCTTCAGGGGTATGGAAGAGAAAGCAGTAATTTCGATAAGGTTAACCGACACAGCTATGGAGTAAACTTACAGCTAGGGAAATTCATCTGAATCTTCAGAATTTTATTACCGACCTGCATTGGAAAACATGGTTAAAGGTAAAATTAGCACAAGATAACATGCTATCATCAAAAATTGATACTATAAATGCCCTTCGGCAAGGTTGTCTCTCTACATTGCTGATATAGATATGGCACTACATTCTGATATGCATTTTGCACCAAAATTAGGAGGTAAAAAAATACCATACCTAGCATACGCTGATGACCTAGTGATCCTGTCTCTAACCCCTAAAGGACTCAAGCATCAAGTGAAAAAATTATACACTTACATTACAGCAAATGTATTGATAGCTAATATGTCCAAGACAAAAATTGTGACATTTGGACAGACTATAGAACCTAAAAGGTGGACACTAGGAGAGACATCAATTGTGGTAGTGTAGCAAAACAGCTTAGGCAGTGGAGCTCTATAGGAGACAGCACCTGACCCACTATCCATTATTTAATATCTCTGTATATTGGGGATACCCAGAGATCTGTGGGCACACTGTCATTGCACCCACTGCCACAATGAAATCCAATACAGGAACATCACAATTAAAACAAGAGCAAAGGTGCACCACCAAACAAGGAAAAATATTCAATCTGTGTCAAAAGTATATTCTTCAAAATTTCTTCTTTTATTTAGACAGGGTTAAAACAATAGTCTTGATGAGTTTGAACAGCCGCTCGTTTCGTCTGTAAACATGGACTTCTTCAGGGCATGAATGGTAGATATACAATCAGAAAGAATAATCAGGCCCACAAGTAGTGCACATGGCAGGTATGGTTGAGTCCTTTACAGATAATTATTAGATTATAAGGAAGATGACCGGCAGTCTACATTAGGGCAAATACACGGTTGTAGGTCAGTTGATAAGGCCCATCATTGTCACATGTGATGGTAAAACCATCCAAAAAAAAGTGCTGTTGAATCAAAATTGCTAGGAACCCCTGTTTAAGGTGAAGTATACACAATAGATATAGAGTTGTAATGAATTTGGGTCCTCCCAAAATAACGTAGGCCCAGGGGAGTAGCTGATTGCCATTTGCCAATCTTGATAAACCGGGCAATGCAAGAAGGAGAGTGCCTCCCGTCGATTTCTGTCAGAATGTGCTGGTAGTGGAGCAATACGATTACCTTGGAGTAATTTTTGATAATAAGTTATCTTGGTCATGTCATTCGGCCAGTAAAAATTCAAAATCAACTGTCATTCCTAAATCAATTTACAAAATATTTGAAGGGAAAGCAATTAGCCCATCACTTAAAGCATTACAAATGAAATTGATGCCGTACTTATTATATGCATCTCCCGTAATGAGTAAGGTCGTCCTTGAATTTCAGAATTGTTTTATGAAATGTGTATGCACCTTATTACATCTATCACAGGCAACCCCCACACTGTATTATGAGATTGGAACTTGGCTCAAAATCCTTAGGACTATTGCACAATAGAAGCTGTGTGAACTACATTATTGATTGTGCCAAGGTTGATCCATTTACATTGATCTAATATTGGAAGAGTTAGGGAGAGACAAATACAGAGACTTAGAACTGTATAGTATATTGATGGATTAAGGTTTCTTATGATCGGCCTGACATACAGGAGATGGGGCGAATGACCGAATCTGTGCTAAAAAATATAATACGCAATATGCTAACTAGTAAGCATTGGAATTTAGACCTTCTACAAGCTGGAAAATGCAATCATACAGGTTTAGTAATCAACACATATACCGTACAGAGTCAAGAATATTTAGGATGGAACCTACCTGGTTATATAAAAAGGAAATTTTGTAAGATTTAGACTATAGATTTAGACTATTTTATATACCGATTTGGGCATCCGAAGGGAAATGGAACCAGGCACTTAAAGGTAGACCAACATGGCTGCTCTGTGGAAATTCTGATAAATCACTTGAACACTTAGGGCCCATTATGATTTCGGGTGGTTTGCCACCGCCCATATGGCGGCGACAATCCACCCGCAGAAAACCTCCACCCACACTGTAATCTCCCCCGCCACATTACCATGGCGGGGAAGCCCGGCGGACGGAAAGACCGTCTGCCGGTTTTCCGCCCAGTCGGAGAGTTGACCGGGCGGAAAAGCTGCTAACATGGTGGCGGTGTCTCCCAGACACCGCCATCCATATTAGCATAATGGTGGGGAAATGCCTTTTGCCACGGATAGGCAGGCGGAAATCACTTGCGGGGCCCGTTGCGGGCCCTCAGGGATTCTGGGGGGTGTGGGGTGCACATGGGCGGGTACCTATGGTACCACCCTGCATTTCAAAATACAACGTGGCAGGCACTGCGCTGTGCCTGTCACGTTGTGCATTGAATGCATGGTGTGCATTTTTAGCATTGCGGCGGGCGGTGCTTTCAGCACCACCCGTCGCAATGCTAAAAATGCGGGATGCGCCCGCCGGTGTGGCGGGCGCATCCTAATGGCTCCCACGGGACCCCCGCCCTTATGGCGGGCGGTCCCGTTTTGTGTCGGGATGGCGGGCGGACTATCCTAATGTGCCCCTTAATATATATCCAGCCCTAAGCTGTTGCCCATACGGAGGACATACTTACGCTCCTTGTTTAAAAATGCTAAAATAAGATCCACTGCAGAGGCCATTAGATACTGTTTTAGGCTCAAAGAGGACAGGGCAATAACAAGGATGATAACGTTTTTAGATCATGCCTATAAAGCATTAATAGCTTAGATGGCTTTTATAATGGGAAATAATACAGATTTTAACATTAGTGAACTGAAAATTTAAAATTTTTATAAACTTGAGAAAAATATGTATCGTTCATTCACTGGACTTTAGCCCCTTAATATATTGGTGAAAGTAATAAAGTGAAATAAAAGATTACAATCTATAGACAAAAAGGTTAATGAATTTGCACATTAGGCGTATTAGCACTTCAGTATATCTTGAAATCATAGATTGAGCCGAAATTTTCATAATATTGGTTAATAATTAAATATCATATGTAATTATTGTAGGAAAAGGATTACAAATCACATTTATATCAGGGAAACATATGTATAGAGTCCTTTATGATAAATCAGATGCATATAGTTTATCAAATTAGCACATTAGCACTTTAACTTGGTAAATGAAATAACCTGAAATAAAGAATACAGTGATACAGTGGTAGACGGATAGACAATGAATAGAAACCATTGTGTGAATTTACTGAATCTTTGTCTAACGAAGTGTGTACAGACCTTTATGGTAAATCTTAATTATAGAAATTATTTCTTCTTTTAAATGCTTGTTTTTTTATTGTAATCAAATGATTAATACAATACATTTTTTACTTTACAGTAATTTCCAGGAGGAACTTGCCTTTTGTTTGTGAAGGGGTCTTACCATTATGCTAGCTATTTGTTTTTTGTAGCAGGAAGAAGTACAAACACGTTCTCCACCAACTGGAAGTGTTTTACTATAGTGTACTGATTGTAAGAGGTTGCTTGTGCATCCTTCATGTTTTCTTGTGTTACACCCCATAATTGAGAACTGTTTTCTTTTAGGTGTGAAGAATATACCTATAACACTTATTGTCACTGTCTTGTTCTACCCAATGTTCTTGGTCCTTAGCAGCAGTGTTCAGAGTTGTTGCGTGAAGAGTAACTCAAGACGGGAGAAATACATAGAATCTTGAACATGAGTTCCGAGGACATACAAGATCAGAGGTACCTTTAAATATCAACCCTACCACCTGTTTGTATCACCTTCCTATTCAGTGGCTTTATTGTTTTATTATTGTTTTATTATATCTTTCCAGCAGACAGCATGTCTGTGGATGATTCACTGAAGTCCGTATTTAAGTGATGTCAAACTGGTTGCACAATTGTGCCATGAATGCTGACATGAATCAAGGACCATATATACAATATGAAGGGAATTGTGAATTCCTAATTGCATACACCTTACCCTTTCTGGGTAAGGTGTGTGCATAGCTAATGTGGGCAGTGGCTGTCATGACAACCTCTGGGGTCCCAAATGAATGTCATTGTCACATCCAATGGCCTCCCTTTAAATAGGGTCATGTGTTCTGTATATGTTAGCGGCACCTCAATGACTCTCTAGTTAATGTAGCATGCTAGAGGATCTAATATTGTGCATGATGTAACTAGCCCTCTTCATCTGCAGCTTCTAATTCAGTCCTTGAATAGAATATGTCAATGGAAGGTACATGGTCTTCACTGACCACAAACATGATTTTGCTCTAGCTAATGGGAGTTCCCTTGCCGACAGATATGCAATAAATATTGGGGAGCACTAACTTTGAACTCCAGATACACTGGGAACAATACATTCAATATACTATTCTGTCTCACTCTCTGCATCCACCAATTATCAAATACACAAAATATGAGAGTCAGTGGTCTACACATGGAAAGAGAAATGAGAGAGAAAATAGAGACATTGACCTCCACTGCTCTGAATTGTCACTTCTGTTGGGCACTAACATCTGCAAGAAGTAGTGGGATGTTAAAAGGCAATAAGAAATATCTTTAGTAACTAGTCAAATAATCCTATATTAAATTGTAACCATGATTTGAAATACCTTAGTGATATCTCTGTGTAATCAACTCTTTGTACTTTGATGTGCAGCTTGTTATTCCTAAAAATAAACATACAAGAGGTATCTTGAATATTTATTGTTAGACCTGCCAGCCTTATAGTGGTCTTACCCCAAACCTTTAGCCTTTGCCCTCCACTTTTTGGTAAAATTAGTTGTGGTTGGCCTTCTGACTCTGTATACTTTAACAATGCTAACCAGTGCTAAAGTACTTGTGTCCTCTCCACCAAACATGGTGAAATTGGCTTTCACCTGAATGACATTTTTAATTTACTTATAAGTCCCTTGTAGAGAGGTATACCATATACCCAGGGCCTGTAAAGTACATTCTACAAGTGGGCCTGCAGCACTTATTGTGCCACCCACTTAATTAACCCACTAAAACATGTCCCAGGCCTGCCATTGCAACCTGAATGCAATTATTAAACTGTCACTTTGACTTGCCAATATACCCCCTTACCAAGCCTTAAACTGCCTTTAATTGTATGTAAGTCACCTCTAAAGTAGGCCCTAGGTAGCGCATAGGGCAGGGTACATTGTGATTAAAAGGTTGTATATATACTTTTAGGCTTTACATGTCATGGTAGTGAAATACTCCTAAATTTGTTTTTCGCAACTGTGAGGCCTACCTCTCCTATAGGATAACATTAGGTGGTGTTATTACATTTAATAAGTGCTAACTTTTGATTGAGAACAGGTAATCATTTCATGTTTGGTGTCTGAGAAATTGTAACTAAGATTCCTCTTTAACCCGTTCGGTGAGTCGGACGGCCCCTGGCTGTCCGACATCACAGTGGGCATGTGCAGAGGATGGCCGGGGGCTGTCCGAAACACGCCCACTCATTAAATCACCCGCACAGCGGCGGAATTCGCGCCGCGTTTAATGGGTTAATGGTAAAGTTGGATTTTAAGTTACAAATTTAAAAATAACAGGGGACTCTTAGACCCACATTTTATTTCTCTTTCTGGACTTGCGGAAGGACTCTCAGAGGAGTGCCTGCTGCTGTGGCCTGTTGTGTACTCCACAATACTGCTTTGCTGCACTTCGAAGAACTGCTATCTTTCTTAAACCCTTAGAGGCTTGCCCTACTACTTGAGCCCAGCTTCTGCACTTGAACACATGACTACTTTTATTTCATTAAAACCAGGCCCAATCCACTTTTTGTATCAGACTCATGCTCCATCACGGTCGGCCATATTTTTCGACTTTGACCCGGACACGCGTGACTAGGTGTCAATGGTTGGAGGTTTGATCTTTTAGGTGCTACCTTTTACCCCAAACTTAAAAAATTCATAACTCTATTTCGCCTGATTGGATTTTTTACATTTGGGTGTCAATTAATGTATTAAAATGTACTCTGCTTTCCTAACTTGGTGTTGGATTTTTCTTGTGGTGTGGTTTCACCTTACTACTGTCTGTGTGCTACATAAATACTTTACAATTGCCTCTAAGTTACGTCTGACTGCTTTTGCGCCAAGCTAACAGAGGGTTAAGCACCGGTTAATTTAGTGAATTTTGTGGTTCACACAGCCAAAGATTGTGGCTGTTGGTTGAACAGGGGTCATGCCACCCACTCAATCAACAAACCAATTCTTCACATTTATCAGCATTCTATCTGTAATTCGGATAACTACATCGATTTCAGCCTTTAGGCACTCTATATGAAAGATTAGTTATATTTTCTATGGAACTTGTTTTCTGCTGTAAAGTGATTTACATACGTAATGTACAAACGTAACGTTAATGTAAGCCTTAACTTGACATCTCATATTAATATTGGTGGATCATGGCTGCCATGTCTCCAAAGGTATATGGCCTGTAGAGAAATGTAGTCCATCACTGGGACACTATTGCATAGTGCGTTCTCCAAACAAGCGAATCCCCTCTCCAGACACAGCTGACACTCTGCAAGGGCTAAATACAAAAATGGTTTTGTTGGGTGTGTCAAATTGCTTTAACGTTGCTAATTAATGCAAAACAAACATTTAAAAACTCTCTGAAACACATGTGCAATGAGGCAATAAATACTCAAGCAATCTAATAATAAACTTCATGTAATCACTGAGTGATTTTGATACGAATTTATGTTAGACTTCAATCTTGTTACATTATGAATTGATTCATTCAATAATGACCGTCAAACAAGGGTGAAAATTGTTTGACAATTAGTGACACGCGCTTGGTGTATGAAACAGTATACAGTAGAATCAAAAATACAAATATACAATTATGTACAGGGGCGTGGCTGGCCAGAATCTATTTTACATCCAAGGCATCCTAGCATTCATTTCACAGATCCTGGAATTTCTGGACCATAGGTAAGCGTCGACGTTTCGACCCTAATTCGCCCCGATTGGTGGTTGCGTCGGGTCTTTATCAAGACAGAAGGGGTGGGGGTGGACAGTATTGAAGTCAGGAGGAGGGATCTCTGCCTGAACAGCAACCAAACGGTCAGATCCGATCAAAATTAACACGATCAGTCGCTCAGGAGTCGCAGTCTCATCTCTCTTCGCTGGCTGCCAGCCTTTCTTTCCTTGAGATGCAATCATCACAGGGTGGTTTGGAGTATCATTCCCCTGTGATTGCTGAGTCTTAGACAGAAATCCATGACTCCAGCCATGCTTCATGACAGTAAGGAGGGGCACATATGCATCAGTAAATCTACAGGGCTGGACAGGGAACAAAAGCCGCCTCTGGCAAAGTGCTTGGCCGGCCCCCCAGGATGGGGGTTGGGGGTTGAGGGTGTAGCTGAGCACTTTGCCAAGGCCGGTTTCAGACAATTTTGTTACAGGGGCCGATATTGCAAAAATAGTCTTGTAACAAAAACGGCCCGCTGGGGTCCAAAACCGGTCCCTGCCCCGGTGGCCCACCGGTGAAACTCCCGGTGCCCGCTCGGGCCAGTCCGGCCCTGTAAATCTACTGTTTCTAGTTCTATCTCTTCTGCTTCTCCTGCCATTGTTTACAAAGACTCAGAATCAGTCCTAATGATAACTTTTAAGTGCACAACAGGCCTCAGTAGGACAAAGGGGACAACTTTCCTTATACCGAGGAGGATTGTAAAATACCCCTAGGTGTCTACAGTTACGTTTATGTGTGCAACTTAGTTCTGGAGTAGCAGGTGCTCGGGGTCCACATTGGCACAATGTGATGTTATCCTCAAATTGCTATGGTCACACCCGGTAGATCCCCCAAACCCCAGAAGGTAACTGGGTTCTTTTCAGTGTAAATGAGAAATTGCACCTGTCTCTCACCCCTCCCGTACTGAGTTATTGTTGTAGTAGGTGGGCTTATTAGAAGCTAGACAACTCTGACACAGAATCTCTCCTCTGCGGGTGGCATATATAGATCCCCACCCATACCCCTAGATCAGTGTGATTGGTATTTCACACTATAGTTATTTATTATACACTATTTGTCTGTGAGTCGAAACATTCGAACTAGTATTAACAGTTCAGCATTAACTATACAAACGAAGGAAAATAATGAATACGTTAAATAAGTTACCGTTATATTTCATCACAAATCCATGCTGTTCTGTTAGTCTACTTAAGTAGTTTTCTACCACCACAATTGCACAATTTCTTATTTATATTGTAAGTCACAATGGGCCCGATTCACAGAATGAACTTAAGACAAAATCCTAAACTTACTACAATTTGGTATTCACAGAATACACTTACTACTTTTGGAATTCACAGAATGCACTTACTACTTTTGGGATTCACAGAATAAACTTACTACTTCCGGTATTCACAGATTGGATTTAAGACAACTAACTTTACGTCCGCCGCCGGGGAGTAATTTACGGCTCAAAATCGTGATTTACGGCACTGTGCCGTAATTTACGATTGCGGGGCGTATATTACGATTACGGGGCGTAAATTACGCTTTTGGGCCGTTGGGCATGTTAGCTAAGGGGAAACACCTGGCCAAGGTCCACCCATCCCCCAACATGGATCAGCTGACACACAGCAGCCAATACCAGCCAACAGCTCCATTTTGCCATGGTGTATGCTGCCACTGCCTACCATCCCCCACCACACTCCAGCTAAAGCCAATCAACACTAATTGGCCAGTACCACAACACACATAAAAGCAGCACACAGTGAAAGAACAGGTTTGGCCACAGAGAGACTGTTACGACAACGCTTCCAGTGCCAGAGACCATGGAGATGCGCAGAAAGAGAAATTTCTCAGCAGAGGAGACCACCATGCTCGTGGAATACATAGTAAGGCACCACAAGCGCCTATATGGGCTACCACCATATTGCACCAGTGGTGCACAGAAGCAACAACTATGGCAGCAGATAGCCACTGCTGTCTCAGCCCTGGGGGTGGAGAGGCGAAGTGTACAGGACATTAAAAAAAAGTGGCAGGATGAAAAGCAGAGAGTAAAGGAAAAGTACTCCAGGATAGAACTGAGGAGAGTCCTCCCTGCTGCATGCCCTGGACCCCGCATCCAGCTCACCCCACTGGAGGAGGATATCCTAACAACTATACACCCCCACTTGGTCCATGGGCTGCCTGTTAGTGACGTCCGCTACGTGGTACCAGGTAAGTGGAATGAAAAGCAAAAGTGCATGAAGAGATTGTCTGTGTTACACTGTCATAGTGATCATGGAAATTGTCCAAAATGCATAAATATATATGGTTAGTCAGAGACTCATGTGTCACCCACTACGTAGCACCACAAGTCCCAGAAACCTTTGCTTCCGAAAAGGCTAATACCCACCACCCTATTAAAAACATGTGCACAGTACTGATGCCATACATACACTACCCAGCTAATTCAATAACTGTAAATAATGACAGAAAATGTGCAATGACAAATGGAAATTTTAAATTACGTTAAATAAATAAATTAGCTAAAGACAAACATTAGCAGGGAAGCGCCAGTACCAATGTGACATGCAATTCAAGCCTTGCGCAAACACGGATGTGTCGTGTACATATGGTGGTGCACTGTGGTGCAGGCATAAACAGATGTGTGTTGAATCTGATGGTGTCTAGGGGGGCTTTGCTGAAGTTGTGTCGCAACAGCGTTGCTACTCCAACAATGTCCATGCACTGCCCATACCTAACGTGCTGTGCCACTCCTTACGTCTGCTTCAAGCAGGCGTAAGGTTGCGTCGCAGCGGCCTCTGATAAGTGATACTGTGAAATCACGTAGATTACACTGACTGACTTGGACGCGGCATATCCCAAAGGAGTGCACACCCTGCCTACCTCCAAGCTGACGTTGCGCAGGGCCTCACAACATGACGTTTCACCCTAGTAGCGTCACGTTGCAAATAATCCTAAATGTGTTGTCTGTTGTAAACCACTGTCGTGTCACAGAAGTGAGGCAACAACAGTGTAAATCATTTTTCTAGGGGGTCGTAAACCTGCCACAAAATCTCCAAAAAGTACTTCACCCTGTGCCAGCCTAAATCACAAAGTAGATGGTGAGAGTATCCTCTGATGTAAATATGTCCAACACATATCCTGTTGTCCAATTCCCACTCTGCCACGCCATTCCATCCCCAACACACCACTGTTCCTACCTGCCCTGTCTGCGGCAGTTCCGCACAGTACTGTTATCACATAGAAGATATGGGCAAATCCCCAAAACGTTACACAAGCACTTTTCCCATTTGTCAACTTTTCTCTCTTCTCACCCATTGACACATCCAGCCAGATCACAGACAACTGCAGTAGCAGAGGTCACCGCATCGCATAGGAGGAATGGGCAACGTACCGAGGAAGGCATGTCAACCACACAAACTGGTAAGTCAAAGTGGAAAGGAGATGGTCAAAATGTAGATATCGTCAGAATACGACAGAGGGACAAATAGTGGACAGCTATGTAAGTCAACCATTTATGCTACATTTGCTGCATTACAATTGGAGTTGTCAATGGACATTCACCTTTAACATATGACATTTGTGAACAGCAAAAGACAAATCATAAAATGTCTTGGCTCATCATACCTTTGTAATTGTGGTACCCAACATGTATTACACCAACAAACCCAGAACGGGGAAAGCAATCCTGTAATCGAGGGCCACAACAAGTCAAAAGGGTGTACACACCATATTGTAATAGTGTATGTAGATCTTATCAAGAAATAGCATTTGCACCGATACGGAAATGAAGACCAAACAGTGAGATACCAGTCTCTGTAGTATTGACAATGCATACACTGTCCAACTGCTAATCTGTCATACATACTTCATTCAGCACAGTCCACACAGCTGATCATGTACTGCGTACATTGGATGGATAATTTCCGGACATCAACAAAACACGATAGTGGACTTAACCTATGGATTCGTAGGCATGTCATTGTGACGTAGGTAGCATCAAGGTAGTGGGCCCAATCTAAGTTATATGTGGGATCACTCGTTACATATTGTATGACACACTTCTGCAACGGTGGTGACCATGACTGCTTGTGCCCGTCCTGTGCCAGAAATTGAATGCATCACATGTGGCAGCAGGAATGTAAAGTTGCTAAACAAACTTATCATTGTAGGTACAATGTTGTCCTCCCAGAACCCCAGACGCCCACTGACTTCTGCTACTAGGTTGGACTTGACATCTGTCCAGGGACCACCTACTGCTCCGGTTCAGGGCCACGGTAAGTCAAGCTTGCTGAATGCTTATTAATTGTGCCTTTCACCTCCACCGTATGTGTTGTACAACATTGTTATCCTGCATCACAATATGCTCACATAGGGAATTTGAACACATGGCTGATCAGACCCTGGTGGCAAATGAGATGCTGACACAAAATGTATGCCAAGTGTGTGCACAATGGAGATACAATAGCACAATGTGTCATAAGAAACGTCCACAACACAACAGGCTTGCAATTCAATGATATGCTAAATCCCTAGCAACATTAACATGGTCAAATCAACATGAAATTGGTATGGCTGAGGCACACACTGGTGCCAGTTGTGTACCTGTGAGATGGGTGTAGGGGCTGCTAAGGAGAATCTTCATGCAGTTACACCTGCTAAATGTTTTTGCTGAAGGGCAACAGGATAATCCTGTGCAGGTGGGAAGATTCAAAGCTACTCACCTCATCTGCAATGTGTGATCTAAACCAAATGTTGTCTTCAGCTTGCCTCCCTTCTACCATATTCAAATGTATAGGTGAGTGTATGAAATATGAGGTTTGGATGTCTGCTGCACAAGACACCATCTGTTGACATGTAAGTAGTACCATGATGTTGGAAATGGAGCTTGGGAACAGGGAACACTCAAAGGATGGACATTAGTAATCTGTGTTCGCTCATTCAAAAATGAGCTGTGTGACCTCATGGGTAGGGAAGCACAAATGGGCAACATCAGGCCCCTGACAACTGCAAATCTCACACATGTACTCCTTTCTGATTTGTCAACAGACAACATTACACCCATGGAAAAAGTCTGTCACAATGGTAAGGGTGAAATCAGTAACCTTCTCATACAAGTTCGTCAGTTGATGTGTCATCTTATTGATGTCAGTGCTGCATGGCTGTAAGCTAGCAAATGCTGCTTGTGAGCAGGTGCCCACATATTAAGTCAATGAGCTACACATGCTGCACATCGTCCTTGATTATCCACAAATGGCTAAAGACAATTTATTTGATCTCATAGCCACAATCTGTTGTACTAAAATATGGACATGTATTTCTCATCACAGGTGCTGACAGGATGAGACGACTGCAGCGGACACCATCCCGGGGCTTGCATGACATCCTGGCTGCAGCTGTGAAACCGTCGCGCACCTGTCCCACAGGTAAATCGGGCATGAGGAGTGTCAACAGCTTAGATTTCAAAGCCTTTACAGAGATCGAGATCCCCTTTTACATGGAATCAACAGTTGTTGATTAGAAAGTGAAATACAGACCAGGAGTGACACATATGCAGGTCTGTCATTTGGTGAGGCAGATCGTTGCGAATGTTGTTTCTACCCTCTACAGCTATTTCTACAGCAACTATGATGAGACAGGTGCAGCAGGATACACCAGGAGGGAACGCAAAGGGACATAGAGTTGGGGCTGGAGCTGGTGAGTTTGCTAGTATCATGTAGATCTCCGTGTAACACCTTAGTGCTATGGTGTGAGCGGCAATTTGTGGTGGTACCCTAACATGATCACATGATCCTCATCTGCTGATGCAAAGTGCAGTAAATACAACCCTGGTGTTGCTGCACATGTAATACCTGCTCAATCACTAATACAGTTGCAACCTCTGACTTTCAGGTGATGCTGAGGGAGAGGCAGACAGCCCGACAACCAGTGGTGGCCGACGGGCAATCCAAGGGGAGAATCCTCTGATCCTACAGGCAGCATGTCGGCTGCAACTCATGCCCAAGAGGAGGATGATGAAGATCAAGAGGACGTTGACTTAGAGGATGATGAGTACATTCCTATTGACTCCGGGGATGACAATACTGATGTCCTGGACTCACATCCTCTGACAAGCCACGCCCGTCTGCCTCCTCTCAAACCATCAACAACACGGCATACATCAAACCATCCACGGCTCCCACACATCCACTCACAGATATCACTCACTCACAGCCCTCACGTCCGTGACCGACATGGTGGTTCCCCTACCCACTCTTCCCTATGCAGTTTATCCCAGCCATTCTCTCCAACAACTGTGGGAAGTACCAGCCCTGTTGTGGACCTGGTATCCCCTGGGCGCCCTACTCCTGCCCACAGACTTCTACCTGCCCCCCCCCCCCTGTTGTTGGACCTGCTCATCTCATCCCTGGCAGACACCAGCAGAGGGGGTCTGCACGTGGCGATGGTGGCCAGTGGGAGCAGGACTTCTTCCAACAGCAGGCAGATGTGAGGCAGGACATTCGGGCCATAGGGGCTACCCTGTCCGACATTTCTGGGTCCCTGCAGGACATGGCCCAATTCCCTCAGGTGGTGGACAGGATGGCCCATGCTTTGGATGGGATGAATAGCACTTGGCAGGAAATGTCTAGAACTATGAGAGACCTGATATCCATCCAAAGGGAAGAGAGTGCAAGACACCATGCCTTGGCCATGAAGATGATGGAGGGCATGGTGAGAGTGATCCAAAGTCTACCTTCACGGCCAACGCAGGGAGGGGAACAATCATGTCGGCCTGTAGGACAGCACATCCCCACACCTGTAACACCAACTGCACAGCACCACAGCCAAGGTACCCAAACACACCTGCACCCTACACAGTCACTCCCAACACCCCCACTACCTGCCAAAACACCACAAACCTCTGCACAGACACTCCCACTACCTGCCAAAAAACCACAAACCTCTGCACAGACACTCCCACTACCTGCCAAAAAACCACAAACCTCTGCACAGACACTCCCACTACCTGCCAAAAAACCACAAACCTCTGCACAGACACTCCCACTACCTGCCAAAAAACCACAAACCTCTGCACAGACACTCCCACTACCTGCCAAAAAACCACAAACCTCTGCACAGACACTCCCACTACCTGCCAAAAAACCACAAACCTCTGCACAGACACTCCCACTACCTGCCAAAAAACCACAAACCTCTGCACAGACACTCCCACTACCTGCCAAAAAATTACAAACCTCTGCACAGACACTCCCACTACCTGCCAAAAAACCACAAACCTCTGCAGAGTCACTCCCACCACCCCCACTACCTGCCCAAACACCACCAACCTCTGCACAGTCACTCCCACCACCCCCACTACCTGCGCAAACACCACCAACCTCTGCACAGTCACTCCCACCACCCCCACTACCTGCGCAAACACCACCAACCTCTGCACAGTCACTCCCACCACCGCCACTACCTGCGCAAACACCACCAACCTCTGCACAGTCACTTCAACCACCTGAACAACCAGCCCTTTTCCAGCCACAGACACCTAATGTGCAGACACCATTGGCACCTGCACCTCTTGATCAGCCTGGACAACACCCACAGACACGAAGGCGACCACCTCAACCTCACCCCTCACCGCGTTCCTCCCCCCCACTATTGCGGAAACGCAAACATGACCGCCATTGACATGGCCAATTTGTTTCGGGCTCCTTAGGAGTATTTAGACAATAAATATCTACCAAAGTAATATCCTGTTGTGTACCATGTCCCTTCTGACAATGTAGGCATGTGTGTGTGTGTGTGACAGGTACAAGTGTAACACATCATAGCAACACGTTGTCATGTGCATAGAATGTGACTTACTAAATAGGTGTCTATATTTGGGGATAAACATTCAAAATGAAGTCATACTAGTCAGACAAAGTCTAATTATGCAAGTTATTTATGTAGGCACACAAACAAACCATCCGTTTGGAAGGGAGAAAGCAAAACAAATGATGATCTTAATGCAGAAGGAGAATGGAACTTGGATTTGGGTGGGGCAAAACAAATATAATACGTCAGGTAGCGTCATGGGAACCAGTCTATTCACAAGGGGAAAAATAAATCTCCGTCCGAAACAATGTCTCAGTCCAACAGTCAAGTGTCTTTCTGGTCATCCTCCAGGACCACAATGTCTAGATCCTCTGGGTCGGACACATCCACACGGCTGGCTGATGCAGGAACAGGCACCACACGGGAACGTGACACACGAGGAGTATGGGGGGAAACAGTGTGGGGCAACGGACAGGGGGACACATTGACGGTGGTATGGGAAGGCACTTGGGAGATGAAAGAGGTTATGGCTGTGTTCAGGGACTGGACTTGGGTGCCGAGGTTGTCCATAGATCTTACTATGTCCGTGTTCATGGACTGGACATGGGTGGTGAGGTTGTCCAATGATCGGACTATGTGCGCTTGCATCGAGCGTATCTCCAGACACACCTGTAGCAAGATGCGAGCGGACAAGTCCCCTCGACCATCCAACTCAAGTCCCCTGGCACAGCCACGGGAGAAACAGCACCGGCACGTGGGGGGGACCCAGAAGGGATGTGGTGCCTCAGGTCCGGAGCGGATGGGTACGGCTTGGCGGCTATGAGGAGGGGGACAGGTATCAGGGGATTGAGCTGGAGCCCCCGATGGCATGGGAAATGCTAGAGGTAGGGAGGGGCTGATGGCAGGCCCAGGTTGAACATTGCCCTGCCCCGGGGACACCTCTTCCTGACCCACTGGTGAGGTATGTGTGGCTGAGTGGCCATCCCCCACATCATGGTCGGAGGTGTCTGGTTCTTCAACCCCCCTTCAATGTCCACAGCCTCCACCCGGGACATAGTACCAGTGTCATGTTCTTCTTCATCCTGGGTGGGTGAAACCCCCTGGCCTGCAGATGTTGAGGGCCCCTCCTCCTCCTCTTCCTCCTCCTCTTCATCGCTGGTGGAAAGAGGGTTTAGCCGCCGCCGAACTGATGGTCTCCTTCTCCGGACTTGTTCCTGCGGATCTCCTGTCTCACCAGCCGTGCCTGCAGAAGTGTAAGCAAAAACCTGATGTAGTGGTTGTTCCATGCATGACGCTACACATACATTGAATAGCCTAGGTCCGAATTTGTTTGCCTCTGATCAGACTGTATAGTTATCAGGGGCCGATTTACAACTACTGGCGCATCTCACTAATCAGCAGAGGTGTGTCTGATGAGTTGCAACGCATCAGCCCACCCGTGCGTCACCCCTGATGGCCCGCATGTACAAAGCGGCACAGCGTGGCGCTTGGGTGGCAGATGTGTGATGCATCCCCGGTGGAATAGCCGGGCTTTGCTGGAGTGCTGACATGCTGCGGCAATCCTTACACCTGCTTCAAGCGGGTGCGTAGATTTCAATCCGTTTGGCCATAATAGTAAATGAGTGAAATCTTGTAGTTACAATCAGCCACTTTTAGGATGCACTCCTGCACCGTATGCGTCACGTTGTAATAATCCTGCTGCATGGCGCTTTGTGTGCTCCGCCGCTGCGTCACTAAAGTGACCTTATGGCGGTGCACAGGTGCGCAGGTGCCTTGTTGATCTGCCCATCAGTCCTTATGGACTCAATGGTGGTTGGTAGCACACTGCCTCACAGTCCCAGCACAGTTTGCCCCCTTTGCATCCGGGAAAATGCTGTTTACAGTACTAACTTACTCCTGAATCATCTGTGTTTGCAGGGAATGCTGCCAAGTTCCTCTCAGATCACAGTAACACTCACAGGCACACAGCAAACCCAGATGATTTACTTTGCTCTCTGAAACTGCTGCTCTCTACTGATGAAGCGCTCATTCCAGGAACATGTGTCTAGAGACATACAGCAAAGTCAGCTGCAAAATTGGTGTATGGCTCCAGATTATTCCTAAGTAAGTTTGAACTGTGTACAGCATTTACCAGGATGCAAAGGGACAAACCGTGCTGGGACTGTGAGGCAGTGTGCTCCCAACCCCCATTCTGTCCATGCACTTACATTACATGTATGCACACTGTCATATACTGATTTGAGTTTCACATGAACATCTCATGTATATTATTGTGGCTTGCGCAACTGCATTATCCAAACCTCAACCTTTGCATTGTTGTGATCTGTGTGTCGTGTCACTGCTGCATGTGCCAGTTCAACTACAAGTACACCATAGGAGAACATGAAGAGTCCAGATATGATAGGTATTGGCCATTGATATGGATTAGCAGCTATTGAAAGTCTGGACAAGTGGCATCTGCTTTGTAGCATTGTATGGGACAAGACAAATGTGGGTCACACATCCACGTGGGGTCTGGAGTACTCCTATAGCTGCATTGTGTGTCTGGCCTTTTGATGTCCCCACACATCTTCGAACAATCCAGTGCCACATAGTGCCTTACTTGACTTACAAGGTAGTGCAGTACACCCATGAACAGTGGTGGGCGGTTGTGACAGCTACCTGTACATGTGAAATGTCATATAGGCCACTGAGGGTGAAACGTCTGTCAGTGGACACACCTTGCCAAACTATGTAAACTTGTGAGTGATGCAAGGATCTCAAAATCTGTCATGACTCCAAAGCACATGATGATCTGTCTCAATTGGAACACAACGCTACAGGTGCAATGCTAATCACAACATCCAATCCCCTATGGCCTGCCATGTGCAGACTGGACAGTCTCTGTACCATCGCTCATCCAATGCACACATCTGTTATGATTGACTTGGTTCAATTGTAGTGGTGCTGGCAGAGCAGTATTCAATATGGATGCATGAGTGTGGCGCATTTACCCAGTTGTCATGAGAAAACTACAACTCCCAAAATGCACCCTGGCCTGTATAGTACATATGCCACAGTGTGCCTCTTGAAACCTGGTGACTGCTGCTTGGACATGCAATTGGCTAATGGAGGCATGGAACACACAATGGTACAGCACTGTTTCACTCACATCATACTCCCAGACTCATATTGCATATGATGCACTTACTAGGTCCATGCTGCTCGTGCTCCTCCAGCTGAGCATGGAGGGTCGGCCAAGCTGCTCTCAGGACCCTCCTGTACAGTGGTGACAGGCGAGGACGATGTACATGGTGCTGGGAGAACAGGCCAGCCAGCTCTGTAGCCTTGGTACGGGCCCACCGCTTCAGGTCCTCCCAGCGCTTGCGGCACGCCCTAGGCCTCCTGCTGGCCACTCCCACTGCACTGCAGCGCTCGGCGATGTTGGCCCATAGCCTTCCCCGGGCTGCAGTGCTCAGCTGCTGCTCAGGGTCCCCATATAGCTGAGGGAATTTCTCCAGCACCCCCTCCACCAAGATGTCCAATACCCTGTCTGTGAAAGGAGGGGCTCTCTCCTCATATTCCTCAGCCATTATAGGGAATTAGGTGAGATGAGAGCAGCAGGATGCCTGAGGATCTGATCAGTGATAGAGGATGACTCAGAATGACCACAAAATGGCTGCCAACTACTTCCTGTGATGTATTTCCTGTCTCCCACTTCATGTATTTGCTTGCCTGTATGAAAATATGTGTTCTAGTTTATTTTCGTAATTTACGGCACGAAATCGTAGTTTCCGGTTCCGGATCGTAGTGCACGCGCATTACGACGCGGCACCGGAAACTATGATTTTCGCCGTAAATTACGATAATGACCCGGAACACATTATATCATACAGGAAATGTTATACAGGTAGTGGGAGACAGGAAATACATCACAGGAAGTATTTTGCAGCCATTTTGTATTAATCCTGGGCCATCCACATTCTGTAAACAAATCCACTGCCATCCTGTTGATCTGATGTAGGGGAAGGTGAAATGACAATGCAGGTGTGTATCATGAATATGTATGAAAAGGGGGAACAGGTAATTTCAAGTCATTTATGCAGTGAAGGGGGTAGGGGGCTGACAACATCCATCCCACTTTCCTAATCTCATACTTTGCATTATGGGACATGTAGTTCATATTGAGTACTCAGTATCAGAGTTGAATGAAGTGTTATGTAACATTGGTGTGGATATGTCAGATACATATGGGGGCAGCTATACGAGCCATGTATGCAACTATTGCGCCACAGTAGCGTAACTTTGGTGGCGCAGCAGCGCTACGCCACCTCCATGCTGTGGGGTATCTTCAACATGACGCATCTGTGAAATGTGTCATATTGTAAGGCCCTGCACCGCAGTTGTGCATTCCTGCACAGGGGGGGCCTTCCAGCACACAAACACCTCCGAACAGTGGCAGTGTGAAATTTACCAATTTACACTCAGTCATTTTCATGGCCATGCTGCGTCACAACCCTGCGCCTGCTTGTAGGAGGCCTAAGAATTGATGCAGCATGTTAGGCATCGGATCGCCGCTTGCCTTGCTGGAGCTGCATTGCACTTGCGACCCAACTCCAGTGGTGCTTCACCTTTATGACAGCATATGCCTCACGCTTCTGTCTATACTTGGCCCACAGCGCACAGCTTTGTAAATGCGGCACATCCATGATGGCGCAAGGGATGTCTGCTGTGAGGCACAATTACTGGGGCATCCCTGCTGCTATGCAGAGATTCAACTGTTATTGTGAACCTGACCCATGGTGCATGAATCTCCCATGACATCATCACTCACATTCTGTGCACATCATCCGTGGGGGAGTCAAATCTGTAGTGGGCATAGGCAGAGTATGCAACCTTTTGTGATTTGGTGACCCATCCTTATGAGGTCCAGGTATGTCTCTCAGGACATGTATTGTTTGTGATCAGCGTGAATAGTTTGTTTTAGGGCTGTCCACTACGCTGCTTGCTGACATGGGCACATGACCTGAGGCACAATCCACCTTTTGACTTCTGTCAGCAGCTGTGACTTGCATGCAGTTAGTGTGGTTTGCAAAGTCGTCTCAGGGTGGCATTTATGGACACTGTTGTGTCTGTCCACATTTCATCATTGACAACAGACAGCAAACCACATGTTGGCCGTGACACTACAGGTTGCTCATGCAAAATACGTGGCAACGAGTTGATCACGGACTTGCATGCCCTGACGTCGGTCATGTGCAATAGCCCGGTCTCCCACATTCAGAGCTAGTCGAGGTTCGAGAGGCATGTTTAAGCCATGCATTAGAGCAATGTTGTGCAAAACACAACAGGCTAGTATGATCTTGCACACGACTACTGGGGAGTACAGAAGCACACCCCCTGTACGGTCGAGACATCTGAATCGCGACTTCAACAGTCCAAAAGTGCGCTCGATGATGGCTCGAGTACGTATGTGTGCCCTATTGTACCTACGCTGAGGTACAGTGTTAGCACGCCTGTAAGGGGTGAGGAGATGTGGAGAGAGTGCATACCCAGCATCACCTGAGGAGGGAAGAAAGGGCAGTTGTTAACATTTCACTCTTTGACTTTCACAGGACATGATCTATACGTTCATACATGCAGTGTCTGTTGGGCCATGTTTCTTATTGTACAATCATTACTATTGGGGGGCATTCAGACATTTCAATGACGCATATCACTCATTTTCAGTGCTTGGTACTTACCCAGTAGCCACATGTTACCAAATTCTCCAGCAGCCATACGCCGAGCAAGAGGTGACATGCGGAATATGAAGCTGTCATGTGTACTGCCTGGGAACACTGCATGCACATTGATGAACCTTCCACTGGCATCACAGACAGCTTGTACATTGATGGAATACCATCTGTGTCTGTTGCAGAAGATGTGTGCAATGTGGCGGGGTGGCTGAAGGGCCACATGGGTGCAATCGATTGCACCTAGCACACGTGGGAATTGTGCACAGAGATAAAAATCTCTTGCTGTCCTTTGTCTCATGGCCAAAGTATATGGCATTTTGATGTAGTTGGGGGCTCTATTAGTGATGCATCTCAGTACCTGATGCAGGCACCGCGACTGGCTCGCCTGGGAAATGCCCACATGGTCACTGGTGACCCTTTGGAAGGACCCAGTAGCAAAGAAGTGGAGGGCAGAAAGGATTTTGAGGTATGCTGGTATTGCATGTGAGCAGCAGGTCACAGAGTCAAGTTCCTGCTCCCACTCACATATCAATTCCAAGATGACTTCAGGTGGGAAACGGTACCTGGCCCTTACATCGTGGCTGGACATTCCAAATATGTTGACCCTCTGCCTGTAGATCCTCTCTGCTCTTCTCCTCCTCCGCAAGTCGTTTTGCCGCCTGGCAAGGGGTAGTGCTACAAACACGTTCAGTGACATCCTGAAAAGGGATTGTTTGTGTCTGCTCTGCTTTTATACATGCTGCAGGGCTGGGATTGGCTGCTGTGTGTCAGCTGATCCATGTTTGGGGATGGGTGGACCGTGGCCAGGTGTTTCCCCTTAGCTAACATGCCCAACGGCCTAAAAGCGTAATTTACGCCCCGTAATCGTAAAATACGCCCCGTAATCGTAATATACGCCCCGTAATCGTATATTACGGCACAGTGCCGTAAATTACGATTTTGAGCCGTAAATTACTCCCCGGCGGCGGACGTAAAGTTAGTTGTCTTAAATCCAATCTGTGAATACCGAAAGTAGTAAGTTTACTCTGTGAATCCCGAAAGTAGTACGTTTATTCTGTGAATTCCAAAAGTAGTAAGTGCATTCTGTGAATACCAAATTGTAGTAAGTTTAGGATTTTGTCTTAAATTCATTCTGTGAATCGGGCCCATAATGTCTGCCTGCATAACTTTTTGTACCTTCAGGGTTGAAGTTGGAACTCCATATTTCAACATCACCTCCAGCAACCGGTCTGTGTATCTAAAATAGGCACTCCCATCACTAATGTATACACCTTTTTTATGCATGTTTTTTTACGAAGCAAAAAGGGGGTCACCTTATGCTTGTCTTTTTTTTACATAATTATTGATGCAGGATATTTGAACATCACAACTTGTCAAAATGTATATGCAGATTCTCACTGCTGCTTTTCTTCTTACTTCTTAGGTGACTGGAAACATACAGTCATTTCTCCTTGTAGCCGTATCTTAGCTGTGATGCTTATGAACAGTACATACAGTACAGAATGGACATTTTCCTTCTCTGTCATGTTGGTGTAAATCAATAAAATATGGCAATCCAAGCATTTATTTATTATATGCAAATTAGTCTGCTGTCTAGGCCCTGTACTTGCACTATGCACTTCATTCACTTTATATACAGAAGCAATATAACTATGCTAGATTGTATGATATTAAATGTAACACAAAATACATATATAAGACTGGCCACTAATGTCATCTGTCTTTTGCATGGACCATCATGATTGGCAATCATTTGCCTCCGTCTTGCATGCATACTGATATAATTATAATTAGGGCTCCCACTTTTTAATTTTTTAGTGATTTTTACAGATAAGTACAGACAGAAAACGATGTATTTTTCTGTCTGTATTTATTTCTAAATAAGGAAAAATACTGAAAATTGTTCTCCTTTGGATGATTCTCACTAGTATTTGTCACAAGTGCAAGGTCAGGAGTTGTGCAGATTGACAGGTAGGTAATAAAAAAAGAAAAAAAAAGAAATGTCCTAAAGAATCTAAAATACATGTGGATTTTCAGCTGTGTACGCTATTCTATTAATGCAAATGTTTTCACATGACTGTACTGCACTGTATATATAAAACCTGTTTGGCATTTCAATGTGATTTTATATTTATCAGTTAAATAAATGCAGAAATATACTCATTGCAGCTTCATTTATACACCAAACACAAAATATACAGAAAAAAATTAACACAAAATAGATATGGATGAATAAGGATGGACATGTCAAAAACATAAATACCATAAAACCGGAAGCCCTAATTATAACTCACTGTTTAGATCTTCATAAACAAGTGTCTTTAGTGCAAAGTGTCTATTCGCTTAGGGCAAGGATGTGGCTCTGCGTGCAAGAAAAAGTTCCCCATGGGGCTTTCAGCTTAGCATTAACCCTTTCCATGCTGATGACGGAACCGCTCCGTCATCAGCTGCGGTTGGTCTGTGCTGATGACGGAGCGGTTCCGTCATGGCCCGGCCGCCGCACGTGCGCGGTGCTGATTTTGCGCCTGCGCGGCGCGTTCTATTGAACAGGCGGGGCCATGACAGAACCGCTCCGTCATGAGCACAGCCCAACCGCGGCTGAAGACGGAGCGGTTCCGTCATCAGCATGCGGCCGCTGCGCGGCCGCCCCGCCCCTTAGCGCTGCGGTGGAATAGCCGCCGCAGCGATGCGGTTAATAAGTGTTTCAGACCATCATTTCTTCATGGAGTTATTTCTCAGTGAATCATTCGAGCGCTGAATCCTGTTCTTAATGCTCTTCTTTGTGAAGAGCAATTCTCAGATCTGAAACTCTTAGATGCATTACAATTTCTCCCTAGTATTTGTAATTTATGGGTTGCTCATAACTCAGCAGCTTCATCTTTTGATTCACAATTGGAACACCTCTTCAGTCAATTAAGAGCATTCATATCTTCACTATTAACACTGCAGCTAGTGCTCCACCTCCCACTAGTATGCCTGGAGCCAATTCAGATTTACAAAATAAAAAAAACTAGATTTAAAGTACCCTACGGTTTGCAAGTGTATTGAAAGACGTTTCATATTCCTTTAACCGCATGTTTTTTTTCAGTAAAATTAATCCTCTTGTGTTTGATGGGTGAAAAATTGTTTCCAGAGCATCAATAGGCTGTTGGCGACATCTGCTCCATTTCCATTGTACTGTGTGCTTGCTGTTTGTAAGGCATAATTGTCATTTACATATTTCAATATTATAACCTTCTGTATTAGTGCAGCAACACTAGCTTGTTTGTCAACGCTTTCACGAGAGAGCTGTTACTAGACTCCCACTGTAGCTACGTGGTTTCCTCCTGGGGTGGCGGAAATAATTCATCTCCACAGCATTCAGTTGGTTCTTTCACTTTGAGTAAGCATGTACTAGTAACCCTTCTACACCGACCAGCATGCTTTAAAAAACATATGAGCCGTTTCTCATCATTGTGAATTCTTAAGCAATTGCTTACTTTGGAGACACCATCAGTGTACATTTATCCCTTAAATCAGTAGAACTGAATTTACGGCGAAGAGTGACTTATTTTATTGAGAATTCCTCGAAAGGCTAGAACAATGGGTTTCACTTAAACATATAAGTTGGTCTTCTGGAAAATTGACCAATTCATTATACTACACTAATATTTTAATTAATTAATAGCCCCCAGAGCATAAGACATTTATCTGCAATGTAATAAACCCATCAGTTAGTCAGGTAATATTTGGTTTTCCATGCGGGGTGTACTGGGATAATTCAGGTCTGAAACTTAAATCAGCTGAATGTTTCTACATCTACAAAACTTTGTGGTGTTCATTCATAGGTGAGTTGGGGCTCGATGTGTGTGGGGGAGAGGGGTAGGTGATGTTAATGTGATTGTTATTGAGTACAATGCCATACAGATTACCTCACTCATAAACAAGCATTTACAATGCAATGGTTTTGCCTTTGTTAAAGTTTGAGCTATTGGCATTGCTCTTGACATTATTTTTATTTATGTTTTTTTTAACATAAATAAATGGCATTGTCATTTACAATGCCACTAGCTTTATCTCTCGCAAATGACACACACAAACACCCACAGAGAGCCCCCCAACACACACTCAGAGGCCCCCCCACACACACACCCACACAGAGCCCCACACACACAGCCACACAAAGCCCCCCCACACACACCCACACAGAGCCCCCCCACACACTGCGAGCCCCACACACTGCGAGCCCCCCCACACACTGCGAGCCCTCCCCACACACTGAGAGCCCCCCCCACACACTGAGAGCCCCCCCCACACACTGAGATGGCCCACAGATGCACTTGCATGGAGCACTCAATAGGAAAAGCAAAAGAAGTACCTTCAGAGTGATAGCCAGCGGAAGTACAACGGCCAGTAGGCAGTGATCAGAAGCAGTACTTGGGCCAAGCTCCACTGTATGGACAGGCAAAGCAAAGCAGGCAGGCATGCAAAGTCGACATGGTGACCAATCAGAAGCATGTAAATTAGAGTGAAGTTGGTATCAATGAATGGCATCTACAGGTATGTTTTGGGCAGGTTCCAATCCCCTTAACGATTTTTTTTTAATACAAGAGATTTCGCAAGCACAATGGAAGCGCTGTGCACGTGAAACTTAAAAAGGAGTACTCATGCCAGAAGGGGAAGTTCTACCAGAATGTTTCCCACCAGTGGGAAGCATAAGAAACCCAAAAGCACTGAAAGCGCCTTTCCCTTCTCCTCATCACTGATGCCTCTCTTCCTATGCCCTTTTGTGCAAGTTCTTCCCTGCAGGCACTCCTGCTTGGTCCATTAATTTACCTTCGCTGGCTCGGTCCTGCATCGTTGGTCTGCGTTGTCCTTTCTGCAACAGGAAGCAGCCGCAGGCAGCCTCCCTCCCCTCCTCTAAGCCAATCACAATTCTACAATGGCAGGGTTGTGATTGGCTGGGACACCGACCACACAGGCGTCTATGGGGAGGCCGTTTTCTCCACGTAGGCTGTAGCCTACATGGAGAAAAGGGAGAGTGCGTATGACTGGTTTGGTCGGCCCTGGTGCCGACTAGGCAGTGCCCTCAGAGTGGGCAAGCCACACTTCCCCTGCCCTACAGCAGGACTGCCCACCTGTCCGCCCCCAACCAAACTCTTCTGCTTTCTTGCAGCGCGAGAAGCAGAAACATAAAATGGTATTTATAATGTCCTGTCCTGGTGGGGGCTGTGCCTAATCCTTGCCAGAATGATCGTGAAATACTTGCCCTGCTGCATTCCTCCTTCCAGATCACAGGTTCCTGCCACGGCTGCTGGCATGAGAGGGCCCATCTTTCTACAGAGACGTTTTTTTTGTTTTTGCAGATTTATATAGCGCGGACTTGACCCGAAAGTATTGGAACGCTTTACATGAGCACCAGTTACGTTGCACAAGGACACATTCATTTTTTTTTGGGTAGATTTGCCCAGAATCACAGGATGTGGAGTCGACCCCGAGGCTGGAACCTTGGTTTCCCAGCTCCAAAGTTGGCAGTCTAGCCGTCAGACCACATCCTCTCGCCCTGAGGGGGATCAGAACCCGAAGAGTTCTCCCTGGTGGGCGGACATCTTATCGTTTGTAATAAGAGTTTGCGCCCTCCACCCCCAGCCCTGATTGTGGACCTGTTTTTTTTGCAGCAGGGTGTACAGGGTCGAAGTAGGGGCTAAGCAGCCTCGGATTGGTAAGGCAGGCACTCGGGCAATGCCCGAGGGGCTGGTGTCTGGGTTCTGCTGTGGGCTGCTTTTTTGAGCAGTCTGGGGCCGATTTGGGCGGTGCCTCTATTTTCGGAACACAGCCAGCGGCCCAGTGGGTGGCTGAGGGGCCTTTCTGCAGGCAGATGGGCGCTCATTTCCCTCCTCCCCCCTCCCCCGCCCCCACCAACACCGCCGGTCCCCCACCTCCGGTTTAGCAACAGGCAGCGGTATCACTCCCTTTGTCTCGCTGGCCGGCCCATTAATGTATGCACATACTAAGCAGAGCAGGGGGCCTCAGTAGAAGTGGCCTCACTTGTTTTCAGATGTGTTTCACTAGTGTAAACTAATGGGTGCATTTTTTTAAGCCCCCCCCCTCCTTTTTAATGCAATTGCGCTGAAGCAGTGATTTGAGGAAAGGCATTATGCAAATGGGGGGCGATTTTTGGTTTCTTTGTGTGCCCGGGCCGACTTTCAATCCCAATCCGACCCTGGGGCTAAACTGAGCAGATCACCTCATGTCACCATCAGTGTTCCAGCCCTTTTCTTTCACAAAACATTGTTTCCAGGTGCGGAGACAACTGTTAGACTAGAAATAAATACTACAACTCCCAGAATGCATTAGGCTGTTAAATCCGAGATAGCGTGCTGGAGTCACCCGGTAACCTTAGGGGGGCGCTAATGGTCAGGCACACGCACACATTTGCTATGCACTTTGATACATTGCTAAAGGGGTAGGTGCGGAGGCCGCACGGAGAGGCCCAGGCGGGGACCCCTGGGGAGCCCTTGTGCCAATAGACCCTCGGGGACCCCCAAACACTTGGCACGTGCTTGGAGGCTGCTGTGACAAAGGCAGTGACTTTCAGCGCCACAATAGATATTCATCATCAAAGCGGGGGCTCCATGAACCGGCCACACCAGCCCACCTCTCACGTTAGTATCTCGCGCGGGGGGGGGCGAGGGGGGCTACTAGAATGTCCCGTGTCGTGTCAGGCACTTACAGGGGTGTTTACAGCTCCTTTGACTTCAGTCGGAGAGGCAGGTCTGTGGAAGCGAACTGCATGATGGGGCTATGGGAAGAGCTACAAGAGAGCACAGGGGAGAAGGGGAGAGGGGAGGGGGAGGGAGGAGGGGGTGGAAGGTGAGCATTAAGGTTGTGACAGATACGCATGTGGATGGAGAGAAAGGGGGTCGATAGACGGATGAATGGAAAGAGGACAGACTGAAGGGATGGATGAGAGAAGGATGCGCGATAGATGTGTGGGTGGATGGAGAGAAGGATAAGAGGTAGATGGGTCAGCGCCTTGAAACCCTCACGGGTGAGTAGCCGAGCTACACAAAAGCATGATTGATTGATTGAGGGTAGGTGGGTAGGTGGTGAAGGGAAGCAGGGACGGAGAGGAGGATGAGAGGTAGAGGGTAGGTGGATGGAGGGAAGCATGGATGGAGAGGTAGGGGGTAGGTGGATGGAGGAAAGCATGGGCGGAGAGGATGATAAGAGGTAGAGAGGTAGGTGGATGGAGGGAAGCGAGGACGGAGAGGTAGGGGGTAGGTGGATGGAGGGAAGCATGGAAGGAGAGGGGGGTGAGAAGTAGGGGGTAATTGGATGGAAGGAAGCATGGACGAAGAAGAGGATGAGAGGTAGGGGGTAGGTGGATGGAGGGAAGCGAGGACGGAGAGGTGGGGTAGGTGGATGGAGGGAAGCATGGAAGGAGAGGGGGATGAAAAGTAGGGGGTAAGTGGATGGAGGGAAGCATGGATGGAGAGGGGGATGAAAAGTAGGGGGTAAGTGGATGGAGGGAAGCATGGACGGAGAAGAGGATGAGAGGTAGGGGTTGGGTGGATGGAGAAAAGCATGAACGGAGAGGAGGATAAGAGGTAGAGTGGTAGGTGGATGGAGGAAAGCATGGACGGAGAGGAGGATAAGAGGTAGAGGGGTAGGTGGATGGAGGGAAGCATGGACGGAGAGGAGAAAGAGAGGTAGGGGTAGGTGGACGGAGGGAAGCATGGATGGAGAGGAGGAAAGAGATAGGGGTAGGTGGATGGAAGGAAGCATGGATGGGGTGGAGGATAAGAGAGAGAGGTAGGTGGATGGTGGGAAGCATGGTCGGAGAGGAGGATGAGAGGCAGAGGGGTAGATGGACGGAGGGAAGCATGGATGGAGAGGATGAGATGAGGTAGGTGGATGGAGGGAAGCATGGATGGAGAGGAGGATAAGAGGTAGAGAGGTAGGTGGATGATGGGAAGCATAGATGGAGAGGAGGATAAGAGGTAGGTGGATGGAGTGAAGCAGGGATGGAGAGGAAGATAAGAGGTAGAGGGGTAGGATGGCTGGGTAGAGAAGTGATGGATGCCTGTGAGAAGGACGGATATGGAGAAGGAAGGGGAGCAGGTCAGATGATGGAGGGAAGGAAAGAAGGGAGGAGAGACGGGCGGATGGAGAAAAGGAAGGATGGGTTAGTTATGGATGGAAGGAAGGAGGGGAGAAGACAGGCACAGAATAATAGAAGGAAAGAAGGATGCACGGGTGGAAGAGGACTGAAAGAAACCGGAGAGAAAGAAAAATGGAAGGGTGGATGGAAAAAGACAAGAATCGAGAACTGGAAGGAAAGACGGCCCCACACCCTGCTCCCCGGACGAGTGTCGACCCCACCCGCCGGTTCGGTGTCACATCGGGTACATTCCAAGTGGGGAGCATTTTAATTGCCTTGTGACGCCCCTCAAGAAAACTAAACCCACAAGCGCCAGAATGCAAAGATGGTTCTATTGCTTGGAGAACTCCCTGGGCGCGAGGAGGCTAAAGTGGGTGCATAGTACCCCCCGCCCTGCTTACCCGGTGGCAGCCTCTGCGCTGAGCCCTCCTGCTCCCAGTACCACCTGAGCTGGGCTGCCCGGGTGGACAGACTGCCCTCCTCCAGCAGGTCGTCCATCGGCGCGCACGCGTCCATCCCGGGCCCTGGCACCGTCCGCGCGCCCGGGGGATCCGACTCCTCTTCCCACCGCCTCTGCCGGGAAATGCCGCCCCCTCAGAGAAAGTGAAAGCACCCGCGGCCGAGTGGGCTGAGTATCGGTGGCCCACGCGCACATGCCAACCCTGAAAAGCCCGGGCTAATTTTAGAAGTGGGCTTGCGGTTAATTGTCACGGCTTCCCCAGAAGACAAAGGAGAGCGTGTGATCTTGTGCATCGTCCTGCAGCGCTGCACGAAAGTTGCGTGCAAAGCAGTGCACAACAAGAGTTTTTCAGTGAGAAGGGAGAAACAGCAGGCTGGAGCAGGAGGGGGTGGTTCCCACCGGACCACAGTTCATTTATCTGTAATGTCAAGAAATAGACTAAACAGCATTTTATCTTGACGTGTTCCAGTGGCTAAATTAGCAGCTCAAAACCCAGTGTAATGGGAGGAATACTTGCAAATAGTCTAGGCGCGGACAAACGCTCGGGGACCGGAGGACATGGACTCAAGAAAACAAACCCAAACGAAACTCCACCCACCGCACATTTACCAACTCCGACGGCTGCAGCAGTGTAATCCGGCCCGGTAGAGGAGAGGCCGCCTCCAAGACGAACGGAACCACGCCCAGGGAAAAAAACGCGGGAACGCCCCCGAATCTGGTCCGGCCTTGACGGACAGATCCGGCTCCCAATGGCTAGCCTCCATTTATGGAGCTAGCTAATGGGAGCCGGGGGCGGGTCATCGATCTGACATAAGACTCATAAGGTTTTTTTAGCGCATGCGCACTACGTGCGCACTTGCAGGCAAAACCTAAAAATGGCCTGCAATGCCAGAAGAGATAAAGCAAAATGAGGGACCATCCCAGTCCACCACGTACCACAATGTGACATCTACATACAAACTAAATCTAGCCTGGAACTGTACATGGTATAAATGACCATCATAAAACCCGACAAATTCTAGTCTATCTTATGGGATGTGCCATAGATATTGCGTTAATACAGGAAACCTACCTTTCAACATCATAGGAGAACAGGATTGGTAGTAGCTGGAGTACCAGCTGCTACTTTTCCTCGTTCTCAACTTAACTCTAAAGGGGTGGCCATAACGATCAGAGGATAGGTGGAGTTCAGACTTCTACACATGTAGTGGGACATAAACGGGGGCTTTCTCCTGTCCAGGGAATGATTGGCTCAGAATGTGTCACCATAATAAATGTATATACAACTCTGATGACCCTGTTTTCTTTGCTGAAGCCCTGACTGCCCTAATGGCGTCCAACCCGTGGACCATACTTTGGACTGGCAATTTTAATACCAGCCTGTCCTCTGCAGTGGACAACACAATGCTAAATTATTTCATACCATGCAAAAACTTGGCTTGGCTGATAATTTCAGTGTAACCCATCCTACAACTAGGGAGGTTTTCTTTTTGATCCAGGAGTGCACAACTCGTCTTTTAGATTAGATTACTGTTTGGGAACACAGGATACAGTTGGATGAGTAGACCCTTTTTTTACACAATTTATTGGACCACTCACCAGTCCTGCTCACATTTAACATACCTGCTTACACATTACCACATATACTGTGGAGGTTGGGTAAGGGGTGGTGTTCTGCTCTAAGATTCAGTAGCAGCATATGCCACCTTATGGGAAGCTTTCAAGATCATCATTGGAGGAAGTGTATCTCTAAGAGTCATAGGGGGATATTCACAAGAACATGTGCTAAACATCACCAAAAAATGCAAACGCAACTTTACACATTGCAGCCTATTGCGGGAAAATAACCCAGTGTCAACATGGAATTCACAACACGGCGGTACCATGCGATAGTCCGCCGAAAACGCGGCAAATGTCCGTGGTACAACCACCGCGACGGAGATAAAAACACAAACCCCAACGCGTAAAATGAAGTGATGTACCCAACACGATAGGAAAATAGTGACAACCAGCGAGAGGCCAGCAATACCCAGGCGCAATGCGTGAAAAAGCACAAGAACGGCATATGGAAAAGCCACTAAAAACGACATCAACTGCAGAGTACCACAGATGCACAACATGGCAAATCACATCTGCCACATCAAGAAACTGTGACATGACAATGTACAAGTACAACCTGTAACCTGCAAATACGTTTTATTCACACATGCTGTGCTTTTGGACATTTTGTACTGTCCCATGATTGCCAGGGATGGCCACAATGTCACGTGCTCATGAGTAGTAATTGTCAATGATGGTGTTCCTATGGGCCATTCCTGCTGCAGCTGCAATGGGATGTTGGCCACCTGCCCCATCATCCCCATCATCATCCGGTACCTCTGGAACTGGGATCCATGGGGCATTGGTGCATTGGGGCATTGGTGCGTACTCAGATGTTGTGCAACACACAACATACAAAGACCATCTTGCCCACGATGTCCAGGGTTAGTGCACAGCGGCCGACACGGGCGCACCGCCATGGGATGCTGACCTGCGTGTGACTTAGGTAGGGTCATGAGGGCAGAGCAGGGTCTCGTATGAGTCATAGGTGCCTTCCGCGGAGTGTCTCGATGGAGAATGGGAGGTCTACCCCCAGGGCATGATGCAGAGGGCACATGCCAGCTGTGTCTGGCAACATGGCAGATATGAATGCCACATACTCATGCCAGACACCAAGTCCGTACCTGCCCATTGCTGATGACAACCCCCAGGCCACAGGCTCAGACACCAATGATGTTCCGCCGGAGGCTGACAGTCACTCACGGCGCACAGGGTTAGTGGCACCATGTGTCGATGGCTTGCGTTGAACAGGGTTAGTGGCACCATGTGTCGCCTGCTTGCGTTGAACAGGGTTAGTGGCACCATGTGTCGCAGGCTTGCCACATGGAATTATGCCTCACTGATCAAAGGGAATCTGGTGCTGTGGCCGCTGCCACGGACTTGGGGGTCACTGCCATTCAGGACTCAGGACACAGTTCCACATGCGGGACCTACTGGGACAAAGAGGACGATGGTGGAGTATGTCAATGAGGAAGGATTAATGTGGGCCAGCGTCGTGGGGGCCATCGATGGTCGGTGGAGGCTGCAGAGGTCGAGGGAGTGGGGTTTGGAGCTTGCACCGGCACGTGGCGGACACTCTTTGACACACGATGGTGTCGGCAGGTAAGCAGTGTGGCCTTGGGACGCTGGGGCAGGCAGGACTGATCTGAATATCAGCATCTTGGGGGGCAGCAAGCGCACAGGGTCGCAGGCCCCGCTGCTCACGGCGTCGGCCTCGTGGCGGACTGCGAGGCACCGCCCTGTCAGTGACGTTTGCCTTTCCGGGCGAGAACCATGCTCTGTGCCACAGGGTTTTTGTCCACACCCCTGCTCAGCCCTGGCGTACTCAGGGCCAACCCACTAAGCTCACGCGCACAGGGGGGGACGCAGTGAGCGACATTTCCACTATCTGACCCACCGCCTGGGGTGACAGGGTTGCGTCCACTGTTCATTACTCTCCAGTCACCAGCAGTTGAGGTCTGCATGGACATATCTGTGGTTTACATACCCATGTCTGTCCTGCACATCCACTCCTCACTTGTCGCTGTGTACATTCCCATTCACATGTCACTTGCATTCTTCGCACATGGCTGCATTCCGTATCTACACACGTTCAGCTGTTGTGTGGCTGTGGTGCCATGATATGGCTGTATTGTGTGCAGGGGTAGCCCAGGATCACCATGGAGTAGTGTTGTCGTGTCTGGTAGGTGGGCATGTTGATTGACATGTTGTATGTGGTTTGGTCATGTGTGCATTCCCACAGTTGTGCGTTGTGTGATGGTGGCTTTGAGGTGCGTGGTGTGTTGATTTGGCACTTACCAACGAGCAGTCCATTTCCATATGTGCCATCCTGGAAGCGCTGGTTGATGATGGACTGTCGGAATATGTAGGAATCGTGCACACTGCCGGGGTAGTTTGCGACGACATTGGTGAACATTTCCCGGTGGTCCACTTTTGCCTGCACATTGATGGAATGTGTGTGCTTTCTGTTGTGGTAGTGGTGTGCACTAGCCGCAGTGGGCACAAGTGGGACATGTGGGCAGTCTATTGCCCCCAACACCTTCTTCTGGTTAAGAACTCCACCCTCAACTTTGACCCAGTGATTGAAGAAAGAATTACCTTTGGTTCATGGTGAGGCCTAAATATCAATTAGTTCAAGTCAGTATTAGTCCCGCTAACAAAGGCTACGAAGGCACCAATCAATCAATACCTACTAAAATAACAGGCAGATCTCATCTGGTACATAGGTATTCAATATGAGTACAACTCGGACACTCTGATGAAAGAAAAGTATGGAAAGTGTATAATCAATCTCTCCAAATCAGTGATGGTTTGGACTGCTACCTCTGTCAGTAGTGGGGAAGCTGGCACTAATGAAGATGGCTGTTCTGCCTAAACTCTTGTACTTGTTTTAAGGGTGGAGTTCTTAACCAGAAGAAGAATATCATCAGGATACCATGTCAAAATAAGCCTACTTGAATCAAACTCTATTCCTCTCTGATGGTGGAACTCATGTAGCATACATGCTAATGCTTCCACCACCGTAGCGAAAAAACATTGCAAACAGCGAGCACCCTTGTTTAGTGTCCATCTGTACTGACTGGGAAAATGGTCCCAATGGCACTTCACTGGGCCTTTTGTATCCAATTAAGCCCTCTGATGTTCAAACTGATCTGGGCTGCAAGCAGCCTAGGATTGCCTGGCACAAGTCACAGATGCCGTATGAGATGGGCGGCTTCACCTTGGCTAACTTTGAGATTTACTGTTTGACAGCACTGGCCCAATACACACATTATTGGTCCCATCTGGCCCGAACTCCCCCACACCTAAACTAAGAAGCAGATCTCTTCACTCCCAACCCCTAATGGAATGCTTTGTTCGCACAAACCCTTCATCCCACTACAGACATTAGAATTCACCAGATGGGTTTGGCATAGGCTGGCAACCCCGACAAACACGCGTTAAACCCAAACATCACTGACCCATTACACAAAGCAGCCAGTCACATCAGAGCCTGGGGTACATAAATACAAAATGAGGGATAACTTAAAATCATTTTGGAATATATTTCCAGCTGGTCACTTCCTAACATACCCAGAATTCCTTGGTGACAATCCAAGCACTTGAATTGATTCCCTTGTTTATCACTGCCGAGAGGATCCTTGAAAGAGCTGTTCCCTACACTGTCAGATGAGCCCCTGAGTTGGCTTTGCTTACACTTATTATTATTAACACGAGTAAAGCTCAGCTGGCTACTAGGATGCATAGCTGTGCTCTAAACACATTGGCGATGTAATGACATTGACGCTGACTTACAGCACATGTTATGGTCCTGCTCCCCTATCCAAACTTATTGTTTGAAGGTGTGGGAGACAGTACAGGACATCACTGGGATTGAAGCTCAGGTCTCCCCCTTGATGATGATTCTAGTATATGTAAAATACATTCTCAAAGCATCCCCAAAGAAAGTGGCGATTAAACCCGTACCGAGGGAAAGAAAGGTCAATCTGGTATGGCTGTACAAGGTTGAACTCACTTATGTTGGCTGGTTGGAGGATATACCAACTTGTAGTTAAATTTCGATGCATATGGTCAATCAATCAGGGTTTGTAAAGCGCACTACCCACCCGCGAGGGTCTCAAGGTACTGAGGGACAGGGGGGGTGAGTTCATGCCATGCACCTCACGCCTTAGAGGCATATGGGCATCTCTATGAGCTTATCTTGCTGGTCTTGTGACATGACTTTGTTGCTTGAAGCTTGGGCTGTTATACTTTGTCATGTATAGACTTTATGGTTGGAGAAACTAGGCCTTAACTATTTCATATTGTCCTGTGTATGCTGTTTACTGCTGGACAAATGCTATGAAGCTCATTGTGAAATGAGATGCACCTGTGTCATGTTATGTGCTACATGTGTTAGTGCTGAAAAATTGAAATTGAAAAAGATTTATATTCCTTGAGGATCATTCATGCCATAATATTCCAATATTATGGCTTCGTTGACAGGGTTCCCTGGCACTCTGTGTGATTTGAGCACCTGTAAAGAAGATTGGAATGTAAATATTAATTTGTACTCCTCCTGTTCGTTATTATTGCTTTCTAATATGTATTTTACAATTTTAAAAGCAGATTATGGCAACTCTGAAATTCAAGATATTCTGTCTTTCAGCCTCCTGGGGTCTCCATCAGTTATTTGGAGTGTTCCTTCAATGTCCTCAGTGTCTGTCTCCCTAGTCTTTCTGGCTGCTTCCCTTGTGGAATTGTTACTTTGTGCATGAGCGCCATGATTTTCCGTTATATTAATTATCTCTTCAGTCTTTACTTTTGTTGTGGACCCCTCAAAAAAAGCTGTCACATTCATCGGCTCATTGAATGATTCAATATGTACTGTTATTACAGCAAGGAATGTTTTAGACAATGTCTGACACAAGGTGCCAATGCTGTATGTGTTGATATGACTCTTACCATACCCAGTATCCACTCTGTATGTTCGCAGTCGGGCGCCTTCTTTAGCAAATCTTTGATGACTTTCATGGTTGTGCAGCTTTCCAAATGTTCCTTTATCTATTACTTTCTTGAAAGTGCAATTAGCAACCAGAGCATTCATTTTATTTCCGTTTAACTCTCTTCTCCAGTTTGGATAGTGTCAGTTATTTCTAGGAACAATAGGAAGTACTATAATAATATCTGCAAAGCAAAAATATCTTCTTTGTTAAACAGTGGCTTAAAAAAACAAATTCTTTAGCATCATAATGAGAAGGAAAAAGAGTATGTTTCCTGAACCTGCTGTCCTTCCATGAACCACAGCCCCTGTAAAGGAATTGTTTTAGTCCACACCGCAAACACCTGTTTACTATATTGACAATAAATCATTTTGTGTCTAGAAAGAGTCAAATAAGTCAGGGTTATGTAATATTGGTAGAGCAAAAGTTAAATTAAATGAAGCGCCTACAGGTGAATGTGGAAGGGAGGGTCATTAAGTGAATGAAAGAGATGGAAGGGAATAGAGCTGCCAAGTTTGGAACCGAGGAACCAGGTTTGAGTCTCGCCGCTGTCTAACCCTCTGAGAACTGAGTAAATTCATGTAAAGTGCTAAAATACCATCAGCCCGCCGAGTTTGCACTATAGAAAAACTACAGAAAAATGCACGGAGGTAAAAACAAAGCATTAACATAACAATCATTGGTGAAGCCTATAGATCTCGCCTATGTGAGAGCTATTGGCTTTGGCAGCATATTTTAGCCATTACGCACACCAGTGTGGCTGCTGTTCAGCATGCCTAAAAACTATTAATGTGGAGTCAGGTAGATTGGAGTGGAGTAGATTAGGGTAGAGTGGAATAGGGTAGATTGGGGTAAAGTGGAATGGGGTACATTGGCATAGAGTGGAGTGTGTTAGAATGGAGTGGGGTCGATCGGGGTAGATAGCAGTAGATTGGAGTGGGGGAGTTGGGTAGATTAGCGTGGTAGACTGGAGTGGGGTAGATTGAATTGGGGTAGATTGGGCACAGTGGGGTAGATTGGGTGGAGTGGGATAGATTGGAGTGGATTAGATTGGGCTAGATTAGAGTGGGTTCGATTGGAGTGGGGTAGATGGAGTAGATTGTGGTAGAGTGGAGTCTGATATATTGAAATCGATTGGAGTGGAGTGGGGTAGACTGGAGTGGAGTGGGGTAGATTTGATGGATTAAAGTAGGGTACAATGGAATTGAATAGGGATAAATTGGGGTAGTTTGGAGTGGGGTAGATTGGGGTGGAGAAGAGTAGATTGGAGTGGAAAGGAGAGGAGTAGATATGGGTGGAATGGGGTAAAGTGGAGTGGGTAGATTTGACTGGGATATATTGGGTGGATTATGGTTGGGTAGACTGGAGTGAAGTGGGGTAGATTGGGGTGGAGTGAGAGAGATAGGAGTGTGGTAGATTGGACTATGGTAGATTGGGGCAGACTGGAGTGGAGTTGGATAGAGTGGGGTGTTGTAGATTGGGCCGGTTGGGGTAGATTGGAGTGGAGTAGATTGGAGTGGCGTAGAGTGGGATAGATTGGAGTAGGGTAGATTGGGGTGGGTGGATTAGATGGGTAGATTGGAGTAGGGTAGTTTGGGGTGGAATGGGGTAGGATAGATTGGAGTGGGATGTAGTGGGATGGATTGGGGTGGATTGGGGTGGAGTGAGTTAGGTTGGACTGGAGTGGGACAGATTAGTGTGGCATGTAATAGATTAGAATGAACTGTAAAGGGCTAGATTGGGCAGAGTGGAATGGAGTGTGGCAGATTGAGGTAGAGTGGAGTGGGTTAGATTGGGTGGATTGAAGTAAGTAGATTGGAGTGAGGTAGATTGGGGTAGAGTGGAATGGGGTGGAATGGGATAGATTTGAGTGGAGTTGAGATTGGAGAGGGGTGAGATAGATTGTAGAAGTGTTGAATTAAGTGGGATAGATTGGAGTGGAATGTAATGGGGTAGATTAGGGTGGAGTTTAGTGGGGTACATTGGGTGGATTCGAGTAGATTAGATTGAAATAGAGTGGGGGAGATTGGCGTGGGGGTGATTGGAGAGGGGCGATTGGAGTGGGGTAGTTGGGAATGGGGTAGATTGGAGAGACGTGGGATAGGTTGGAGTGAAGTAGAGAGGGGTGGGGTAGATTGCGGTGGGGTGGGGTGGAGTGGGGCAGCTTGGGGTAGACTGGAGTGTAGTAGATTGGAGTGGGAGTGTAGTAGATTGGAGCGGAGTGGTTTGGAGTGAGGTAGATTACGGCGGGCAAGATTTTAGTAGAGTAGATTGGGGTGGAGTGGGGTGGGGTAGATTGAAGTGGGGTGAATTGGGGTGGAGTGGGTTAGATTGGAGTGGACTGGTGTCAATTGGAGTGGAGTGGAGTAGATTTGAGTGGAGTGTGGCAGATTGGAGTGGGGTAAATTGTATTCAAGTGACGTAGATTTGAGTACAGTGGAGAGTAGAGTGGGGTAGATTAGAGTGGAGTAGATTGGGTGGATTGGAGTGTGGTGGATTGGAGTGGGATAGATTGTGGTAGATTAGAGTGGGGTAGATTGTGGTGGAATTGTGTAGATTGAAGTGGAGGGGGTACATTAGAGTGCAGAGGAGTTGGATTGCAGTGGAGTTTGGAGTGGGGTGGGGTGGGGTAGATTAGAGTGGAGACAGAATGATTGGAGTGGAGTGGAGTGGGTGGATTGACTACACTGCAGTGGGGTGGATTGGGGTAGATTAGAGTTGGGTAGATTGGAATGGAGTAGACTTGCGTATATTGGGGCAAATTGGGGAAGATTTGAGTGAACTGCAGTAGATTGAGTGGAGTGGGGTGGAGTGGAGTACACTGAAGTGGAGCGGGGTAGATTGAAGTTAAGTAGTGTGGGGTCGAGTTGAGCGGGGTAGATTGGAGTGGGATAGATTGGATCATAGTGGAGTGGACTGGGGTAGTTTGTAGTGGGGTAGAGAGGGTTAGAGCAGGGCAGATTGAAGTTGTGTAGATTGAAGTGGGGTGGAGTGGGTTGGTAAATTGGGGTGGGGTAGATTGGAGAGGAGTGGGTAGATAGAAGTGGTGTGAAGTGGGATAGATTGTAGTGGAGTAGATTGGGGTAGATTGTAGCAAAGGGAGTGGCATATTGAGGAGTATGCATAGTGTGGTTGTGCACTGCCATTTCAATTGAAATGACAATTGCTTTTGCACAGAAAACCGGTTTTACTGCACACAAATGATGATCACCTAGTGTGTAGATGTGTTTTAATCATCATATTCAAATATTTGTTTCCACCACACTTTAGAACTTGGAAAAAATATGTGCTTCATTTGTACTAATTCTGGTATGTTCTGAAACATCAGCACAGTTCATATTTTTATGTGCTGGAAAAAAACATATCCTCTCCTCTTATATGGATACTCAGGAGAATTGTCACATAAAGTCTCTTACTATGAAGTCAGAAAAAGAAAAGTAAACACCAAGCTCCCTCAAACAGGAGACCTTGATATAAGTACTATGTCTTTGAAGGCTCAGCCAATGTGACAAGATAAGATTAAGCTGTTTACAGAAAGTGAGTATATGGAAGAATACAGTAAGCAAGGTGTGGGCAACGGTAGGGACAAACTCAAGCTGGACAACTTAAAGCAAATAAAGCCAACAAAGAGAAAGCCAGAAAATGTGAGTTACAAACCTCAAAGCCAATGATAAGCAACGGGCGGAAAGCTTTCCAAGGTCAGCTTTCTGAATGTCACCAAGATGTCTGTAGCAAACCAGGCAGTTAGTTCTTCCACTTCTAGTTTTCACCTCAAGGTGAAAGAGGAGTGATTGATAATGCATTTTTATATCTACTTGTAGTAACACATGTTAAATCATTAATGTACCTGCTTAAAGTGCTACCAAAACCTTTGCATTATTGCACACTAGCACATATTTGAAATATTCTGCTAGAGTTGCATTGTATACATTCAGCCTCACTGTTCAAGTATGCATAGCCTTGTTTTGAAGATGGCATAGTCGAGTGAGAATTGCAAATTTGGTGAAGTCAGCTTTCTACTGTGTAGCTCCTTCCCAAGGTCTTCTCACATTCTTTCCACAAAAAGAGCTAGGTATCTGCTCGTTAGTATCTATCTTGAGTTTCAGTTTAATCACATGTTTTCCCCTGCTTGCTGCATTGTATGAAGCGTATAAATGAAGAGTATACATTTACTGAACCTAGGATTGTTAAATCCACTGTTTTTGCTGATTTCTATGTTTTTGCATTTAACAGGTTAGACTTCTACGGGCTTTCCTGAGTGTCTGTTTTCTTTCACAATACATTGAAGCATAGGATTGTAGATATACCAGCATGTTTTATAGTGTTCCTAAGCCCAGCCATCAATCAATGTCAATGCTATCCAGTGATAAGTCCAGGGCGGCCTTGTATATGTCTCCATTGCTTGCCTGGAATCTACCTATCCATTTCGCGAACTCAGGAATCAATGCTCCATGACTATTATTTCAGATCTAAACCTATAACTGGTGCTTTGACTTATCTTCTGAGACAGGTGTCAAGGGTGGTGCATATGGTGTTGCTACTACATTTTGAAGCATTATAATGCTTCCTGCTGCTTGATCTGCACTCGGACCAGGTTGCTCTTCATTTTGAGAGGGTTCTCACTGTGACACAGTTAACCGAGTTTTTCTCGGTTGCACTGGTTGACTATATAACATAGGCCACATGGTACAGCTTCACCGAGTCAATTGATACCTGTCTATTCTTATACTTTCTGGTTAATGATAGTAAGACCACTGCTTTTGTTCCTTTATTTTGGAATAACTGGTATAGGCTCTCAATTGGACCAAATTCTTCTAATTGTTCCAACTTCCCAGGCCTTGGGTAATCTCAGAATGTTAAAAGTTATTTGTGCATTAAATAGGTTGTTTAGCCGAGGTGCACAACTACTTAAGACCCTTGCAGTCAAAAGTTCTTTTTCCACATCCCAATCTATTCCTCAACCTCCTTCCTTCCTCCCCCCCACCCCCGACTTTCTATGGATCTTAGGCGATACACATACTGTCGATTTTCTTGGTACTGCTTTACATTATACTTAGTTTACATTATACTTACTTTCGCTGGTAGTACAGTATTTCGTGCTCTTGATCACGTGTTCTGAGTATTTATATTGCGAACGCATTTCTCCGTTGTGTCCTTACTCATCTGTTTTACTTCTCTTACTCTGCTGTATCAATTTAATCTGTGTAATCAACTGTTTTCTCATGTGCGTCTTGTATTGAATGGATTTTACCTGCATCACATGTATTTCTGAATGTATGCCTCTTGTTTATGTCTAACTAATAAAAAATACTTGAACAAAAAAAAATGGTAATCCAAACACATATTTATTGGTTGCGCAAACAAGTTATTCTGCTTTCTGTAACTTGTACAAGCAATACAAGCTTCATTCATTTTAATTGCAGGAGGAATTTATTGTGCTTGCTCGTGTCACATATAGCCAGGCCTGTATTGCATATAACACGAAAAATACATATAGATACTTTGCCAGGCACATCAGTTGACTGATTGGTGTTGTAGAAAGCAGCACTGTTGGAGCCTGGCCTGAATGTTATGGTCAATTGACATCTCTATAGTTGGAGGCCACATTTCAAATTTCATGGTGGTGGATGCTGGGTGGTTCCATGGTACAGTAGAACAAGAGGTTTGTGATCCCTGAGGTCTCTGAAGTCCCTCCCTTCTAATTCAGGAGGAAGTGGGTGCATGGCCACTAAATTGCCAGTGAATCTCTCTCTACTTGGCAGCATCTCTTCTCTGTGTCCAATAGTGCCCTGCTAGCAAAGGCATCTGTGTTTCACTGATTTCTCTGATGATCCTGTAGTTAGACTGCTCCTAGTCCAACGGGGCTGGCATCCACAATCAATTCTGTTGCTGTGGTGGTATCAAAATTGTTTGTGTTTGTGTCTTTTCTGGGGCGCTCAAAATGTGTTCATCTTTCTGTGGGCCTATGCTGAGGCCTTGGCTTCAAAAGACATAACCAAAGAAGCTAATGTGGTGTTTGAGGAATATGCTTTTTCCTTATGTAATGTAGGCCCTGCTTCCTTCAGACATTGCAATGTGCTCTGCAGAGTCAGGGCACAAATAAGAATGACTTCAAGTATGGTTAGGAATTCCTGTATTGCATTTTGAAAGACCTCAGAGACTAAGGACAGTCTGAAGCTCAATTCCTTGTATCTATGTAGCGCAACGTAAGTAGAGAATGTTGTGATATATCTGTTATCTTTCTAGAGCACCAGCTGATGTAGCTGGTGTTGAGATGTAACTTCCATGTCATTGATGGTTATGGTGATTTACCATTCTCTTCATGTGACATGTTGTTGGTCACCCCAAATTGATGCATATGCGTATTAAGCTGTTTTAGCTTTGTTACCACAACTATTGGAGAGATAAAATTGTAAATTGATACTTGTATGGCGCACTACTCACCCACAAGGGTCTCAAGGCGCTTGTACGAATACCGCTGTGGAACCCATCCTGGCTTTCCCTGTGAGGTGTCCACTCCCGGGCACCCCCAAGGTGGAGGCCAGGCATCCTTAGCGTTGTGGGGGCCGTTGTGGAGATTAAGCAAGTTATTGCCCAGAGTTGCAGAGTGGGACTCCATGATTGGAATAGGCACCGAGGCGAGAATTATCAGGTCCGTGGAATTTTTGAGCCCAAGACCCGCCGAGGCGGGGAATTGAACCCTGGTCCCGGGCTAGACCTCTGCATCAGGGTCTGCCGCTCTAACCATTGAGCCACACTTCTCCAGATATATGGAGAGGGGCCTGTGACTTTCTCAATGACGCCTATGTGCTCAGCTTGGGACCTTAGATGAAATGGTGCACCTGTGTAAAAGATTAATTGACTTATATGTGTGTATGTGCAGTTTCACAGGTTTAGGCTTCAGGTAGCCTTACAGCTAGAAACATTCTTGGTAAGTGTTGATTGTTCTACCAACATTTCCGGTATTGATGCTATGGGTGATGGATATAGTACCCAAGGACTTCTGCTGTGGTACAGCTTATCGGGGTGCCAGTGCCGCTCACTGCTGCAAAGATTTTGGCAACGTTGGATTTGTCTCAGTTTCAGATTTTCAATTCAAATGCCCCAGCCGTTGGCAGCATTGCCACCCCACTGTAATCATAAATGGGCATCTTTTTAAAAGACTGTCAGGGGTGGTATTTACGTTTTTAGAACTGCCTTTTGTCTAGCACATTTACTGATGTCCCAGAGTCTATTAGCAGAATGACCTTCAGTTCTTCAACTTGCATTCCACATTTTGGTGGAGGACGTATCTTCTTGGCTTCTCTGTTGACGCGGACATTAGATAAGTATGTTCCTCGTCTTCTTCCAGGTCATACAACTGGGACCTGTGGCATCCCAAGGGATTGTGGCTCACACTGTGTGCAACACGCTGTCTGCACTGATTTCGCCGCAAGCGAGGACATATCACAGGCAAGACTCCTGCCCCCGAGGCATATCTTGGAGAGTGGTTTCAAGCAGTGCTTAATTTGTAAAATAATGAGTGCTGGTGCCCAAAGCGGTGCTCATATGCCAGCGGCCCATGCCATTACATGTGAGCAGCCGAATACCAAGGCTGCATAGTTCTGAATCCACCTCACGCCTCTTTAATCAACGGTCAGGCCCTCCCTGACGTTTTATCTCACTTTTGCTGATTGCTTCTTTTTTCCTTATTGAGGTTTTTTTCGTGTTCCTCTTCCTCCTATTTTTCCTGTTTGTGTGTTTTCCTCTTCTTACTCTAGGGTAATATCTGATCAGGAAAAATAAGTGCCATTTCCCAAAAGGAGTTCCGGTGCACCCACCAGCAACCACCAGTTTAAATTAAGCACTAGTTTCAATAGCAATGTCCCAAGCACATCCTGCCATGTGCTGTGCAGTCTCCTGCTGGGTGTCTTTCACCTCCACAATACCCACATGTGGATTGGTTGCTCTCGTTTGCAGAAGAAGAGAGAGAAAGAGAGAAAGGTAGAGAGAGATTGGAAAGAAATAGATAGAAAATAAAGATGCAGGAGCGGAGCAGGGTCTGCTTTAAACATTTTTGCCAGGGCTTCTTTAGGCCCCCAGTCCAGCCATAGGTGTGAGAGAAAATGAGCATTTATTATATGATCATATATTGCTGATTCTGCCTGCGTACATATCATAATGGCTATGATCTTTAATAATTCCTCCATTCATTTCGAAATGGACACTATCAAGTGTTAAAGTGGATGGCACCAGGTCCCAGCGCCATGCTGGCCTGGTAAAGAAGACATAAACAGTGCTTTGTAAGAAATTAAGGGCCCGATTCACAAATGTAATCTCAAACAAAATCCTAACTTTACGACTTTCGGTATTCACAAAAGGCATTTAGGAATACCGAAAGTCGCAAAGTCAGGATTTTGTCTCAGATTACTTTTCTGAATCGGGCCCAAAGTGCAGATGCCTAGCACTTTTTAAAGAGCCTGCCACCATCACTGCATGGTTTTGATTCTACCTTATGCCTCTTTCTTGGGCTACCCTACACTTCTTGTCTCTTTGTCTCACTGTAGCGAGTTCTGTGCTACCATGCCTTTTTCAATTGCTACTGTTTTCCTATTTGCCTATTCCTTTCTTCCCTTTTTTTGCCTTCTTTCTCTTGCTCTGGGTTAACGTCATATGATGAAAAATAAGTTGTGGCCACTTTAAATTAAAATCAGCGCCCAGCACCAGCAATAACTGGCACAAATTAGGCATTGGCTGTCAAGCTTCCTGCCCTGGTCTTCCATCCCTTTCTCGCCACACTATGCACTTCTCTAGATTAAGAGTAGAGCTTGCCCGCGACGGGCAACACCGCTACTGGAGAACACACACTGAACAGTACAGGGAATCAGAAAAGGGCTCAGCGACAGGGTCACAAGCTGAGGTGTTTTTTACAAGCACAGAAAGCAAAAAATAGTAGCTCGTCTTTGCTAAACCACATCCCTTTGTTCACAGAAACTGGAACCACTCCCTCAACTGACAACAACTCCTGCTACAGGTGTGCCAACCCTGCCCAAACAATCTTTGAAGGCGCCCCAACGCTTATGTTCATCTACAAACCCAGCTTCAGGGAGGCAGGATGAGGTCACCAGGGGCTGCCGACAGCACTTTGCACAAAGCTATGGTGACTTGGCCAATGTGGTGGTATGGCTAATGTGGTGACATAGCCATTGGACCACAAGTTAAGTAAACTTTGTTCTTAAGAAAGCTACATCGTTCACTGGAAGAGGATATCAGATTGCAAACATTGTTCTCTGTTGAAATGTTGACCACAATGAGCAGTCTATTGGGTTGGCCCTGGCCACTCCGGGGTATGTCGCAGAGTGTAGAGCACGGAAGGTTGTTTAATGCCCATTACTCCTCTGCCCTCCAGATTAGACTCCGGAGCATATTAACGGGCAAGTTGCATAATGGTCTCTCCCTTGGGTTGTTCCTGTACCATTCCTGGTTGGACCCCCAGAGCCCGTACCAAGACTGTTTGTAGTGTGCCCATTCCCATGGGTGGATCCTACTGTGCACGTACAATAGCCGGTTCGATAAAGCCCATTCCGTGACATTGTTCCTCATCTTTTGCTACTTCTTGGTGGTATACAGCCTTTACAACGAAACTTTTACAACGAACTACCATTACAACGCAACTTTTACAACGCAAACCATTACAACGGATAGCGCTGGGGGGCGCTCTAGGATAGGGAATAGGTTTAATGTACTATCCAACACCTTCCCTACTATCCACGGGGACTGGAGTTGGAATAGTAAATTAAACTATTCACTATCCAGCGCCCAAAAGCATTATGCGTTGTAATGGTATGCGTTGTAAAACTTGTGATGTAAAGGTAGGCGTTGTAAAAGTATGCGTTGTAACGTCATACATCCCTTCTTGGTAGACCTCAGAGGGCAGACTGCAGCAGATTGTATAATGCCTGTTTCCATGGATAGCACATCCGATGCTCCTCGTATAGCTCTGCAGAGCACATACAATGGCTGGTTGTATGATTCCCAATCTAAAACATCACTCCTCTTCATTAACTGGTTGGACCCAAGAGTATATTCAGTGGATGCTTACATAATGCCCATTCTAATGGCTTGCTCCTATGCCATTCCTGGGTGGACCTCCGGAGTACAGACCAAGGGTGCATCATAACCTACATCAGACTTGGATGGGCCCATTGTCATTCTATCTGCTGGCTGATTGTCACATTCAAAATTACAATGGTCCAGCCTGTGGAGTTATCAGCCAATATTTGTCTTTCACCAGCACTTAAAAAATAAAGGTCTGGGTGCGGGTTGGGATTCCCTGTACTTTCTTAACTAACATTAACAATACTATTTCCAAGCCTCTGCCTCTAAAGCTACACAGGGAATTTCTAATAAACAAAAGAAGTGCAGATGCCGCTACTATGTTAACCTAAAGACTTATCTCAAAACATCCGAATCAAACGCAATGTTTTTGTGTTTCTTATTTACTTTTATTTGATTGACTTCATCATTTTATATTCTAAACTTTTCTATTTAGTATTTTTCATTTTTTCAATTTTACATTTGTTAAGACCTTATGTACACAACAAAAAAACGAATCACCACAATTACTATTTACAAAAATACATTTAAAAAAATTAATCATTCAGACTTTCAGACATACATCTCTCATACCATTACAAACAACAAAAGATAAAAAATATTAAATAAGCGTTGGGATAGACAATATTCACAACAAAGCCATTACATAATTCATGTTTTCAACAACAAAAACATATTTTAGGTTCCAGTTTTAAGTGACTTTCTGTATTTGGGCTTATAAACTGTCTACGCGTTTCGAACTCGCGTTACTTAGGAGTTCTCATCAGGACCAAAAATCTGTAATAAAAGAAAGAAACCTTTCTTTAGGATATGAAACACTGATAGCTCACTGCTGCCTCCACAAATAACTGGCACCTCCTTATCTTACCTCTTTATCCACAAGAAAAAATGGAGAAAAATGAAGTGACCCCGTCGGATACACCAATCTAGCAAAGGAGAAGTTGACAAAATCATATATCTCTTTCATCTCTCTCAATAGTAAGTAACACAACACCATTTGTGCCCAACTTATAAACTTACTGTGTAATGTACACCACTGTCCTGCTGTCTTTTTAATTTGTATTTGTTGTGCAGAATATATTGCCAGGCATCTCTCTAAAACATAACAGAGGGGACCGTCATTTTCAAGAAGGCGTGAATGCTACATCACAAGGCTCACGAGTGGGCAATGAGCGAGTCGTACCTTAGGTAGAGAAGCTGCGGCGCCTTTGTCGGTGCTTCATACGTCTCCGCCTAGGAGTAACCAACAGAGAACGTTGTTTACAAACGGCATGGTTGTTACGGGGTGGTTTGCTAAGTGGGGGGAGCAACTAAACTTTAAAAGTAAAGGGAGAGGTTTTTTACCTAGTCCGGTCGACCGGTCCATCCCTTAAAAATCATTTAAGGGATGGACACTCACAGAGGATGTGAATAAAGGAACCAACACTCCTGCATAACCTTCTGCCCCCTGCCACCTCAATCTTACCCATTTTGACCAGTGTAGTGCATGTGATATATACCTATGGAGTATTTTTAATCGGACGAGACGCAATCTTGAGGATATTGCCACCTCCCGGGCGATGCAAGTGCCTCCCTCCAGTCCTCCTCCTCTAAGTTCCCGATACCTTCCTGCCAACATTCTCGGAGCCTAAGGAGCGGATCGGGTAGATTGTTGAGAATTTTTTTATAGGTCAGGGAAATGGCTTTACCCTGCAGAAATTCTGCCAGGAGCCTAGCCTCCAACAGTAATGCCCCTGGTATACCCCCCCCGAGACCGCACCTTTGAGGGCATGGCGTATTTGGGTATATCTAAAGAGTTCCTTCTCGGATAGCTCATATCCTTTCTGTAGATACATGAATGGGATCATTTTCACCCTTGCCCACTGATCGTTTACTCTTGAGATGCCAATAGTGTCCCAGTTGTTGAAACCCTGGTAGCGACATAGCTTTCCCAGGCGCCCACCCACCAGAGGGGTGTGGTGAGCGTCATTTTGCTCCCCCATCTCAAATGTTTAGTGACTTTGTGCCAGATGGCAATCGTCCGGGCCGTCAGCCCCATGAGCTTCTGCTTTCTTGGGTTAGTATATAGTGCCTCGTTGTATCCCCCAGCTCTCATTAACCACTCGTCTATACAACACGATGGGTCACTCCGTGCGCAGTGGGCCCATCTATATATGACCACTAATTGAGGAGGCCCAATAATATAAACGAATATTTGGTAATGCGATGCCTCCATTGCACCAGCCTCTAACAAGCTTGTGGGTTGCAATCCGGGGGGCCTTCCTATCCCAGAGTAGATTTCTGACCTCCCGTCTACTGACCTGAAGTATGTTTCGGGGACAGCAGAAGGTGTATTTTGTAAGGCATAGAGGCAACGCGGGAGTGCCATCATTTTGAATAGTGCTGCTCTCCCCAAGAGGGAGAGCGGCAAAGCCAGCCAGTGCGGCACATCCCCCTTCAATCAAGCAAGCGGAGGCCGGAGATTTCGCTTGTTATAGAGGTCTTCCCTTTAGGTGAGATAAATGCCTAGATATGTGAATCCCTCCGTCTCAGTTTTGGCTTCACAACCTGTCGGTAGAGTCGGAGTATAGCCTCGTAAGGGGAACACCACTGACTTGGACTAATTGATCATGTAGCCAGAGTATTGTCCAAAAGTAAGGCATATCTGGAGTATTCTAGCAATGGAGGACCATGGTGACGCAATACATAGCAACACATCACCTGCATAGAGCGAGATTCTGTCTTCTTGTTCTACTGTCCATCTTAATCCACGAATAATTTGATCTCCCTGTATCGAACTCGCTAACGGCTCCAGTATCAAGGCGAACAGGAGTGCCTTGTTCCCCGGTTCAGGGGGAAGGTATTTGATGTTCGCCCATTTACTACTACTTGGGACGACGGTGCAGTATACAGCAACTGAATCCACTCCATGAATTTTACGCTTAGTCCCATTTGTTCTAAGACAGCGAACATATATGGCCATACGACTGTATCGAAGGCCATACGGGTGTTCAGTAACAGAATGGCTGAGTATTCTTGTATGGAGTCCCTTCGACCCAGTACCACATTCAGTCCCCTCAGGTTAAGAGTGTTATTCCATCCCAGCATGAATCTGGATGATGCACAAGCTTGGTCACCTCTGGGATCAATCACCGAGCCACCTTGGCCAAAGTTTTTACCTCTGCATTAAGGAGGGAGATTGGCCTGTAGGAGGAGCACCCCTCTGCTGGTTTACCCTTTTTATGAATGACCACAATGGATGCTGGTCTCAGGTCTCTGGGTATAACACCCACCTGTCTGCTTTCTTCATACATATTGAGGAGATGGAGTGCTACCTTGGTGGCTGTTAACTTGAGGAGCTCAATCGGGATACCATTTGGTCCCATAGCTTTGCCGGATTGTATACTATTTATAGCTCAGACAATTTCCTCTGCTGTTAGGTCTTTTTCGAGCTCTGCTTGTCCTCGTATGAGGGGGTCTGAATCGGGACATCCTTATTAAACCTCTGGACTCTCCAATAGTGCCTGTCACCTACAGGAGTAGAGGCTCATGTAATGAGCCGTGAAGGCCTCTATAATTTCCTGCGGGTCGGACAGCCATCCCCCTCCCGCTGCCCTAATGGTTGTCACCCATCTGTCTGCCTGTTCTTTCTTATTTAGTCAGGTGAATAATTTGCCCGCTCTGTCCCTGATCTCGTAAACTCTATGCTGTATCGTTCGAAGTCTACTTCTCGCTGTTTCTGTCTCTAGGTTTCGGAATTCTTGGCGCTTTACCTCTAATGTGTGTTTGGTGTCTTCATCCAATAGTGAGATCGGGGATTGCTCTAGGGTTTATATGTCCCATTCCTGTGTGTCTAGCTTGGATTTTTCCTCTTTCCCATGACCCACCACGAGGGAAAGTGCATGTCCCTTCACTACCGCCTTATATACTTCCCAAATGATCTGGGGGATTGGACTGACTCCACATTTTCTTTGAAGTAATAGTCAGTGGATTTTATGATATTGGTCTTGATATGCGGGATTTTTAGGTACCAAGGGCTGAACAATATGGATCTCTGTTTGGATTTCCTGCCCAAACTATATTTAGCCCACAATGGTGCGCTATCCGAGATCCCTCTAGCCAAATGTTTGACTTCTGTGAAGTATTGCTTGTCTTCTTCTACAGTAAGGGTGTGGTCAATTCGCAACAGGCTGTTATGTGCCCCGAGTAGAACGTGACCTGTTTTATGCCGCGATGAGTTTCACGCCACACATCAATTAGGCCCAGGGCAGTCATGAACTCAGACGTAGTGTTTCGGGTGCGTGCATTGATTCTTGGCAGGAGTCTGTCCAGCTAGTCATTGAGAGTCATATTTTGGTCCCCTCCTATCACTAGTGTCCCTTCGGGGAACTCTAGAATCATTTTACTCATGTCTGGTAATGCCACATTGTGTAGTGCAGGGGGTATATAGACCAATAAGATGTTGATCCTTTTACCCTCCCAGTGTCCGGTCACTCCTGCAAATGTACCCTGCACATCTGTGTAGCTATCTATCACTGTAAATGGAAATTGTTTACGCACCAATATCCCTACCCCTCTGGATCCTGAGGTGAACCCTGAATGGACAATGAGTTTATAGCTCCATCTGTTAAGCGCCTTCCAGGTGTTCCCCACCAAATGGGTCTCCTTAAGCAGCACTGGATCCAGAGCCTACCTTTTGATGTACGAAAGCACTATCGCTCTTTTGAGCTTATCTCCTAAGCTGTTAACGTTCCAGAAGAGTAGTCGAAAGGACGTCTCTGCCCTCCCCTCCTTCACAGGTGCGCAACCCCCTGAACAATTTCATCTGCCATTTATGTGATGCCTGCCTGAAGATTGACTGGTGGATCTATCCGTTGTGTGAATTTGACTGACTTGTCACGCAATTCTTTGGCGAGCCTCGGTCTATGAAATATCAATGGTGAACCATATTGTTGCTGCGGGGGAATGCTGTAGCTAACATAACAACAACACCCCTGGAAACAAACCGTCCCCCGTCCCTGTATTCCTGCATGACGGTTCCAAAAAGCCCGCCTCCCCCACTTAGCAGACTGCCCGTCGCACACCAATCCCTGTGTTGGAAGAGCTGTGTGCCAGACCCCCCCGCCACCCCTTATTCTTAATTGGACAGTTACAACAAAAGATACATGGATGCAGGTATTTGATGTACTCAGCCATTGCTTCGTCTGCCTTGCACCAGCAGTTCGCCACTGGGACAGTCAATTTGGTCACTGCAAGGAAGCTCAGGGAGTCTCTTGGGCCTCACATCTTTATGTTTGAATGGATTATGCGTGTCCTGTGGGCCCCCAGGAGAGACGACTCACCAATGTAGTCCATGCTGTAGTAGTGGCTCACGAGTACGAGGTTTTTATCTTCTTAATTGTAATCCTGCCATTTCTCTGTTTTCCCAAGTCGTCGTTCTCGTCGGTCTCAGTTTTCTTGATCTCCCACTCTCCGCCATCCATCCAGCCATTCTGAGACCTCACCCGGCTCGGTGAAGAACCAGATTTTGCCCTCCGCCTCCAGTCACACTTGGCTGGAAACAGCATGGCATATTTTAAGTCCTTCTCTCTGAGGGCTTTTTTAACCTCCAGAAAAGTGCGTCTTTGCCTCTGCACCTTCACAGCGAAGTCTGGAAAGAATGATATTGTACTATTTTCATACCTGAGAGACGATGCAGTTCGAGCAGTATGGAGGGTGCTATCTTGGTCTCTACAGTTGAACACTTGTGCCGGGATGAGGCAGGGGGGTGCCCCTGGCTTAGGCTTGCCCCCGGTACATGGTGTGCCCACTCTAAGTGGAAATAATTTAGGCACTTGGTGACCAGATATTCGACAAGAGGTTTACGGCAGGTCCTCTCTGGCACCCCCAAGATTCGGAAATTATTTCCCCTTGATCTGCCCTCGTAATCATCTAGTTAGGCTGTTAAGCGTTCACTTTAGGCTTGCAGATCTGCAACTTGTTTCCACAGAGTTGTTGTGTCTGTAACCAAGTCGTGAGTTACTTCCTCCACCTCTTTGACCTGGACTTGGAGTCCATTTTCCTCAAATCCACTCAGAGTAGGGAGATGTCCGTGGATACTGAATCTAGGCGTCCCTGCAAGGAAGTGCGCACGCTGGTAATGGCCCCCATTATGCCTTTTGTAGCGTGGGCGATTCCTGTTTGGCCTGCTTCTGAAGTGGCTCTTGTTCTGGTTCTGATTGTGCCATCATCCCTTCCTTCCCCTTCTGCCATGAGAATTTGTTCAGCTTTGGTTGATGCGATCCTCGCCCACCTCTATTGCTCAGCATTATTGCACCTGAAACAGCACCAGCACCGACCATGCGCTCTTACTTTCAGGGTACTCATCGCTGCCTGCCAACGGTTTCCCCACGCGGGTTTTTTCCCCCTGTGCAAACCTTCACACCTCTGTAGTGTGTGCCTGCACTATTTGCTATGATCCACTGGGTTTAGGCTGTTAGACTGTGGTCGATTTTGCACTCGAATACGCCAACTGGCTGGCCACAGTGTCTGCGCTGCCTTTGGTCAGGAAGACCCCTTATCTTACTAGGGTGTAGCTGGAAAGCACCATTCTGGCATTATCTTGGTTGTTCCGTTCCCCCACTGTCACTGGCCACAAATGTGGATTTTTAGCAGCGTGCCCAGTGTTTTTCTTTTGGCTTTACTCAACGACCTTTCACACCTTCAGCGCCGCCTGCCCCAGTAATCTGGCGTGCTCCTTACCAATTTTGTATGGGTCATGAACTATCTTGCTTCAGGTCTCTCTCCGGAGCGGTCTTTCGTCGGTCGGGAGGACTAGCCCGGGCAGTCTATTTCTCCACTGCTGGTCCCAGTGTCTGGCCCAGGTCATCAATATGGCAGGGAGCGGGTGCCGCCCTTCACGACAATGTCGTTGTGTGCACCAGACTTATCATTAAAACCTCAAGTAAATTCGGTGGTGGTTACATGTTTTTTTTCAGCTCCGTAAAATAAAAAAGATCAGTCGGATGCTCACACAGTCAGCCTTGACCCAGGTGGTGATGGCCCTGGTGTTGTCTCATTTAGACTACGCCAACGCCATCTACCTGGGCCTCCCTACGGCCCTTAGTAGGCGCCCGCAGATGGCCCAAAATCAGGCTGCCGGACTTATATATCGACTCCCGCGCTGGCAGTCAGGCAGACCGTTAATGAGGCAACTTCATTGGCTTCCCATCACACAGCGCGTTATTTTTAAAACTGCTTGTATGGCTTTTAAGACTCTGCATGCTCGTAGTCCACAGTTCATTCAAGACCTCCTACCCAGATACACTCCTCCCCGCAGCTTACGCTCCGCTTCGCAAATTCGCCTTTCTGTCCCTCGCTTCAAGTTCCAACGCAAGGGTGGGCGAAGGTTCGCCACCCTTGCCTCTAAACTGTGGAATTCCCTTCCCCTGGAAATTCGTTCCTCTACCACCCTCCTCCCGTTTAGGAAGCATATTAAAACTTGGCTGTTCGCTCAGTCCATGGCCTAACTCTACTTAGCCTCTAAGTCGTAGTCATATAGCTTCTGTCGGTTAGCGCCATGAAACCCCCGGGTGTGCGAGCGCTTTATAAAACCTAAAAAAGAAACAAAAAACACCGCAGTGTGCCCGGGCCCGTTAGCGCTGAGTTGGGTTCGCGTCACACCGCTGCTTCCTCCACCTGCGCAGGCTTCAAAATGTCACAGGTTCTCTGCTGCACATACGGTCGCCAGCGCTCACTCGTATTGATGCTTTACTGCACCCAATATCTCCGCCTTCCGATGTGTGTCCAATGTCGGCGGATTAATGCAGGATATTTGAGGGAAAGCGGCTGCGGAGGATGGAGCCACGCTAGTGTGCGGCCATCTTCTCTGGTGCTGGCCACGCCCCTATCTAGTGGCAGTTTTGACTCATCTATGGTATAACAAATTGTTAATAGGGCTGCTGCAAAGAGCATGTGCCATGCAGATCACAGAGCAGTATTTTATTTACATAGCTCACTGGATTACTAATTTTATCATAGAGATACTTTTGTTACTGTGCAGTTCATAAATTGCAATCGTAATCTAGCACAGTGAGCTATGAAATGATATCAAAGAGCAGCATGCAAACTACATGACATCGGTTAGAAAGTTATATTTTTCTCAGTCTTTCATTATCCTAATGTTGCTAAAAATGGTCAGTTTGGGTAGAAATAAATGCATATTAGTAAAACCAGCTCTAATCAAAATGTTAGGTTCTGAATTGTAAGTTTGTGCTGCTCTAGGCCAAGCACCCTATGTCTTAAGTAACATTTTCTGTACACTGATTCACAATTGATTCACAATTGTATGATTCATTGTCTCTATATGTGTCTGGGGAAGCTCTGGTGGGGTTATGCGCCTTCGGCAGGAGAGTTGGGGGGGCGTCTCTTGGAGGGTTGGGAGAGGGAGAAGGGGGCGCGGCAGCGACGTCCAATTACCGCAGTGATGCTGGAAGGCTTAGTGCGCCGCTAACCGGGAGTGTGCAGGGATCAAGCAGAGACGGTTTTGTTTTCCACGCTTATGTCGTGGATGTTTTTTGGAGCGTTCCGGGTGTCGGAGTTGGTGGGGTTGCAAGGACGGCCGGGAGTGAAGTGGGGTGAAGTAGAGTTGCGAGGCTGGGAAGTGGCGGTGCGTCTGCGACGGTCGAAGACAGATCAGCGTGGAGAGGGTACCTGGGTGGTGTTGGGTCCCGGGACAGAGGCGGTTTGTCCGGCAGAGTGGGGGAGGCGACTGGCGAGGGGGCAGGCGCAGGACGGGGCGGAGGTTTTTTGCCGGGGAGAGGCCGGTCGGGTGACGGCGGCTCAGTTACTGTGGGTCCTGCGGCACGCCCTGCGGCCTATGGGTGAGGACCCGAAGGAATTCGGAACGCATTCCTTCCGCATAGGTCCGGCGACGGAGGCGGCGCGAAGGGGTTGGGGCAAGGAGGAGATAAAAAGGCTGGGACGCTGGAAATCGGACTGTTATAGGACGTACGTCAGGATGCGGGGGGGAAGGAGTGGAGTGAGGTTGACATGCTTGGCCCATTGATTATATATGTATCTTTGCAGGTGCGGTGGCGGGGCCTACAGCAGCAACGATGAGCATTTACGTGGTGGGCCATTCCTTTGTAAAGAGAGCGGAGAGGGCCGAATGGGAGAATCACAGGAGCCTCAATTTGGAGTTGGATGACCAGTTGTTTAGGTGTCATTGGATGGGCAAAGGGGGCATGCGTTGGCACGAGTTGGTGCCAGTTTTGAATAATGTTGTGCGGGGGGGGGGGGGGGGGTCTGTCCGGATGTGGTAGTCATTCACCTGGGGGAGAATGATTTGGTGCAGCGTAAAGGACTGGCACTAGTAAAACAAATGAAGAGGGATTTGCTGGAAATTAGGAGACAGTGGTCGGAATTCATCCCCAGACGATGCTGGAGGGGGGCAGAGAGGCCTGCGGCTATTGACAGGACACGGAGGAAAATTAATAGGGAAATGCGGGCTTTCTGTGAGAAGGAAGGTTTGGGTAGGATGGAACACCCGGAGCTGAGGTATGGGGCAGTGTATTTCTTCAGGGAGGATGGCGTGCATTTATCAAGATACGGGATGGAGCTATATATTGTGCAGCTGAAGGAGGCAGTGGATCGGGCTGTAGGGGTGCGCAGGTATCCGAAGGTGCAGGGGCCCTAGGGGGGGGTCGGAAGCTGTATGGGCGAACTTAGAGCGCTTTACATGAGCACCAGTTACTTTAGGCAAGGCATGGTTCGCTTAAAGTCAAAGGGCCTCATTTATGAAAAGTGACGCATCGCTGCGTGAAAACAGCAATGCGTCACTTTTCATTGCGCCCTCCTTGCGACACCAATGATGCGTCATATTTACAGTATGACGCATCATTGCGCAAGGAGTTACAGATACGTCAGTATTTCTGACGTATCGGTATGGCCAAAAGTGACGCATTGCTGGAGTGTGTCACAAAAGTGACGCAACTCCAGCAATGTGTCTTTTCACATGGGGCAAGCCCCATGTGAAAGGGCCTGCGTCAGTCTTACGCCTGCTGGAGGCAGGCATAAGAAATTGACGCATTTGCGTCCTAGAAGTGGCGATTTCACTGCGTCACTTCTATGACCCTTTCTTGCGTCAGAACGCCCCTCTGCATACATTATACCTGGTGCAGGTATAATGTAGCGCAGGGGTTTACAAAGTCACGCATCTACATAGAGGCGTCACTTAAATATGGTGCAACAAGGCACATTTTTTACGCTGCTGGTGTGTCACAAAAAGTGACGCACCGGCGGCGTAAAAGTGACGCACAGCCTCATAAATGAGGCCCACAGAATGCTGAGCCAAACTCGCACCTGGTTACCCGGGCCCAAAGGCGGCAGCTCGGGTCGTTAGACCACATCCTGGGTAGAGGGAGGCCCTGGGGAGACAAGCAGAAGCCACATGAAAGCTCGACTCGTGGATTCGAGGTTTCAACGGGATCTGGAGCTGAGCCAGAGCCAGGCTTCAGAGGCTTCTGTGGCTCGCCCACTAACGCCCTGCCACCGCAGATGTCCTGATCTGTGCGCTCCTCCCCGTGTCTCACCTGTGAGAGGGCAGCTCTCACTCTGGCCTCTGCGGGGTCCTTGCGTGATGCCCATGGATGTGGAAATCGTGCAGCTGTTCCGGACTCAGCTGCTGACTCCGGCACCCTCAAACCACAGGAAGCAACAGCTGAACAGTACATCGTGTGGATGGGGAAACACACTGCTGGGCAATAAAGTCTGGTGCAAGGCAGGGGGTTGACAATCCCTCCCCCTCAGGATGTCAGCTCAGCTTCTGGACACCCCATCTGGGGTATGGGGCGCCCATTTTAGGAGGCCGCACATGGATTGCTGCTTGTCTATCTGGAGGCATGCGGTTGTGTCCAGTTCCACAGGCCACGCCTGCATTGGCCTCCATCACTGAGGGACACGTTTGGACCCAGTCGCAGTGGTCACATCTGAGGCCTTGTCCTCTGTTCTACAGACATCACCTGGAGTGAAGTCTCCAGTTCTGGAGGGCACATTTCGAGTATTAAGCCAAAGCCTGTGGTCCTCGACTCTAGAAGGGGTTTTCTATCTGACGTAATACCTTTTTAAGTCCAGTATGTCACCTGCTTGCAACTTCAATGCAATTTGAGACACTTCCATGACAGTACGGATTCCTAGAAGGCCGCTTAGAGACTGTTGACTGGAAAGATGCTGGGTGCAGAAGGCACTTCTCAAAGATGTTACTATCTTTATACATGTCGCCTTGAGCGTTGTAAAGCGCTCCGATATCACAAGGGTCATGTTCGTGCTCTATAAAACTATAGAAATAAATAAATAGAGGAGTCTGATAAATGGAAACTAGGGTACAAGGTAGGGTGGGGCAGAATGGAGACCATAGAAATCCTATTAGGAGGCATTGCCTAAGAATGGAAACAAGGTATCCTATGCATGAATGTAAATATGAATTCATATTTTTATAGTCCACACCTAGCTGTGGAGCAACGGAGAGCTATACATCGAGGGACTGAAGAGAATCGAGGTTTGTGTAAGGTGGGGTGGGGGGGGGGGGTAGTCATGAGTGTCTTAGGCCTGAGAGGCCACAGAGGTTAGGGCGCTCCTTATTGATGTCAGAGTTCTCAAGTTTCCCAATTCCTTTAGCAAGTAACTCATTCAGATCAGGTTTGCTGTGCATTCTGGGACTTGTAGTCCTGTGAAACACATTGTAAAGTAAAGGCTTATCGTAACAAAATTGGAAAGAAAATACACCTTGGATTAGGGAGGGTGGAATACAGGGGTGTAGCCAGGGTGCTGTGGACCTTGGGGAGAACAAGGGGGTCGCAACCCTTGACCGGCTATCGGGGTCAAAAACAGACACTACTTGGGGCGCAGGGGGGGCTTCAGACCATGGGGCCCCGGTGTCATCGCACCTGCTGACTATCGATCTCTACTCCCGTGATGGAACAGAACATTCTGAGGGCGGTGTGACGACTAGAGACATGGTCATTATCAGTCGCTGGAGGAGGGAAGCTTGGAGCCATGCTTGAACAGGCCATTTCCTAGAAGCAGACGAAATACACAGAGAAACATCAGCTTAGGAGCATTAAGGAAGTCAGAGAGAAGGGGAGAGCGAGTGTGCGTGAGTGTGTAAACGGGCTAAGAGAGGGCCGGAATGGACAACCCTAGGGGCACGGACAGGGAATACTACTAAGAGCGCATACATTTAAGGATGGATACCGTGCACTGTCTGCACCTCTAAAGCAAAGTATACTGGAGATCAAAGGTGGCCTTCTCTTCCCTTTAGTTTCTATGCATTCATACCACTGGTTCCACAGTTCTTTGGGGCTCCACTGCATATCATATCTGCACAGCACTACCTTGCAGCCCCTGGTTTTCAAACAAATTCATTCTGGAAGTTGTAGTCTTGGTTTCTTCCATGGATCCAAAAGGAACAAAATGCCTGGCAGTGGTTTGCATCAGGAGAGTCTGCACTGTAAAACACACAAGATGATGGACGGAATGCTGCACATTGGCAAAACATTCACCCCCAGTCACAGATCTGGGTTTAATCCATCGTTATTTTGCTCACCAAACCACCCCAGTTCAGACATGGCCATATGCAAATCAGCCTTGACCCTGTGTCTCATGGGAACAGTCCAGCCCGAACTGCCAAGCCATGTCTTCCCTGGACCGGAATCAAGCATCCTAGGACCAGTTTCTGGCTATCAGCCGTCATCAGCCAGGATAGCTTGACTCCAGTGGCGTAGTGAGCACGGGACCCACGTCTGGGCATACCCTTCCCACATAGCGCGAATAGCAAAACACACAAGATGATTGGAAGAATGCTGCACATTGGCATGGATTCCTGACTATTGACAACATCTAATAATTACCATGCCTCTGTGTGTCCCTCCTCTGTTTTATTTCTTCTGAGTTTTGGATAGCGCCTAACCACATCAGTCAATGTCACGGTGCTTTAGTTTGAAATCAATTTTTATTGAGATGAGGCAATATCAAAAATATTGAAAAACAAATTATATGGTCCCTGGTAGGCTTATATCGTATCTTAGCTCATTTAATATTTTACAGTATATTTTGATGATTCCACGTGACATCAGTCTCCCTGTGCCCAATAAAATGTATGTAAAGTTCCTAAGTTGTTTTCTTCATCAGAAAAACGTATTTCCTTTGTAGAGTGTCCAACTATCTCACATTTTATATGGTGGTCCTGGAATTAGGGTTCCCGTCCTGCTGCCAGCACAGAAGCATGGCAGGGCACCCATTGTCCCACCCTATGACTTTTATCCTTCTCAAGGGACAAGCAACTGACACTCGTTCATCCTGAGCTGGAAAAGATGTATCTATAGGTGACTGAGAGGAGAGACCTGTAGCACAGGAGGAGTCCTGCACAGTGCATCTCCAGGCGCACGTACATGTGTTCAGAGGCAAATCTGGCCACCTGCTTAGAAACAGCCATGAATGTGTGAATGGAAACCATGCAGGGGACCTGTTCCTAGAAGCATGCCATTGCTGTTTATTGCTTCTATGTGGCCCCTGTGGTGACCCTGCCCAGCTTTAGAACACAGTGTTTATTTCCAGCATATTTCGGTGAAAAGGTAAGGCTGAGATTGGGTGTCAAGTATCCTAGTTCAATGGATAAAACATACTCACTGATGCAGCTCCTGTGGCAGTGGGTAGTTACTGGGCAGTCAGTGTGGTAAATACTTATATTTATGTTTTGTGTCTCAAGGTTCAGGACTATTTTATTCCATTTCATTCTATTTCATTACATTTGGATGCCTCTTCCTTTGACCGGGTCTTGTCATTTTCCGATTCCTTTCACCCTCACTATGCAGTCCCCTCATTTCCCTCTTCCCTCGGTCAGACAGTTGGAACGACCCTGGCCCAAATTCAATCTGGTAAACTGGTTAGAAGCCCTAGAAGCCTTAAAACTCGATCTCGCGGACCATGACAATCTGCCCGCTTTCCAGTTCAATGAGTGGGTGGCAAAATCATTGGTTCTCCCAGTAAGGTGGCAAAAAGACGTCCAGCCCACTCATAAATCCCCCTGGTTCAGTGCTCACTTAATATCTCGGAAGAAGGAGTGTTATCCCCTGGAAAGAAAGAGGATGAAGAAAGATCTATGACGTGATCAGTAAATCAGAATATAGGAACTCCTTCAGGCGCTATCATGCAGAGATAAAAGCTGCCCAGACTGCTTTTTTTGAAATCTCCTCCAACGCCCCTAAAGAGATTTTTAAGATTCTTGAAACCATCACAGAGTTTACAGCAGCTGGTCCCATTATGGTGGCCAGTGTTGATCACTGAGATGAACTGGCTCACTTCTACCAGGAAATTATTACGGACATCTACTCCTCCTTCCTGGATTATGCTAATCTGGTGAATTTTGATATCAGCAAATCTTTTTCGGATTCAAAAGAGTGTTCCCTCTCGCTGTTTCTGTTAGACTTGGCATCTTTTGCCGTGTTTCCCCTGAGTGCTTGCTTTCTGACCTCCCAATTTTAACTCTGTTTGTGCTGGCTTAGTGTTTCTGCGCACTTTTCTCACTGCTGATCAGTGATCAAGTGCAAGTGCTCCTGTTGTACAAAGTGTTATGGATTGGTGTTTCCATGATTGGCCTATTTGATTTATGTGTCAGTGCCTAGTAAAGTGCACTGTGTGTGCCAGGGCCTATAGATCAAATGCTGTTGGTGGGCTGCAGCACTGGATTTTGCCACCCACCCAAACAGCCCGTAAATGTGACTCTGGCCTGCCATTGCAGAGCCTGTGCGCATTCTGGTACTGCCATGTCGACTTGGCCAGTGCACCCACTTGCCAGGCCCTAGCCAGGGCTGGACTGGGAACAGAAACCAGCTCTGGCAAACTGCTCAGCTGCCCCCCCCCTGGGGTGAGGGGGAGTGCCCCGGTAACAAAATCGGCCCCAGGGGCCCAAAACCATCCCGCACCCTAGTGACCTACCGGGGAAACGCCCTGTGCCTGCTATGGTCAGTCCAGCCCTGGCCCTAACCTTCCCTTTTCTTACATGTCTGCCACCCCTAAGGTAGGCCCAAGGTACCCCTGTGGGCAGGGTGCAGTGTACGTGAAAGGTAGGACATGCCCTGTGTGTTGCATGTCCTGATAGTGAATTACTGCCAATTTTGTTTTTCACTATTGCAAGGCTACCTGTTCCCCATAGGACAGAATGGGAAGTTTGTTTATAACATCTTATAAACATAACTGGCCCTGGGAACTAGGTAGGAAAATAAAGTTTAGTATGCCTGAACTCAGAATCTAAAGATGCATCTTTTAGTGAAGGTGATTTTTACATTCTGTGTTTGAAAATACCACTTTTAGAAAGTAGGTATTTTCTTGCTCAGTCATCCTGTGTGCCTCTGCTGGAATGTAGATTGCCTGTCTGGGTTTTGGATGACAGAAGGCTGGGGAGCAGGAGTGGCTCCAGATAGCCTAGGTGGGTCAGGAACGGGTTGAATAGACCTGGGCTGCAATTGGGGAAGGGTGAGGAGATTTCCTCGCATATCAAAGGGCCTGGTCTTACTCTGACAATGCCGTCTCCACCTCCTACCATGAAGTCACACCAGATAAGGCAGAACTGGTTCTGGCTGGGCACAGAAACTCTCTGCCTAAGAGATCAAAGGATTTTGGGATATAAATATTGGGGCACAGACCCCTGAACTAGAGAACTCTTTGGGGATCAAGAAGACTGCCAAGAAGAAGAGCTAGAGAAGCCGTGAGGAGGAACTACCACTTTGCTGTGTGCTTTGCTGTGTTGGCCTGCAGTGGCTGCTTCTGTCTTGGGCAGTGAAAGGACTGGACTGAACTTTCTGCAATCTACTTTTGTGAGTTTCTCAAAGGGCTTGAGGTAGAGCTTGCCCCCTTTTCAAGAAGTCTCAGGAACAGCAAAGACTTCAAGCTCTTCTGCCCTCAGCACTGGGGACTGTGTGTTTTGTGCTGCAACAGAGGAAAAAGCAACCCGACACTGTCCACGATGTCTCTGCTGACTCCGTGTCCTGAAGGCACCTCAGAGGGCACTGCTGCAACACCGCACCACGACCCTGGTCTCACCAATGACACATGCTGACGCTGCCACGAGCTGCTGCTTGCACCGCGACCTGTGGGCACCACACTCCGCACCGCCTCACTTCACGTCGACGCCTTGGTATCCCTGACACCGCCGCTCCACTCTGAAATCTACACCGCTGCTTGCACCGTGGTTTGAGGGCACCGCTTGTAAAGTTACACGACACAGTAAATGGGTGCAAATACATCCTTGATCAACCATATGATGGTAGAGCCATAATTATTTCAATTACAGCCCTCAATGCCACATTAATTCCTGTTATTCTTTACGAATCACCAGTACTGAAACCAAACTCTGTTGGCAACTTCATTAAAATATACATCAAGAGGCAGATTTACTACTTCTGGCGCATCTCTGCTAATCCGCAGGGATACGCCAGAAGAGTTGTGATGCATCTGCCCACCCGTGCGCCACCACTGATGCGCCGCATTTACAATGTAGCGCACCGTGGCGCACGGATGGGCAGATGCGTGTCGCATCCCCTGTCGGAAAGGTGGCGCATTGCTGGAGTTGAGTCGCAGCTCCAGCAAGGCTCGGGGGTGCCCTATCCCTAACATGCTGCGTCAATCCTTACGCCTGCCTCAAGCTGGCGCAGGGTTATGACGCAGCATGGCCTTAAAAGTGAGTGAGTGAAATCTTGTAGATTTCACTCAACCACTTTTAGGAGGCGTTCCTGCGTCGGAACAACCCCCCCCCTGCGCCGGAACGCCTACATGTGACGCAGGACTTTACAACGTGACGCATCTCCCAGATGCGCCAAGTTGTAAATACCCCGCAGCCTGGCGCTGACTTTTCGCCTTCGCTGCGTCACAAAAGTGACGCAACAGTGGCGTAAAAGAGGTGCAAGGGGCTTGTAAATCTGCCCCTGAGCATCCAATCGTAGTTAAAATTGCAGACAGCAACCATACATTTCTGATTGCTGTATCGTCTATGGAAAAAGTCTAGGTTATGCTACTAAAGGCAAAGTGAGAAAATGGTATAGATTGCTATGTGTAAACAACCATTTTCAATGCAATAGGTCTTGCATTTGTGAGATTTTAAGCAATTGGCATTGTAAATGTCAATGCCTTTTATTTATCTGTTTCCAAAACCAACACATAGATAAAAGGTTTGTCTTTTACAATGCCAGTAGCTCAAACTCTCGCAAATGCGAGACCTATTGCATTGCAATTGCTTGTTTTAATAAAGGTTGGGAGGGATGTAGTGATGGACTAGTCATGTTATAGTGTTTATGAGTAATGTGCTTCCACCAGCCACTCCCGGAGTGCTGGTTTCCACACTCACCCCACACCCATCCATCACAGGGGTCACAGGTCATGTGACCCTGCTAATAAAAGGGGCCGGGTGCACGTGCCTGGGCCAGTATATCACTGTGTCTGCGTGGTCATTTATACTGCATGAGGGCCTAGGGCCCGATCCTTGCCCACCAGAGTGGCTGCACGATCTTATATTACGCCTCTGAGAATCACAGTTCCAATACTTTATGCACTTCCACCGCTGAGTTAATGCTAAAACTGCAGCCGGTGCGGCCAGCAACCAGGACGTAAACTGAACACTTTTGCCTACAATGTGGGAACCATTTCTGCCCAAGGATAGGATCCACTTTCTCGCGAGGCTACAGATGACGCACTCAGAGGACCCTTTCTTGTCTGACAATAGGCAGTTCAGAGTTCAAGGCTAACTCACTGTCAGTGAGGCGCGACATTATATTACGAACTTGACAGATCTTTAGGAGGTCGGGGAGGGTGTCCTCATGGCGTGCACTGACTGTGTGTAGTGCACACACTGGGAATCGGGCTGCTTTTCACTACCCCAAACCCAGCAGCCCTCTCCTCCAGCTTTAGAGATCTTCCCAGGCCCCTGCGGGACACGGGACTGCCCTGGCCCCGGAAGCGCCCGCGGGCGCTGCTACAACAAGGGCCCGTCTCTTCAGGGTTGGGAGTCGGGGACTCGGAGACTCCAGCTGGTCGCGGTGCTTTTCTGGGCTACTTCAAAGTAACAAACTCGCCTCACTGGTGACGTGGGCCGAGATAATAAAGCTTGCTCTCAGAGAACATAATGAGTAGATCTGCACAGGTCAGGGGCTCGCGCAGATGTTTGGCTTTCGGGAAAGATGAGGAGGAAAGAAATTGTTGGTAGCAAAAGACAACCTTCGCTCTGCCTTTCATTTGCCCTGATGGAAGGTTGCTGTCGTGCACTATGGGAAGCACACAGAGAGAGAGAGAGAGAGAGAGAGAGAGAGAGACAGAAAGAAAGAGATGGTGCTTAATCTAGAAATCATAAACTGCAAGCATAAGGACTTACCGCTTTTTTCCCTTAGGAATTTGCCGCTGGCACTGAGGAATGCAGGGGTTACCCAATACCAAGGCTGCTTGGTAGAGTTGATTACAACCAGTTTTAGGAAATGAGGGAGAATCAGACTTGAAAATCACAGTCCATAGAGAAGTACTCAGCAATTCAGTGCGATTTTATAGGTACCGGTTTCCTGTGTTGCCAAGGACAGCAGCAAGAGTTACCAAAATAATTGCCTTACCTACCTTAAATAACACAGGGGCCGTCGAACTGGCATGACAGACAGTATAACTGTGGGTAGTTTTATCGTTCCCAGCTAAGCAGTTGGACCCATTTGCACATTAACAGTTGTCGCTGAAAAAGATCTTGAGTGCAGTCACTCTGCAGGTTAAAATCAGTAATGTAGAAACAATAATTTTGGGATGCAAAGTGGTGCATCAGGCCTTTGGCCGGCTATGTGAGCCTCTGATACATGCAGTCAGAGTTATCCAAGTGACTATCAGCCTGATTCATGTACGGGCCGTTTTGCGTGTCCCTAATAGCGATTAATAGCGACTCGCTATAGAGGAAACGCAAAACGGCATTCATGTACTTTTCGGGGAAAAAATAGCGACTCGCACGCGGGCGCTAAAGCCGTTAGCGACCTACAAAAAACGCAGAAAAATCGCTATTCCCGGCTACCTGCGATCGGGATTGCGACTCGCAATCCCGATCGCACGGGATTGCGACTCGCATTCCCGATCGCACGGGATTGCGACTCGCAATCCCGTGCGATCGGGAATGCGAGTCGCATTCTCGCGCGATCGGGAAAACGGGAAGACGCATTCCGAGCACCGTGATGACATCACAACCAGGAAGCAGCCAGTTCCCACCCCCAAACACCACAGTGACGCTATCCTTCGAGTGTGCACGTCGGAAAGCTGAGGCTAAACCACCGTTAGCGACTCCAGAAACGGCAGAAATAGCGACCGCCATGTCTGAGGAACCTGTCCCTGGCCCCAGCAACAGCGCTGGACGAAAGCGCAAGCTCAAGTTCTCCGAGCAGGAGCTCGAGAACCTGATTGAAGGGGTGGTGGCCAACCATGACAGGCTGTTTGGCCCCAACTCCAGGAAGGTCCCAGAGCAGGACAAGCGGAGGATCTGGCTGGGGATAGCCTCCAGCGTTAACTCGGTGGGCGTGGCGGACAGGTCGTTGGAGGAGCTGAAGAAGCGCTGGTACGACCTCCGAGGTCGTGCCAAGGAGAGGGTGGCGGAGCGCCTTGGTGAGGCATCGGGCACTGGAGGTGGCGGACCGACTGTCCCACCCAACACACCCCTGAAGGACCAGGTTGAGAACACCTTGGAGAGGGAGGCGTGTGTTGGCGTGACCCCTCTGGACTCCTCCCGCCCCACCCAAGACACCCAAGGTAAGTGGCATGCGACTGCGACCCTGTCCCCTATGACCGTCCCTGACCAAATAGGCTCACTCATTGGCCCTTAGTCATGCCTATGTTGTGCATCAGGAAATGCCCTGAAGCATTGTGGGAGATGTAGTATGTCCACAATGTAGTAGTACCACAATGCGGCCAGAAAGGTTCCAAAGTGCGCAAATCCACAGCCATCCAGGGAATGACACCCAGCATGCATGTAACATCTGCACGTCTGACAGTCACATGCACCTAATGAGTATCCACTTACCCTCACAGGTGGCGATGATAGCAGTGACAGCGAGAGGCTGCAGATTGATGAGGAGGCCCAGGAGGAGGAATCACTACCCGAAACCCAGCCACCAGCCCCTGCCGCTGCACCAACACCAGCAGCCAGGCCCCCCACCGTACCTGCTCCTGCATCTGCCGCTGCACCAACACCAGCAGCCAGGCCCCCCACCGTACCTGCTCCTGCATCTTCCGGCCAACCGGCTGCCAAGGCCAGGCCCCCCACCGTACCTGCTCCTGCATCTTCCGGCCAACCGGCTGCCAAGGCCAGGCCCCCCACCGTACGTGCTCCTACATCTGCCGGCCAACCGGCTGCCAGAGCCAGGCACCCCACCAATGTGCCCACAGTTCCTGCCGCACCAGCAACACCAGCTGCTACACCACCTGCAGCTCGTGCAACCAGATCTGGGCCTGCCACAGCCGCAACACAGCGGCCGAACAGCAGGAGGGGCAATGGGCATCTCCATGCCTGCATGAGCGTCGAGCGGCGCATGCTCCGAATCCACCAGCGCCAGTCGCAGCAGCAAGGAGCCATCCAGCTCCAGCTGCATAAAATTGGCCGCAATGTGGCGGGAGTAGGAGAGCGGATGGACCGCATGACGGCGGCCATGGACCGCATGACGGCGGCAATGGAGGACAATACTGCTGCGCTCGTCAAGCACCGCAGTGTTGCAAGCAGGCGCCACCACCAGCTGATGAGCCGGCTGTCGGCCTATAGTAGGTCAAATTATGTGGCAGCAAATGCCACCACCCAGCTGTTGCGGCGCTCTCTGACCCAGCAGCACCAACTGGTCCAGTGCTGCGAGGACATAACCAGGGTGCTGGAGCACCTGACCACCGCCGTGACGGCACTTCATACACCTGTGCTACCGGCCATTGTAGGGGGAGACGATGCCAGTGAGGGTGCCTCCAGCGTGAGCAGCCACTCTGCCACGCAGGTCCCGCCACCTAGGCGCAGCACCAGGGCTACGCCTGGTACAGCTGCCCAGGATGAGGATGAGCCTCAACGGCGCCTGGGCATTACGCGCCGGAGGCGCCAATGACACTGTGTGAGGGACACTGGCGCAGGCTGACGCTAAGCCTGCCATGAACCTTCACATGCAGTATGCAGGAATACTGTATTTTGTAAATAGTTGAAACCATAACCTTTTTCTTGTGAATGAAACAAATACATTTATTTTACTGCACACATTAGCCTTGTGTAATCATTACATTTTGCATGCAATTGTGATATGTGGGGTGGGGGAAGGGGGTGGGCTAGAAATTGTTAGCTGTGATGTGGTTGCGACGTCTGTGGCCTTCAGCTGGGTTCTCCCCGCGTGCATGGTGCGCATGTGCTGGTGGCCGGTCGTCCCCCTCAGATTCACTGCCTGAGATGTCAACAGGTATCCGGCGCTTGGTTGCAATGTTATGAAGCATTGCACAGACAGCCACAATGCGGCAGCACGCTGCAGGACTGTAATACATGGCCCCACCTGTCTTGTGCAGTATACGGAACCTGCTCTTGAGCAGGCCAAATGTCCTTTCTATACAGTTCCTTGTCCGGATGTGCGCAACATTGTAGCGCCGTTGCTGAGGTGTGGCAGGGTTGAGGTAAGGGGTCAGGAGGTATTCCCGTAGGGCGTAGCCACTGTCACCTGAATGAGAGGAGCAGATGTTGATTGCCTGTGCAGCGCAGTTACTTCATAGCAATGTGACATTGTCGACAAAGTGTACTTACCAAGTAGGTGTCCTTCCCCAAACTCTCCCCTGATCAGTCGTGTGTGGAGTCCGCTGTGCCTGAAGATAAAGGAGTCATGGGTACTCCCTGGGTACTGGGCCACAATGTCAGTGATGATGGTCTTGGCATTGCAGACCATCTGTATGTTGAGGGAGTGGTAGGACTTCCTGTTGCGGTACATATACTCCGTGCCAGCTGGTGGGCAGATGGCGACGTGGGTACAGTCTATGCAGCCGAGGACATGGGGAAAATGGGCGACATTATAAAATTGTAGTTTTGTCAGGTCCAATTCCTGTTGGCTCGTGGGAAATGTGATGTGCCGGTGGAGCTGGCTGAGCATGGCGTCAACAAAAGTGTGGAGGCAGCGTGACATGGTGGGCTGGGATATCCCCCCAGCAGCGGCTACTATGCCCTGGAAACTGCCGGAGGCCAGGAGGTGCAGGCTGCACAATACCTGCACATGTGTGGGCACAGAATTGTTTCGCCTTGTTGGGTGCTGCATGATGGGGTCGAGTTCTTGTATCAGCCAGGTGATCATTTCCCCATTCAGCCTGTATTTAGCATAAATCTGTTCTCTGGTTTGGCCCAGCAAGGTGACCCGCTGCCGGAAATCCTTGCCTGCCTCATGCGTCTCCTCCGTGCTGCTCGCTGTAGCCTTCGCCGCCTCACCACCATGTACATCCCAGGCATTGTGGAACGCCTAATGCTGCTGCTGAATGTCCTTATGTGTGATTGGTCAGGCCTGGACCTGTTGGTGATTGGCCAACAGTTTTTCAAATTTTACTTAATCATGGCTTTTATGGTTACCACCTGCTTTGAGTTGTCCTTAAATTGCGCCGCGCAAACGTGCGAATTAGCGCTTTTTCGCTAATGTATTTATTTCATGAATGCCGATTGAGACAATATTGCGTTTCGCTATTCATTTCGCAGATTCCGTGGTTGGTCGCTATTTCCGTATCGCTAATGCTCGACTACCCGGAGTCTTCGACTATTATAGCGTAATCGCTATTTAAATCGCTATTCTTTTTTTGCGAATTCGCTATTTCGTACTTGAATGCCGATTCCGTGTTTTGCACCCGCAATTGCTTTTTCGCAGCCATTGCGGGCGCTATTTCGCTTCATGAATCAGGCTGTATATGTGTTACCAATGCAAGCGGTCAGAGACCTCCAGGCGGCAAGGTGAATGTACTTCTAATGTATGCGGACAAACCTTCTGTTAAACAGTACAATGGCTCCCAATTTGAGGGTTGAATTAAAGGAGTTGGCAGGCTTTGAGTGCGATGCTGCCTTTGTAGTTGGCAGAGAAACCCTTCTTGCACGATGCAGTGGCTGAAACAAGGTCTCATATTGTGGTCAGTACAGAAGCAGCATGCTGATCTTTGATGACGAGGAAGAGCTCATAAGCCCGCCTGTAAAAGAGTATAACCAATTGATGCCTCAAGACCTCAATTTTTATTCCTTAATGCAAGTGTTGATGAAAGCACTACTATTGGCAGCGGCCATCTTGGATTGGGATGGATAGTGGCAAGGTTTCCTGGTCTTATTAGCACTCCCTGCTTCAAACAGTGATTTTCACAAAAAGCACATGAGCAGGTAACCTCCTTTTCTCCTTTAGAACTTAGCAACACAAGATTTCTCCTCAGATAGAGCCGTCTATTCCAGTTGTGATGACAGACAATCTTCCTGCACCTGGTTGTTGGACCCTGCTGCTGCCAAATGGGTCCTTGGTTCCCACCCGGAGACCTGACACTCCCATGCCAGCCCATACCAGGATGAACACACAGCAGGTCAGCACTGAAAACACGGTACGTATGGTATGCCCATTTCAAAGCAACACTCAACAGAACTAGCGGGAACTCCAGCGAGAATTAACAAGTCTTGCTACCTTGGGTGTGGACTTGTATAAAGACCATGCCCAAGCAGCAAACAACCCCCAGTTCTACTGCACCCTTGCACCAGCAGCATCGCACTCAAGCTCCAGAGGCCCTAGACCTCACAACACTGCGTTTGCACTTACCTGAGTCTGGAATCCTGATCTCGTCAGTCCTTGGTTATTGTTCCTGGAAGACTCAACTTCAAATTTTCCTAATTCCAGGTAGCTGAAGAAAAGACAAGGAAGAAGAAAAGGTTACAGAAAGACTCAAAGCACAAATAGGAACAAGTTACATTAATATTATGATGAACAAGTAGTCACTGGCGCATTGGGTACACTGAAGGTCTTCTAGTGGCGTTCAAGATACCTGCAATCTGCAAGACAAGGCAAGAATTTGAGTTAGTTAAGGTCAAACAATCAGTATGTAAATACATGATATCAAAGGCAAAGATTAACAAACACTCTAAGAAACAAGCATTTGAAATTCAATAGGTCTCACATTTACACGAGTTTGAGCTTTTGGCATTGTAAATGACAATGCCTTTTATTTATGTGTTCGTTTTTAAAACATAAATAAAAGGCAATGTCATTAACAATGCTAATAGCTTGAACTTGTGTAAATGTGAGACCTATTGCATTGCAAATGCTTGTTAAAGCTTTGGGTGCCTGGAATTGCCACACGTTCAACAGAGTGGGGATTAGTAGTGTATTGGTGCTATCATTGCCAGCTCTGGCAGAGGCAACCAGTGGTGCATGCTGCAGTGGACTCCTGATGAGGGGCGCGCCACTTTTTGTTTTTACAAATTAAGCACTGGAGACTGCATTGACATCCATTGTTACACCTCAAACCTCAAATTGATGGTTCCTGCCTCAGTCCTCTCTAGAATGGGCTACTACATATCCAAAATTCAAGTTGTCCCTTTTAAACGCAGCCCTCAACACTTACTCTTGCCTGATATCTCATGCTAGGAGATCAGACAACATCACTCCAATGTTGTTCTTTTTCTTTTGGCTTTCTGTTGAGCGGATTAAAAAATACTGCATTGCTCATAAGTCTGGATGCGAGAACCCTCCCGTCTATCTGGCTGATAAAATGGACACCTTAGGTGGATCACAAACACTCTGGTGCAAGGAATTCCACCTCTCAGAAACTGCATCCATGAAGAAAGCTTGAACCCTCAGCCATGCTTTATGAGAAAGAGTACTCAGTGTCTGGAACGCCATTCCCCCTCTATTACAGAAATTAATTATTTTAGCTCCTTCAGGAGAGAGCTCAAAGTCTTACTCTTCCATCTGGAAAGATCTACAGATAATCATTTCCACAACTAGAGTGTGGGTAGAAAGGCTAGACTTCTCTGTTTTCTACATTTTATTTGTGGAATATGTTGTTATGAACTTGAGAACCAAAACATGAAAGCCTGATTCTCTTCCTACTTCGCCCCAAGAGACCTTTCTGCTTGTTGTCCAGACAGGTGCACATTTAGGATTTGAAAAAACCATAACACTGATGGATCACATGACCTAGGTAGAGTATGTCACCTTGCAGATGGATTAAGACAGCTAGAAGAAGGATCACAGCACCTATACGGTACACACAGAAAGACTATGACACCGATAAAAATGATCATAACACCTAAATAATTGATTATTGCACTATCGGTAGAATTCCAACACTTAAACACAGTATTGCAACATTTAGGAAAAGTATCACAACACCTAGAAGTATTGTGAAATTTAAAAAAAATCACATCCCGAGAAGGATTTTGACACCTAGAAGGAGGACTGTGCAGCCTAGACGATGGATTGTAACTTGTAATAGGATTACAGTACCAAGAAGCGCTGCTGCAACACCAATATGTGTCAACATGCCTGGAATTAATGCAACATGTAGAAGAAGGATTACAACACAAAGACAAAAGATCATGACACCTATTGGGTGAATTGTGACACTTCTCTAGAAGAACACTTCAGTCAGCGGCTTCCCTTCAGCCTCTTGTGTGGAAACACTAACTTTGAAAGAACACAACACAACATGAGAGCAGGCCATAATATGCAGCTATAAAGCATTGTTTGGGTTCTACAGGTGTGTTGTTAAATGCCGCAGGAATCCCTGTACACCAAGACTGCCTTGGATTCATCTTGTGCAAGTGCTAAAGTGACTCGTCTCTGCTATTGAAAAACTGTCTAGAGTCAACCTCTGGTTCTGTTCTGCTTTCCTCTCCTTTCTCTTGATTTGTTTTTACTAGCAATTTAATGCTTGATCATCGAGGCAATGAGGGTGAGGGTAACTTACGTTATCTGGAAGGTATGAGGGGTGCTCGGAACCCAAGCGCAAGGCCCATTCCACTGCTAAAGCACAATAGTATTGTAATGAGTCTCCAGTCAAGTGCGACTACTAATGGAGAGGAGCATTTCACATTCATCTACCCACCAGAGCCAGCATGGACTCCGACATTAACTTTTACAAGGGTTAGCGGGAGTGGGGAGGAGCAGAAGGAGAAACAAAGAGAAGGATCCACAGCTTGGAAAACGCTATATTTATTTATTTATGCGTTTTATAGAGCGCGGACTTTACTCGAAGGTGTCAGAGCGCTTCACAATAGGAACAGAACTGATACATGAGAACATTACAAATGAACAAATTACAAAAGCAAACGTTACATTACATGAGGCAAAAGTGACAATCGTGAGCAAACAAAATACAAGAGGTAGCAAACGGTGCATTACAGGAAGAAAAAGTGACATGTGTGCAGGTTACAAAAGCGTACAAAGTACAAGTAGAGGTATAATACTGCAATAAATGGAGGACACTCAAACACAAGAACAAACGTTACGTAGGCAATGGTGGCACTTGTGCAAGTATCGAAAGCAAACAAAATGTAAGAGGTAGCAAACAGTGTGTTACAAGAGAAAAGTGACGTGTGCATGTTACAAAAGAGTACCAAACACAGGTAAAAGACCTGCTGACCCCACATCCTTCAGACTGTGTGGGTTGAAAAAAATTAAACATGGGACGGCAAGGAACACAAGTCGTTCAAATCACTTAAGCCTTTGTCATGCCGTGACAGCAGCGCGTCCTCCCTCTCACTCTTCAACCACAGACAAAAATGTATGCACGTGACTGGTATTAAATGAATTAAAGTCGAGGAAGCCCGCTCTCATCTGTCTCTGGCACCACTGTGAATGCAGAGTCACGGGGTGCACTCCAATTACTCATATCTTAACCAGCTCATCCAGTACTGTAGAAGACTGCGTGCAGCCTGGTAAAGTGCCTTGCCCTGTTGCCACTTAGATTCATGACAGAGAGATGAGGCATATTTTCGCCTCAAACCAGACGCACAGCATATATAGCGCCAACAAGGCTCGTGATTCAACTTTTTAACCATCAATTCATCCATCTTGTCCAGTTATTCCATATTTTAACCCATATTTTTGTTCTGCTTGTTCAATGTTCCGTTTACGGGTTTCCTGTAGCAATTTCCCAAATTTCTCATGTTAAACTGTGCCAATCCAAGCCTCAAATTTAAACACGACAGATGCCACGGTTCGTTCCAGGCAGTGTTTATTAAAAACCCAATGCATTTCGGGCCGGATACGCCCTTCGTCATGGGAAACTGCTAAGAAGGTAAAAACTGCTCGGCTATCCCATCTCGCCCTGTGAATGCGGCATTGAGGAGCCGAGCAACGCAAATGGATGCGAACACGCGGCCCGCAAAAAAGCATTTGTGTGCGTTATATCGAGACGATATTATACTACAATTACACACACAGAGGAAGTGGAAACACACAAGAATAGCCCGGTCTGCAACAATACGCTCGCTGAATGTATGCAAAGCATGCCGTGCCTGCAGTGAGAGAAACTCAATGAAGAAAATAGTGCTTACAAGACTAAATAACACGTACCATGTAACAACCAAAGTAAAGGAGCCAGTCCCCATGGGACATTACAAATGAAGACGAGGCGGTACTAAGGAGGGACTAAAAAACCTATCGAACAATCAGAAGCCTGTATTTATGAAGGACAATGGCACAAGCCAATGACAAATGTGGGCGGAGAGTGGGCAGGGCTTCTATTCCATACTCCAGTACAGCACGTGTCGCAGAGCAGCGCATGCACGCTGACTCTAGGCTCGACCTAAAAAGGGTGCCCAAAAACGATAGAAACATTAGATTGAAAGAGCCAGTCTCAAAAACAATAGTTCTGTCCTCGTGTGCCAACCAAGGTAAAGGGTAAGCATTTCACCACCTGAAGGAATGAAGACATATGACATAAAAATGTGATCTGGTAGCCTGTGAGAAGGCTTATTCAATCGTTGGTGGAAAAACTCTAAAGAGGACTAGCTGTCAATGATACTGTACATACCCAATACATGTGAGAGACAAAGTACAAACTCTAGCTTTGCTTCTTTAGAGTGTAATAAGGTACAGCTGTTTTGATGTGGTATTTGGGAAGCTTGCAAAGAATTAATTGTGACTGATTTAAAATTAAGCCAATAGGTAATAGTACCTGTATCTCTAATACAGGTGACTTTGAGGCTTGTGAGAGAACCACCCAAGTCTGCACCACCAGCCTTGAAGGATCTTAGCCTGATCTATTTAAGATGCACCCACAGACTGCAACCAAACCTACACCGATCATCATATCGCCTCCCTCTCTTCCAAACCCCCACCTGCTGTTGGACAGAATGTTGTTATACAGAGGTTAGGAGGGGTTACTCGTCACTACTGCTAGAAGTCAAGTATCAGGCCAGTGGGTTTGAGTTCTGACACTAGTGCAAGCGATCTCTGGGTGGGTGCAGAGCTTCTAGTCTGAGTGAAGATAGGTACATTTCCCTGACTCACAGGCTCTCCTTATTTCAACAGACAGCAGTAATCGGAGAGGCCCTGCCAGCCACTCATGTTGGGTGCAGCTCTTGATTTTTTAGGTCGAACCTAGGCAGCGCATGCGCTGCTCTGCCAGGAATGCTGTATTCAGGTATGGACTTGAATCTCCGCCCACTCTCCGCCCATATTTTTCATTGGCTAGTGTCATTGTCCACTGTAAACTATAGCTTTTCATTTGTCAATAGATTTAGTAGTCCTGTCTTGTCTTATTTTGTAACCTCCCATGAGGATACCCCCTGTTACCCGTGTTGCTACTCGGCAGACTTCAATTACAGCCTCCAAGCACTATTTTCTCATTTAGCTTTGTCCTGCCTGCTGCAGGACACACTCTCTCCTTGCGCTTTTAAAAGAAATCTTTATAACATGGGCGCTGAACGCATTTGCAATGCAATAGGTCTTGCATGTGTGAGTTTAAGCTATTGACATTGTAAATGACAATGCCTTTTATTTATTTGCTTTAAAAACAACACATAAATAAAAGGCATTGTCATTTACAATGCCTCTAGCTCAAACTCTCGTAAATGCGAGACGTATTGCATTGCAAATGCTTGTTTTTGAGTGTGAAGAAATTTTGTTCAAGATCATATTACTTCAAAAAGGTTTCAAATTCTTGGGCAAGTGATAACCCCAGCTATGGAGACTGAACAGATTTTACATGGAAAGCATCAAAAGGCTCCCAGGGATACAGGTAAAAAGGCCTTTGCCCATCATTAGAATTAATGCTGCCACACCCGCCGGTCTTCTTGTAGCGTGGTGAGGAGCAGCTGGCACCTTCAACTAGGATCGGAATGAAGTATGGGCACACTCCAAGTCCAGCAGAGCCTTTTTACAACTGGTGACTAGACAGAGCACGTCTGATTTGCTCTCATTTGCATTGTCCACTTGAAGGAAAAATGCATGGCACGACAGATAATGATATGAAAGGGCAGTATGGAACAGCTGCATGCTTCTTGTGATGACGTTCATCCATGCCCCGATGGTCCTCACTTTATGGTCGACAAGGCTATGGTTACTGGTGAGCGATAGTACTTTGGCAAGAGATGGAAATATCCTGGGCACAGATAGCAATACCCTTGGCATACAGCACACTGGCACCGATTGCAGTCCTCCATGATACTATAACAGTGCCCAGGCCAAAGATGGAAATACTCTAACACACTGACTGCAGTACTCTAGGGACAGTCCTGTAGTTGCCAATGTAACCATGCTGAGCCCTGATGACAATTATATTACTGGCAGCAACACCTGGGGCACAGACGGTGGCACTTTGGGCATGGTCAATAATACTTCAGAATACCATCACAATAGCCTTGGCACAGTTTAGAAACCCCTAGCATCATTGACACATTTGTTGCTGTTGATGTAAATGCTCCTGGGCTGGCACCAATGACAATGCACTTTATACAGTTGACACTGACAGGATAGTACTTCGGGCACTGGCGATGAGACCAGGGACATCTTAATGATGTTGGGGGCCCGGGGTTGAACGCATTTTGGGGGTCCATGTTTGGATCAGCTTTGAATTTATGATTCAATTTCAGCTCTTTCATGCCTTCTTTGGCCAGGATACTGACAGTGCGCAGACACACTCATCCAGATTCTAAAGGTATTACATCTAATATTCAGAGATAGTGACGCGTGTTTTCAATACAGTAACACAGCAGCAGCTCACTAATATTACTGGAAATAATTTCTGTGACACCCTCCCATTTCTCATACTTTTTGATCTAAAATAAACTTTTTTACGGATGTTGTCTGAAACATAAACACACCATTTCTCTGCGAAATGTCCGTAATAGACTCTCACAGATCATGCATTAGAAATAAATGAAAGGGAAACAGTATTTAAAACAATCTGTTTAGGAATCATTCAAGGTCATCAGGGCAAGTCTCTTTACAGAACAGAGCCAGATCTACCAGCCCCTCTCCCAAAAGGCTGGGGACCTAGGCCAGAGCACACATTGCCCTTGCCCTAAAACGTCTCTGGATGAGACTACAATGTGGGTAGTAGGTCTCTGATCCAGTTGGGTCTCTGTGACTTGTACTTGTAAGATTAGAACTCAAAATGTACTACATCAGGGGTGGATTCTCACACCCGTTTTTTAGGTCTCGGCTGGCGTGACTGGGCACATGCGCAGCTCACTCGGCAAGATTTTATGTTTTTGAGGAGCTTTCAGTAATTGGCTTTAAGCCCCGCCCCTCTTTCCCATTGGCAGGCATCACCTTTTATGCTAAAGGGTGACCAGCCATTGGGAAAGAGGTCTTTGTGACGTGTTATTTTCTCTTTTTGAGCCGCCCCACTTGGACGGGCTCCCCTGCCTTCCTCCCATCGCAAAAGGTTTCTTATCTTTATGGGGCCATGTGTTTCAAACACATGGCCCCATAAAGACAAGCTCCGGTGCAGCACCAAACTTCTCTTGTATCCCTTTTCTCCCGCCTTCTGACTCGCCCCTCCCTGCTCTTACCCTCCTAATCCTCGTTAAATGTTTGCTTTCGGTTTCATTCAGGCTTCACCCCAGAGTGGCTCTCCTTCAACTGTTGTCACATTGCCACCCCAATTTTTGGGAATTCCAACACTTTATTTGCACTCACGATCTATTTCGCTCAACTACAAGTGTGCATGTATTACTCATTTATGCTTTTTAACCCGGCACGCTCGTGCTCAGGCTTTAACTTTCACCACTGAATTAACCCATTTGTGCTCAGATGTCGTAATGAAGCAGTACACTATGACACGCAACCAGTTTTATCCAGCCAAACTTTCTTATCGTGAAATTTCCTAACTAGGAGCTCCACGTTAGGCGTCCATGCATCATCAGCTCCTCCCGTCTTTCTAGCTATGCACCACAACAGCCCCCACACTATCCTTAATTCAATGTAAATTGACGGCCTAATCCGGGAGTGCTAGGACCCAGCGAAAGCATCGGGACAAAGGCTGGTTCCTGGCTCTCGTGCAGCTTCCTGCATCTGCTACCTCCCACCACTGGGTCTGTCAACTCCTCCTTCTTTGCGCCCCCCTCTGCGAAGCATGCATCCGCTCTGCACCTTTCTTCCTCTCTCTTGCTTCACATCCTGCACCCTCGCTCTCTCAACTGCTTTCTCCCTTCCCCTGACATACGTCTTTCTTTCTCCCCTTCTTAAATTCTTACCAAATTCCTTGATTCTCGCTCATCTTTTTCTTTTTAGTCTCTATTCCGCCCCTACTTCCGCTATTTCCCACTCATCCAACTTTCTTTCCAGTTCTTACTCTGTCACTCCTCGGAAATTACACCACCTCTTCCACTACTACTCGTCCCCAATCTTTCATCCAACGTCTGTTCTCTCTTAGAACCTCTTCCTCCCTCGTTATCTGATTACTTCCCCGTTTTCCACATTATCTTTCCCGCCTTCTCGTCTTTATCTCTTTATTCTTAACTGCTGCTGCCATCCACGTTCTCTATTCTTTTCCCCATCCCATCCCCCTCCCTCCTTTGCTTTTCTTTTATTCTTTACTGATCAAACCCCACGCAACCTTTGTCGTTCCGCCATTCTCCTTTTTCGCTTTCGTTTTACCCTTCTGTTCCTCTACCTTCTGACAAAATTCCAGTACTGGATCTGGTGGAAGGAATGTCAATTGTAACTATGATACGCCTGTATAGGTAAAGAAAATGAGGAATATAACAAACAAAAAAAACCAGAAGGAAATAAAGAAAGCGAGAGTGAACGTTTAAAAAATAGAGGAAGGAATGAAGACGGGAAGACGTGTGGGGGAGGGAGGAAAAAGAAGGAAGGAACATAGAAAAGATAACAAGATGAAGTACTAGAGGAGCCGTTAGGAAAAAGGGTTAGGAGAAAGGAAATGGAAAGATTATTAGAGAAAGGCAAAGGAAGACCAGAAGGACAACAAGCATTGAAAATGAAATAGGTCTCGCCTTTAATTAAGTATAAGCCATTTGCTTTGCTAATGGTATTGTATAGCAAAGCAAATGGCTTTAACTTAATGAAAGGCGAGACCTATTGCATTTTTAATGCTTGTCCTTATTCTGAGCCGAACTTCACAAAGATTTGAAGGCCCCTACAGTACTGTCTGATGACATAGTGCTTTTATTATGCTGATGACATAGTTGTCTTTGATTGTGCTCCTATAGGCTCCCAGACACAGCTGGGTGTTTTTGCGATATACCACTCAGCTAATCAGTGGTGTCGTCAACCACCCCCCGCTTTAGCAGCTAAAGCAGGCGTTGTCACAGTGCCCTTTGGCCTGGTAGAACATCTCTCTATAAAGTTCAGCTTTTTTTGGGGGATTTTGCAGGCAAAGCCTCCTAATAACGCATTAATACCAGGTCTGGTCTAAGACGAGAGGCTCAAGAGCTGTGAAGTGAGCCACATTTATTTATGGAGACTAGAAAAGAAAATAAGGCAAATGGAGATAGCTGTAAATAGAGTAAAGAGGGGTAAAGAAAGGTAAGAAAAAACAATAAGATGATTATAGAAAGGAAAATTGGAAACCGGGAAGGTTACAGGGGAACAGGTAGAAAAAATGGTGACGAGTAGAAAATGTAAAAGGAAGGAATGAAACATGGAAAGAAGGAAGGGTGGAAGGATACGTGAAAGGAAGGCAGGAAAGGTAAAACAACAAAGGAAGGAAGGAGATAAGCAGGGATGAATAGATTGTTGGAAGAATGGCTGGACGGAACAAGGATGGATGGAATGACCACTGGATGGATGGAATGGTGGAAGTATGGATGAAATGGCCAGCAAATGGATGGAATGACGAAAAGACGAATGAACGTTTGAAGAGATCAAAGGATGAAAGAGCATGCAAGAAAGGAGGGTGATTGATGGGATGTGAAGTTGAAGGTACAGATGGGTAGATGTCAGGGCGAATAGAACAATTCTAGAATGGGTAGGACTTATCTTATGTCTAGTTGCAGTAGGGGGTATTTTCCTTTTCTGGCTACTCCCTTGCAGCTAATTCTTTAACAATAAATACACAAAAGGCCCAGTTTCTGGTGTTTGGAAGGAAGAGAGTAGCTGCTTCTTGGAGCTTTGGGAACGAGCCTTCCATGGTTGTCTCTGAGCATTGTCTCCTGGGGCTGACATTTACACCAAGGCTATCCTGGGAATTGGACTGAATAATTGACAGTCAGCTGGAGGGGGGGGGGGAGAGGGGAACGTGCAATTATCACTCCCTACCAAGGACTCTCGACCTTCCCTTATTAACGACAAACAACTGCAAACGAAAACAGTTGCACTATATGGCTTCCCATTATAATGCTAGAGGAGAAATAACATCTATGAAGCGTTTAAGGGAAGGGCGTAAAACAAGCTTGCCACTTCCGGCTGCATCTGTGGCTGGGACCTTGCACCTTGATCTTGGTTTGTGTTCTTTTGGGTATATGCGACGAACTTGCACCGCTGAGCGGTTTCTGTTCATTGTTACGAATCCAGAACTAACAATAGCAGGGTAGTGTTTTATTTTTCGTCTGGCCTCCAGGCTCCCACAGAAAATAATTTCCAAGTCAAGTAGAGGGAGGGGCTCAACTCACATTTCGGGGGTCGGGGGGGGCGGGGGGGAGGGGGCTAATTCCTCCAGCTAATTCCTCCAGCAATGTGTTCTTGTATAATGTAACTGGTGCTCATGCAAAGATCCTCAATACCTTCAGTTCGAGCTGTATAAAACTGCAAAAACACAAAGCCTAAGGTTGCTTTTCAGGAAATGCATTCTCACACTGTGGGAGCAAATGTAATTTGCAGCTTTAAGGAACAGGCAGAGTGGAGATGCAGGGGCTCTAGGAACGGGTGGGAAAAATAACAAAGCCTCGTTTTCAAGTAAATGGTCTTTTAAAGACCTCTGAAGTACTCGGGTGCGGCTGCACCTTGACGGACGCCAGACCAGGCAGCTTACAGCAGCTCAAAAACTGTGTGTGTGTGTGTGTGGGGAAGCCGTCTCAGCCCGGTCTGACACACACGAAGTGGGGGTGGGGGGGTTGCTGGGGGCTCAAGCCCTTTGAGCCCTATGGGTTGGGCACCTGAGTAGAGGTCTATTCGGATTATGGAGCAAGGGTTAATTAAGGCTGACTAAAGTGATTTAAGAGTCTGCGAACTGTTGGCTACTTCTCCTATATTAAGGTGAATAGCTCTTAAAAATCTATTTGCTAGTATGGCGGGCATGCATCCCACGTCACACCTATCTTTCGTCCCTGATCTAGATTTCCAACGTACACATAGCAGCCTCATATTTGTATTAATTTTAATCAAAATCTTTCATGTCCTCTTGTTCTGGGGGAGTTGTGTAAAGGTGTGTGTGGGGGAAGGGGGCTGTACTGTTATAGCTGAACTAGGTAACGCCATTTATATTGCACGTGCATTTATTCAGTTTAGCCCGTATATTTGAGGAGTTAAGTTAACAGCACTGATTAGGGATCAAAAGTTTGCCTTTTGAGTTGGCACTGGGTCGTACTCACCGCCAGGCTCCAAGTCCTAAAAAACGAAGTGGGGGGACGCTCCAAGTTAGGTGGTGTCACAGGAAGTGACGTCACGACAGGAAGTGACATCACAAAAGGTGGCTTGCACCATCAGACTCATTGCCTCCCCTCGCTCACCCCTTAGATGCGATTGCATCAGAAAAGCCAGAGCGTAAGCAGCATTCTAAATGATCTTCGATCTCGCCCCAGAGAGTCCAAAGAGTGAATGTGTGGCTCCATTTGCTCCAGTTATCGAGCTCTCAAGTTTTCCACTGTCATGTGGGTGATGTCAGCCAGTCCTGGTTTTACAACTTTCCTTGCTTTGCTTTATGCATAATATTATAATAGTAATAATGCAGGTAAAATTCCAATCGCACGGATCTCTCGAGTCAGTGGGTAAAGGGAAATCGACGGGGCAAGTAACACCATCATTGAAAGTCCAGCTTTTGGGCAGGGGGACGGCGTTCATCCAGTAAAAACCCAGTAAAATAAGTGGGGGGACGCCATCCACACGCGTGGTACCCCGACTCGAGCCGTGCTCACTGCCAATGCCCATTATTGACGCAAACTAGAGACGCCATCTTGGTGAGCGATGTAGTTGTTATTCCTGTCACACTATAAAATGAGCGCTGGGGCGCGGACCCGTACAGAAGGTGCGCTATCCAAATCCAGCCAGTGCCAGGGGCCAGAATTACTGGTTGTTCTCCTTCAAGTTGCTTAACGTACTCTTCAAAACAACTTCATCTCTTAAATGTGAGTACCAGCAAGAGTTGCTATCACTCTAGTGACCTCATGGGTGCATCTTTGCTATGCAACACATGTAAGCGCAACTTTAGGATGCAACATACACTTTGTCAAAGTTATGTACCAGAATCCTCCTTTGATTAAAAATGAGTTGTGACAGAAGTATCTAATTAACCGTAGAAATTAGATCTGTACAATTCCTTTATGAATGTCAGTCAGAGGCCCTGTTTCTTACCAAAACGTGGCTTTGTGAAGAGGCTATGCCAGAAGTAATACAGGAACTTCAAAATGGGCTATACTATAGGCATATACAATGGGTGGCGGGGTTGCCATAATGTGTTTACGCCTTTCACCATTCCAGGCCATGAGAGTCTTTACTTCTCTATAAACCTCTCCCTTACGTATTGAAATATGGTCCTCCTGGCTCGGTTACTCAGTTTTTACAAGACTTACCAGATATTTTGGCTGAACAGGTCTTACTGAAGGCTATTTTTACACTTCTGGGAGATCTTAACTTGCACTTTGATGATATTTTGCAAGAGTGCAAGGAACTTAGTTCAGGATCTATCTGCCATCCAACTTGTACAGTTGATGGAGGATCTAACACACAAAAAGGCCATCTTCTTGACCCAAGTTTTATTAACTCCTTCCGTGCTAGTGACGGAACCACTCCGTCACAAGCCACGGGCGCACTGTGCTCATGACGGAGTGGTTCTGTCACACTGCGGCCGCTCCGCCTATGCGGCACTGATTCCCCGCCTGTGCGGGCGTATTAGTGAGTGGGCGGAGCCGTGACGGAACAACTCCATCATAAGCACAGCGCGCCCGTGGCTCGTGACGGAGTGGTTCCGTCACAAGCATGGCGGCGCCGTGCGACCCCCTCACCCTCAGGGGTTAATCTATCAAATATGAGTACAACCCCTCCCCCCTTTCCGGTCTTATGGTTGGATCGTTAAATTGTTCCTTTCCTTTTTGTGAGGCAAGAGAGGAAGAACTCTCCTTCTCAATCGTAGAGATTAGGTCGCTGTTGGTCTAAAGTGCTCCCTGCCAATTCGGAAAACACCCTTTTAAAATAAATCTATACCTAAAGTTAAGGGTGAAATATTGGAGGAAACCTCAATGTTTAATAACTGGATCAAGGTATCGTTATATAAGCTCATACCTCTTAGGATTCATAAAATGGGCTAGTCGGAGGATCGGCCCCCTGGTTCAACATGCACCTGTTGGAGCTTAAGAAAGAAAGCAATAGGATGGAAAGGAAGTGAAGTGGAGGAAATCCTACAACGCAAATAGTAAACTAAATTGTAAGAACGCAGTAAAAATATATCATTATGCTTTTAGGGAAGCTTGGTCCACCTATTTTGCTTTTCAGATTGATAATGTCTCGAATTCAGCAAAAGCGCTATTCAAAATAGTTAACTCCTTCATAAATCCTGCTAAAACTTACACCCAACCCCCTCCATCCAACTCCTGCTGTACTAAGAAGGCTATGCATTTTCTTGAAAAAAATAATAACATCTATGCTACCTTTGCAGATAAAGCAGAGCATTGCAAGATACCTGATTGGACTGAGCATGTCAGTGCATTAAATGATGCTCCATCACCCTCCCCCGTTAGGAATGAAGATGTAGAAGGGTTGTTGAAGACAGATAAATGTGGGTCTCCTTAGGACCCGGCCCCTCTTTTTGCACTTATGCAAGGGAAAATGTAATGTACCCTGTTCTCGTAGATACTTAGCCTATCACTTCAGAGCGGCATGGTGCCGCCTTCATGGAAACACACTGTTCTGTGACGATTACTAAAGAAACCATCTTCGGACCCTCATTCAGTGGAAAATTATAGGTCAATATCTTTGTTACCATGAATAAGCAAAGTGAATGAAAAAATTGTAAATTAACAGTTATCTTCATTTTTGGAAAATTATAAGGTATTTCATTTCACCCAATCAAGCTTTTCTTTAGTATATGGTACAGAGACAGCACTTTTAGCTGTTATAGAAGAATCAAGAAAAATTCTTGATCAATGTGGTTCAGCTGCAGTAATAATATTATATCTCAGTGCAGCGTTTGATATCGTATCACACCCTATTCTATTACACAGGTTGGAGCAGCCTAGCCTTGAAATGGCTTGCCTCTTTTCTTGCTGATAGGAGCTTCCAGCTCTTCGAGGAAATATGTTACTCAAACTTATACACCCTAAAGTGTGAAGTACCTCAGGGCTCTTCATTTAGTGCTACTTTATTCAATCGGTATGCACGTCCTCTGGCAGATATTAGGTATTCATATGGTTTCTCAATTGTGTCTTATGCAGATGACACCCAGATTGCCATCTCGCTTATCCCAGTGGCAAACTCCAGCCAGCTCAACTCCTGCCTGAATGAAGTAGCAGAATGGATGTCAGCCAGATGCTTGAAGCTAAATAGAGATAAAACTGAGGTACTAGTAGTTGTGAATGATTCGATTCGTTGGTCCGCGCCGCATTGGCCAGACTCCTTAGGAGACCATCCTACCCCCAAATCAGATGTGAAAAGTTTGGGTGTATGGATCGACAATTCGCTTACTCTGGAGATACAAGCTAGGAAGCTAGCTGGTAGCTGTTTTGGTCTGTTGAGGACACTTAGAAAAATGTTAGGATTTTTACCTCTGTCTGCGGGAAGACAGGTGGTACAGGCATTAGCTCGATTGCAATTAGACTATGGCAATTGTCTTTACGTTGGAAGAAGACTTCAAGTGGCACTAAATGCTAAGGCTCGCGTTTTGTTGAAATTGTTTTAGCATGACTGCTTCTGAAGCATTGGCCTCTCTGCCCTGGCTCGCTGCTATTAAAAGGATTCAGTTTAAGGCCCTATGCATGGCTCATCAGGTTTTACATAATAAGGGTCAACAGCTACTAAGCTACTACATCACTCAGTCTGTCCCTATCTTCCCAAGAAAACACAACATTCCGCTTTAAGCTTGTTAACAATTCCTAAGATTAACAAATCAAGAAGTGGAGGAAGATCTTGTGCTTATTTGGGGCCAGATGTAGGTCACCAAATACCGGTCGGTAACGGCCGAATTCGGCCGTTACCGACCGGTATTTGGTGATTGAGATGTAGGGGCCATTATTTTACAGAATCGGTAAATTTACCGATTCGGTAAATCCATATGTAGGTGACACTCCTAAGAGTGCCACAGGCCCTTAAGAGTCGGTATTTTACCACCCAATCCTATTGGGTGGTAAAATACAGAATTCAGGTGTGCATGCACATCTGTGCATGCACACCTGTGCAATGTGACACACAGACAAGCCCTTAGAGCATGTATGTGTGCCACATGTCACACATGCCTGTACTTGGGGTGCTAGATGGTGTCAAAGTGACACCCCCTGCACCCTTGCAGGATTCGGTATTTACCGAATCGGTAAATAACGAATCGGTATTGCCCATTGATTCCTATGGGCTTCAAGGCCCATAGGAATCAATGGGCAATACCGAATTGGTATTTACTGATTCGGTAAATACCGAATGTTACCGATTCAGTAATTCCAAAACAAAAATTACCTACATCTCCCTCCTTCATATTTACCGATTCATAAATACCGAATCGGTAAAATTCTGTATTTATGAGTCGGTAAATAGAAGTTACCTACATCTGGCCCTTGGTTCCTAAACTATGGCACTCACTGCCGACAGAGCTGACGAAGGCTATAGATGAGCTACGCTTTAGGAAGCGGCTGAAGATTCTTATTTAACTTTGTTAGGCTACAGGTTTTGGTATGATGTGTCAGCGCTGGGAGGCCCGTTGGGTATTCATGAGTTTTAGAAGTGCCAAGAATAGAATAGAATTCTGTTGACTGCAAAACTCTTTCCTTGGAGGCCAGCCACTAGGGGGATGTGGAAATCGCTGGTCGAGTATCTGGACCCCTATGAACCCCCGTGAGATCACTTGAGGGGGACGGCTGTCCACAAAACAAAGTGCTAGAAACCCAGACTAGGCCTATTGCTAAAGTACTCTTCTTGTAAACTATCTTCTCCCTTTCTTTTCTATTCTTTTCTTTTTTCTCATCTGCCCTTAATCTCTTAGCAAGACATTGTAAAGGGGTGAAGCCAAACATGTATACCAACTACCTGTAAACATGGCAACACCATCCAAGCTTGGCTGGTACCCCGTAACGGAAAAGCAAATGTACCTGTCTGTAAAATGTAATAAAATACTTTGAACTCAAAAATGAAATTCCGAATGGGCCTCCCATTAAAAAGGATAGGAGGAAATGTGGAGACTCTTCTTACTCAAACTGGAAGTGTTGCTGCAAGAAAGGACAAAACACAGATTGCTACAAATGCCATTAATTTGCCTGTTAGTTCCAAAGCAAAAAACAACTTTTCTTGTATCCAGTTTTGCCTGCATCTTGAACCTCACACAATAAAAGAGGCATTTCTATATTTAACTGACTTGAAAACCCCTGCTATGCCTTTTCAGTCACTAGATTTTTTCGTAATGTGCAGGAAGTATTTGTTTTAGATCCTATTGTGCATCTGTTAATATATCTGTTCTTGTTTATATTGTACATTTATATTTGCACTGCTTGTTTATACAAACACTTTGGGCCCCATTTACAAAGGTGAACTGAGATGAAAGTCTAACTTTATGACTTTCGGTATTCACAAAGGGCATTTACGAGTAATAAAGTTAGACTTTTGTCTCAGTTTTGGTCTCAGTTAAACTTAAGACCAAAACTTAAGTTTAACTGAGACAACATTTTAACTTTACTACTCGTAAATGCCCTTTGTGAATACCGAAAGCCGTAAAGTTAGACTTCCGTCTTAGTTTACATTTGTGGATCGGGCCCAAAGTGTATATATAAACAAGCGGTGCAAATATAAACATAAAATAAAAATAAGAACTGATGTGAATTGGGCCTTTGAGTCAAAGAAACTATTATTTGATACTAATGGGAAAACACCGAACACTGAAAACATGTGAGCACTGGTGGCAATATATCAGAGTCTGATGGCATTGCTGTGAGCATGGATGGCAATATTCCAGAGACTGATGGCAATTCTCCAGAGGATAATGGTTAAACTGAAGGCCATGCAGCACTGCCTCGTACTCTGGGCAGTCCTGGCAGTGCAGCAGACACTGACAGCAATCCATCAGACACTGATGGCAATTCCACACTGATGACAATGCATCAGACACTGATGGCAGCCAACCAGACACCGATGACAATGCATAAGATACTGATGCCAATGCAGCAGACATTGGTAATAGTTCTTCAGACATTGAGCATGCCTTAGACACTGATGGGAACTCCACACTTAAGGCAATGTATCCGACACTGATAATCGTCAATGGGACACTGACGGCAGTGCACTAGACACTAATGGCAATACAACAGACACTGAGCAAACATCAGACACTTGTGGCAAATCATCAGACAGTGACACAATGCATCACAAAATGATGGTACTCCAGCAGACCATAACAACAATGCTCCAGGCACTGATGGTGACACTCAAGCATGAAGGACACAATTGTAGGACTCAAAGGTTGTACTGTTGGCACTGATAACAAAACTTTGAACATTGTCAGCAATATTATGGGCACTGCTGGCAAAACTGTGGGCCCTTTTGATCAGTGGTGTAGCTTAATCACTGAGATTCATGGGCTATGAATCTCAAATTTCCCAAACAAAAATAAGTGGGCTGCAGGTCAGAGGGGTGAGATAACCAATGTTAGGAACCGACTCTTTCCATGAGGAACAGGGTCAGTACTGATTTGCATTAGGTGGGCCTCCGTCTATAGTGTCAAATTAGGTGAAAACGATGGGTTGAAGGTTACCCCAAACGATTGTCACTGGTTAGACTATTTCCAAGCATTAATCCAATCACATTTTGGGTGTTTGATTGCCAATAGTATGCCTGGAAATTTGAGACAGGCACAACTTTCAAACCCTACTGCTGCCAATGGTTGTGAATTTCAAAGTGTAGTACATTTGCACACTTTCAATGAATACTTCTATGGGGACAGATTTACTACTTTCCTGGTAAACTGGTCAATATACATATTTAAGATCCTGGTAAAAAAAATATCTAATTACATCCTCTTAGTGAAATGATAACGATGAGAAAAACAGACATAGCAGACCTAATTCAGGGCCCCATCTCCCAAACCAGGAAAGTCACACACCAAACACTACAGCTGATCCTATGCCCCTGCTTGTCCCACCTGGACCTGTTAGCTCTCCCTGGTTACTCATGACTACTGTCACGTATAACACAATGACCTGGTCCCTGCCCTGAGTTCACTTATTTTAAATGTATTTTCACTGAACACTCTTCTTCGTATCTGCTGCATGATACTTTGATGGTAGAGTTGTGAAATCCATGTATGAGGGCAGGGCTCCATGTTTCTAGTCTTCTTCTTTCACAATCATTTTATCAAGTGTCTGGCGGCCCCATGCTCTAAGCCCAAGTCGCAAATAGTGAAGGGCAAGCAGGCAAATTAATAGGGCAAGCCAAATCAGAGCTGAACCATGGGTCTGGCTTGACTCCAAGAGTCCGTGCACATACTGAGCCATAAAATGATACAATCTCTTTAAAATGAAAATAATGCATTTCTTTAACATGCAGAATCGTTTTACCTTGGTACATCAGATTATATCACTGCATAAACAAACCTTTATTAAAAGTGATAGTTTTTAGAAACATTCATGGCTCAACCCCCAAAGACAATGCGATTAGTGAACTAAGAGGTAAGTCAGCAGTTATGTAAACCCTAAGCATGGCCTAGATTCCTATTATAGATGGAGCAACATTATAGTCGATTAAATCAAACATAAGAGGTGCTTTTACAGTGTGCATCCAGAACTCAAGTATTTAAAGGTTTGCTCATATGTGATAACAAAGAAAATGGAGGCTACATGAAATAAAATATTTGTCTCGAATGACACAATTTCGACAAGCAGGGAAGCCGGTATTGATTCCAGGTCATCTGGTTTCACATTTTGAAATTCAGGCACCAGATGTCTCTCTCTCTCTCTCTCTCTCTCTCTTGTTTTACATTAGAGGTCACTGTTTTGTCCATGAAGCACAGTCTGGTGCTGGACCTAGTGATTTGGCTGTATAAGCATGTTGAACCAAATTTGTGTAAAGTCTAACAGTATTTTCCATGGTTCGTTTGCTTGCTTGTGTGGCGTGTATTGGCTTGAAGATGTCTGAAATGTGTTAATAGTGCACCAAAAGGTGTAATCTGGGCAGGAGATGCCAGGATGAGGGGCTGGTTGGGCAGAGAGGAAAGAGAAGAGTTGAGAGAAGGAGACTGTATACAAAACCATGGTTCACAGGGAGCGGGCTCTAGAAAAGTGCAGAAGCAAGGAAGATAGTCAGGAGCGTTGGGACCCAAAGCACAGACCATTAAAAATGAATGTGTGAGAGAAAGTGGTACCCTGATTAAGCCACCCTGGCCCCTTCGCTACCGTCTCTAGGAGCACAACCGAAGGTCAGTGGAACGCAAATAGATCTTTGTGTGTGAGTGTACAATACCCCCTTCCAGAAGATCAGATAGAAAAATAATTGATGGGATCCATACCCTGTTCTCTGTTTCCTCTCAACCCCTCTCCACGGGATGAGCTCTGGGCACAAGGCCTTTTTCCCGTTGTCCATGTGCCAGTGAATAGCAAGGAACATTGAAAGGGGCCACAAAAGCTAAACATAGTGAGCCCACACAGAAAGGGACTGCTGCCCACACTATGTATCACCCGTGCAGTAAAGCCATTTGCAAATATTTAAAAGACAGGGTGAAACTTACAAACAAGGATGGGAAGAAGTCCTTTTCTGAACATAATACTTTCAATATAGAGAGATCAGGGAATTTATATAAGAAGTTGAAAGATTCTTTTCTGCATGGGGAGGGAGATGTGATATTGCCTAAGGGGTGGGGGGGAATTGGTTATGTTGGGGTTCGGTTTACATTGTTTTCCCACCCCTGTGTCGGAGAACAGAATATGCAGTGATGGTTACAGGTGCAGGGCCACATAGAGGGTCGGAGGCAAAATGGTTGCAACCTGGGAAGGAGGTGGACTCCATGGCAGCCACCAGGAGGGCAACTAGAGCCAAATTTGGGGGGGGGGCTGAAAAAGATTTTCGGGGGGCTAATTCTTCCAGCCATAACCAGAGTGGCTGTAAAAAGGAGGTGAAAACACAACAAAAGGCTCATTTACAAGTAAACAGTCTTTTAAAGATCTGTGAAGTACTCGGATGCGGCTGCAATTAGACGTCGCCAGCCCGCGAAGCTGTCTCAGCCCGGGCTGACACACATGACGGAGGGGGGGGGACTGAAGCCCGGTGAGCCCAATGGGTGTTGCGCGCCTGGCAGCCACCATGACCGAGTTGATTACATGGAATGTCCGGGGTATAGCTGTCTTTGAGAAACGCAGGCGGGTATTTGCATACTTGAAGAGATATAAGATTGCTATAGCGTGCCTGCAGGAGAAGCATATATGGGGGAAACTGTACCATGCATAAAGAAGCGTTGGAGAGGGCACTTTTATGCCACCTCCTACTGTGGGTTTGCTAGGGGGCTCTCATTTGGGTGGCTCCAGGGGTTCCATTTCAGCATTTACACCATGTGATTGACTCGGAAGGGAGATATGTGATCCTGCATGGGAGATTGGATGGTACGGAAGTGTGCATTATTAATGTTAATGCCCCTAATGATGATAGTTCCTCTTTCTTCCCCGCCCTAATGGAGGCCGCCTCACCTTATTTGGGGACTCCAATGCTGCTGGCTGGGGATGTCAACTGCGTCCTTGATGGCTCACTCGACCGTGAGCCCCCATCGCACCACACTAAGCCTCACCTGACTGGCATGCTGTGCGACATTTAAGAGGGCATTTGTCTGAGGGGTGTCTGGCGTGAACACCATCTAAACACGAGACAGTTCTCCTGCCACACCCCTGCTAAGGGATCTTTAGCAGACTCGATTACTGGTTTCACTCTACTGATCTTGGGTGGACTGCGAGCAGGATAACATACTTACTCAGATACCTCTCGGACCATTCTCTTGTTCTTCTGGAGCTCAGTGGGTACCGTGTTAGATCCGCGATACCGCTATGGCGGCTTGCTGCCGAAGCCTGACAGACCCTCCATTCACGTCTATGCTCTCCGAGGCACTTCGCTCATATTTTGAGGAAAATTGAGGGTCGGCTTTGACCCGAGCAGTCGAATGGGAGGCCTTCAAAGTGGTTATACGGGGAATATGTATTAAACATCCTATGTAGTCCGTTAGCAGCTATAAAGAGATGTAGCCTCTCAAGAGGCAATTCTGAGTAGATTAGAAGCTGAGCTCCCCATGGCTGCCCAGAGACTGGTGGAGTGGTGTAGGGCTAAAGAGGTCTAGTTGACGGACCTCCGCAGACTGGAAAAGCGCATACACCCGGCTTATCGCCAGAGATTGTATAGAGAGGGAGACAGAACTGGAGCCCTATTGGGGAGACTAGTTAAGCAGGAAACCCCAGTGGTCCGATAACGCAGATTCCCAAAAATAATGGGACTATGGTCTATACACAACAGGAGATTTCGGAGACGATGGCTTGCCGTTTAGAGGCCGTATATGCGACCCGGCCTTTCTTGAGCCAGGAATCAATTTGTGCCCTTCTAAGCAATGTCGAGATCCCCCAACTAGAGCCTGAGGAGATGGAGGCTCTCTGTGCCCCAATTACAAAGGAGAAACTACTGCTGGCCATACACCGACTGAAGCTTGCCAAGAGTCCTTGTTCTGATGGACTCCTGGCGGAGTACTATTGTCAGTTTGCCCCGCTCCTAGCAGATAGACTGATAGAAGTCTATAACGAAGTGCTGGAAAGGGATTCTTACCGCCCTCCATGCGAGAACCGTTGGTTGTCATGATACTCAAAAAGTATCGAGACCCTCTCCTACCCAACTACTATAGGCCAATCTCTCTATTAAATATTGATGTGAAAATACTCAATGGGATTATGGCGGAACGTCTCCTCTCGGGGATGCCCCAGCTTATCCATTCAGACCAAGCAGGATTTATACCTCGATGGAGCACGACTCAAAACCTGCGCCGCCTGGCACACATATGGCATGCTTCAAGCTTATTGGAGAATGATTATGCCATGGCAATGTTGTATATCAACATTGGATTCCGTTGACTGGCGCTATATGTGGCAGGTTCTCCGGCAAATTGGAGTGGGAGAGTGCTTCCTCCAGTGGGCGCAGCTTCTCTATTCGGCCCCCACAGACAGAATTAGAGTTGGAAAGATGGTGTTTACATCATTAAAGCTCCACCGAGGTATCCACCAGGGGTACCTGCTTTCACCCTTGCTATTTGCAGTGGCCAGGGAGCCCCTGGCGGCATGCCTGCGAGATGTAATGGGTCCCTAGGGCATAAAACTGGGGGTGACAAACCACGTGGTGTCCCTCTATGCGGATGACACGCTTGTCTACTATTAACTAAGTTGTGAACCTTTGGTGACATCTCAGGCCTCCATATTATCCCCGGAAGCCCAAGTTGATCTCCCTGGGCAGGCTGGCCACAGTACCAGTAACTTAATTGCCGCAATACGAACTACCGTGGGTGGGCGAGGGAACATGATACCTAGGGATACTCTTGGCACATACAGCCACTGCTTATCTATACCTTAATATTGGGCGGGTGATTGAAAGACTACGAGGGTCCATATGGTTCTGGAGGGATCGGCTGTTGTTGGTCATGGGGCGCATTGCAATTGCTAAAATGAATGTTCTACCTCGCTGCCTCTACGCAATGCAGCACTCGCTCTAAATGATCCTGCAACATTACTTTCATGTACTGGAGAATGTAATGGCAGACGTCTTCTAGGGGTAGAAGCAGAAGGGTAAGCCTAACAACATTGCACCGAATGTGGGCAGGAGGGGACTGGAGGTTCCTCGATTGCAACTCCATTATATATGGCCTCCCAGTTTCAACATGCAGTTCACTGGATGGACAGCAAAGATAACTGGGAGAAACGTCTGCTGGCTGGAACGTATGGAGATCGAACCTTAGTAGAGCTCCTGATGCTGGGATGTAGTGTTTCTCGGGAGATCATGTGCATTGTATGACATGTAGCCACAACGTTTGGAGAGTGTGGTTCACCGAGTAGTGCAGCGCGCCCCACATGCTCCGGATATGCTTCTGTGGGAGCTTCGCCCTTTTGCTAGTATCGCCTACTCCATGTCGGTGCGCCGCAGGAGAAAAGGAGGCTGCCAAATTTTATGGGACCTCTACATAGACAGGAAATTCATTACCTGAGAGGAAGCATAGGACATTTTTAGTTTGGGTAAGGGTCAATTCTTGCAACATGCGAAAATCTCGAGCGTGGCCCGAGAAATCTGGCAGGGATTCCCAGAGAAACTCCCCTCCACCAACACACTAAAGGTCATGCTGTATATGGCGCAGGGTAGGCGACTGGTTTCCCATCTCTTTAGAGCATTGAGGAATGACCAATTGAGCGAACCTCTTAAGATACAGCAAAAATGGAATACCATGGTGGACGGACCCCTGATGGAGAGTGATTAAAGGAAAGTCCATGAGGAGGTACAGAAGGTTAGTGCTAATGCACAGTTTTAGCTCTTTCAATATAATATCCACCAAGTATACCTCACCCCACTTACATTACACATAATTTACCCGTCTCGTAAGAATGAATGCCCAAGATGTAATGAGCATGAGGCAGATTTTCTTCACATGATTAGGTCTTGTCCACTATTGCCCCCCTACTGGGAGGAAGTACTCACTCGCCTGCAAAGACCTACTGGCTGGATTATCCCTAGGGCAATTAAACAAGTTTTATTAGGACTATTACCAATGCACAACATAACAAGCTGAGCAGACGGTTTGTTCTTCTGGGGCTAGTCCTAGCCAAGAGATGTGTGGTCATTGCATGGATGCGTCCCTGACCTCTGCAACCTGAAGAAAGGCTCAGAGATGTGTGCGAATGGGCGACTGCAGAATCGGTGTGCATGAAATTTGTGCGGAGAGATGAGAGAGTTGGAAACAATCTCCTGGCACCTGCTTTTCTGCTAGCAGAATTGAAAGACAAAGAAGCCCCCAAGTCTCAAGACACCCCGGAGAGGGAAGCTTCCCTCAGAGAGGAACAGAATGATAATCCAGCTGAGGCCATGCTCGGTGACCCTGCTGCTAGGTAGAATACTGAATTTCTTCATGTAACCATGTAAATCGACACAGACCAAAGGGGGAGAGGAAGGGCGGAGGGTAGGGGGGAGGTAACGTATAACTTACTATGATGTTTTCATTGTAATATGACATACAGGATTGTCTGGGTCAGGATGCAGTTAACAGCTGGGCTTTAGGTGCAAGCAATGGCTCACACGTACAGATGTAATGTTTGTATTTGCAAATGCTAATAAAAAAGAAGTTAAAAACGAAGTTGAAAGCCTGTTTGGTGGTTCCCACTGTAACATGCAGGACTGCATATTAGGACAACAGGACTTCTGAATGCAGGGACTGGTGCATCTACACCATCAGAGACTGTTGGCCTAACTCCTAGCTATCTCACAGTGCCTCCCCCAAACCTCTAACCTTTTTGGGGTAACGGATGATTTTGGCAACCTCAAACATGACACTCTGATTCCCAGGAGGATTGTGGAAACAGATCCTACCCCTTTTGTTGTTTACTCATGCAGGACCTCTGTAAACATAAGAAAGATACACAGGAAGTTTTCGATACATTTAATGAAATAATCATAATCTTGCCTAGAAAGAATAAGCTGTGATTATTAGGCAGATAGAACAAAGCAAAGTAACCAGCATTATGAACATGGTGAAAAGCATAAACAGTCCAACCATGGCAGTCTGATTTCAATATATATATAATATACCAACCTAACACTACCCCTACTCTGAGAGCATAGTGGGTGTACCCTCTGCCCCATCTCTTAGGTTAGCCTGAGACCCCATTCCTGGATGACTTAGTCTGGGGTTGATTAGCAATCTCTCTCCGCAGGATCATATGTGGTGATCAAAGTTAGCAGAGCTGCATGTCGAACACAGCATTTATTCCAGGACCGTTGTGGCTGGAGTGCCCTCTCTGATCAATTACAGGACAGGGTACTGGTTATATAATGATACTACTGTGTTACAGCCAGGTACAGCTCTGATGTAATGATGTGTCTAGATGTTAGAAGCTGCCTCAGAGTGGACAACAAAAGCACTAGGATATCTTGCTGCATTCCTTAGCCTTGAACGAAGCGTACTGATTATTTAGCAGGAAAAGCTTTCTAAAAACAAGCAGCATGTACAGCATTTCCTAAAATAATTTTGTATAAAAAATAACGTAGCTAAAACGAAGTCTTCTAAAATGTGTACAATAAACCTGTTTCTATCTCACTCGGACCCATCATCGATAAGCATATTAAGAATTTCTTCCTTCTCTGCCCTATCTCACCAGCTAATCTGTTGCCATTTGATTACATTTAACTATTCTGTGTTTTGTACACCTGATGGATATGTACCTTAATATACCCCCAAACTGCATGAATAAGATGGTAGCCCTTCTCTGTGAGGGTACAAATTAATTACCCTATTGTGAGTGATAATGAGATGCCTCCGAATTTAACTGATTTGCTTTCCCAGTTACCATCCACATTATGGTTTACAGGACCCAATGATGTGCGATTCATAGCCTCAATGGAACCCATGACAATAAAGATCAAGCCACAAAAACCTTAGTATCCCCTTAAATTAAAGGCAGAGGCAAGGATTTGTACTGCAGTGGCACATCTGATAAGGTAGGAGCTTTTGAACCTATTGTCAGCAGGTATAATACCCAAAATGTGTTTATCAAAAAGGCAGGCAAGGACAACATCTACAGGTTCATCCAAGATTTGTGAGTCATAAATAATGTGGTTATCTCTCACCCCTTGATCCCCAGCCCTTACCCTGCCACTATCCTTTCATGCATCCCCACAAATGCCAACTAGTTTGAAGTGGTTGCCCTTTGTTGTGCCTTCTTCTCTATCTCCATACAGTTCGTGCTCTAAATTGGAAGGCCCCAACTTTCATCGCAATGGCTTCCACAATGATTTACGACGTCTCCGCCAAGCTTTGCTCAAGCTTTAAAGAAAGACCTGGACACGTTCGTCTTCAAGAGAGGTACTACTTTGTTTCAATCTGTTGGTGATTTGTTTTTCGCATCTGTTATTTTAGATTAATGCAAAGTGGACTCACTCTACCTCCTTAAAAAATTGACTTAAAAGTGTCACAACATGGATTCTATGAAAATGCCATGGTCTACTTCACCTTCTTGTCTAGTTATTATCTGTATGTTTTTGGCATGGGTGGAAACTTACCCTTGTCAAGAACAGATGACATTGCAGTTGCAAAGTGCTTGCTTAAAGGCTTTGTACCAAGGAATAGTATTCCTAATTGCCTTTCTACTGATCGAGGAACACACTTCAATTCATATGTAGAGCAGAAAGCAAAGCAAAGAGAGGAAACACAAACTTATAACAGCATAAATGATAAAAAGAGAAAAAGGAATTTGCTGGACTCTTCAAAGTCATCAAGCACGATATTTTAATGGTTGCTTTGTTCAAGAGAACAACCACCGATGCAGCCAACGCGTTTCACCCTGAAAAGGGCTTCCTCAGGGCTGCAAACATAATGTGCATGCAATCAATAACAATCCATAATGCAAAATACATATTTTACAAACAGGATGTTCTAAAACAGTATACAGTAAATTCTTTTATAAAAATCATTGAACTAAATACGTTCAAAGTCAACCAAACCGTTTAGCAAAACATTCCTTAGAATCAGATAGCAGGAAAAAGAAGAGAAAGGAAAAAGAAACCAACCTTCTCGGGAAGAGCCAAGAAAACAGGAATGCAAAAGAAAGCCTGTGACGTTCGATTTTTTAAAACTTTTAAAACTTTATTTTGATATCACTGTTTGTGGGAAACTGTTCTAGGACCACTGGGGAGCTTGTTTGAAATTGCGTACTGCGGGAACTGTAACGAGCATTTTCGGGGGGTTTTTAACTTTTAAAATTGTGTGCTTGCTGATAAACTTTTTGTGCAATTGGAGTGTGTTATACTCCATGGTCCTAACAGGACTCATTTGAGCCCGGGCGGCCATCTCGGCCACGTGCTGATTGCGGTCAGCGATCCAGGCGCTGCACGCCGTCCTGCCATAACCCCTACTTAACGGGCGAGGATCGGAGGTGCAGCGCCTGTGAGGTTCCGATTTTTACAAACTTTTAAAACTTTATTTTGATATCACTGTTTTTGGGAGACTGTTCTAGGACCACTAGGGGGCTTGCTTGAAATTGCGTACTGCGGGAACTGTAACGAGTATTTGCGGGTGGCTTTTAACTTTTAAAATTGTGTGCTTGCTGATAAACTTTTTGTGCAATTGGAGTGTGTTATACTCCTTAGTTCTAACGGGACTCATTTGAGCCCGGGCGGCCATCTTTGATCGGCCACGCGCTGATTGCGGTCAGCGCTCCAGTCGCTGCATGCCGTCCCGCCATAATCCCCTACTTAATGGCCATTGATCGGCTGCGCAGGGGATGTGCGCAGCTGGCGCGCCAAAGGGGTGCCTAAAGCAAGCCCGTCTGCGCCGATCCGCGCCCAACCGGGACCAGGGGCCACAACCCCTGCTCATTCTCAGATCGCCCAGCTCACTTACTCCTCTAATCAACTTTTAGAGCTCCGCCACCGTCAGCACGATGACTGCGTGCAAGTGTATTTTGATACGGCTGATTATATGCCGAATAGTGGCGATAAATGTAGCTTGAGATTGGATTTTCAGCTCCCAAAAATTTAACAAATCCTCAGTGACCCACCGCATTATACTAAAACTCGGGACTCTAGTAGTCAGAATTCTAGTAGCTCTGTTTTCAGATTTTTTAATATGAACTGTTGTTCTCTCCTAAATCACAGAGCAGACATATTTGATCTTTTGACTAGCACACGACCAGATGCTATTTTCTCAACTGAAACCTGGCTTCATGGAAGTTCTGGCCCTGATGTAGCAGCTCCGCTACCAGCTGATTATTCTATTCTAAGATGTGATCACGAAGACAGAATGGGTGGTGGGCTTGCTGTTATTTTTAATAAACTGTATACTTGTAAATCTGTTAAATTAACCCTTAAGGGATGTGAGGCTATGTCTTTCCAACTAGCCTTAACCCCCCACTTCACCCTTTCAGGAGTGTTAATTTATCGTCCACCTGGACCAGCTGCCTTTTGAGGCGCTTCCCTGCCAGATCTAATTGCCCTATATTTGTTAATAGCAGCTAATTTTACGATCGTGGGGGACCCCAACCTTCATTTTGATGATTCTACATGCTTTGTTAGCACTACTTTAATTACTGATCCAACTGCCATAAATATCCTGCTTCATAATAATAGTCCCACTCATGTGGCTGGCCATTTATTAGATCCCATTTTTTCTACCCTTCTTAACATTTGTTGCTCCCCTGCTCTCCCTGTTCTTTGGTCAGACCACTTTTTTAGTTGATTTCAAGGTTACGATAGACCCAAATAACCTTTTTTCCTCCACTGTAGGTAATAAGATCAACTCTAGGAACTGGGGGAAATTAGACATGAAGTTTTTCAACACTCTTTTAGCTAATACCGTCCCTACCATCAACCAGGTCTCTATGACAGACCTGGAGTCGATTAAAAATTGGATCTCTAAATCCATGACCACCTGCCTCCCCTTTCTACTCAGAAGGTAAAAAACCATTGCCTTTCTGCCCCTTGGTTTTTACAAAGCCTTAAAACACAAAACAGTAAATGTAAAGTGCTGGAAAGGTGTTGGAGGAAGGACTATGCGTCTGAGTCTAAAATTGCTTATAAACAAGCAATTAGAAATTATAATTCCCTCTGTAATACTGCCCGGGCAGATTATGTGAGCTCTACTATCACCAATGCCCAAAATTGCCCAAAAATTATTTTTAAACTTGTGAGGGAACTTTCCGGAGCTGGTACCCAAGCTACCCTCCTACTCTCACGGAATCTCAATGTGAGGATCTTGCATTTGTTTTTAAACAATGTTGAGACAATTTACTCAGCGTTAAATCCTTCACATTTGAATAAATCACATTTGAATAATACACAGCCAACTTCTGCTGCTCCCCTACCTTCTAAGTCAGTTTCTTGGCCGATGGTTGTACAGGAAATTGGTTTGAATAAATTAGAGCATTGGCTTCCGCTGTATTCCATCTCCTTTAGTCAGATTCTCGGCAGCCTGAAATCTGGTTCTCCTTTCAGATCTGCTTCCTGTCACTATGTTGCAGAAAATCGATCTCCCGGCCATGAATTTGATTATGGGGCTACTGAATGCTTCTCTGCAAGAAGCGGTGATTCCACCTGAGTGGAAACACAATATGATTCTTCCATTATTGAAGAAAGCAAGTGCTGATCCAACACAGCCATCGAACTTTCGTCCCATCTCTTTGCTTCTGATTTTTAAAAAAAATTGGAAAAACTTGTGAACCAACAACTGAATCAGTTTGTTGAGTCTCATGGGCTTTTACATTTTTCTCAGTCAGGTTTTCGGAAAGGTTTTTCGACTGAAACCATGCTCCTAGGAGTGACTGAGATGCTGCGTAGTCAATTAGATGCAGGTGACACTGTGGCACTCATACTATTAGATCTGAGTGCTGCCTTTGACAGTGTCTCTCATACTGTACTACTGAAAGCGTTACGATCCATTGGTGTGTCTGGGCTCACCCTGAGATGGCTGAAGGACTTCTTGGAGAACCGCACTTATCAGGTCTTTTTCTCGGCTGCAATGTCCAAAATCCACATGTCCCCTTACGGGGTTCCACAGGGCTCTATTCTTAGCCCCTCATTATTTAATATATATGTGAAGCCACTGGCTGACATCGCCACTGAATCAGGGTTGGCAATTTTTTCGTATGCTGACGACACTCAAATAATCTTTTCTCTTTCTGCTAAAAGAGTGTCTAAACCCTCATCCCTTAAAGCAGAGCTCTGTAAAATTGCAGGGTGGATGCAAGCCAATTCACTAAAACTCAACGGGGATAAGACCGAGGTGCTGATACTGGGGAAGAATAAAGAACTATGGGCCTCCCAAAACTGGCCATCTGAATTGGGCCCCCTTCCTCAGCCTATCCAACAAGCGCGCAACTTAGGTTTTGTGTTGGATGATCAACTCTCTATGAAACATCAATCAGTTATGGTGGCTGAGACCTGCTTTGGAATCCTTAAATGGCCCAGGAAAATTTTATGGATGTTGCCAGTCTCTACCCAAAGAACGGTTGTCCAAGCTCTTGTCATCTCTCGCTTGGACTATGGCAACGTCCTTTTCCTGGGAGCCAACAAGATGTCATACACAAGTTGCAGGTTGTACAAAATGCTGCAGCCCGCTTACTTTGCCATTTTCCGAAATCTGACCCCACTGCTCACTCTCTACGAGAACTCCACTGGCTTAAGGTTGAAAGCCATATTAAATTTAAGGCTTTAACCTATATGTTTAAAATCAAAACCAGCGAGGCCCCTGAATATTTAAAGATCATTGTCCATCAATATGCCCCCAACTCGCTCCCTTCGTTCATCCACTCAATCGCGATTTACGGTGCCTAGGCATAGATTGTCTCGTATGGGCGGTAGATCCTTCTCCTGCTTGGGCCCTACTTTGTGGAAGTCCCTTCCCTTATCATTCAAACAAGAGACTTATTTTATTCATTTTCGTAGGACATTGAAGACCTGGCTTTTCAATCAATAAAGTTCCCCTCTTTCTTTTGGTCCCTCAGGCGGCGCCGGCAAAACCTTGGGTACCTGTGCGCGATGTAAATTTAAAATAATAATAATAATAATAATAAAAAGTAAAGAAATTACTTTAAGAACTATCCTAGAATCAAAAAACACAGATTTGAGTGAGGTGCTCTAACGTGGGACTAAATTCTAATACCTTCAAACCTTCAAATTTATCAGTGGCTAATTTTACAAATAAGAATCCGTCACCAGAATGGATTCCAACCAGTATTTCTCCTCACCAATAAGCAACTGTAATGCGGTTGAATATGGAGTTTCTTTAGCCGAGTAGTTGATGAAGAAATTTGTAAAAACCTGTGCAAACATATCAAAATTCAAAATCAAGGTCAACCTAAATATATCAATAACGCACAGAGCGCTCACCACATTCAAACAGTGTTGAAATCAAGCAGGGCAAGGTAAGTCTTATCATTACCTAGAATTGCCCAAGTATCAGAGGCGCTCAAAGCGTACCGATCTTCCAGTCCCAAAAGACACTACGTAATCAACTATGATTTCTACGCAGTTTGAATGTGGCAAGCGCTCTGTGCGTTATTGATATATCCCCTGCTGCCTGTTTCTCTTTTTCTCATATGTAGAGCAGGAAATTTGCAAATCCCTAGGACAGATCAGCACTTCCACCACACCTGTCACCCAGAGTTAGGAGGCACAGTGGAAAGGAATAATGATACCCTAAAGAATCAGAGAGCAAAAATATGTTCTGAGACACAACTTTAGTGGCCCAATGCTCTACGTTAGTTTGTGGCCCAAAAGGGCTGTACCGACACCGACAACTAAGCTGAGCCCATATGAAATAGTGATGTGACGTCCTATGATGGTGCTGTCAAACCCCCAATCTCGGCTGCTAAGTTAGATTTAAAACTGAATGATCATACAGTATTGCAATATTGCAGAAATCTTATACACTGTTTCTACAGGGTCCGTCCTCAGGTCTAAGCTGTCTTACCTGACTGCTCAGTAAAAATCTGGTAAATGGATCTTAATATGTTTTTATTTTAGGAAGTTCTCCCTGTAACATCACTGGCGGGACTCCAACCATCTGCTACTCATCACCAACACAGCCATTAAGTGTAGTGGTCTGGTGTCGTGAAACCACTCCTTCCAGTGTAAGCTTGCCACACTGCCCCAAAAATGGCAGCCCCAACGCTGTCTATTTTTGGACCTGCACCAAACCCCAGGACACACCCCAACCCGGAGCTGTTCCTGTTGCTGCCTTGCAATCTGCCAGTGTGTCTCATCTTCAGTGCCACATTGTTAACACTGCAGTTTCCTGGACACGGATCTCTCTATGGTTCTTGGCTACTACATTTGCCACTGCCTTCAGTTTCCTGCTCTTTTTGGGATGCATCCTTGCTCGGGAATGGGGAGTTATCAAAAGATCTAACTAACTGTACTGAGCCTGTCATTGGGTGAGGCTGCCACTCAGTGTATGTGAACAACTCTTATGTATTGTGCTTGAAAAATACTGCCACACAATTAATATTTTTTCCTGGTGGATCCGCCAGTTGACATGGTGCATGGGGCGGAGAGGTGCCTTTGACTGGAGTACACATTGACAAAAATTAAGCTTGCCTTGATTTGTTCTGTCATGGGCACAGACTGCCAAAATAAGCTGGCATCTCCACCCAGAAAAGTGTGACAATCCCATGGGTCATCGTGCAAAATAACAACCATGGCACTTGATTTAGGGATTCTTTCTGATCAAATCAATAAATGTAAAGAAGAAAATGGAGGTCTGTACTCAAAATTTATTATTGACCTTATCTAAAAAGAAAACTCACAAGACATACATAATAACTATCAAATTAGACAATATCAAATTATTCATAAAAAACACAAAACATCATCATTATACAATAAAAAGTAATGACAAATCACAATAATTTCTTTAAAAAAAAGGTATAATGGCGCAACAGTTAATTGAAAATCACAATATTAAAAAAGGTGGCATAACAAATGGTTCTCTACGCGCGTTTCGGCGACCAGCACCTTCTTCTGGAGTAGCCACGTATCACCTAAAAATCATAAAAAATAAGTAAGAGAAAAACAATATTCAATTTGACATGCTATGATTACTACTACTTTTAACATAATTAATAACACAATCAAAATTTGATACAATAAACCTACAAATTTATAACAACATCTTCTTTACAAAGGAACAAAAGCGAGTTTAAATAACTCCAGGCTGCCCTAATGAAGGGCATTCATCTCTCTGTGCATTATTATTTCAGACCTGGGGGGAGGGAAGGAAGCGGAAAGGGGGAATGATAAAAGACCGGGAGTCAAGAATTGACTTTACGATAAAAAGGGACACATAATGTTGCTTTTTAGGGACGTCAGTCCAGAACGTTATTATATTCTCAAGGTTGGGCTCCTATGTTACAACAAGCATTTACAATGCAACGGTTTCGCCTTTGGAAATGTTAAAGCTATTTGCAATGTAAATGACAATGCCATTTATTTATCTGTTTTCAAAACCAACACATAAATACAAATGTTGTCATTTACAATGCCAATAGCTCAAACTTTTCCAAAGGCGAAACCGTTGCATTGTAAATGCTTGTTGCTTATTGTGACACTCTTGATAGGGATTAGGTCTAAGCAAACCGGCCTTCGTTCTGCTCCAATCTGAACAACCCCTCTGTATGGGAACACAAGCAACCACGGGTCAGCTGTAGCAAAGCTGGGCCTCGCCAGTGTTTTCCCATGGATTGAGGCACAGCAAGGCTCATTAACACCCACCTATGTACCGATGAGCAGGTGCCGGTTATAATACCTGCAACGGGTGACAGCACTCCAGGTGCCCTGTAACCCTGCCCTGGATCAGCGGACAGTAAGACATGCTTGTGGTTCGGTGAGATTAGACCCTTTAATATTAGCCCATGGACCCAAGCACATTAGGGTTCTGCGATTCCTGTCCATGAAACGGAGGACAAGGGAAACTGCATGATACCTGCCACTGGACAGAGTACAGCGAACACTGTATAATACCGCGTGTGGACCAGGGGGCAGGACAAATGACTGCCTGTAGACAGGAGCACAACATGTTATGCAGTATTCAGCCATGGGTCACAAAGCAGGGGGTCTGCAATGCCTGCCAGCTGCTATATCACCTGCCCAGGACACTGACACAGTAGGGACCCTGCCATTACATGTGCTAGGACTAGAAGAGATGGTGCCCAGCACCACCTGTCTGGACTGATGCTAGCAGAGAACCCAGTACAACAGGGGATCCAGCACAGAGGTCTTACCTTCCACTGGCTCTGCTGACAGCAGCACGGAGGGCCGCAGAGGCGACCAGCTTCCCCAGCCAAGAAAGGCAGAGCGAAGTCTGCAGTGTGGGAGCCGGACCCTCGCCAGCTGCCCAGCGCAGGAATTAACCCCTCTCCAGGACAAGCTCTTTGGTGAGCAGCTCTGGATTATCAGCTCGAGTCTGGAAGGATCAAAATGTAGCCTGAAGGCACGAGAGGCAGGAAGAGCCGCATACCAAATAATGCAAAAACACGTTGCAGCACCGAGACCCACGTAAAGGGCTGCAGCAGTACCCAGTCCCACATTCCATAGGATCCATAGGCCTGTCAGAGCACGTCCAGTCCCACAGAATCGGGTCTTTGGCCTCCTCTAACGCTGTAACACGCCCGGGCGGAAGAACTGAAGCACCAGGTTGTATATCACAACCACATCCATCCCAAACCCACAAACCACAGCAAAAGCACGAATGCCTTCAAATCAACCTCACAAATAGGCGTCAAGCCCTAAACGCAAACCAACAGTGGACAGCTCTTCCAACTCATGGTTTAAGGACAACACGGCTGTATCCCAACCTCACAAACTCCAGTGGCAGTATGAAGAGTGTCGCACAAACCGTAAGCCATATCAACTGTAAAGTATTTATGTTCCCGCAACCTGACGCCGTGCTCAGTGCTTCAAATGGGAAAATAGAAGTGCAGGTACTCCATATCAGAGTACCTACTTGTTTCTGAGAAGTGCCGATATTCTCTCTGAAAATAAAAAAAATGCCGGCACTGCCGTCCGGACAGTACCGGCTTATTTAAAGCACTGGCCCATACTACAAGTGCAGCACACCCTGCAACAAATTAAAGAACAGTGTTTAGGACACTCCCATTGCACCAACATTTCAATCCAAAATCCGCCGCTCATCGTCTCAGGACAACATGTCCGTGCTTCATCCTGCTCCAACCTGGCTATCTAAACACTGATCATGCCCCACAAACACAGTTCAGGATCGTCACGGGCAACATGGCTTCGCATCCACCAGAGTACAGCACAGCTGCCAGCCAGGGCCATGCCGCACACAGAATGAATATCCTGCATCTTTAACAGTGGCCACACGTTGGCCCTGTGCTCCTAGCCAAGTAACCTGACAGTCGCCTGCACAGCGTGGGGCATTGCAGGGATCTGAAATCTAAACACGTACTGGTCATCCTGTCCCTCAGGAAAGCAGCTTCACTCATGACACTCTGAATTCGAAGTAAAAAAGAGAGGTTTCCCCAAAAAGAGCAACGTCTCAAGGAACTAGACAATAGAGTCAACGGGGACAGTGTTTACCTCTCTCCAGCCGAGCAGGTTCGCACAGCGCCGCCATCTTCACCAGTAGCCGTAGAGATGAACTGTCAGGAAATGACGCGCTCAACGAGACAGGGAGGAGGCGCCGCAACTAAAGAAGGACTTAATAGCCCCCACTATCCCACAGCTAAAGCGCCACTGTGTGTTTTCTCTTGCCAGACCGCACCAGACAGCCTTGTGGGAAGGGTGGTTGCTGGCGTTGGGGGGGGGGGGGGACACGGACGGCGGGAGGGGGCGGGAGAGGACACGGACGGCGGGAGGGGGCGGGAGAGGACACGGACGGCGGGAGGGGGGCGGGAGAGGACACGGACGGCGGGAGGGGGCGGGAGAGGACACGGACGGCGGGAGGGGGCGGGAGAGGACACGGACGGCGGGAAACGTGCACAGGACAGCGAGGGGGGGGCGGAAAGGCACACGGAGGGGGCGGGAATGTACATCGCATCTGAAATCACTTTCAGTGAAAGGGGAGGGAACGGGAAACAACGTAACTCCGCCCAGGGAAAAAATCGAGGGAACGCCCACGAATCTGGTCCGTGAATGACGGACAGATCTCTGTTCCAATGGCTAGCCTCCATTTATGAAGCTAGCCAATGGGACAGGGGGGCGTATTCCATTTTCCTTACTGGAAATCAAGAGATTTCTCTGGAGGCGGAGCTAAGAGCTCCGCCCTCCAGCGAAACCTAAAAAGGGAGGGGAGGCAAAGTCTACTTACAAAGTTAAGTTGGTGACCGACGAACTGATTTCATAAAGCCTCAACATAAAGGCAGAAGATTTTTCTAAGAAGCAACAAATGATAACAATAACCAATTGCTCTTATATTGAAGCCTTTAATGTAGTTCAACGCTATGGTACTTACACGTTCTTAATCAAGTTCCGTTTTAGCAGGCAATCACACGAAAAGATTCTAATTTGATAATGAGTGAGAGGATAAAACTGGATAAGCTGAAAGGTAAACGCATATTAATTACGTAACCCTTATTCCCTGAATGGAAGTTTAGAGCATACAAAGTAACGAAAAAAGTAAATAAACCATTTTAAATGACCTTATCCTACTTCAAAGCTGTATTATTTCAGTGATAACAAAACGAAAAGATGAAGTTCTTACTTAAATAACATTTTACTCTATGTTGCATGATTGATAATGGTGCCTTAAGGAGGAGTGATTCCTTTTTTGGAGGTAAAACACAACAGGATATTATTAATGTGAACGATATAACCACACTAATCATTTAATAGTTCCAGATTTCCAAAATATAGGGCCTTTAGTAACGATGCCTTAAGCAGGAGTGATATGTACCGGCATTTAGAAAATGTATAATCTGAAGTGTTACTTTTTGGAGTTCAGTATTTTATGCTCTGCATAGTTTTGCAATGTTTTATTGCACAATCAGTGCTGCAAATCGGCAGGTACTATCAGAGACTCAGTACGTGCACTTAATAGGCCGGGTCTGGTGGCTCAGTGGACTAATGCGTCCACTATATGGGGCTGTTTTCGATCTCATGGTCATAGGTGCAATTCCCGGCGAGTCCACTCAGCCTTTCATCCTTCTCAGGTCGATAAATAAGTACCTTTGAGTTGGGTAACAATACACATCTGTTACTCAGCGCAACGATGCCCAAGGGTGAACGTGCTTTTTAAAATACACGTTATGTTTTCACTTTGGAAAGGATAGTACCGGCACTTCTCAACACTGCTCTATTACTTTTGATGGAAGAGTACCAGCACTTCTCAGCAAACAGATGCCTGAGACAAAGAGTGCTACACTTCTATATCTCACTTTTAAGCACTGAGCCCTATCTTGGACCAAGGGCACTGAAGCGATTTTTAACAGAGTCAGACTAATTACCCAATATTTTTTATTTTAGGGCACAGAGATAAGCTTGCCCAGAATAACAGGATGTTGAGCCGGGACCCCATATGCCAAAGTTGACAGCTCCAGCCACTAGGCCACATCTCCCCCCTGCTGGCTCCTCAAAAAAATTCACACATTCTTTAAATTCCGGCAAATGAATTGCCTTTAACATGCAATGTTTTGCAGTAACAAAACAAGTTCAAAGACAGTTCTATATGCATGCATTGTATGTAGATTTACACGGTTATACGTTTAGCAAAATATGTACTGCTGCCTACTTGGAATTTGGACTCCTGTTACTCAAATAAAAAAAAAGATGGTGTTGTGATTACTTCGTGGAACATTACTTCCTGTGATGTCACTTTATGTGACGCCAGCGTGCGTCGCTCACTGTTAGTAGTACCTCCATTTCAAATTGTAATTCTCTTGGCCGCAGTGTTAATATTCGGGCAAAGATGCCAACGTCCTGGGTATCGTTCTATCCTCCATAGCATGGAAAGATAATTAAGGGAAAAAATATGAAAGCAAATTTATCAGCGCCAAATTGCGGCCTTGCAGTTATTTTTGACTCCTCTCATCTTCAGTGTCTTGATAGCATCAGAGTGCCGCCAGACAGGCGCGGGGGAGCTTTGAAGACCTGGGGTTGGCTTCCTGGTCCCTGGTTTACATCTGCACTGAAAACATGTATTTTAAGGACCAAGGCTGTTGCTCACAATAGGTGCGACATCCGGTGCAGGAAATCCCTGTTTTATCACCTGAAAATATAAACAGTTCCCGGGCTGCAAGTAAACCGCAATTGTTTCAGAAACCTCACCAAACGTGTTTTTATCTGGCGAGCAGAGCAGGAATTGTACCGAATAAGATATTTCCGCAGGGTCTGATCGACTGTGGATTTATAGGCTGCGCTTGGTCGGAGACGCTTTGAAAATACTCCCCCCAACCTGCTCAAGAAACACCTGTCGAACACGAGGCTGCTCCCGGCTCAGCAACCTCCGGTAGCAGGCCCAGGACTCCTGTGCCTGTAGTCCGGGGAGACCAGAGTGGGCCCAGATGAACCAAATACACTCCCTTCAGGGAACCCAAAGCAGGCCGGGCAAATCTTGTCAGACCAGCCCCTACTAAGCATGTAGAGAGCGAGCTCTACTACTGCAAATAAGGTGCATTGTACAACACTTTCTTTCCAGTGGGGCTGGAACAATGGGGCTTTGCGGGGGGGGGGGCGGGGGGGGGGGGGGACTAGAAAGGCAGGGGACAGGAAGGAGGTTGGGCTGGTGGGGGGGATTTGGGCTGCCTTGGGCGACTTTTGGGCTGGTGGATATCCCTTGGGCTACTTTTGGGCTGGTGGGTATAATACCGGCCATGTTGGGTTTCTGTCCACCATTTTAGGGACAGTGACCCAGCAGTCGAGTTGTAGGCAGGAGAGTTTTGTTTGTGTTGTTAGCTTGTGGTCGTGTGAAGTTAGGGGTAGGAGGGCTTGTAGCGGCGGAGGTTGGCGAGCGGTTGTTGTTTCCAGCAGTGCCTGCGGAAAGCGGGGGTTTTTTGGTCACGGAACCGGCGGGTCTGGAGCGAGATTACCTGAAGTGCGGCATGGCGGAGGAGGCGCTGTCCGATCCCCGAGTGCGCGAGGCTCTCCGCCTCTTGGGGAAGCTGGCAGGATGGACCTGCTCCGCGGTTGCGGCCTGTGAGCTGCCTAGGTCGCGGGCGCGGAGGGAGCGGTGAAGGGAGGCGGAGTGACGAGCGGTGGCGGTCGGTCGGTGCTGGGGCGCCGAAGCGGGGCAGAGGGCAGGCAAGGAAGAGAGGAGGAGCATGGAAGGCGCCGCTGGTTTTCGTGGAGGGGGCGGGGGGGCGAGGGGGTCATGTGGTGAGATTGAGGCGGCTGGGTGCTTGAAGAGGGCGCGGGGGGGCAACGGGGGTTTGGCGAGGTGATGAGGGGCGGGGGGGGGGGTGCCAAAAGGAAGGGGAGGGGAGCCCGGCAGCAGGTGTTGGCAGGTGGAGAAGGGGAACAGGGAGAACCGCGGGACAGCAGGAGGAAGGTGTGCAGGGGGGGACCAAGGGGGGCTGCCTGGCGTTCGGGTGTGGGGAGTGGGGAGGTGGGGGGAGGGGGGCTGGCCCAGGTTGTGGATGGGGAGGTGGGGCTGGAGGGTCAGCCTGGAGGTGGGGGGCGGCTCTCCGTTACTGATTGAGGAGTCGGAGGTGGAGACGGGGTTGGGGGGCAGGAGAGCAAGTTAGACTGGGGGTCATCGTCGGAGGGGGAGGGGCGCGCGGTGGAGCTCAGCAGGCTGGCGTCGCCACGGGGGGTGAGGGTGGACAGGGGGTGGGGGGGGTGAGGTGAGGTTGGAGGGAGGGCGGGGGAGGGGCGAGGCATCGCCCGGGGGGCAAGGGCAGACAGGGGGGGAGGGAGATGGACGGTGGGGGTATGGTGAGTGGAGTCACAAGGTTGTAGGGGCGGCGGGGGGTAGCGGGGGGGTTCGCGGGGGTGTGGGCCTCTGGGGGGGTGGGGGTAGATGCAGGGGGGCGATAGGGGGGTGCGGGGGGTGAGGGGTGGGGGAGGTGGGAAGGGGGGTGGGGGGACAGCCGGCGTGACGGGGGGCATTCGGCGGCCTGGGGGAGGGGCGCGCCAGGAGGTTGGGAGGGTGAGGGGTTTGAGTTTTCTTCAGCATGCTGGACTTCCCCGCTTTTTTCTTGGCAGGAGCAGTTGGCAGGGGGCTCGGGTGAGCAGCATGCGGCTCCAACCCGCCGAGAGGATGGGCCGGCTCTTCCTTGTACGGGCGGCTGCGCTCCACCGAGGGACCATGCACGTGAGGACAGAGGATGGCAGGGCCATAGGTCTCCACCGCCCCCCCCGATGGGTCGAGACGGCTGCCAGGGGACGGGGATGGAGCGCGAATGTGTCAGGCTATGCGGATTACCAAGCTGAGAGTGGGAGAAGAGAGAGCGTGGACTTGGGGGCGTTGATGAGGGTGTGCAGGGACAAGGCGGGTCTGAGCGGGGTGAGCACAGGAGGTGGCCAGTCGAGGCAGTGGGGGGATGGAGGAGAAGGCAGGGAGATGGAGTCGGAGGAGGAAGGGGAGCTGCGGGAGGGGGAGGGGGAACTGAGTAATGCTGTTGGAAGTATTTTGCAGGTACGCCCCCGGCAGACGGTGCCTGGAGTGATGGCCCCCCCAGCGGAACTGGTTAGGCGGCGGGATCCGGTGCGGACGCCAGCCTTGACGCCAGGTAAGGCAGGTACACGGTTGGGGAGTGGCATGGGCGGGCCTCATGGAGGCCGGGTGTCTGTGGCTACGGATGCCGATGGGGAGTGGCTTGGACACGCCTCAGGGAGGCCGGGTGTCTGTTGGTACGGAGGCTGCAGGGGGGGATTTGGTGAGACTGGTGAAGGGCAGGTATGTGTTGGATGCGGGGGTGGGTACGGAGGCTAAGGGGGCGGCGGGGGACGTGGCGTCGGTGTGCTCCGGGATGGGGGATGCGGCGAAGTCCGGAGGGGCGGCGGCGACTGGCGCGGGGGCGAAGGAGAGTTGTGATGTGCCGGTCAGGAAATTGCCCTATATGGGGGTGGTGAAACCACTGGGGGCGCACTTGTCCCTGGCAACTAAGGAGAAGCTTTGGAAGGGGGAGTATGTGGAGATTTTGAAGTTGCTTCACAGGGAATTGATGGCCAAGGAGGGTTCGAAAGAGGAAGAGCAAGAGTTGGCTAGGCGCCCCAAGGTGCCAGTGACCATTGAAAATTGGTCGGCTGCCTTCCTGATATACGCTAGTGTATACTGTGAAAAGTATCCGGACAGGGCGGTCGCATTGTTCAAATATATGGATGTGATGCGGCGGGAGTAATTGACATACGGGAGTTATGCGTGGTCGCTTTACGATGAGGAGTTCCGGGCGCGCATGGCGTCGGATCTGGAGGTGAAGTGGGGGGAATTGGATGCGGACTTGTACCAGCAGACGATGAGTGGGGTGAAGTTTGGCCGCACCATCTACACGGCAGCGGGCTTCCGCTGGCGTCGCCCCCCTTTTCGGCCCGTCCCACCTGTGGGGGGGTGGGGTCGGGGGACACCGCGAGTCTGACCGGTGTTGGGGCCTGTTGGGACTTCAATAAGGGGTCCTGTTTCAGGCAAGTGTGCCGCTGCGAGCCTGCGGCCCCGCCCCCCGCCAGCCGATTGGTCGGCCCGCTCCCGCCTCCCCGCAGACCCTCCCTACCGGCTCCCTTCTTAAGGGGACCCAGACCCTGCCAAGGGAGCGACCACTGCGCCTCTGGCCTGGTCGCCCCCTCTGCCTACCTGCTTACCTGCTGCTCCTGATCCTCGCCGCTGACGCTGCCCCAGCCGCCGCAGGGCCGCCCTCCGAGCCTCGGCCTCCCGTTTCCCGCCGCTGCGAGCCCGCGGCCCCGCCCCCCCGCCAGCCGATTGGTCGGCCCGCTCCCGCCTCCCCGCAGACCCTCCCTACCGGCTCCCTTCTTATGACGCCCCCGGAGCGACCGCGCAGCGGACGCGCGCAGCGGGAGCACCGAATGAGCGCCGAAGGTGCGCCAAAGGTAAGCCCATCTGCGCCCGTCCGCGCCTGGACCGCGCCCAGTGCCAGGACCCCTGGCCCCCACCGTCGGAAGCCGACCCGCCGGACCTACGACGCCACCGAACTCAACGCACTCAACACCGGCCGAACCCCGGGCTGCTACCGAGCCACACCGAGACGCACCCACGGATCCTTCAGCTGCCACTCCTGTAAGTTCACCTGCAACCGGACCCACGCCACACCAGCACCCACCAAGCCGAACACCAGCACCACCCACCTGAAGTGCATCCTGATCAACACCCACTCCGTCCACAGACACGCCGTCGAGCTCTGGAACCTGCTCGACACCACAGACCCAGACGTCGCCTTCCTCACGGAAACCTGGATGAACGACTCCTCAGCGCCCGACATCGCCATCGCCATCCCAGAGGGTTACAAGATCACCCGAAGAGACCGCGACAACCAGACTGGAGGAGGCCTCGCCATCATCTACAGGGACACCATCCGCATCAAGACCAACACCGACGACACCCTGACAACCGCCGAACACCTGCACTTCCAGATCCACACGGACCCCAAAACCACCCTCAGAGGCACCCTGATCTACCGACCCCCGGGACCACGCACACAATTCAGCGAGGACATCGCCGACTTCATCAGCCCGCACGCCCTCCCCTCCGCCGACTACATCCTCCTGGGGGACATCAACTTCCACCTGGAGAACAACAACGACCGCAACACCACCACCCTGCTCGACAACCTCGCCAACCTCGGTCTCAAGCAGCTGGTGTCCACCCCCACCCACCTCGCCGGACACACACTCGACGCCGTCTTCTCATCCAGCAAAGACATCACCTTCAGCCACACCACAGGACTCCACTGGACGGACCACAGCTGCGTCCACTTCACCTTCAGAAGAACGACGATCCACCACCACCAGCAACAGGTTGCTCGAAGAAGCTGGAACAAGATCACAGCCGACCAGCTCGCCGCTTCCCTGAGCCAGCACCCTCCTGCCAGCTCAGCGAACCCCAGCCAGGCCGCCGACAACCTCACGAAGTGGATCAGCAACTGCGCGGACGAACTTGCCCCACTGAGGACCCCGCCCAACAGATCCGGCAACAAGAAGGCCCCATGGTTCACCGACGAACTCATGAGTTCCAAGAAGAACTGCCGAGCCCTCGAGAAAGACTGGAGAAGGGAACCAACTCCGGACAACATGACCACCCTCAAGCTTGCCACCCGGAAGCACCACCAACTGATCCGCGCCACCAAGAAAACTGCATTCAAGGACCGACTGGACAACAACGCACACAACTGCAAGGAACTCTTCAACATCGTGAAAGAGCTCTCCAACCCCAACGCCGGAAACAACGACATCACCCCTTCGCAAGACCTCTGCAATTCCCTCACCTCCTACTTCCACAACAAGATCGCGGACATACACAACAGCTTCAGCACTCAACCGACGCACGCCACGACCGAACCACCGCCCCCCACCACCACCCTCCGCGCCTGGACGCCGATCAGCACCGAAGACACCGTCCGCATGATGAACTCCATCCACTCCGGATCTCCAACCGACCCCTGCCCTCACCATGTCTTCAACAAGGCCGACGCTGTCATCGCACCCCACCTGCGGGACATCATCAACACCTCATTCGACACCGCCACCTTCCCGGAGAGCTGGAAGCACGCCGAACTCAGCGCCCTACTCAAGAAACCTACAGCGGACCCCACCGAACTCAAGAATTACCGCCCCATCTCGCTCCTCCCGTTTCCAGCAAAAGTCATCGAGAAGATCGTCAACAAACAGCTGGCCACCTTCCTCGAGACAAATGGATCCCTCGACCCCTCACAGTCTGGCTTCCGAGCCAAACACAGCACCGAGACCGCCCTCATCGCTGCCACTGATGACATCCGAGCCCTGATGGACAACGGAGAAACAGTGGCCCTCATCCTCCTAGACCTCTCCGTGGCTTTCGACACTGTCTGCCACCGCACCCTAGTGCAGCGCCTCAGCAACGTCGGAATCCACGAGAAGGCACTGGAATGGATCATCTCCTTCCTCGACGGAAGAACACAGAGAGTCCGTCTACCACCGTACAAGTCAGAGGCCACCGGAGTCATCTGCGGCGTCCCTCAAGGATCCTCGCTGAGCCCCACTCTCTTCAACGTCTACATGAGCCCCCTCGCGGCCATCGCACGCCAACACAACCTCAACATCATCTCCTACGCCGACGACACCCAGCTGATTCTCTCCCTCACCAACGACCCCGCCACCGCCAGAGCCAACCTTCACGAAGGGATGAAAGACGTAGCCGAGTGGATGACAACCAGCCGCCTGAAACTGAACTCAGACAAGACGGAAGTCCTCATCCTGGGCTCCTCGCCCTCCGCCTGGGACGACTCCTGGTGGCCCCCCGCCCTGGGCACCGCACCCAAACCGACAGACCACGCACGCAACCTGGGCTTCATCCTGGACTCCTCCCTCTCCATGACCAGACAAGTCAACGCTGTCTCCTCGTCCTGTTTCAACATCCTGCGCATGCTACGTAAGATCTTCCGGTGGATCCCCACCGAAACCAGGAAGATGGTCACCCAGGCCCTCGTCACCAGCCGTCTGGACTACGGCAACGCCCTCTACGCCGGAACCACCGCCAAGCTCCAGAAGAGACTCCAGCGTATCCAGAACGCCTCGGCGAGACTCATCCTCGACGTCCCCAGACGAAGCCACATCTCCAGACACCTGAGAGACCTGCACTGGCTCCCGATCAACAAAAGAATCACCTTCCGGCTCCTCACCCACGCACACAAAGCCCTACTCAACCAAGGCCCAGGATACCTCAACAGCCGCCTCAACTTCTACGCTCCCAAACGCCACCTCCGATGGACCAACCACGCCCTCGCCGCCGTCCCCCGCATCCGAAGAGCGACAACAGGAGGAAGGTCCTTCTCCTACCTGGCCGCCAAGACCTGGAACTCCCTTCCGACCCACCTCCGCCTGACCCAGGACCACCTCTCCTTCAGGAAGAAGCTCAAGACCTGGCTGTTCGAGCAGTAGCAGCCCCCCCCCCCCTAGCGCCTTGAGACCCTCCGGGTGAGTAGTGCGCTCTATAAATGTCTTTGATTGATTGATTGATTGATTTTCGGCACGAATGCTCCAAGTGCGGGAAAGAAACACCCAGTGGTGCGCTGCTGGGGGGTCGGGGGAGGGCCCGCACAGGGGCAGCAGCCGGCGGGGGCTCCCGCTGGGGGGAGTGGGGGTGGCAGGGGAGGGGGCGGTGCCATGGGAAAAGGCTCATACACCGGTTGGGCTGGACAGGCTCGAACCTCTCTTGGCGGCTTATCTGCGGGCGGACGATGCGGCCGTGCTGCGTTGGGTTTCAGGGAGGGTTTTCGGTTGGGGTACGAGGGTCCGCGGATCGCTCGGTGGGCTGAGAATCTGAAGTCCGTGAACGCGCACAGAGGTATCATCCGGGAGAAGCTTTTCAAGGAGGTGAAGGAAGGGAGGATGGTGGGCCCCTTTCGGCAGCCGCCCCTTGTGGTAAATAAATAATTAATTACCGGTACTAATTTTTGAATACATTAATAATAACAGATAGCTCAATAAATAAGAGACAGGATCCGAGGAATCTGAGTCTAACAGGCTTTAATCAGGCATAAGGGAAGGGACAGGATCGGAACAGCCTGAAATAGAATGGCATAGAAGGCAGCTGCAACGTCTCGTTAACAGTATACAGTATATATAGTACAACATCACAATTACCTTACATACAGTAGGCGTAACAAGTGACAAGCGTAAGATAAGAACACATGGGCGTGAAAAGAAGGCGTGCACGAAGACATGTGATGTAGACGTCACAGAAGTGTCATGAAATGGGTGGATACATGGAGGGGGCTACCTGAGCAGCTGGAACCTTTAACCTAGTGGTGCGCGCAAACGGACCATGACGTGTAACTAGGGAGAACTGGGGCTCTGACTTCTACACTAGAAGAGGAGACGAAAGTCTAGGATGTCAGGACGACATGTACCTATAGCATATCTAGTATCTCGTGTTTGGAGAACATGTTGATAGAGTCTAAATGTCATCAGGGCAGAGGCTACTTGACACTAAGACTGGTGTATGCATATATTCTTCATGTATTGCGTGTGCTAGGAATCTTCTATGGATATTAATACAGTAAATCACTTGCATGGAGACAGAAAGACTAGACTATAGCTGAAGATGTTTATGCGGTTCGTTAGCCTAGGAATGCGAAGACGGAGAGCTGAACTGATAACTAGAGGCATAACATATTCTTGGCAGACAGACAGGCAGAGCCAAGCCGGGCACCTCGCTGCTTGGCAGAAAGTAAGTGAAGGGTCAGGGATGCAGGTGGGGGCTGCATCGCTCCTCGGAGTGATTCAGGAGACTGGAGCTTGAATCTGGTGTCCGGGCCCTTTCGAGGCCTAGAACGGGGACAATTCGATGAATTAACGTGCACAATGTAAAACGTTGGCAACATAGGCCTAGAAGCCTAATTCACGTTGCTTTCACGGAGACTAGATAACTGGCATACTAACGTTGGACACAACTATAAGTGCGTCTTTAATCGATCATAGGGGAAACATATGCATATTAATCATGCACATATAACATAGGATGGGGAACACGTAGGCACACCTGACAAGGCAAAATTCAATTTTCCTCATTCCCTCCTTGTGCCCTACGTTTCCATCAGGGAAACATCAATATTCATGATACCATCTATCATTTCATAGAGCATCATTTGCTCGTCTCGAATTGTCTGGGAACGGGACTTGGGACTGGGAATACAGGATGTAGCGCACAAGCGCAAATCGCAGGGCCACATTGTAGACAGAGACAGCAACTGAATATGACCATTACTGCCTAACCCAGGAATGACAATACTTTCCATCCCCAGGCAGATATAATACTCCAGAGCCAACCCGGACCATGTCCAGGTGCCTGGATTCTGGTGTAACTGATAGGCAAATTTTATGAAGTCTGGTTATAGCTGAATAAACAGACGGTGCATTATTAGGAATGAAAATGCAGCAACTAGATCCGATGACTCTACAAGCTCCGCCCCTATCGGCCAGTATGACGTCAAGGACGAGACGATTTTGGAGCACGACAAATCTCATAGCAGATTGCTCTTCAGTTAAGTTACCTAGAGCAGAAGTAGTCTCATTCACTACTGCTTCAAGGGTTCTAGTTAACCTACGTATTAACTTACTATTCTGGACAGGACCTATGAAGAAAAAGAAACCTTTATTGAAGTCTTGATACTGTTCTAAGGTAGTTTCAGTTTGATCGACAATTGGGGTCTCGATCTCCCTTCTATGTCTAATGTGTACTAGATGTGTGTTTCTGTGATAATCGGATGGGGCTAGGAAAACTGGTGGCAGTAGGAAGGCAATGTAACATGTTCCATCCCAATCTAGGGGCAGACGTACATATGCGGTCTGACCACACACAAAATATGAATGACGTGAGGCTTTGAAAATAGATTTCCCACTGTCACCATACTCGACCACAGTAGTACAATCACTGTGTCCTAGATGTACTGAACCATTCTTTCTGACACATAATTCGCCTTTCACTGGTAGAACTGTAATAGCAGGCAAATCCGGAGTAGTCTCAGACTGAACATTCAAAACCATGAAATTCGAGGAATAATTACCTAGATCATATACTTCATTTTCTAGATCTAACCCTGTTCTATGGGAAAGACCTTCCTTGTCTGGGAAACATGTTCTATTCAGAAGGGACATATCGTTTGAGGATGACGTTAACGTGGACCATGCTCCACACGAACCATTGTGTGAAAACGGATAGGGAAAGAGTGGCAGAACTCCCTTCGGTGTCTGGAAAGGGGGGAGCCCACCACACACCCAACAATTTGTGGCATTGCTGGTCTGGTGTGAATAGTGTAACATACGGATGAAAGAATTGTTGCGCATTGCAAGACGATAGGATAACTCGTGAGGAGGCAGTTCACTAAAAGTGTGCTCTGCTGTAACATTAGAGGAAAAATGTACATGTGAATCAAGAGGAGGAAAACATACATATAGAACATAACTTATGCCTGTAATCATAAAACTCAGAAAAAATAAAATTGACAGAGTAATAATGCATCGGCTTCGGAGAGCTTTGTGATAACGTACTTTCTTAGAGTTTCGACTAACTCTCTCACTATGTCGGTCTATCTCATACATGTCAGGAACCTGTCTAACCGTTTCACCCGAGAGGGACTTAGACAATTAAACTGGCTGACTTACTAGACCTTAGTTTTTCTTTATACTCCTGCTGCGGAGTTTTCTCTAACAGGGGAAGTTTAGAGTCAGTATCTGGGCAGTCCTTGAGAACGGGGCAGTCTTTAAAAACAGTTTTTGGATGAAGTCCATGAAATCGCTTCACATGACTGGAATGCACCCAGCCTTTTCTTCCTTCGACCTTGATTGCAGTCCTTGTGGTCATTAAGACCAGTCTTGGCTCCTTCCAGCGGGGCTCCAGCGGACTTGAACGATCAAAATTACGAATCAGAACGAGGTCGCCTGGTATGACCTCGTGCGGCTTCACTTGGGTGTTGTCTGGAAAAGCGGCGGCAACCTGTGAACGACAAGAGAGTAGTGCAGACATCAAGGAGGCCAGGTAATCTGTCAGCATATTACTGTCAACATCAGTTATTTTACGGGGCCTAGGTGTACCCCACATGTTTGGGGGACGACCGAACACTACCTCATAAGGAGATAGACCTGAACGGGAGTGAGCGACCATTCTCATATAAAAAAGGGCGACTGGCAGTGCTACTATCCACTCTACGCCTTTTTCTGTGCATACTTTGGCAATGCGGATCTTTAAAGTCTGATTATGTCTCTCGACGAGACCTGCTGCTTCGGGATGTCGTACACAGTGGAACTTCCACTGGTACCCTAACAGAAGGGATACTTGTTTCATGAGTTCGGATGAGAATGGCTGGCCGTTGTCTGAATACACGACCCTCTGTAATCCATAGCGGGGGAAATACTCACGAACCAACTGCCTGGCAGTGGTCGCGGCAGTGTAATCTGGAACTGGATATGCTTCTGTCCATCTGGACAAAGCACATACAACTACGAGGACATACTTGAAACCTCGACATCGCTCCATCTGGATATAATCCATCTGGAGGACTTCAAAAGGGTGGTCAGGAGGATGGAATCCACCTTGTTCCACCGGGACTCCTTTACCTGGATTAAACTGACAACATATCATGCAGGTACGTACTTTCTGCTTGGCTGCTGCTCGTAAATGCTTGTTGAACCAGAGGTTCTGAATACTGTCTAACATGGCTTTTTCTCCTAAATGTGCTGGACTATGTGCGGTGTTAATAATGACTTGAACCATAGAGTCGGGGAGAAACCATGTGGCTTTTCCCTTCGTCAACCATCCTTGATCTGTCTGGACCCCTCCTTGTTCAGACCATTTCTTGATTTCATCGGGTGTATTTCATGTGACTGTATATCTAGTACGTCTTGTGTAGGGTCCTTAACTGTCATACAAGTAGTCTGATCTGTCTGTGTCGTGTTAACTGGAATGTCTGGAGTCTGAGCTGTAAGCTTGGCTGTTCGATCTGCCAGGTCGTTACCCTGGGAAATGATGTCAGTGACTTTCGTATGTGCCTTGCACTTCATGATAGCGATAGCTGTCGGTAAATGTATTGCATCTAACAGAGCTTGACTGAGGGGGCCATGCTGAATCTTGGTTCCATGAGAAGTCATGAAACCTCTCTCTTGCCAGAGTACTCCAAAGTCGTTTACGACTCCGAATGCATAACGTGAGTCTGTGTATATGTTTACTTTCAGGTTCTTGGCTCGTATGCAGGCTTGGGTCAGAGCGACGAGCTCTGCTGCTTGGGCAGACAGGGTGTCAATACGATGTGTTTCTATAATTTCGGTTTCAGTAGTCACTGCATACGCGGCTACTAGTTCTCCTGTACTTGTTCTCATACATGAACCATCCACATAGAGTGTCAGGTCGGGATCAGGTAATGCAATGTCTGTCAAGTCTTGTCTTGGCTTTGTCATGGTGTTAACAACTTCCACACAGTCATGTGTGGCAGGATTTGAAGTAACTGAGGGTAACAGTGTAGCGGGGTTTAAAATGTTGCAGCGTCTGATTTCTATGTGTGGCTGAAACAATGTCAGTTCATAACCTGTTAAACGTGCAATTGTCAAGTGCTGAGTCTGTGTTCGGTTTAAAAGAACTTCCACGGAGTGTGGAACTTGTACGGTCAGGGAGTGTCCTAACACTATGGAATCACTTTGTCTAATAGCTAGTGCTGTGGCTGCAACTGACTTGAGGCACGCAGGCAAAGCCTGGGCCACCGGATCTAATGTGCTAGAGAAATAAGCACAGGGCTTGTATTGTCCTGCTTGATCTTGTGTGAGAACAGATAATGCAGTACCATCACGTTCAGTGACAAAAAGCGTAAAAGGCTTACTGTAGTTCGGTGTTGCTAGAACAGGTGCTTGGCATAAGGCTTTCTTTAACTCATTGAAAACAAGTGTATGTTCCTGGGTCCAAGGGAGGACAGTCGATGCGGCTGCCTCCTGTGTCGTTAACTGTATCAGTGGCTTGGCTAGATATGCGTACTGAGGGATCCATTGTCTGCAATAAGAAGTGAGGCCGATAAAAGCTCGTACCTCCTTCTGAGTCTTGGGCTGTGGAAGATGTGTTATTAACCGGATACGGTCTGGTGTCAACTGTCTACCCCTCTTGGACACTAAGTGTCCAAGGTAGACCACTTGCTGGACACAGAATTGTAGTTTCGAAGGGGACACCTTGTGCCCCATCTCGGCCAGGAAATACAAGACTGTAAGTGACGCACGTTCGCAGTCACGTTCAGAACGGGCTGTGATTAATAGATCATCGACATACTGGAGCAGGGCAGTGTCAGTTGGCATGTGAATATTGTCTAGTTGTCTCTTAAGTGCTTGACTGTAAATACTAGGACTTTTTGTGAAACCTTGAGGAGCTCGTGTGAATTTATAGCTCCTTCCATTTAAACAGAATCCGAAAAGAAACTGACTATCTGGATGAATGGGAACACTAAAGAATGCGTTCTTGAGATCAATAACAGTAAAGAACGTAGCTTCGGAATCAATAGCTGTCAATAGGGAAGAAATATCTGGGACCACTGGGTACTGGGGTATGATACATTTATTAAGTTCTCGAAGGTCAATCACTAATCGATAAACTGGAGGTGCATTGGGATCTGTACGTTTTAGAATCGGGATGATAGGAGAATTACATACATTGGAGTCAGTTTCTACAACTACTCCTTGAGCAATGAGCTCGTCAATAATTTTGGATAAGGCTGCTACAGCCTCGGGTGGCAATTTATACTGTCGGATTCGTGGTAATACAATACCTTGTTTCAGAGTAACACGATAGGGTGTAATGTGCATACAACCTACATCAGTTGGACCTTGCGCCCATAAATGCTGAGGTACATTCAATAATCTTGGATCAAAATCACGTAATACATAATGACCTTTAAAATCACGTAAGAACAATCGTACTCCTTCTGGGGAGCAGCATATAACTGCTCCTAATTCTTTCAGGGTCTTGATACCTAATAAATTTTCAGGACAGGATTTTGTGAGTAACAAGTCTGTAGTTCGGGACAATGGACCAACTTCTAGGGAAACTGGTTTCGATATTTCATTAACAATAGGCTTTCCTGAAAATCCAAGGGAAACATTTCTAGAGCCTGAGAGCGGAGCCCCTGGAACCTCGTCATGACTGATGGTAGTCCTACTTGCCCCTGTATCAATCAGAAACTTTCTATCTTTCCCTAATACTTGACTGTGTACATAGGGACCCTCTTGATCTACAGGAATCTCGATGAGAGGCAAGCCAACCTCCCTCTCTAGGCTGTTTCATGAATACTGCTGATATTCTGGATATTCCAACTGTGCATACTGGTACATCTGCTGTGTAACGTGTTGTGTGGCAGCTATAGGCTGCGGTACAGTAACTGTCTGTTGTGCGTTCTGCGGTGCTTGCGTATTCTGCGGAACTTGTTCTTGTCTAGGAGGACGCGGTCTCTCTTTCGTTTTACCAGTAGCTATGTTGTGTTTTAGAACTGTACATTCGTTTATATAATGACCTGGCTGTTTACAGTAATTACATGTCCCTTTAACGGGAGCTGCAGGATGACTAGTTTGACTCGGACCCCTCTTCTGACTGTCTTGTGGAACAGACTGTGCAACTAGTACTTTCATTTTCGTGTCTTTCATACGTCTCCTTTCGTGTTCCTGCTCCTCCCTAATTCTGTTCTGGTGATACTGTAACATCTGGAGCATTTGTGACGGAGTATTAGCTTGCCAGGTACTCTCGACTTTTAATACTCGATTTTTAACTTGCGGTAAAGAATTCTCAACTAGTTTAGTGACAAAAAGATGTGGATACGACTCACTACTTGTTTTCAGACCGCTATTAATAATGAAACATTTCTCAAATCTTGAATAAAAATCACTAGTATCTTCATCTTGTTTCTGTTTACAGGCTGAGATAGCATCCCAGTCTTCCTTTTTCGTGGCTAGTAATCTTGGCAAGACTTGTATTAACAATTCGGGCAAAGCTTTAGCTTTTTCCCCAAGACCGGTACCTGGAACTCGTGTAGTATCTTCAGTCTCTAATGCGGTCCAATCTATCTTTTTCTCTCCCACCTCCCATTCTTTTTCTTTAAGTTTTTCATATATGCCCGCAGGCAACAGGACCTTTAACATTTTAATGATATCGGGATACGTGTATTCTCCCATACGGAGCATGTCCTTTAATTCACGGTGGAACCCTGCTGGATCTTTGTCGTGACAGGGTATTAACTTTTTCATTTCCAAGAGTTCTATTTTCGTGATAGGGGTGTAAACAAATACTCGTTCTAGATCACCCCCCGCTCGTTTAACTGGATGTACTTCTCGTAACGGATTCTGTCTGTCTATGTAGAATGATTTTCTTACTGGGGGTGGGACAGGAACAAAATGCGGAGTCAGGAACGTTCTGTATTTGTGGCGTTGTTCTAGAATGACACCAATTAAATCGGTACCTAGACCTTTCCATCTGTTTAGGAGTAACTCGTTCAGTACATCGTGTAAAGGACCTGGATCAGAGTGCTGATCCTCATACAGTGTAATGAGGTGCTGGATCATATACATACCCACCAGACGCTGCTCGGCTGGGGGCAGCTTCAGAAACGTTTGGGCCACTATTTCGTCTGGAAAAGTGGCAGAATCACTAGTCCATCGGACTGCTGATCGGGCTAGTTCTTGTTCATGCATGGTACTAAGGTCACTATAACCTATTCGTAATTTCAGAATTTTATCTGTAGCCTGGAATACTTGCTCCAGAGAACACTGTTCTGGTACGGGAGGAGGAAAAGCTTTCTTGTAATCTAGGCGTGAATGTCGGTCGGGAAATCTAGTTCTACCTACATACGCTATTCTGGAGGGATTCTCGCTGTCTACCTCTTCACTGGAAGAGTCATTCTCTTTCTCGGTTGCTCTATTTGCTTCCTCCTTCTGGTGTATACTTATAATTTCCTTACGAATTTTCCTGTACATACTTTCTATACTACCTTGTGTCTTATGTTTTCCCTCGGCTATATTGTCACTCCATCTTGTCAAGGCTTTCATCTCGTCTTTGTCTTTATCAGGATAATCTTGCTCTCTTATTAAACAGTTAATCAAGAACTGTAAAATCATATGTTGAATCTCGGCTTTTCTGTGCGCCATAGCTTCGTGAATACTTCCTGGATTCTCTCCGGTACGGACAAAACGATATATTCTGTCTAGATGTTCCTTCATGTCGGGCAGGGTGACCAAAAAGTTGGCAACCCGTCTTAAACGTACTGAATATAATACCATGTGATCTTTGCCTGGAACTGGATCATATATACAGTCAGTAAGAAGTCGCTTGAGGTCTGTGTATGTAGCCACTTTTGGCGTACGCTGTAACGCTGCTTCTCGCGGCGTCAGTCGTCTTACTTGAGGCGGGGTGATAGGAGCACCTCCTCCCGCACCTCCTGAACTGGAATCGTCAGTTAATACTGTACGTGCTGGTAGAGTGACTGGCAAAACGGGCACACCTAATGTGGGCTGGTCCGGGGGTACTGGCACATGGACAGGGTTCCCGGGACCAGTGGCTGGAGGAACAGGAATTACATTATTTACCGGGTGCTGAGGGTGACCGGGCAGAATAGGATTTGCATATTCTGGGACTGTATCGTCCAAATAGGACGAAAGAAAAATTTCAGCTGCGGTCGGTTTATGACGTAGCTTAATCGGGACCAAGGGTGGCGGTAAATTACAGGGTGCTTCCGGGGTTGCCTTTGGCAAGCCCTCGGCAAGAAGAGGATACATACCTTTAATAAGGGCATTTCTCTGTCTGTCTGACTGTTCTGCTTTAACTCGTTCACCTTCTTCTAGTAATTCCCTTTCTTGGGCTTTTTCTGAGGATTCCCTACTTAACTCTGCTTTTCTGAATTTCTTTTCGGTTCTTCTATGAGATTCTTTGCGCCATAACTCGATGGCATCTTTCTGGGATTGTCTGGCTTTCTTTTTCCATAATGCTTCTTCTACTCGCATGATGCACTCGGCATCCCATGTACCTGACACAGGCCATCTGTATTTCTCTTCAAGATGTTTGGTGTAATCCACCCATAAGTCTAGATATAATATGGCATCTAAGCCATGCTTGTGATACATAAAATGTCCTGGACTGTCCCTAGGAGGGACAGGAACTGATTCTTCGAGTAACCCTTTTCTGGTTTTTATCTGGCGTAATTTCGAAAACAGAGGCATGTCTGAGTTATACTTGTGAACACAATACACAATAATCACAGTAATGAAATGGCAAACAAAACACTCATACCACGACATAAAAAAAAAATACATTAATAACAGTTCGAACAGAGTACTACCTGATATATTGAAAACATACTTGAATTTCTCGAGAACGGACTTACTAGAATTACTTGATGCACTGCTGAAACAATACCGAACATACCGGTCACGTAAAGAGACACGTCATACCGTATCCACCTAGGTGGACACGTCGGACTGGATCTGTGTACCCAAACCCATCGGACCAGGAACAAACTAATGAACCTGTCTAGATACTTCCCCCGCAACAGTACTCACCGGGAAGCAGAAACTGAAGGCCTCGGACTGGACTGGACTGCTACGACGTCTGGTTACTACTACGCGTTTCGAACTTCGGTTACAGGTGGGCCTCCGGATACCTCGGACCTTGTTCTCTCGGCTTGGGCTCTGGTCGGGACGAACCGCATTCCACACCGCCTCGTCTGGATGCCGGACCGCAGTCTCCGTCTCCTCCGTGGGCCTGAGGGAGACTTGATGAAGCAGAAATATCTGCACGTGCACGGTAGAGTTCCGTCACGGCTGTAGAAGGGTCAGGGGGCCTGCGTTACATCGCCGGCGCGTGGGGAAAGGGCTCGTACCTGTTCGGGCGCCATTATGTGGTAAATAAATAATTAATTACCGGTACTAATTTTTGAATACATTAATAATAACAGATAGCTCAATAAATAAGAGACAGGATCCGAGGAATCTGAGTCTAACAGGCTTTAATCAGGCATAAGGGAAGGGACAGGATCGGAACAGCCTGAAATAGAATGGCATAGAAGGCAGCTGCAACGTCTCGTTAACAGTATACAGTATATATAGTAAAACATCACAATTACATTACATACAGTAGGCGTAACAAGTGACAAGCGTAAGATAAGAACACATGGGCGTGAAAAGAAGGCGTGCACGAAGACATGTGATGTAGACGTCACAGAAGTGTCATGAAATGGGTGGATACATGGAGGGGGCTACCTGAGCAGCTGGAACCTTTAACCTAGTGGTGCACGCAAACGGACCATGACGTGTAACTAGGGAGAACTGGGGCTCTGACTTATACACTAGAAGAGGAGACGAAAGTCTAGGATGTCAGGACGACATGTACCTATAGCATATCTAGTATCTCGTGTTTGGAGAACATGTTGATAGAGTCTAAATGTCATCAGGGCAGAGGCTACTTGACACTAAGACTGGTGTATGCATATATTCTTCATGTATTGCGTGTGCTAGGAATCTTCTATGGATATTAATACAGTAAATCACTTGCATGGAGACAGAAAGACTAGACTATAGCTGAAGATGTTTATGCGGTTCGTTAGCCTAGGAATGCGAAGAAGGAGAGCTGAACTGATAACTAGAGGCATAACATATTCTTGGCAGACAGACAGGCAGAGCCAAGCCGGGCACCTCGCTGCTTGGCAGAAAGTAAGTGAAGGGTCAGGGATGCAGGTGGGGGCTGCATCGCTCCTCGGAGTGATTCAGGAGACTGGAGCTTGATTCTGGTGTCCGGGCCCTTTCGAGGCCTAGAAACGGGGACAATTCGATGAATTAACGTGCACAATGTAAAACGTTGGCAACATAGGCCTAGAAGCCTAATTCACGTTGCTTTCACGGAGACTACATAACTGGCATACTAACGTTGGACACAACTATAAGTGCGTCTTTAATCGATCATAGGGGAAACATATGCATATTAATCATGCACATATAACATAGGATGGGGAACACGTAGGCACACCTGACAAGGCAAAATTCAATTTTCCTCACCCTGCCGGGCTTGATCATTTCTCCGATTGGAGTTGTCCCCAAAAAGGAGCCGGGTCAGTTTCGACTGATTCAGCATTTGTCATGGCCGGAGGGCACGTCGGTGAACGATTATATCTCGGCGGAATTGGCGTCGGTGTCATACTCGTCCGTGGACGTGGCAAGGAGGTTGGTGACGGCGGCGGGGCGGGGTGCACTTATGGCAAAATGCGACGTAAAATCTGCGTTTCGGTTGTTGCCGGTGCATCCGGCGGATCACCAGTTGCTGGGGATCCAGTTTGATGGCCTCATTTTCGTGGATAGAGCGCTTCCCATGGGGTGCTCCGTGTCATGTGCATTGTTTGAGAGGTTCAGCTCCTTCTTGCAGTGGGCTTTTTCCTGGCGCACAGGCCCTGAGGCGGTGACGCACTACCTGGACGACTTCTTCCTGGTGGGTTGGCCCGGTTCGACAGACTGCCAGCAGCAGCTGGACAGTTTTACGGACTTGATGGGTTACCTGGGGGTTCCCTTGGCGCCGGAGGAGACTCAGAGTCCCAGCACGGTGCTGTCCTTTCTCGGTATAGAGCTCGACTCAGCGGCCATGGAAGCACGCCTACCGGAGGAGAAGCGGTCGGTGATGATAGACTTGGTGAGTAGCATGTTGACCATGCGGAAGGTGACGGTGCGGGAGGTGCAGGTGTTGCTGGGGCATTTGAACTTTGCATGCCGTGTCGTGCGGGCTGGGCGGACGTTTTGCTGTCGGCTGGGGCGGGCGTTGTCCGGTCTGACGTTGCCACACCATCACGTACGGGTTCTAAAGATGATTTGAGCATGTGGCTGGCTTTTCTGGGGCGCTTCAATGAGGTGCCCATGGCGCCGCCGGAGGACTGGGAGTGGGACGTCATGATGTCGTCGGACGCGGCGGGAGTCGGCGGCTTCGGTCTCTACTGGGCGGGGAGATGGTGCGCGGAACAATGGCCGGCACATTGGCAGGCGGGGGGGATGGAGTATTGCGTTCCTGGAGCTTTTCCCGTTGGTGGTGGCTGTGACGGTGTGGGCGCAGGACCTGGCGCACAAGCGAGTCTTGTTCAGGGTGGACCATATGTCGGTGGTGCAGGTCGTGAATCGGCAGTCCGCGAGGGAGCCCCAAGTGCTGAAGTTGATGCGCGTTTTCGTGTTGAAGTGCTTGGAGCATGACATTCTTTTTCAAGCTCAGCATGTGCCGGGGGTGGACAATGACATTGCGGATGCTTTGTCTCGTTCACAGTGGCAGAGGTTCCATGGGCTAGCCACGGAGGCGGCCGCAGTCAAGACACAGGTGCCGGAGGAACTGTGGTTGGTGGGAGAGCGCGGGTCGTTCAGTTGGAGAAGGCGTCTCTGGCGGCGTCCACGTGGAAGGCGTACGAGCAGCTTTGGCTGGAGTTTCTACATTCTGGAGCGGTAAGGCAGCGTGACAGATGGCTTCGGGAGGAGCAGGTGGTGCGGTTCAACTTGGTTTGATGGACAAGGGGCTGGCGAGGGTGACGATCGCGGAAAAGTTGGCAGGGGTGGCGTTCATGGGTAAGCTCTGGTGGGGATATGCGCCTTTGGCGGGAGAGTTGGGGGGCGCCTTTTGGAGGGTTGGGAAAGGGAGAAGGGGGCACGGGTGCGGCAGCGGCGTCCTATTACGGAGAGGATGCTGGAAGGCTTGGTGCGCCGCCTACCGGGGGTGTGCAGGGATCAGACGGAGACGGTTTTGTTTTCAACACTGATGTTGTGGATGTTCTTTGGAGCGTTCCGGGTGTCAGAGTTGGTGGGGTTGCAGGGACAGCCGGGAGTGAGGTGGGGAAAGGTGGAGTTGCGAGGCCGGGAGGTGGCGGTGTGTTTGCGAAGGTCAAAGACTGATCAGCGTGGAGAGGGTACATGGGTGGTGCTGGGACTTGGGGGGTCAGAGGCGGTGTGTCCGGCGGAGTGGGGGAGACGGCTGGCGGGAGGGCAGTTGCAGGACAGTGCGGAGGTGTTTGGCCGGGTAGAGGCCGGTCGGGTGATGGCGGCGCAGCTGCTGTGGGTCCTGCGGCACGCCCTACTGTCTATGGGTGAGGACCCGAAGGAATTCGGGACGCATTCCTTTCGCATTGGTGCGGCGACGGAAGCGGCGCGCAGGGGTTGGGATAAGGAGGAGATCAAACGGCTGGGGCGTTGGAAATCAGACTGTTATAGGACATACGGCAGGATGCGGGGGGTAGGGGGGGAGTGAGTTCGACATGTTTGGCCCATTGCTTACATATGTATCTTTGCAGGTGCGGTGGCGGGGCCTACTGCGGCGGCGATGAGCATTTACGTGGTGGGCTATTCCTTTGTTAAGAGAGCGGAGAGGGCCGAATGGGAGAAACACAGAACCTCAATTTGGAGCTAGATGAACAGTTGTTTAGGTGTCTTTGGAGGGGATAAGGGGGCATGCGTTGGCATGAGTTGGTGCCGGCCTTAAACAATGTTGTGCGGTGGGGGGTCTGTCCGGATGTGGTAGTCATCCACTTGGGAGAAAACGACTTGGTGCAGTGTAAGGGACTGGCACTAGTGAAACAAATGAAGAGGGATTTGCTGGAAATTAGGAGGCAGTGGGCGGGGTGTGAGGTTATTTAGTCTGAATTCATCCCTAGACGGTCCTGGAGGGGGGCAGAGAGGCCTGCAGCTATCGACAGGACAAGGAGGAAAATTAACAGGGAAATGCGGGCTTTCTGTGAGAAAGAAGGTTTGGGTAGGATGGAGCACCCGGAACTGAGGTATGGGGCGGAGTATTTTTTCAGGGAGGATGGTGTACATCTGTCACGCTATGGGATGGAGCTCTATATTGTGCAGCTGAAAGAGGCAGTGGATCGGGCACTTGGGGTGCGCAGGTATCCAAAGGTGCAGGGGCCATGGGGGGGGGGTGTCGAAAGCCGTATGGGGCTTTCGAGTGGTGCTTTTTCCTAGTTTAAGGGGGGGGCTAGGATAGGAGGAATTAGGTTTCCTGGACAGAGGGGGAGGGAGTGTACATATGGCAAGTGTTTAAACAGTTGAGGCAGGCGTTTGGGTAGTTGGTAATTATGTATATGCTGTTTGCGGGGGAACATTTTAGGGGTGGGAGTGGGGGTGGGGATTTTGGTCAGGTATGTGTATATTTAGTTAGGTCTAGTTTTGTACGGCAAAGGCCAAAGAAGTGGTATTGTGGTAAGATGCACCTGTTCCCAATAAAGCGGCCTTTATCACACTTTATATTGTCTCCGGTCGGACTTTCCCCTCCCTGTCTCCCGATGGGCCCCAATAGGGCTTTGCGGGGGGTGGCCGACCGGAGGGAGGCTTGCCCCCCCCGGGAATTTTGGGGCCCCGAGAGGAAGGGGGGGACTAGAAAGGAAGGGGACAGGAAGGAGGTTGGGCTGATTGGGCTGCCTGGGGGGATTTGGGCTGCCTTGGGCGTCTTTTGGGCTGGTGGGTATGCCTTGGGCTACTTTTGTGCTGGTGGGTATAATACCGGCCATGTTGGGTCGCTGTCCACCATTTTAGGGACAGTGACCCAGCAGTCGAGTTGTAGGCAGGAGAGTTTTTGTCCCGCCCGCCCGCCCTATGGTGGCAGGGGTGAATAGGTGGGTTGAGCGAGGTCTGTTGGTCCTGGGGGGTTGTTTGGGGAGGGGTTTTGTTGGTAGCAGGTGCGTTCTTTTGTTAGGTTGGCTGGGGTTTGATGTCGCTGGGGCAGGTGCTGGTGAACTGTTGTTGGGATGGCTCTTTTTCCTAGTTTAAGCGGGGGTAGGATAGGAGGAATGAGGTTTCCTGGACAGAGGGGGAGGGAGTGTACATATGGCAAGTGTTTAAACAGTTGAGGCAGGCGTTTGGGTAGTTGGTAATTATTGTATATGCTGTTTGCGGGGTAACATTTTAGGGGTGGGGGTGGGGGTTTTGGTCAGGTATGTATATATTTAGTTAGGTCTAGTTTTGTACGGCAAAGGCCAAGGAAGTGGTATTGTGGTAAGATGCATCTGTTCCCAATAAAGCGGCCTTTATCACACTTTATATTGTCTCCGGTCGGTCTTTCGCCTTCCCGTCTCCCGATGGGCCCCAATTTCCAGAGTGAAGATGCTGCCTATGTGTTACATCACCGACGTCATAGGTGTTGTGAAAATCCAAGTGTCTCACCAAAAGACCAAGTGTAGCAAATGGGGCAAACCCATTCAGGAGCAGGGTACCATGGGTGTGGTATGTAGTCAGTGGTATATTTTGGAGCACACTGGTAAAAATATAATAATATAGCATGATATGGTAGGGCACTGCCATTTATGGCATATACAGACATTTTCCGTTGAATGGCCACTAAATTCTCGCAGGCATGCAGTTTTGCTGATAAAACCATATAGCATACAAACGGCAATGTGTGAAAATCCGGGTTTTGTGACTAATTATCAATTGCACATCAGTAAGCAGAGTGTTGGGATTTGTTTTTCATCCTACTGAAAATCAATCTTTGCCTCCATCACACTTAAAAATTACAAAAACAGTAATTCATTTGTGCTTTCTTAACTGCTGGTTTACTTTGAAATATTTATACAATACGTTTATATGCATTTACATTGGCTTTCTACAGCCTTATATTTCACACTTCTTGTACTCCAGTAAGATTCCCACATGGTTCACGTTACAAAAACCTCTCACTTTGCAGTCAGAAAATGAAAAGTAAACACCTATCTCCTGGTTAAATGAACATGAAGCAATGTGTCAGGTCTTACCTTGACATTTCACCTCTTGCTATGCACAGTAAATGTAACATGATGAAGAAAAACATTTAAGCATCTTTATTGCTTATTCATCTTCCGAAATCTAGTATGGTTATTTCTGGGCGTGCTGCAGCACCACTCTCCCCTACTTCCAGCCCCATGCATTTTTAGGTCTCACTCTACCACTCTTCCACCCTCACTCTACCACTCTACCGCCCTCAATCTACCACTCTACTGCCCTCACGCCCTCACTCTAACACTCTACCGCCCTCAATCTACCACTCTACTGCCCTCACTCTACCACTCTACTGCCCTCACGCCCTCACTCTACCGCCCTCACTCTACCACTCTACCGCCCTCACTCTACCGCCATCAGTCTACCACTCTACCGCCCTCAATCTACCACTCTACCGCCCTCAATCTACCACTCTACTGCCCTCACTCTACCACTCTACCGCCCTCACGCTACCACTCTACTGCCCTCACGCCCTCACTCTACCGCCCTCACTCTACCCCTCTACCGCCCTCATGCCCTCACTCTACCGCCCTCACTCTACCACTCTACCGCCCTCACTCTACCACCCTCACTCTACCACTACCACACTGCAAATGCTTGTTCGTTATGGAAGCTAGCCCAGCCATTGAAGGAATGGGTGACGAATTGTACTAGGACTTCATGGTTGAATAAATCAATAGTTGGATGGTCTGTAGTGGAAGGATGAAGGAATTTAAGAATGAATGGCAATGACTAAAGACTTTTAGCTACATGGAGCAAATGGTATCAATGAAATGATCTAGGGTGAGTGCTCTGGTTTTAATTTTGGCTTCCACCTTAAAACATCACCCTCCCAGACACTACCACCACCAATCCTTGTGAAACATGTATAGCCCAGTGGCGGCTCGCATAGGGCATGCTGCGGGCGTTGGAGCAGGGCAGGGGAGGGGCAGGGTGGAGGGGTAGTAAACTCGGACATACGACGGAACAGAGGAACGTAATAATTACTTTCCTCCATTCCGTTGTATGCAAATGCAATGGGTTATTTTGAAGTCTCGTTCCTGGACTGGTGTTGTTTTTGGTTCCTGCAGTTAAGTCCTCGCTTGACCCATAAGGCCTCTTCTTTGGCTGCACAGAATCAACACCAAACCGCTGCCTTGGGGAGCTGCCAATTTCCTCTTTTTTTTTTTAGCACTTCTGAAGCAATTGACATTGCTATACACAATTGACCACAATCAACAAGTACTGGAAAGACCAACGAAAATTCTCAAAAACATGATATCACAGGAGTGTGATCACTAAGAAGGGGACAATTAGATGTACTCCTCACGGTTACTGTTGCAGAGGCCAACCTGGGGGAGACGGACCTCTTTATAGTCAATTAGCCTCTTTACAGCCAGTCACCTAGTCAGCCATTTGCCAGATGACTGCCACTGAAATGCTTGTAAGGCCCAGGCAGAGCGAGCCACATAAAACACAGTTACCTCTCAAAAACCGTAAGACCCCCAGCTTTTTAAGAGACAGAAACCCGAGATGCACTGACTTCTCCCCAACCCTAAAATCCTTTAGAGGAGAACATGCCCCAACCTGTTTCTGACTGTGACTCTGCGTCAGCTATGCCAAACTTAGTGACATATGTGTCAACAGAAAAATATCAATTTTTAGGTGAAGCATACTTGATAGCACAATATCGTTCATTGCAAGGCATATTTTAGCCTACCACGAAAATAGAGGGGCTTGGAGCCCGCCTTTAGCTTACATTGGTTGGCTTTCCTTGTCAATCTCATTTGTCTGGTTCTTATTCATGCCCCAGCTTGTCAATCTCTGTATTTGCCCCTCTCATGGCGTATTTTCTCTTATCAATATCTTTGATTGGCTGGCATCGCCAGCCATTGGTACTCCTGGGTAAAAGCTCTACCAGCTGGGGCCCTCACTTCTGGCCGTCATCAATGGGATATCCTCCATATCCCTCTCTTTCGGTGAAAAGCATCGGAATTACCCTCAACTTCGATCTCTCTCTGAAAAGTCAGGTGGGAGCGGTGATCTCGTCTAGTTTCTTCCTGCTACGGAAGATTAAGAAAATTTCTCATTTACTCGCGCACTCTGTCCTCATCCAGGTGGTTATCGCCTTGGTCCTTTCCCGATTAGATTTTTCCAACTCCATCTATTTAGGCCTCCCCCTGGCTCTGTCTAAACGCCTGCAAATCGTGCAAAATCAGGCGGCTAGACTAATCTTCAAAAGCAACGGTAGGAGTTCAGCGAAACCGTTGCTGGCCACTCTTCACTGGTTACCTATAGTCCAACGGGTAACTTTTATGATAGGCTGCTTGGCCTTTAAGGCTCTCCATGGAAAAAGTCCTAAGTTTATTAACAACCTCATAAACAAACATGAACCGACTCGCAATCTCCGCTCTGCCCACCTGTCCTTTTTCACTCTGCCTTCCTTCAAAAAGAAACGTCTTGGCGGATGTCGATTTGCTCATTTAGCCCCAAAGGTCTGGAACTCTTTTCCCTTGTCACTCCGGAGATGCACTAATCTTTTGGAGTTCAGGGGTGCACTGAAGACCTGGTTATTCAAGCAAGCACACGGTTAGGCTACTGTTTTCCATCTTCTCTCCATCTTCGCTCCAAACCTCTGGGTGCCCGTGCGCTTAATAAATCTTGAATAACATAACATAACATAACATCGCTGCTTGCTTTTTTGTGTGAAGCACTCCATTAGAATAAATGTGTTTTCAAGTCATCTCCATCGTGTACATCTTTACCCTGCTGCTTCTTGCACGCCCACCTCCCTCATGCACTCGCCTGTGTACTTTCCCTCATTGCTCGTCCCCACCTGCGCCCTCTGTGTTGCTTTCTGCCAACCCGGTCTTTCTTTTGCTGTTGCCCCACCCAGTTGCTTTTGTGGCCCCTCCCATGTCACTATGCCGTTCACTCTCATTCTACCCTGTGTTGCTTCTGCTCCCACCCACTTTATGTTTAAATCTGTTTTTATTGTTACAACAGATACATCAGAAAAAGAGCGAGAGAAAATCACTCTAATTTGCACAATAAAATTACGACTTTTAAATTCTGGTGTAAGCAATCAATCAATCAATCAATCATAACACTTGTAAATCGCACTACTTACCCACAAGGGTCTGAAGGCGCTGGGGGTGGGGCGTGGGGGGGGGGCTCCTACTGTTCGAAGAGCCAGGTCTTGAGGAGTCTTCTGAAGGTCAGCAGGTTTTGGGTCTGCCATAGGTGGGTGGGGAGGGTGTTCCAGGTCTTGGCGGCAAGATGGGAGAAAGATCTGCCACCGGAAGTCATTCTTTGGATGCAGGGGACTGAGGCGAGGGTGAGGCTGGCGGAGCGGAGCTGGTCGGGTGGGGTGTAGAAGCTGAGTCGTCTGTTGAGGTATGCTGGTCCGGTGTTGTGGAGTGCTTTGTGTGCCTGGGTGAGGAGCTTGAAGGTTATCCTCTTGTTGACGGGGAACCAGTGCAAGTCTCTCAGGTGGGGTGTGATGTGGCTGCGACGTGCAGAGGCGTTCTGGATGCGTTGCAGCCGCTTCAGGAGTTTGGCCTAGGTTCCTGCGTAGAGGGCGTTTCCGTAGTCCAACCTGCTGCTGACGAGGGCCTGGGTGACCATTCTTCTTGTTTCGGTGGGGATCCACTTGTAGATCCTGCGGACCATGCGGAGGGTGTTGAAGCAGGAGAAGGAGACGGCGTTAACCTGCTTAGTCATGGAGAGGGTGGAATCGAGGATGACCCTTAGGTTGGGTGTGTGCTCGGTGGGTGTTGGGTCTGTTGCCAGAGTCGACGGCCACCAGGAGTCGTCCCAGGCTGAAGGAGTGGATCCGAGGATGAGGACCTCCGTCTTGTCCGAGTTCAGCTTTGTTAGAAAGGCGAACCCGGGGGAGGCAGAAGATATCTGACTGACTACCCCTAGATCCACCCCTCCGTCGAGAAGTAGCCGAGCGTTATCGAGAGGCCTCCTGGGTGAGGGTCCTCTCCTAGGATCGTACAGCAGAGTAACCACACCACTACAAATGGACACCACACAAGAGGATAAGTTCTTAGGCTTTATCAAGAATAAAGGTTGCTTGTTCTCAGCGATATGTACAGGCAGATCGAGGGATCTGCAAAGTCTCGTAAATAAGGGATAGGGTAGCGGGACAGTCTCAGTACTGGTGAAGGAAGGGATACCCTGCGCACAGCTCTCAATCCTCGAGCCGGGGGGTTCCGAGAGGTCGAGCCGCGGCAGCGCCAGCAGGCCTCGACAGGTGGTCTTTAACGGAGAGGGGGCCGCGGCAGCGCCAGCAGGCCTCGAGGTGGTTTCGGCGAAGATGGGCCGCGGCAGCACCAGCAGGCTCCAAAGATGGTTCAGCAAGGATGGGCCGCGGCAGCGCCAGCAGGCTCCAAAGATGGTTCAGTTAAGATGGACCGCGGCAGCGCCAGCAGGCTCCAAAGGTGGTTCAGCTAAGGTGGACCGCGGCAGCGCCAACAGGCTCCAAAGATGGTTCAGCTAAGATGGACCGCGGCAGCGCCAGCAGGCTCCAAAGATGGTTCAGCTAAGATGGACCGCGGCAGCGCCAGCATGCTCCAAAGGTAGGTTCAGGCTTCAGGGAAATGAGTTCTTCTCGGGGTCAGCCGCGACAGCGTCAGCAGGGCTCTTGACTCCAGGATACAACTGGCGTCCTACTCCAGGGCTGGCCCAGATATAGGATTTGATACTTTTAGGACTGGGGTCCTTTGATGTCCGGACCCTCGCGCCTGGGGGCCAGAGGGGCCGGGATGGTGGTGTCCAGACACCCAGCAGGGGGGTGGAGCCAGCGCCCAGGGAGGCCGGAGGGCGATTGATACCAGGCGTCCGGGGACGGCTGGAGGGCCACCGAAACTCCCCTCTTCTTGGATCCGTTGAGTGGCCACTCTACCACCTGGGGGGATCTTGGTGCCTCGATGTCAGGGCTTCGCTGGGGCCTTGGCCGGGGCCGAGGCCACGTGCTCGGGACGTGATGGGCCCAAGATGGAGTCGGGCGAGGCCGCGTGCTTGGGACGCGCTGGGCCCAAGCTGGAGTCGGGCCGGTAGGGGTGTTCCGGAGTGGTGGCCGGACCGGCAGTGGTGGGGCGTGCAGAGTACGCCATGTTCCCGGGGGGAGAGCTGTGGTTTGCCAGGGTGGTTGCTCTCGTCGGTAGTTCGTGTAGGGTCGTGCCTGGGGGGTGACCGTGGCTCGATGGAGGGCCAATGTCGTCCTGGGCCTTCCATGCGGGAGGGGTAGGACCACGCCATGAGGCCGGGTCCAACACGCGTCCCCCCCAGCTGAAGGCAGGGGAGAGTCACCCATCTTCTTGGGGGTTCTCCTCGCCGAGGCGGAAGAACCGGGACAGGCCATCTGCATTGGCGTGGTTGTTGCCAGGGCGATGCTCCACAGTGAAGTCCATCCCTTGGAGGGAGATGGACCAGCGCAGCAGCTTCGGGTTCTCGCCCCGCATCTGCATCAGCCACCGCAGGGGCCGATGGTCGGTCTGTACCCGGAAGTGGGTGCCGAAGAGGTAGGGCCGGAGTTTCTTTAGGGCCCACACGACGGCGAAGGCTTCCCTCTCGATGGTGCTCTATTGTTGTTCCCTAGCCAGCAGACGCCGACTGATGAAGGCCACGGGAAGGTCGACTCCCTCAGGGTTTACTTGGGATAGGACCGCCCCAATGCCATGCTCCGAGGCGTCGGTTTGGACCACAAACTCTCGGCTGTAGTCGGGGGCCTGGAGCACCGGGGCGGTGCACATGGCAGTCTTTAGTGTCTCGAAGGCTGCTTGGCACTCGGGGGTCCAGTGCACCTTCTGTGGTAGTCTTTTGGAGGTCAGTTCTGTGAGGGGCCCCACGATGCTCCCATAGTCTTTTATGAAACGCCGGTAATATCCAGTGAGCCCCAGGAAGGCTCAGACTGCTGTCTGGGTGACCGGGGGCTCCCAGGCCCGGATGGCGTCAATCTTTGGCTGGAGGGGAGCCACCTGGCCGCTCCCTACTTGGTGCCCCAGATAGGTCACGGATCCCTGGCCTATCTGGCACTTGCTGGCTTTTATTGTCAGTCCGGCCCGCCGGAGGCCGTCAGGACCTCCCAGAGGTGTGTCAGGTGCTCGTCCCAGTGGAGGCTGTATACCGCAATATCGTCCAGATATGCGGCACTGAACTCTTCTAGCCCCGCTAGAACTTGATTCACTAGTCTCTGGAAGGTGGCCGGAGCGTTTTTCATGCCAAAGGGCATCACTTTGAAGTGGAAGTGGCCGTCGGGGGTCGAGAAGGCAGATCGCTCTTGGGCACCAGGGGTGAGGCCGATCTGCCAATAACCGGCCGTGAGGTCGAAGGTGCTGAGATACTTGGCGGCCCCCAGGCGATCGATCAGTTCATCTGCCCGGGGGATGGGATGGGCGTCGGTCCTGGTGACGGCATTCAGCCCCCGGTAATCGACACAGAACCAGAGCTCCGGGGTGCGCCGGGGGCGGCGGCTTTAGGAACCAGGACAACGGGACTGGCCGAGGGACTGTTTGAGGGTTCGACTACCCCCAGAGCTAGCATCTTGGCAACTTCGGACTGAATGCAGGCCCGAACTCGGTCGGGAACTCGAAAAGCCCGGTGTCGTACGGGCAGGCTATCCCCGGTGTCTACATCGTGGACACACCACCGGGTGACTCGGGAGTGAGGGAAAATAGGTCTGCAAATTGCCCCAGCAGTTTCCGGCAGTCTTGGTGCTGTTCTGGGGTCAGGGTAGAGGAGAGTGTGACCCCTCCGACGGAGCCGTCCTTCTCGGTGGCGCTCAGGAGATCTGGTAGGGGCTCGGAGTCGTCTTCAGCTCCGTCATCTGTAGCTAGCAGCAGGCTCAGTTCAGTGCGGGCAAAGTGAGGCTTGATCCGGTTGGCGTGCAGGACCCGGAGGGGGTTCCGGGGGGACTCCATGTCCACCAAGTAAGTGACGGGGCTCTTGCGCTCCACCACTTTGAAGGGCCCCATCCATTTGTCCTGGAGGGCACAAGGTTCGACCGGGGACATGACCCAGACCTGCTGTCCCGGTTCGAACTCGATGGACGAGGCGTTCTGGTCATACCAGCGTTTCATCTCCTCCTGACTGGCCTCCAGGTTGGCCTCGGCAAGCTCCCGGAACTTCCGAGTCTGGTTGCGGAGGGTCAGGAGGTACCGGTAGACATCCGGTGGAGCCTCTCGGACAGTCGTCTCCCAGCCTTCTTTGACCAGGCTGAGGGGACCTCGGACAGGATGCCCATACAACAGTTCGAAGGGGCTGAACCCCAGGGACTTCTGGGGCACCTATCGATAGGCAAACAGGAGGCAGGGCAGCAGGACATCCCATCTGCGTCGTAGCGGCTCTTCCAAGCCCTTGATCATCCCCTTCAGTGTTCGGTTAAACCGTTCTACAAGTCCATTTCCTTGGGGGTGATACGAGGTGGTGAATTTATATGTGACCCCGCACTGTTGCCACAGGGACCGCATATATTTAGATATAAAGTTTGTGCCCCGATCGCTCACGACCTCTCGGGGGAAGCCGACTCTGGAGAAGATCCCCATTAGCGCTCGGCCCACCACGGGGGCCGTGATGGTTCGGAGGGGGATGGCTTCCAGATAGTGGGTGGCATGGTCCACCAGAACGAGGATGAAGCGGTGTCCCTGAGAGGTGCGGGGGTCTAGGGCCCCCACTATGTCTATCCCCACTCGCTCGAAGGGGGTGGTTACCACAGGAAAAGGCTGGAGTGGGGTCTTGACTTTCCCCCCCGCTCTTCCCGCTGGCTTGACAGGTCGGACAGGTCCTGCAGTGGTTGCTTACATCGTTGCGCATTTTCGGCCAGTAAAAATGGGTCACCAGGCGGCTGTAGGTTTTGTCCTGCCCCAGGTGCCAGGCGAGGGGCATGTCGTGTGCCAGGTTCAAGAGGAAGTCTCTGAATCGTAGGGGGACCACCAGTACTTGGCTGGCCCCTAGTTCGGCAATCTTCAGCTCGCTGTATAGGAGATCGTGGTCCCAATAGACCCAGTGGGACCCCGATGGTTCTCCGGCGGCTTGCGTGGCGGCTTGTTGTCGAATTCCCTCGAGGGAGGGACACGTTTTCTGTTCCTGCCAGAACTGCTCGCGGGTGGGGCCACCTTCTTGGCGCCATTGGGCTAGTTCGGGAAGGTGGCCGAGCTCGGTGAGGTCTTTGTGGTTGGGCCCCGGGGGCCTGGGTTCAGGGCCGGCGTCCTCGGGGACGGCGGGCGGCGGAGGTGCGGGCCACTCCGGTTCTTCAGGCGGGGTGTCTTCATTCGGGGCAGAGGCCCGGGCGGTCATGGATCGAGTGGTTGCACAGGCCCACTTGGGAAGGCCTAGCATCCCCAGATGCTCTCTCCGCTCGACGTGGGCCCAGGGGGAACTTTCCAGGTCGTTCCCGAGGAGGCAGTCCACGGGGGCATCGTCCCGGACGGTCACCTTCAGCATGCCCGACACTCCTCCCCATTCGAAGGGGATACGGGCCATCTGGCACAAGCTCTAGGAGTTGTCCGCCGACCGTACTGGGCACAGGACGTTGGGCAAAATTTGTTCAGGGGTCACCAAATGGCAGCGGACCGCCATCACGCTGGCTCCAGTGTCACGGAGGGCTTCGGCCCGGCGTCCATTGATGGTGACCCATTGGCGGTACTTTTGTGTGTTGCCTGGGATCGGGGCTCGGGGGATCATGCCTCTTTCGCCCAGGCACACCAAGGACATAGCGGCGGGCTCCCACTCGGCCGGCTCGGGGTCGTCGTCTTCTTCCTCACCTCTTTCTTCCCCCAGGGCGGCGGCCGCGATCTGGCGGTTGGGAGGACCGGTGGTGCCGGGTCGCTGGTTCATCGGGCAGAGAGGATCATTAGCATAGTGACCCGGCCGCTGGCATCTGTGGCAAGTAACGTTCGGGCGGGGCCCGGTCGTGCTGGAGGGGCCCCCCTTCGGCCCAGGGCCGGCGAAGTGGAGGTAGGGGAGGACCCCGTGGGGGCGTCTCGGCCCCGGCTCTGGCCTCCTCCGCCGCCTCGTGGTCGGTGGTGTAAAAGGGTAGGCAGATTCCAACCGATAACTTTTAAGTATTGCCTGGCGTTAGTCGCCTCTTATACCACTCGAGATTATCAAACAAAGAGGCAGGCGCTGGAGACTGGAAGGCAGGAAAAAGGAGTTTATGCCGACGGAGCAGAACACGTCAAATCAGACAACAGGGTATCTTCTCGAGGTGCTCTAACCGCATCTCTGAGGCCTGGCCTCTTATACACAAGTTTATGGCTTTATTGCATGAAACACATTCTTGATAATACTTTGAAGTACGGAAAGACATCCTCGGAATCCCCGCTTCAAGCCCGTTCCCACACACATTTACAGTAGAAGTCCCCACCCCGGTCTCAGTAGGTGATGACTGTCGCACAGCTGGATATTCCGCCGATTCCCAGAATGTGTGCGGCTGATCGGATCTCATGGGGTGGGGGCTTTGATCAGTCATGGATCCTTTGAAGAGGGACAGCTTCCTACTGTATGGGGCAATAAACTGCATCCGCAGGGCTAGGTGATGGCCTGGGATCGGGCCGGACAATCGGGCACAGAGGAAGAGGGTTCATCAAAGGATGTGTGGTCATGAAAGGGACGGAGGGAGGTGTTAGCCGGGTACGGGATGTGGCTCCGAGGCAGGGCTGCGCTGAAGGGGTGGTTTATGGCCCAAACATGTGAGAGCGGGGGCTGTCAGTGCGTGGGGGATGCTTGCGAGGTCAGAGAGGGGGAGAGAGAGACGCGCTGGCTATCGGCCGCGGGCAGAGAGGCCACGGCGTTCAAAATGGCTGCTGCTTACGCGCACATATGAGCCTAAAAAGGGACAAGATGGCGCCGATAATGTTTACGTCGCTATCTAGATTTTAACAGTCCTCCCTTTTCAACATATCTAGCCAGCTTGTCAATCTACGTCTATCCCCATCATATTACGGATTTCTACTTCATACAAAGCTTTCATGCGTTCAGCTTCGAAGTCCAGAGTCTTAGGGCAGATACAGTTAGCAAAAAGTGAGCACAGGGGTGGCAAGCATTGAACACCCAGGCAGAATCCACATATTACGACAATTGGTATCAATACGATCATAAACAACCTCCACCCCCAGTCCTTTACAGCACTCCAGAGCCAACTCCCAAGCGACCATTCTTCTTGTTCCTGATGAACTTCTGAGGAAAGTCTGTGGAGGTGTTCAATGGCTTTGTAAACTGAGGGCGAATTTTCCGGTATGTAGGTGCAGCAGCTGGACCCAATGATACGGCATGCTCCTCCACAATCTGCTAGAACCACATCTAGAACAAGGCGGTTCTGAAGGGACACCAGGCGGACCGCCTGGAGCTCGGCTGTATTGTTTGTGAGGATGCCAGCTGTAATGTTCATCTTCGTTTCAACTGCCTGGGTCAAATCTAGGATGGCACGGCTGTTCGCCATCGGACCCCAGAGTGGAACAAGTCCCTTCATTGCGTCCAGGAACTGCGCTCCGGTGGAGTCGGCTTGCTCAATGTCTTTTGCTCGCTTTTGTCGGTGATGGTCTGCTGGGGCCACATAGGTTGGAGGAAGGATGAAGGCAATGTAGCAGGTACCTCCCCAGCCCTTTGGGAGCCAAGTGTAGGCTTTTGTACCGCAGACAAAGTACATGTTCGGAGAGGTAACAAAAGAGGGTGGATCAGTTGAGTCCAAAGTTCTGGTGATGCGGCAAGCGCTGTGGCTCACCATTTGTGTCCCAAGGACTTCGATGCATACAAGGCCCGAGACATTGACAACAGACAGGGCCACAGTCAGGGTGGCAGCTGTTCGTTTCCGGAGGTAGGAGAAGGTGTGTCTGGCTGGGTTGTTGAACACCTGCATTTCAACCAGTTCTTTGGCAGGGACGTCCATGTGAATAGAGGTATTGGATGTCAGAGGGCAGAAGGGAGCAGCATTCCTTCCTGTTTTGTTCAGCCAGACCCCATGATAAAAGTGCGACATAGTTTTGCTGGAAGTGACATTATCCCTGTAACTCTCTTGCAAGAGGATCAGCCACGCAAGGCAGGAACCATGAACAGAGAAAGGTGAAGGGATGAAGGGGATGGAATGTCCAGTGGCATGTGGTAACAACCCACCGATCCAGCAATTTGTGGCATTAGCGGCAAGGTTGTGTTGGTGCAGCAACTGCACGAAGGAGTTGTTCCAAAACTCCTTACGTCTTTCTCGGAGTTGAGGTGAAAGAGAGATCAGATGGTGTTCTTTCACAGTGGTAGGCTGTGCAGTAGTGAGAAATGTCTTATGAGCTGGTGCGCTCTCTTCCATGATCCAGAGGGTGGTCATGAGGAGGAGGCAAAAGAGGAGGGCGATAAAGAGGGCAATAGTCTTTGAGCTGTGTGTTTTGTCAGCCTTTGGGTTTCTGTAGTGGGTCTTCAGATGTCCGGTTGCTTCCATCATCTTCGTGTCGGGTGCTTCCATCATCTTCGTATCGGGCGCTTCCATCATTTTCAAGGGGCTCGGTAGCGGGCAGAACCACAAACTTCGTTTGGCTTCTCTCCTGGCAGCCCTAGTAGTGTTAGGCCACCGCTCTGAGAATTGTAACTTAGTCAGTGGTCTGCTTAGCCGAAGCTCCCTCCTTTTGTCGCAGGTTATACCCTTCTCTGGATGGCACAGTGGGATCGGGAAATTCTGCCAATTCAAGTGTCTCTGTATCAGGGTAACAGCTCAGGGATGGTCGGTCTTTGTTCAGGAGCTCTTCTTGGGTGGCCACGTCTTCGGTCGTCATCAGGGTTGAGGAGATTTTCTTACAGTGGTGTGCGTGCAGCCAATTCTGCTTCCCTTCCACTCGAAGAGCTGTTCGGGTGGTGATCAAGACTTGCCAGGGGCCCGTCCACCGAGGTTCCAGACTCTTTGCACGCTGGAAGTTTCGGATTAACACGAAATCACCGGGTTGGATGTCGTGTCCGGGACCCCTGGAAGCATCGGGGATGGCCTGCAGCACCTGTTGATGGATAATAGACAGTGTTTTGGTCAAATTGTACAAATAGTCAGACATAAGGACATCCGGGACGTCGTGAATGGATGTCGGTTTTGGTGCAGACCAGATGCTCATGGGCCGGCCGAAAACGACCTCGTAAGGGGTCAAGTGGTGTTTGGTGGGGGTGGAACGCATTGACAGCAATGCCAGTGGGAGAGCGTCTGGCCATTTCAGTTCTGTGGTAGCCACTATCTTTGCTAGTTTGAGCTTCAGCGTGGCATCATGTTGCTCAACCAGTCCAGCGGATTGGGGGTGGAAGACTGCGTGGAACTTTTGTCTTACACCCAACCCTTTCAAGATGAGTTGGATAACCTCGGCTACGAAGTGGGGGCCATTGTCGCTTCACAAAATTCGACAAAGGCCGTAGCGAGGGAAGAATTCTTTCAGTAATACCTTTGCAGTAGCAATGACAGTGTTGTCGCGAGTTGGATAGGCTTCCACGCACTTGCTAAATGCGCACACGACAACAAGTACATACTTTAGACCTTGGCATTTTTCTAGTTGGATGTAGTCCATCTGCAGGACTTCAAATGGATGATTGGGGACCCCAAACCCTCCCCGGGGTACGACAGTTCCTTTTCCAGGGTTGTGTTGCAGGCATATCAGACATTGTTGGACCAGACGTTTAGCTGAGTCTGTGATCTTGTCATTGTGCCAAACTTTGGAGACAAGTTCGGCCATAGGGGCAGGTCCTATGTGTGCAGGAGAGTGTGCCATGGTCAGTATGGGGATCAGGTACGAGTTGGGTAGCAACCTTTTGTTCGTGTCTTTTGTCCGCCAGCAGCCTTCATCGTCTTTCAGTCCCACCCGTGCCCATTCAGTCAGTTCGTGTGGTGAGCTGGCCATCTGGATGTCCCTAATAGTTTCCCTAGCGTCCTTCCATTTTTCTCTTTGTGACCTGGTCACGTACATGCGTGTCGTCCTATTCTCGGCTGTGGTCCGGGCAGTGATGTCGGCCAGTGCATTCCCCTGCCCAATGATGTCTGTCACCCTTTTGTGTGCCTGGCATTTGATTACCGCAAGTTGTTTGGGAAGGAGGACTGCTTCAGTCAAAGCGGAGACTAGATCTCCATGTAGGATGGGTGTGCCGTGTGAGGTCAGGAATCCCCTCTCCTTCCACAAAAGCCCAAAATGATGAACCACCCCGAAGGCATACTGGCTGTCTGTGTAAATATTTGCTGTCGTCCCTGCTGCTAGGATACACGCTCGTGTGAGGGCAATCAGTTCCGCTGCCTGTGCAGACCGTTGTGTGATGCGGGCGGTCTCAACTACAGTTCGGGCTGTGGTAACTGCATAAGCAGCTGAGGTGGTGCCATCGGGGAGTTTGATACAAGAGCCATCCACCCATAACTCTCCGTCAGGATCTGGGAAAGCTGTGTCTCGGAGGTCAACCCTACTCCTAGTCTGTTCGTCCGTGAGGGTCACACAGTCATGTATGGGGGACACATTGGGGTCGTTCTCAGGTAGGGGTAACAAAGTGGCTGGGTTCAGCGTGGTGCATCTTTTCAGTGTGATGTGGGGTGCAAGCAGAGTCAGTTCGTACCCAGTCAGTCGTGCACTAGTCAGATGCTGCGTCTTAGTCTGGTTTAAGAGGGTGTCAACCGCATGGGGCACTAACACCGAGAGGGAGTTCGAGAGCACGATCCCCTCACTTTCTCGAATAGAGATAGCAGCGGCAGCTACAGCTCGAAGGCAGGCAGGCAAAGCTCTGGCTACGGGGTCAAGAGTGGCAGAGAAGTAGGCACATGGGCGTTGCTTGGGGCCAATGGACTGAGTCAGGACAGATAAAGCGCACCCCTCCCTTTCGTGAGTGTAGAGGGAGAAGGGCTTTGTATAATCGGGGGTTCCTAGGACTAGTGCAGAACAAAGGGCGTCTCGTAGTTCTTTGAAGGAGGATTGGCATTCAGAGGTCCAAGGGAGCGGGAAGGGGACATCTTTAGCCTGCAGGGAAAGTAGTGGTTTCACGATGAGGCTGAAATTTGGCAACCACTGTCGACAGAAGGAGGTGAGGCCCACTAGGGAGCGGACTTATTTCTGGGTCTTAGGGACAGGGGTTTCTAGGATGGTCTGTATTCGATCGGGTGTAAGTTTCCTCCCGTCTTTGGACAAGAGATGGCCTAGGTAAGTGACCTGGGGTTGGCAGAATTGCAACTTCTTCTTGGAGATCTTGTGGCCATTTTCCGCGAGGAAGTGCAGGAGTTGGATGGTGGCTGTGACTGCAAGTGGAGTGGTGTCGGCCGCCAAAAGGATATCATCAACGTACTGTATCAACACCACTCCGTCTGGTAACTGGACTGCATCCAGTTGAATGAATGAATGAAATGATCTTTATTCGGATTCTGAAAAATCCATAAAAGTACATACAGGATGAATCTTTTTAAAATACATAAAAACATATACAAAAGTTAAAAAATAGAAATTGTTAAAATACATCCCAAACAGACATGAGCAGCATAAATGACATAAAGTGCATATTACATGAAATGGTATCATAAACAGTTTAGAAAAACATTCGTAAATTTCTGTTTGGATAATACTGGTAACAATGTTTCCATACAGGTAATAAAATCTCTATACAATTTATATTTAGAGTTTAAAGTGCGTTATACATCCGAAGATCGTTATGCATGTTCCATACTTGCCCTCGATTTTACACAGGCTTTTATGAAGCAGCTTATAGTGAATATAACATCATCGGTTGGTAGCATTTGCAAGAATTTCAATGCCAATTTAAAGTCTCTTAAATTGTATTTTCTGAAAATTGGCAATAGGTAGTGACGGATGTACAATTTATAGTGGCCACAGAAGATAAAATAATGCAGTAAACTTTGCTTCCCACCGACAGAACACGGGCATTCAAGCTCTTCTAGATTCTTATTATAGCCGAGTGGAAAGCTCAGTAAGTTTACAATACTGCCATCACGGAACCTAAATAAGAGGCTCCGGTTCCATCTTCCTATCGGTAGAGACAGATATCTACAGGGTTTGTAAAGTTCATTTAAAACAGCATTACTAGTCACAGTTAGTGGAAGATATTTGATAATAGCTGATTTCATTAATTCAATTCTCATGCGTTCCTCTTTGTATGACTCATACAATGCCCGTTTTACAATATTCTTATGGGCGGGCACAATGGTGTTCGGCGAGCTAAACAGGGAACCATGTCCAACACTAATTAGGCTATTCTTGACCGCATTTAGCCAAGGTATGAGGTTGGATCGTTCATGGGATAAACAATCTAAAATTATGTTACGGGTCAAGGAAGCCGCTGGATTTGCCCATATTTTTAACCAAAAAAGCGTTGGCCTTGACCTTATAAAATCAGCTATATATGGCAACTTAAGTTCTTGGTGACAAATGAAGATAGACGTGCAAGGAATGCCACCCAATACCTTCCTGCAAAATCTATTCTCCTCTAGCTGCAGGGGCAGACTATTACAATAACCCCACACTTCGGATCCATACGTCCCAGTTGGCAGACATTGGGTACGATAAATATTTAACAAGGGGGTGATCACATCAGCCGTTCTCGGTTGGCGAAGGGATAAGATTGAGTTGATTGATTTGCCAATCTTATTTCTTGCGTGAGCGGTGTGATGTTGCCACGAGCCAGTATTGGAGAATAATAACCCTAAATAGGGGAAAGTGCTTGTGCATTTTAATTCATTTTCACCACTTTTAATTGAAAGAATGTTGTATCTTTTTAAACCACAATTCATGATAAATGATTTTTTAAAATTGGTATTTAAACCTAAGTCAGACATAAAAACAACAAACCCTCTGATTAATGAGCGCAACGCATTTGGGGTACGCCCCATCAATACAGCGTCATCCGCATAAAGTAAGGTAGTGATAGGAGAACCATTAATAATTGGAACATCCTTGGTGTTCTTGCTCAGGGCAGGGCTCAGTCCATTAATATATAAAATAAAAAGTAGAGGGGCGAGTACACAGCCCTGCCGAACTCCTCTTTGGATGGAAATGTCACCAGATAATTCGCCTTCATTGTTGATGCGTACTTTTGCCTTAAGATCCCTGTGTAAATATGAAAGAAAATATACTAATGAATCATCTAAACCATATTCCAGCAATTTTGACCATAACCTGGAACGGTTAACGAAATCAAAAGCGGAACTCAAATCCATGAAGCCTAAATAAAGTGGGGACTTTTTGACAATAATATATTTGGCCATGATTAGGTTCAGGTTGAGACACTGCTCAACCGTACCCACATTACTTCTAAACCCCAGTTGGCTGCAGTGTAACACATTATTGTCCTCGGCCCAATCCCTTATTCTCTTAAACAGTACCCTTCCAAGGACTTTTAATGTATTGTCGATCAGCGAGATCGGACGGTAACAGGCCGGATCGGCCCTGTCACCTTTCTTAAATATTGGTACGATAACGCTGTTCGACCAGGTTTCGGGGATGGAGCTGTCGGTCAAGTGATTAAATAAGTTACATAATAGGGGGGCCCAGAAATTAATTTCCGATTTGATCTGGTCAATAGATAGACCATCCGGGCCAGGGGCTTTATTGCTAGCGCTGTCAGAAATTGCATCCTCCACCTCAGATATTGAGAAGTTCAATTGATCAGCATTATTTAAGGACAATATAGGATCTATGCTAGGGGCAGCTGTGTTATAAATTTTGGAGAAGTGCTCCACCCAGTCCTCTCCATTTATGTTACAGTTAATTGGTCGGATGTTAGAACCAAGGGACCTGAGTGATTTGACTTCTCTCCAGAACCCCGCGGTGTCTTTTAATGAGACAGTCCGCGTTAGTGACTCCCAATGATTAACCACTAGAGCCTCAGTTCTTGTCCGTAGGGCGCGTTTATATTTAACTCTCAAGTCTCTCACTAGGTTGGAATCCCTAGGCTTTAGTTGTAAGGCCGCCCTCAGTTCCCTATTAGCTTTAGAACACGCGGAATCAAACCAGCGTGGGCTGTGGTCTGTATTGGGCCTAGATGGTTTGGAGGATTCCCTTCTCACTGCCCCACAGAGATTGCCAAATGCCACAATCAATACTTCATCAGTACTCTCAAGAGACAGACAGATGTCTATTAACATTGGATGCTTTCTGATTACCTTGGCTAGAATAGCTTTGTTATTCGCCCCTTTCCATATTAGTCTTAGTCTATCAGTAGACAATACCAAATTTTGTGGCCCACTCTCCACCTTTGATGCAGCCTTTCTTGTCTGAGGATGGTCTAGATGTATTCTAAGTGGATAGTGGTCACTGTATGTACTACAAATAACCTCAGCTTTACGAATTATATTACACAAAGATGGGCAAAGAAATATATAATCAATCGTGGAGGCGCAGCCTTGGCCTATATAGGTGGGAGCAAATTTAGTTTCAGCACTAGTTCCAGCGATTTCCATAGCGTTCACTAGGTTACGTGAGGCTAGTATATTCTTCAATTCCTCGCCATTTTGACATGGAGCACTGGTGCGATACATATGAGCATTAAAATCTCCCCCTATGCAGATACCATCGTAATGACCATACTTCAAACCTTCAACGATATCATCAATAAAGCTAAACAAAGACAAAAAGTTTCCGTTGGGATGGTTAACAAAATCATTATTATAAAAATTAATTATACATAAAATCATCCTATTGATGTATTTTACAGCCATAAAACATTTGCCTGGTGTAGGGATCAATTTGGTTTGTACCCCCGGTTTTATCTTGGACCAAATAGATAGCCCCCCGCTTGGCCGTCCCATGGATGAGGCTAAGGCCTTTGAGTTATAACAGCAGAAGCCCTCCATTGTGGGGTCAGTTAAACACCAAGTTTCCTGGAGCAACAATAAGTCACAATTAGTATTCACCCAGTCAAGCCATTCTTTGATTTTCAATTTGGAATTAAGACCCGCTATATTCCAACTCACAACAGAAAATACAAAATCCGAGGACTTATGATTCGTAGATTGGCCTCTTCCAGGAGTCCCTGTCAGGGAATTTATATCTACCTGGTTTCCGTTGGTAACAGATGATAAGGAGACAGCTGAGTTGGCTGGCTTAATTAGAGGGGGTCAATCCAACATGTCCAAACCTGACAAGGGTGCAAATCTATTGAATGTATTAAAAGGGAAAGCAACTGGCTGGAAATGCATAGCTGGTGGCTGAGGGTACCTAGGTGGAGGGTAGAAATGCATGAATGGCGGTTGGAATTGCATAGGTGGCTGTCTGTAAAAATAGCTTAAAGGTAGCATGGTTGCGACCGTGGGAATGGTTGAGCAGTTACCACTTATATTAAGCAAATGCCTTACAGTTCCAGGATTTTTGAAATTAAGAACTATGCAATCTCCGTCCTTGTCTTTAGGTAGTGGTCCAATCCAAGGCACCCTACGGGCTGATATTATTTCTCTTGATATGTCGTATCCAACCCCTTTGTGTTTAGTTAGCCAGTCTATACATTTGTTTCGTAGTTGAACCCAGGTTTCCCCCTGATCCTCCCTCAGCACTGGTACTCCTGCCAAAATCAGAACAAACGGGCAGGCGTCCGGTGGTAAGTGTAGAGGACGCGCCGGCCCTTCATTTTTGCGGGGCTTATTTGGCCTTACTTGGGTAGAACCTATGTTATCGTTTGCAGCTGATGTTGTTGCATTAATAGGTTGGGTAGGGCGGTCGTCCTTGGTGGTTACGCTTTTATTAGTAGTGGCGGCCAAAGGAGTAAATTTCCTTGGTGCAGGGGTAGGAATGGTTTTGGCAGCTATACTAGATTTTGCACACTTAACCCCTGAATTAACAGTTCGCGGTTGGATTAGAGGTTGTGTAATGGGCGATGATGATAACGATTCCAGATTTTTCATTCCCTTATTCAATGTAATGCAAGCAGCCTGTGTTTTAGGTGGAAGGGTGTTGCTTAGGGATTCAAGGTCCTTTAAAAAACGGTCGGCTCTAATTTGGTCCAGACTAATAGACCCCTTCCTTTTAGCTTCAACGTTTTTAACCAGGTTGTCTAATCTGTCCAATCTTTTAAAAACATTATTAAATTGATTGATCATAAGTTTCTCCACTCGATTAAAAATAGTGTCTACTATAGTTTCGATAAGGTTTCCGTTCTGTTTGGAAAAATTATAATTGTCTCCCATTAGTGTTGTTTGGGTCCAAACAGTATTACAGTTCCCACCAGGGTGAGTTATGGGCGAAAAAGAAGTGCTATCTATATCCGCTGAGTCGTTTTCCTCCATGGGTACAGTTGCCACCCCCAAAGATTTTTGTTTGTTCCATAGGCTTTGGGGAGTAGGTTGACTCTTGTTTAGTAAGGGTTGTTTTCTTTTATTATCATTTTGCTTAATGATACATCTTTTCCTTTTTCCCCTTCCTGGTTTGTTACTGCAGGGCTCCGTAACATCCAGGGTGATGACATCCCCATGGGAAACAGGTGTGCAAATGGGGATGGTTTCTTTAGACAGAGGTGCCAGTTGGCTAACAGCCGCAGTTCTTAAGGGGGCAGAATCTGTAGCTATGTATGTGACAGTGTTTTCATCTTCCGACACAGTAGGCACAGCTACAGGTGGAAGTGGTGGCTTGACCACTGTGATCTCGGGGGTAATATGGATGTTTCCAGGGGCACTCGATATGTTGTTGGTAATATAAGAGCCCATTGAGAACCTCCTCTCCGTCTCTACAATTTCATTGAAAGCAGTTTCAATTAGTGTTTCAAAAGATGTGATAAGGGAGACTGAGGCAGAGGTATCAGCATCCTGGGAGGAAATATCGATGTGGGTGTTTACAGTAATGGGATCACCCATGTTTGTGCTTGAGTATGACACTTACGATTGAGGTGTTCTTAGGGGGGTGGCCCGCCCGACCACAGTCGTCCACGGACGGCCACAGACGGCCCGCCCTCTGCCCGGGCTCCGCCCGGCGCCGTCCGCGCGCGTCCGCGACGCGGAGGGAGCTCCTCGCTTTTGAGCACCTCCTGGTGCGCGGGACAGGAAGTGGCGGTGGTATCCGGCCGCTAGGGATGCTGGGAACCGTAGTTCCTCCCCTCGGCAGCCAAGGTGGTGTGAGGCGCCGTCAACGGGGATCACAAACGGCGTCAGGAGCCCAGCACCCAGCAGCAGCAAACACAAAGAATCAGCAGTGCCCAAGGGTAGGTGTAGACACGCTTCAAGCATCCAGTTGTCTCTTGAGGGCCTGGCTATAGATGCTGGGACTTTCGTTGTAGCCTTGGGGTGCTCTACAAAATCTATATGAGCGGGCTTTTAAGGTGAAGCCGAAAAGGTAGCGGCTGTCTGGGTGGATGGGGATGGAGAAGAATGCGTTCTTGAGGTCGATTACAGTGAAGGTGGTGGCAGTGGAAGGAATCAGAGTCAGAATGGTGGTGATGTCTGAGACTACAGGGTACTGAGGTACAACTACTTTGTTGACTTCTCGTAGGTCGATGATGAAGCGGTACGCTTGCTTATCTCCCTCACCCTGTTTCTTTACGATAGGTAGGATAGGGCTGTTGCAAACATTGCTAACTACTTCCTCTACCACTCCTGCATCTATCAGGGACTGGATAATCTTTACCAATGCCTTCTCACCCTCGGGCGATATCCGATATTGTGGAAGTTTTGGGAGCACTGCGTCCTGTCGAACAGTTATATGTACAGGGTCAATCATCATGCGTCCTACGTCCGAGTCAGTTCTGGCCCACAGGTACAGAGGTAGAGTGTTGAGTAGGGACAAGTCAGCATCAGTGATGGAAAACATGCGTCGTGTGGGACAAGGTCTGAGCAGAGTCGGGTTGTCGTACAGAATGACTCAAACTCCGTCTTGTGAACACCTAATAGTAGCTTGGAAATGTTTCAATAAGTCAAGTCCCATAATGGCATCGGGGGTGTTGGATGAGAGCAAAAACGTTGTGTCAGTGGTGTTATTTTCCACGTCAAAGGAGATCAGTGTGGACAAGGGATTAGTGGAGGGCGTTCCATCAAAACCTATTGATGTCACATATGAGCCAGACAAGGGGGCCTTGGAATCAGTCGTTTAGATAACGCGCTACGTTTTGCGCCAGTGTCTACCAAAAATGGAGACTTCGTACCCAGGACCTTAGCGGTGACTTAAGGACCTTGCTGGTCAGCATGGAGCTCGACTGGATCCCTCCCTTGCCCTTGGCAGTCCTATGCGAAGTCGTGGGCATTGTCGTAGTCAGACTGTTGGCACTGGTTCTGTCGGGGACGGTCAAACATGTTCGGTCTCTCTGACCTGTCAGGGTTGGTGTCGTTTGTGTATCCTCGTCCCTGTCCTCTATTTCTTGGCCCACCCGCTACGTCTCTTGTGTCTCTATTCTTGTTTGCTTCTAGCAGAACCGGACACTGGGATTTCCAATGACCAAATCCTTTGCAAAACGCACACTGGTTCTCATCGATGTCTTTACGTCCAGCGTAGGGTGCAGATGTACGGTCTCTAGGGGGTGTATTTCTAGGAGCATTCGATTGGTAGCTTCCTTTGTACTGCTCCCTTCCTATAGTCACCCCTTGCAACTGAGCAATCATCACCCTTTCCTTCAGGTCCTTTTTCTTTTTCTCAGTCTCCCTATCGTTCTCATTCTTTTGATGCTCATAGTACTGGGCCATCTGAAGGATAGCCGCAGGTTTGGAGGCCGCCCAGCTACTCTTGCTAGTCTGTAGTTTCTGCGAGACTTCCTGCGACAGGCCTTTGACATAATTCTGGACAAACAGATGATGTCCGGTTGCAGTGAGTACCATCATATGAGGAACGTCTCTATGCAATGTGATTCGACAAGTTAATTGAGAATCTGAGAGGTTTGAATGAATTTGGTTAATATAAGACACTGATACTGTACAGACCTTTGTAACGCTGATGTATAACGCACATGAACTGTTTCAATACATCATGCATGAATTGTGTTTTTTACATAATAGTTATTAAATTATTCAGATCACATTCCCGACGAGTGATATGCGCGGAAAATAATTAACTTGGCCCTCAATCAGACCACCCCTAGGTATTGTGGCTGTAACAACACTCTTCCCTCATTTAAGCACCATTCTAGAGCATTATATCCCTTAGAGGATATCGGCACCTTTAAACACACTCCCTTGATGACTCGGGCATGACAACGTGGTGTTCATGCAAGTCAGCCTCTGATTGGCCGATGGGTGCCGAGCCCCTAGTCACCTAGCATTGAGCTGCAGCACCGCGAGGAGCCTCAGACCGACTGAGGACTCGTGCTGCACTGACGGATTAACACCGACGCCTTACAGGTATTTTAATAACAGTCAAGTTGCACTGGGTCCGCCCAGACTAACCACCGGGCAATAAGGTTTAACATTGAGCCGTGAGCACATACTCGATCACACGCGAGGACTAGCATTAGACGGGCACATTTTACATCGACCTTTTCACATGTAATACACACTGAGGCGCGATATCGCCGACTAGATGTTTTTCCACTGGAGCCCTAGCGCATTTTAATGCATGTAACTTTTTGAGCCCCCTGCAATATGATTGCTGTCTAAACACCCCATCGGCTCACCATGTTAGAGACCACTCGTGATTATGTTACTACGTGTGCATACTTGGCCGTCAAACACAGAGTGCATGCTTTGGACCTTTTGTGAATTACACGAGGCTGCATTTTTATGCCCCATTTTCCAATCCAAGTACCTCATTACGGTATCCATTTATCTCTAGAATGATGCCAGATTAAATCGGCGATCATCACCCTGAAACGACTGCACGACCTACCGTCCTGTGCCGCTGCATGAGGACGCACTCCCCAGTAAGTGTCTCTCCCATAAACATGTTTTCTTGGCTGACTAGCCAGGACATCCCTTTGAGGACTCTTCTCTATCCTTTGTATGTTTCAGAATTTCTAGGAGCCTCACAGCACCGCACCAGGACGGAACATCCATTGACCGTCACTTCCATGTAGGTAACTCCTACATTCCCTATCTTAATTGATTAACCATTTCACCACGCAGGCCATTGGTAATAGCTTTCGCCTTACTTCATAGGCTCTCTACCATGTCCTGATGAAGACCCCAACATGAGGCCACACTAACCCTTCAGCACACAAGGGGTCGAAATGTAGACTACGCCAACCTGACACACCATAGGATCTGAAGCAATTAATATTTTAACCTATGTGTGATGTATTTGGGAACATTAATACTACCTTGATTGTAAAGGCGTATTTGATTTTACTGTGATGTTTTATTGTCACACCACCTTTACCCAGTCCCTCACATACCTTTTCACTTCCTTTCCCAACTTCACTGAGAGCACTATTTGAATGTAATGAATTAACAATTACAATGAATGATTGATCATCAATTATAATATGATGAATTCCTTGTTCGAGATTTCAAGGAATGATTTCTTGTGGATAATAAATGGGATGTATGACGTTACAACGCATACTTTTACAACGACTACCTTTACAACGCATTTTTTACAACGCAGGATCCATTACAACGAAGTACCATTACAACGCATGTATTTACAACGCAGATACCTTTACAACGCATACCATTACAACGTAAGCATTAGTAAGTATATAATATTTTTTTATATATAAATTAATTAAAATTAATGTAATTTAATTTAATTTAATTAATTTAATTTAATTTAATTTTTTTTAATTAATTTAATTTAATGTAATTTATTTAATTTAAATAATTTAATTTAATTAATTTAATTTAATGTAATTTAATATAATTAATTTATTTTAATTTAATTTAATTAATTTAATGTAATTTAATGTAATTTATTTAATTTAATTAATTTTATTTAATTTTATTTAATGTAATTAAATTAAATTAATTAATTTAATGTAATTTATTTTATTTTAATTAATTTAATTTAATTAATTTAATTTATTCTAATTTAATTTAATTATTTATTGTAATTTAATTTAATTAATTTTAATTTAATTTAATTATTTTATTTAATTTAATTTAATTTAATTAATTTTTTTAATTTAATTTAATTTAATTATTTAATTTAATTTAATTTATCCTGTACACCTTTACCCCCAAAACTGACTCTGAACCCTAAAAATACCCCTTTACCCAAAAACCCAAAACTGACCCTGAACCCTAAAAATACCCCTTTACCCAAAAACCAAAAACTGACCCTAAACCCTAAAAATAGCCCTTTACCCAAAAACTAAAAACTGACCCTTAACCCTAAAAATACCCCTTTACCCAAAAACTAAAAACTGACCCTGAACCCTAAAAATACCCCTTTACCCAAAAACTATGAACCCTAAAAATACCCCTTTACCCAAAAACTAAAAACTGACCCTGAACCCTAAAAATACCCCTTTACCCAAAAACTGAAAACTGACCCTGAACTCTAAATATGCCCCTTTACCCAAAAACTGAAAACTGACCCTGAACCCTAAAAATACCCCTTTACCCAAAAACTGAAAACTGACCCTGAACCCTAAAAATACCCCTTAACAAAACCCAAACATATAACATTTTAAATATAATTATATACTTACCAATACTTACGTTGTAATGGTATGCGTTGTAAAGGTACCTGCGTTGTAAAAACATGCGTTGTAAATACATGCGTTGTAATAGTTTTTGCGTTGTAAAAGTTTCGTTGTAATGGTACTGCGTTGTAAAAGTTGCGTTGTAAAGGTTGTTTAATAAATGCAATTTGACTAAGAATATTGCATCAGTTATATTCCATTGAATTGAATTATATGTGCTGTTTTTTGGTACAAAGTAAACACTTGTGTATACATAAAATTGTTAACTCGGACCGCTTTCCCTTTTGTACTTGTCCAGTTGCAGTGGTCATGTCCTGGCCACTGTAATCAGAGAACACCGTCTCAAACCGGGAGAAGTATTCCGATACGTCGTCCTGGGGTTTCTGGCGGCAGGCCGTTACTATCGACCAGTCCACCTTCTTTTCTGGGATCAGGGTTTTCAATTTCTGGACGATCTTGTCTGGGAGGTCTAAAATGGATTTTAAAGGTTTCTGTCCAGGCTCTCGTTGTCTATCTATTCCATCGAGTTGTGACCAGGTATGTCCGAACAGCTCAAGGTGGTCGACTTTCCGGATTTGCTTCCACACATCAGCTGGCAGACATAGCCCAGAAAACAAATCGATGTCCGCTAGGGTCATAATCGTCGAACCCAAGGCTGTGCCTAATTCAGTATAAAAGGCAGTGGGGTTCTTTCGTAAATCAGGCAAGGACTTTCGGAAAGTCAGGATGTGTTGCCGATCCCATGGTTGGTAGACCCAGTTGTAAACTACTCTCCCTCTCGCAGCTTGGTGGTTAATGTCATCATGCGTTCCCTGTCCTCTTGGGGGAACCCAGTAGGGAGCGGCCTCCTTTATAGGCATCATTGTGTCAGTTTTTTCTGTTCGGGGTTCGGTCACTGTAGGGGTCAGGTTCTAGTCTCTGTTCAGTGAGGTGGCGGAAAACTTCAAGCGTACGCGTGAAGAGGTCCATCACATCACACTCGCCTTCATCCCCAATGTCAACTTTCCTATACAGAGTCGTTAGGCTCTCAGGACCTTTGTCTTGATATCGATCCTCATAGGTATTGAGGGTGTGATAACAAAATCGCACAACAAAGTGTCGTCTGTGGCTATTGGCATATGAATTGTACATATCCGTTACGTATTCCTCACTCTCTTTTCGTTCCACCTGTGTCTTCACTATCTTATCAATCCCTACTCGTTCATCTTTGCTTAATCGGTTCATTCTAGTGGAATCTTTCCTTCTAGCTTCATGGTCATCTAGTGTTTCTGTTTGAGCTGCGTTGAGTACAAAGGGCTCAGCCGGCGCGGAGGCCGCGAGGACCGAGGTCCTGGCACTATTCTCACCTGTACTTGGGGGCTGCGGGTGTTGTACTAAGGGTTGGGAAGGGGCATATGGAGGGGGCATATAGATGATTGGGGGACCGAGTAATAAATCATTGTTCGCTCGTTGTTTCGAGGGTAACTCAGGGTAGAGCGTAGAGGGTGTTCTAACGGGACATTGGCCCGATGTTTCGGACTCTTGTTTCTGTTTGGCTTCCTCTCTCTCCTTTATCTCTTCCTCTAACTTTCTAGCAGCTAGGTGAGCTGCTCTTCGTAGCTCTTTCTCTAACCTAACTTCGTTTCTCTTTTTTCGTTGCTCTGCTTCTTTGCGCCACATGCCAAGACTATCAAGCATAGTGGGCGTTGTCTTACTGTTATGTAGGGCTGTCTCCAGCACGTTTATTTTATCGTTATCAAAGGATCCTATCAGTGGCCACTGACTTTCCTGATCCTTTCTTGTATATTTATGCCATAGTTTACTATAAGCTATGGCGACTAGTCCATATTTAGTGAACATGTCCTTATTAGGGGTACCTTCCAGTGGAGCTGGATAGTTCATCTCTAATAAGCGGTCCGGTCTGAACCAACTACCAATCAATGGGGAGAGGATAGGCATGACAGATTACAAAGGGGGACAAAGGTCCGCACTACCTATCCTTTCACTACTTGCAAAGACTAGACAGAATATTTCTATTCTACGTTATTTGCAAACAGAGAATACCTCAAAAGAACCAACTTCGAACAATCAATGTTCGGACAATCAATCAATCAGTGGGGAGAAAAATAGGCACAACAGATTACAAAGGGGGACAAAGGTCCGCGTTACCTACCCTTCACTATCTGCAAAGGAGGAGAGAATATTTCTATTCTTCCCCGTTTGCAGGCAGAGAATATCTCAAAAAGAATCAATGAGTAATACTAGTATTTTCAAACAATCAAACAATCGTTTCGCAATTTGTCGTGTTACACGACCTTACCCGGACCGCATGGGCTGTTTCTCGTCTTCCACTTCCAGCGCCCGATCGTCCTCTATTCTCCGTAATTGCCGCGGCACTCCTGTTGGTTCCCAGTCAGGACCGTAGATCACTCGAGAGAGGTCTGCTCGGAACCGGTGAAGTTCAGATGATCGGCTGCCAGAAGAGGGTCTATCGGGCAGGTGCACTCCCGATCGTTGCAGTCGTTCACTCTGTCATCAGGACCTCTCCCACTGGATCCACGTGTCGCTGATGGGCCCCACGTTTGGGACGCCAATTGTAAAAGGGTAGGCAGATTCCAACCGATAACTTTCAAGTATTGCCTGGTGTTAGACGCCTCTTATACCACTCGAGATTATCAAACAAAGAGGCAGGCGCTGGAGACTGGAAGGCAGGAAACAGGAGTTTATTCCGATGGAGCAGAACACGTCAAATCAGACAACAGGGTATCTTCTTGAGGTGCTCTAACCTCATCTCTGAGGCCTGGCCTCTTATACACAAGTTTATGGCTTTATTGCATGAAACACATTCTTGATAATACTTTGAAGTACGGAAAGACATCCTCGGAATCCCCGCTTCAAGCCCGTTCCCACACACATTTACAGTAGAAGTCCCCACCCCGGTCTCAGTAGGTGATGACTGTCGCACAGCTGGATATTCCGCCGATTCCCAGAATGTGTGCGGCTGATCGGATCTCATGGGGTGGGGGCTTTGATCAGTCATGGATCCTTTGAAGAGGGACAGCTTCCTACTGTATGGGGCAATAAACTGCATCGACAGGGCTAGGTGATTGCCTGGGATCGGGCCGGACAATCGGGCACAGAGGAAGAGGGTTCATCAAAGGATGTGTGGTCATGAAAGGGACGGAGGGAGGTGTTAGCCGGATACGGGATGTTGCTCCGAGGCAGGGCTGCGCTGAAGGGGTGGTTTATGGCCCAAACATGTGAGAGCGGGGGCTGTCAGTGCGTGGGGGATGCTTGCGAGGTCAGAGAGGGGGAGAGAGAGACGCGCTGGCTATCGTCCGCGGGCAGAGAGGCCACGGCGTTCAAAATGGCTGCTGCTTACGCGCACATATGAGCCTAAAAAGGGACAAGATGGCGCCGATAATGTTTACGTCGCTATCTAGATTTTAACAGTGGTTCCCCGGGGATCCCCGGCCGTAGTCTCCCATCGGGCTCCGGGGGACTCGGGTGCTCACCCATCTATCAGCCTCGACAGCGCGTTTTCGTGGTTCTGTCAGTTTGCTGTCGAGGAGATGCTGCCGGAGTTCGATGAAGCAGTTGTTGGAAAGATGTTCCCAGATAATGAGGTCGACCAACTGCTGGTAGGTGGTGACCTCACTGCCTTTGATCCACCCCTCGAAGGCTCTGCTATAAAAGTTCACGTATTCCACCCATGTGGTACCGGGGATTTTTTTACAGTCTCGGAATCGCTGCTGGTACATTTCGGGGGTGAGTCCGTAGCGAGTGAGGAGGGCGGTTTTCATGTGTTCGTACGAGGTCATCTCAGCATCGGGGAGCTCTAGCAGGGCGTCCCTCCCTTCGCTGACGAACTTCCCCCACAGGCCGGCGCCCCAGTCCTTGAGGGGTACTCGATGGGCGGTCATGGCTACTTCATAGGCTTTGAACCACTGTTGGATGTCGTCGTTCTTATAGTACTCTTTGACGACATCCTTGGGTATGTGCACCTTCGTGTCCCCGGAGGGGGCGAGGTCTTGCCCCCGGAGGTGCTGGCCTCACTCGTTTTGGCCTTTATTTCTAGTTCCTTTAAGCCACGCTCATGCTCGAACGTGAGTTTCTTTTCTTCGAGGTCTCTTTGTCTTCGTTTCTCTCCAGGTCTCCTTCCAGCCGTAGTTGCTCGAGGGCTATTTTTCTTTCCGCCATCTGTAGTTCTCCGTCTAGCCGGAGTCGGGCTAGCTCCAGTTCGTGGAGCCGGTTCCTCTCTCGTTCTCGGGCGTCTTCGTGGGAGAGGCCCGTGTCTAGGTTTGCGGGTCTTTCCCCCGTTGGGGACGTGTCGGTCTCCGGGCGTCCGTTCTGGCCCGGGTCATCTTCATTTTGGGGTGGTGTGTCTCAGGCTTCCACCCATGTTTGCAGGGCCGATTTAAAGTCTTCCTTGGTGCTTAGGCCCGTGGTAGCGATGCCCAGGTCTTTGCAGAATTGTTTCAATTCCTTATGACTGTACTCTTCCATTTTCTCTTTCCGGAATTCTGCAGTCGGTCTGGTTTCTTGAGTAGTCATGGTCGCGGTGTGTTTTTATCGGTAGCGGGTAAATCACTCTCTGTACGATCTGCGTCGGCTCGGATCGCACCGCCTGCCACCAATGTTAGAAAGGCAAACCCGGGGGAGGCAGAAGATGTCTGACTGACCACCCCTAGATCCACCCCTCCGTCGAGAAGTAGCCGAGCGGTATCGAGAGGCCTCCTGGGTGAGGGTCCTCTCCTAGGATCGTACAGCAAAGTAACCACACCACTACAAATGGACACCACACAAGAGGATAAGTTCTTAGGCTTTATCAAGAATAAAGGCTGCTTGTTCTCAGCGATATGTACAGGCAGATCGAGGGATCTGCAAAGTCTCATAAATAAGGGATAGGGTAGCGGGACAGTCTCAGTACTGGTGAAGGAAGGGATACCCTGCGCACAGCTCTCAATCCTCGAGCCGGGGGGTTCCGAGAGGTCGAGCCGCGGCAGCGCCAGCAGGACTCAACAGGTGGTCTTTAACGGAGAGGGGGCCGCGGCAGCGCCGGCAGGCCTCGAGGTGGTTTCGGCGAAGATGGGCCGCGGCAGCGCCAGCAGGCTCCAAAGATGGTTCAGCGAGGATGGGCCGCGGCAGTGCCAGCAGGCTCGAAAGATGGTTCAGTTAAGATGGACCGCGGCAGCGCCAGCAGGCTCCAAAGGTGGTTCAGCTAAGATGGACCGCTGCAGCGCCAGCAGGCTCCAAAGATGGTTCAGCTAAGATGGACCGCGGCAGCGCCAGCAGGCTCCAAAGATGGTTCAGCTAAGATGGACCGCGGCAGCGCCAGCAGGCTCCAAAGGTAGGTTCAGGCTTCAGGGAAATAAGTTCTTCTCGGGGTCAGCCGCGACAGCGTCAGCAGGGCTCTTGACTCCAGGATACAACTGGCGTCCTACTCCAGGGCTGGCCCAGATATAGGACTGGGGTCCTTTGATGTCCGGACCCTCGCGCCTGGGGGCCAGAGGGGCCGGGATGGTGGTGTCCAGACACCCAGCAGGGGGTGGAGCCAGCGCCCAGGGAGGCCGGAGGGCGATTGATACCAGGCATCCGGGGACAGCTGGAGGGCCACCGAAACTCCCCTCCTCTTGGATCCGTTGAGTGGCCACTCTACCACCTGGGGGGATCTTGGTGCCTCGATGTCGGGGCTTCGCTGGGGCCTTGGCCGGTGCCGAGGCCACGTGCTCGGGACGTGATGGGCCCAAGATGGAGTCGGGCGAGGCCGCGTGCTTGGGACGCGCTGGGCCCAAGCTGGAGTCGGGCCGGTAGGGGTGTTCCGGAGTGGTGGCCGGACCGGCAGTGGTGGGTCGTGCAGGGTACGCCATGTTCCCGGGGGGAGAGCTGTGGTTTGCCAGGGTGGTTGCTCTCGTCGGTAGTTCGTGTAGGGTCGTGCCCGGCGGTGACCGTGGCTCGATGGAGGGCCGATGTTGTCCTGGGCCCGCCATGCGTTAGGGGTAGGACCACGCCAGGAGGCCGGGTCCAACAAGCTTCAGTCGGCTGTCCCTCATCTATTCGGCGACAGCCTTCATTCCTTCGTGGAGGTTGGTTTTGGCAGTGTGAGGGTCTTTGGTGAGGGAGTGAATCAGCTGGGTGTCATCGGAGTAGGAGATAATGTTGAAATCGTGTTGTTGGGCGACGTGGCGAGAAGTGCCATGTAGACATTGGGCTGAGCCCTGGGGTATGCCGCAGATGATCTCGGTGGCATTGGAGCGGAAGTGGGGGAGGCGGACGCTCTGTGTTCTGCCTGAGAGGAAGGATGTGGTCTAGTCCAGGGCCTTCTCTTGGATCCTGGCGTTGTGTAGGTGTGCTCCTAGGGTGCAGTGGCAGACCGTTTCGAAGGCGGTTGACAGGTCAAGGGGATGAGGGCCGCTGTTTCTCTGTTGTCTAGCAGGGTCCTGATGCCGTCGGTGGCGGCGATGAGGGCGGTTTCGTTGCTGTGGTTGCTGCGGAAACCGGATTGGGACGGGTCCAGAATGCTGTTCTCCTCGAGGTTCATAAAGGGGGGTGGTGATGGACAGAGCATCTGAATTAAACAGAACACTCATACCCAGTCAAAAGATCAGGGCTTGATCCATCACCGTTTTTTAGCTCACTGCACCATCCCAGCTCAGAACCTGGCTATATGCAAATTAGTCTGACCCTGGCCCAGTGCATCATGGGAACAGGGCAGACCAAACTACCAAGCCAATTCTTTACTGGAAAGGAAACAAGCTTCCGGGGACCGGTTTCTGGCATTGCAGCCGTCTTCGGCCCGGCTTGCTTGAATCCTGATGGTGCAGTGAGCAAGGGACTCATGTCTGAGCATACCCTGCCACTGCTATAGTGGCCAAAACGATTCATAAAGGGGGGTGGTGATGGACAGAGCATCTGAATTAAACAGAACACTCATACCCAGTCAAAAGATCAGGGCTTGATCCATCACCGTTTTTAGCTCACTGCACCATCCCAGCTCAAAACCTGGCTATATGCAAATTAGTCTGACCCTGGCCCAGTGCATCATGGGAACAGGGCAGACCAAACTACCAAGCCAATTCTTTACTGGAAAGGAAACAAGCTTTCGGGGACCGGTTTCTGGCATTGCAGCCGTCTTCGGCCCGGCTTGCTTAAATCCTGATGGTGCAGTGAGCAAGGGACTCACATCTGAGTATACCCTTCCACGCTTATGGTGGACAAAATGATTCAGAAAAGGGGGTGGTGATGAACAGAGTGTCTGAATTAAGCAGACTACTCTTACCCAGTCCAAAGATCAGGGCTTGATCCATCACCGTTTTTTACATTGGCCCGATGTTTCGGACTCTTGTTTCTGTTTGGCTTCCTCTCTCTCCTTTATCTCTTCCTCTAACTTTCTAGCAGCTAGGTGAGCTGCTCTTCGTAGCTCTTTCTCTAACCTAACTTCGTTTCTCTTTTTTCGTTGCTCTGCTTCTTTGCGCCACATGCCAAGACTATCAAGCATAGTGGGCGTTGTCTTACTGTTATGTAGGGCTGTCTCCAGCACGTTTATTTTATCGTTATCAAAGGATCCTATCAGTGGCCACTGACTTTCCTGATCCTTTCTTGTATATTTATGCCATAGTTTACTATAAGCTATGGCGACTAGTCCATATTTAGTGAACATGTCCTTATTAGGGGTACCTTCCAGTGGAGCTGGATAGTTCATCTCTAATAAGCGGTCCGGTCTGAACCAACTACCAATCAATGGGGAGAGGATAGGCATGACAGATTACAAAGGGGGACAAAGGTCCGCACTACCTATCCTTTCACTACTTGCAAAGACTAGACAGAATATTTCTATTCTACGTTATTTGCAAACAGAGAATACCTCAAAAGAACCAACTTCGAACAATCAATGTTCGGACAATCAATCAATCAGTGGGGAGAAAAATAGGCACAACAGATTACAAAGGGGGACAAAGGTCCGCGTTACCTACCCTTCACTATCTGCAAAGGAGGAGAGAATATTTCTATTCTTCCCCGTTTGCAGGCAGAGAATATCTCAAAAAGAATCAATGAGTAATACTAGTATTTTCAAACAATCAAACAATCGTTTCGCAATTTGTCGTGTTACACGACCTTACCCGGACCGCATGGGCTGTTTCTCGTCTTCCACTTCCAGCGCCCGATCGTCCTCTATTCTCCGTAATTGCCGCGGCACTCCTGTTGGTTCCCAGTCAGGACCGTAGATCACTCGAGAGAGGTCTGCTCGGAACCGGTGAAGTTCAGATGATCGGCTGCCAGAAGAGGGTCTAGCGGGCAGGTGCACTCCCGATCGTTGCAGTCGTTCACTCTGTCATCAGGACCTCTCCCACTGGATCCACGTGTCGCTGATGGGCCCCACGTTTGGGACGCCAATTGTAAAAGGGTAGGCAGATTCCAACCGATAACTTTCAAGTATTGCCTGGTGTTAGACGCCTCTTATACCACTCGAGATTATCAAACAAAGAGGCAGGCGCTGGAGACTGGAAGGCAGGAAACAGGAGTTTATTCCGATGGAGCAGAACACGTCAAATCAGACAACAGGGTATCTTCTTGAGGTGCTCTAACCTCATCTCTGAGGCCTGGCCTCTTATACACAAGTTTATGGCTTTATTGCATGAAACACATTCTTGATAATACTTTGAAGTACGGAAAGACATCCTCGGAATCCCCGCTTCAAGCCCGTTCCCACACACATTTACAGTAGAAGTCCCCACCCCGGTCTCAGTAGGTGATGACTGTCGCACAGCTGGATATTCCGCCGATTCCCAGAATGTGTGCGGCTGATCGGATCTCATGGGGTGGGGGCTTTGATCAGTCATGGATCCTTTGAAGAGGGACAGCTTCCTACTGTATGGGGCAATAAACTGCATCGACAGGGCTAGGTGATTGCCTGGGATCGGGCCGGACAATCGGGCACAGAGGAAGAGGGTTCATCAAAGGATGTGTGGTCATGAAAGGGACGGAGGGAGGTGTTAGCCGGATACGGGATGTTGCTCCGAGGCAGGGCTGCGCTGAAGGGGTGGTTTATGGCCCAAACATGTGAGAGCGGGGGCTGTCAGTGCGTGGGGGATGCTTGCGAGGTCAGAGAGGGGGAGAGAGAGACGCGCTGGCTATCGTCCGCGGGCAGAGAGGCCACGGCGTTCAAAATGGCTGCTGCTTACGCGCACATATGAGCCTAAAAAGGGACAAGATGGCGCCGATAATGTTTACGTCGCTATCTAGATTTTAACAGTGGTTCCCCGGGGATCCCCGGCCGTAGTCTCCCATCGGGCTCCGGGGGACTCGGGTGCTCACCCATCTATCAGCCTCGACAGCGCGTTTTCGTGGTTCTGTCAGTTTGCTGTCGAGGAGATGCTGCCGGAGTTCGATGAAGCAGTTGTTGGAAAGATGTTCCCAGATAATGAGGTCGACCAACTGCTGGTAGGTGGTGACCTCACTGCCTTTGATCCACCCCTCGAAGGCTCTGCTATAAAAGTTCACGTATTCCACCCATGTGGTACCGGGGATTTTTTTACAGTCTCGGAATCGCTGCTGGTACATTTCGGGGGTGAGTCCGTAGCGAGTGAGGAGGGCGGTTTTCATGTGTTCGTACGAGGTCATCTCAGCATCGGGGAGCTCTAGCAGGGCGTCCCTCCCTTCGCTGACGAACTTCCCCCACAGGCCGGCGCCCCAGTCCTTGAGGGGTACTCGATGGGCGGTCATGGCTACTTCATAGGCTTTGAACCACTGTTGGATGTCGTCGTTCTTATAGTACTCTTTGACGACATCCTTGGGTATGTGCACCTTCGTGTCCCCGGAGGGGGCGAGGTCTTGCCCCCGGAGGTGCTGGCCTCACTCGTTTTGGCCTTTATTTCTAGTTCCTTTAAGCCACGCTCATGCTCGAACGTGAGTTTCTTTTCTTCGAGGTCTCTTTGTCTTCGTTTCTCTCCAGGTCTCCTTCCAGCCGTAGTTGCTCGAGGGCTATTTTTCTTTCCGCCATCTGTAGTTCTCCGTCTAGCCGGAGTCGGGCTAGCTCCAGTTCGTGGAGCCGGTTCCTCTCTCGTTCTCGGGCGTCTTCGTGGGAGAGGCCCGTGTCTAGGTTTGCGGGTCTTTCCCCCGTTGGGGACGTGTCGGTCTCCGGGCGTCCGTTCTGGCCCGGGTCATCTTCATTTTGGGGTGGTGTGTCTCAGGCTTCCACCCATGTTTGCAGGGCCGATTTAAAGTCTTCCTTGGTGCTTAGGCCCGTGGTAGCGATGCCCAGGTCTTTGCAGAATTGTTTCAATTCCTTATGACTGTACTCTTCCATTTTCTCTTTCCGGAATTCTGCAGTCGGTCTGGTTTCTTGAGTAGTCATGGTCGCGGTGTGTTTTTATCGGTAGCGGGTAAATCACTCTCTGTACGATCTGCGTCGGCTCGGATCGCACCGCCTGCCACCAATGTTAGAAAGGCAAACCCGGGGGAGGCAGAAGATGTCTGACTGACCACCCCTAGATCCACCCCTCCGTCGAGAAGTAGCCGAGCGGTATCGAGAGGCCTCCTGGGTGAGGGTCCTCTCCTAGGATCGTACAGCAAAGTAACCACACCACTACAAATGGACACCACACAAGAGGATAAGTTCTTAGGCTTTATCAAGAATAAAGGCTGCTTGTTCTCAGCGATATGTACAGGCAGATCGAGGGATCTGCAAAGTCTCATAAATAAGGGATAGGGTAGCGGGACAGTCTCAGTACTGGTGAAGGAAGGGATACCCTGCGCACAGCTCTCAATCCTCGAGCCGGGGGGTTCCGAGAGGTCGAGCCGCGGCAGCGCCAGCAGGACTCAACAGGTGGTCTTTAACGGAGAGGGGGCCGCGGCAGCGCCGGCAGGCCTCGAGGTGGTTTCGGCGAAGATGGGCCGCGGCAGCGCCAGCAGGCTCCAAAGATGGTTCAGCGAGGATGGGCCGCGGCAGTGCCAGCAGGCTCCAAAGATGGTTCAGTTAAGATGGACCGCGGCAGCGCCAGCAGGCTCCAAAGGTGGTTCAGCTAAGATGGACCGCTGCAGCGCCAGCAGGCTCCAAAGATGGTTCAGCTAAGATGGACCGCGGCAGCGCCAGCAGGCTCCAAAGATGGTTCAGCTAAGATGGACCGCGGCAGCGCCAGCAGGCTCCAAAGGTAGGTTCAGGCTTCAGGGAAATAAGTTCTTCTCGGGGTCAGCCGCGACAGCGTCAGCAGGGCTCTTGACTCCAGGATACAACTGGCGTCCTACTCCAGGGCTGGCCCAGATATAGGACTGGGGTCCTTTGATGTCCGGACCCTCGCGCCTGGGGGCCAGAGGGGCCGGGATGGTGGTGTCCAGACACCCAGCAGGGGGTGGAGCCAGCGCCCAGGGAGGCCGGAGGGCGATTGATACCAGGCATCCGGGGACAGCTGGAGGGCCACCGAAACTCCCCTCCTCTTGGATCCGTTGAGTGGCCACTCTACCACCTGGGGGGATCTTGGTGCCTCGATGTCGGGGCTTCGCTGGGGCCTTGGCCGGTGCCGAGGCCACGTGCTCGGGACGTGATGGGCCCAAGATGGAGTCGGGCGAGGCCGCGTGCTTGGGACGCGCTGGGCCCAAGCTGGAGTCGGGCCGGTAGGGGTGTTCCGGAGTGGTGGCCGGACCGGCAGTGGTGGGTCGTGCAGGGTACGCCATGTTCCCGGGGGGAGAGCTGTGGTTTGCCAGGGTGGTTGCTCTCGTCGGTAGTTCGTGTAGGGTCGTGCCCGGCGGTGACCGTGGCTCGATGGAGGGCCGATGTTGTCCTGGGCCCGCCATGCGTTAGGGGTAGGACCACGCCAGGAGGCCGGGTCCAACAAGCTTCAGTCGGCTGTCCCTCATCTATTCGGCGACAGCCTTCATTCCTTCGTGGAGGTTGGTTTTGGCAGTGTGAGGGTCTTTGGTGAGGGAGTGAATCAGCTGGGTGTCATCGGAGTAGGAGATAATGTTGAAATCGTGTTGTTGGGCGACGTGGCGAGAAGTGCCATGTAGACATTGGGCTGAGCCCTGGGGTATGCCGCAGATGATCTCGGTGGCATTGGAGCGGAAGTGGGGGAGGCGGACGCTCTGTGTTCTGCCTGAGAGGAAGGATGTGGTCTAGTCCAGGGCCTTCTCTTGGATCCTGGCGTTGTGTAGGTGTGCTCCTAGGGTGCAGTGGCAGACCGTTTCGAAGGCGGTTGACAGGTCAAGGGGATGAGGGCCGCTGTTTCTCTGTTGTCTAGCAGGGTCCTGATGCCGTCGGTGGCGGCGATGAGGGCGGTTTCGTTGCTGTGGTTGCTGCGGAAACCGGATTGGGACGGGTCCAGAATGCTGTTCTCCTCGAGGTTCATAAAGGGGGGTGGTGATGGACAGAGCATCTGAATTAAACAGAACACTCATACCCAGTCAAAAGATCAGGGCTTGATCCATCACCGTTTTTTAGCTCACTGCACCATCCCAGCTCAGAACCTGGCTATATGCAAATTAGTCTGACCCTGGCCCAGTGCATCATGGGAACAGGGCAGACCAAACTACCAAGCCAATTCTTTACTGGAAAGGAAACAAGCTTCCGGGGACCGGTTTCTGGCATTGCAGCCGTCTTCGGCCCGGCTTGCTTGAATCCTGATGGTGCAGTGAGCAAGGGACTCATGTCTGAGCATACCCTGCCACTGCTATAGTGGCCAAAACGATTCATAAAGGGGGGTGGTGATGGACAGAGCATCTGAATTAAACAGAACACTCATACCCAGTCAAAAGATCAGGGCTTGATCCATCACCGTTTTTAGCTCACTGCACCATCCCAGCTCAAAACCTGGCTATATGCAAATTAGTCTGACCCTGGCCCAGTGCATCATGGGAACAGGGCAGACCAAACTACCAAGCCAATTCTTTACTGGAAAGGAAACAAGCTTTCGGGGACCGGTTTCTGGCATTGCAGCCGTCTTCGGCCCGGCTTGCTTAAATCCTGATGGTGCAGTGAGCAAGGGACTCATGTCTGAGCATACCCTGCCACTGTTATAGTGGCCAAAACGATTCATAAAGGGGGGTGGTGATGGACAGAGCATCTGAATTAAACAGAACACTCTGTTCCCATCATGCACTGGGACAGGAACAGACTAATTTGCATGTAGCCAGGTTCTGAGCTGGGATGGTGCAGTGAGCTAAAAAACGGTGATGGATCAAGCCCTGATCTTTGGACTGGGTAAGAGTAGTCTGCTTAATTCAGACACTCTGTTCATCACCACCCCCTTTTCTGAATCATTTTGTCCACCATAAGCGTGGAAGGGTATACTCAGATGTGAGTCCCTTGCTCATTGCACCATCAGGTTTCAAGCAAGCCGGGCCGACGACGGCTGAAATGCCAGAAACCGGTCCCCGGAAGCTTGTTTCCTTCCCAGTATAAGAATTGGCTTGGTAGTTTGGTTTGCCCTGTTCCCATCATGCACTGGGACAGGAACAGACTAATTTGCATATAGCCAAGTTCTGAGCTGGGATGGTGCAGTGAGCTAAAAAACGGTGATGGATCAAGCCCTGATCTTTGGACTGGGTAAGAGTGGTCTGCTTAATTCAGACACTCTGTTCAACACCACCCCCCTTTTCTGAATCATGTTCTCCTCGAGGTAGCGGGTCAGTTGTTTGTTGACGGTTTTCTCAATGACCTTCGCCGGGAGCGGGAGCAGGGAGTTAGGCCGGAAGTTCTTCAGGTCCTTGGGGTCCGCCTTGGGTTTCTTGAGTAAGACGTTCATCTCGGCATGCTTCCAGCTCTCCAGGAAGGTTGCTGTCTCGAAGGAGATGTTGACGACTTTCCGGAGATGGGGTGCGATGGCTGTGCTGGCTTTGTTACAGGTGTGGTGTGGGCATGGGTCTAACGGTGATCCGGAGTGGATGGTGTTCATGATTTTGCTGGTGTCTTTGTCGTTGATGTTGGTCCAGAAGAGCAGGCAGTTGGTGTGGGAGGTGGTCGTGTGGGAGGAGGTCTCAGCTGTTGTCTGGGCAGTCGTGACGTTGAAGCTGTTGTGGATGTCGGCGATCTTGCAGATGAAGAAGGTGGCCAGTGAGTCGCACAGGTCTTGAGAAGGAGGGATGTTGTTGGTGTTGGAGCTGGGGTTGGAGAGTTCCTTCACGATGTTGAAGAGCTCTTTGCTGTTGTGTGCGTTGTTGTCTAGGTGGTCTTTGAATGAGGCCCTTTTGGCGAGTCTGATGAGGTGATGGTGTCTGTGGGTGGCGTTCTTGTGGACTGCGTAGCTGTCCGGTGTTCGTTCACGGAGCCAGTTCTTCTCTAGTTTTCGGCATGTTCGTTTGGAGGCCTGGAGGTCTTTGGTGAACCAGGTGGTTTTCTTGCTGGTGTGGCTGCTGGAGGGCTTCTTGAGTGGGGCGAGGGTGTTGGCGCAGTCTTTGATCCACTGTCTGATGTTGCGGCCAGCGGTTTTGGGGTCAATGGGGTCGGCGGGTGGTCTCAGGGCGAGGGTGGTGGTTAGCTGGTCTTCGGTGATTTTGCTCCAGAATCGGCGAGGCATCTGTTGGGTGCGGTGGTGTGTGGTAGGCTTCCTGAAGGTGAAGTGGATGCAGCGATGGTCAGTCCAGTGGAGTTCGGTGGTGTGTATGAAGGAGACGTGGGAGCTTGCAGAGAAGATGGGGTCAACTATGTGGCCTGTGGCATGGGTGGGTGTAGTCACGAGCTGTCTGAGTCCGAGGTTGGCGATCAGGGGGTGGAGTTGATGTCGATGTTGTTCTCGAGGTGGAAGTTCAGGTCCCCGAGGAGGATGTAGTCCGAGAAGGCGAGGGCGTGTGTGCTGATGAAATTGTCGATGGAGTCGATGAACTGTGTTCAGGGTCCGGGAGGTCTGTAGACGAAGGTTCCTCTGAGGGTGTTGTTGGAGTTAGTGTGGAAGTGTAGGTGTTCGATGGTGCAGAGGTTGGCGTCGGTGTTCGTCGAGACTCTGAGAGTGTTCCTGTGGACGAAGGCAATTCCTCCTCCTACTCCATTGGTGCGGTCCCTGCAGGAGATCTTGTAGCCGTCCAGGATGGCTATGGCGATGTTGGGTGCCGAGGAGGGGTTCAGCCAGGTCACCGTCAGGAAGGCGACGTCTGGGGAGGTTGAGTCGAGAAGGTCCCAGAGTTCAACTGCGTGTTTGCGGATGGAGTGGGTGTTGAGGAGGATGCATCTGAGGTAGTTGGGTTCTTTCCTGGGCGGAGGTATGGTAGGTCGGATGCTGGTGAAGCTGCAGTTCCGTCAGGAGAAGGGTCCTTGGGTGCGCTTCGGGGTGGCCCGGTAGCAGGTGTGTTCTCGTCCAGATTTGAGTGTGTGGAGGGTGCTGGCATCGTAGCGGAGTCGGGAGTCATGGCATTCGCGTGGGCCAGTGGTTCTGGGGCTGGGCGCGGTCCATGCCTGGATGGACGCAGACGGGCATGCCTTCGCACGCCAGCGGTGCGGCCGCTGCGCGTGGCCGCTGCGATAAGAAGGGGAGGTGGAAGGGAGGATCAGCTGGGAAAGGAGAACGACGAATGGGCGAGCGGGGGCGTGGGCTGCTGGGGACTCAGCGGCGGGAAGGCGGGAGGAAGGGACAGTGAAGGGAAACAGAGGCTAAAGGGCACAGAAATAACCAGAGGGGAGAAGTGGTCACAGAAGTCAATAAAAACAGAGTGCAAAATACAATATGGTAAACGGTCACAGAAGACAAGGAATACAAAAATCTGTGAAATCACAGAGCAACCTATGGCCTTGAACACGCAGCAGCAGCGGCAGCTGGGCAAGGGGCACAGGCACAGTCAGGTGGAGCTGCGCGGCGTGGAGAGCGACCTGCCTGGCAACAGGGTCAAGGGAAAAGAGAAAGATAAACAGAAAAAATAAAAGATTTGCACGGTTTATATTCTTTTTGGATACCGGTCCAGCTCTACCAGTAACTAAAAAGAAGAAAAAAAAATATGTCTCATTTTGTAGGCAAACGCATCTGTGAAAAGCACGCCTGTAAAATGACTCGGGCGGCCCCTTTAAATACTTTTTTTTTTTACTTCAGCCACACTGCACAGCGTCATAACTGCTGTGCATGTTTGCTAAAAACCATTGGCAAATCCAACAGTCACAAATGAGAGACCTGTTGGCTTTGCCAATGCTTTCTTTCTAGGCCAGTGAACTGCTGAACTCGAATCTCATGCTGTCTGATTTTAGGTCTTCAACTTTATTATGATAGTGGATAAAGTACAGTACCTTATAAGGATATTTTAAATCATCTAGACGTTAAGTGTCTGCATAGAGGCAGGGAGGGCGTGTTCCTTTACAATGTCACAGAAATTTTACATGACCTGCTCTGTCCTTGTACAGTCTGGCTTGACAGCACAGCAGTTTCCAATACCTTTTGTTGCAAATTACTTAATTTATTTGTAGAGTGAGCGTTGGCTTCTTCTAGAAGAGTATTGCTCTCACATTACACTTCTCTCAAATAATTCAATTAGCGATTTAGTGTATCATTCCACCCCCAACTTAGTGCATCTATTACAAAACATGAGGGACTATTTTACATCTAAGATATTCTGAATCTTCATCATACAGTCATTTCTATATCTCACTAGCTACAGAATGCAGTTTATATTTTTTCATGCAGCAGGTTTCAAAAATATTTTAGGCAGGACTCATAATGCAAGCCAAACCTTTTGGCTTTGCCTATGCTTTTTTTTAGGTCGAGCCTAGAGGCAGCACACATGCGCTGTCTGTTAAGCATACTGTAATCCTACTATGGGCTTTTTAGTACGCCCATGCTTTCCATTCGTTATTTGGTGTGAAAATGCTGGCTTTTCATTGGTGCATTGGTTGAATTTGTCCCTCCTTTGTGTGCTTGGTTCCTTCCCATGGTATCTGGCCCTTTTACATGTAGTCTTTCCATCCTGCAATGTATGCTTGTTGCAGCACACTATTTCTGTTTTTCCTCTTGGCTCGTGTTCGGTTGGGGCGAGCGTAACTTGTGGAGGAATGGCCTTTGGAATTGTTGTGTGTTATCGTATCCATAGAGGGATAAAATCAACAAAAAGCAAGGCGTTCTTAATATAGAATACCTTAGCCAAGAAAACAAAGTATGAACCGGTCACTCTCACTGTTGACACACAGTTGGTGAAACATGATACTACATCACGAAAAAGAAGATGGTGTTTTATTGCTGTTGAATCCTACTTTAAAATTTGGGAACTAATGACCTGCATCGGTGGCCGGGTTAACATCTGGTGATTAATGGAATGAATGTTATTGCTGGGTGCCTCTAATGATCACTGATGCAGCTTGTACCCACAATAAGTATCTTTTCTGGCCCTAAAACATTGGGTCATTTATTTCAGCAGACTCTTTTTAAAATAAAATCCTGTAGTTATTCAACCCTTGTAGAAGACATGTGACTCCATCCTGATGCAGTGTGGAAACAAAAGGTGTGAGTGTGCCATAATCTTCTCCATATCGCTGCCCTTTGGGCTAAACAGGCCCTACAGCAACAGCCTACTTTCTTCAACAACTGCCAACCCTACTGGCTATGTCTGCTTCACTTATGGTTCCCTTCTTCCCTTTTTTCTCACATGCACTGTACAGTGGTTTTATTGTTTCCGTAAAGCTGTGTCTTTTTTGTTTGTTCACTGTAGTTGAAACTTAATTTCTTTGTTTTTATATCACCAATTATTATTAGGTTTGTTGTTGGTTTTGTACAGGAAGGACTTACGAAAGGAAACATACTTTAATATATAGACAATGGACCACTTCCTCAGTGATTGTGTATATAATTTATACATTTGTACGATGTTCGCTTACGGTTTTATGTATCGCTGCAGCATGTTTCACAGAAGATCAGAGCAAAGGGAGGTCGAGCCCGGACTAGCGCCTTGAAACGGTTAGGAGTGTACCGTGCGCTACAAGTGGCTTAAAAAAAACATAATTGTAACATTCTTGTCTATGTGTGCGAAAGGCAGTGTGAGAGTGGGTGCTTCTTAACCGCAAACTATCATGTTTGAATTTACCCCTATATTTGAAATAAGAATTTACTTTTTTTAGTTATTTCTGTCGGGATAAAAATCTCGGTGCTATTGGTTGTTTTGTTGTCGGTTTTGTACAAGACGGATTTCAGAATGGTAACATATCTTAATACATAAATGATCGATCACTTCCTTAGTTATTGTGTATATACTTTTTAAATTTGCACAGTGTCAATCTAACGGCTGCTGTGTTTTATTTATCATTGCAGCCCGTTTATAAGGTATTTTTTTTGGTTGGCAAAGGTATTATTACATTTTACAGGATACTTACTCACTTTTGCTTCCTGAGCGCCGCAAGGCTTGCCAAATATATAAATGCTGCAATATAGTATAACTGTTCCGCAAACAGTCATCAGTTCTCAGTATGTACAATATGAAAAAAGATTTAATAATAAGCGCATCACTGTACTCTGTATTTAGTTAAAACCTAACCCATGCCGGGTTATTAACCTACTTTATCGCTGGTCTCTGGGGCATAGGCTGGCGTCATATGTGCAAGTTTAAGGGATAGCTCTGCTGTTTATAACATGATACTCACAGAGTGTATCCACAGCCTCATGGCAGCTGTCCTCTGTACGGCGGAGCCGGGGCTGTGTTCAGCATTGTGACCAGCCGGTCAGCAATCTGTTGTCTGTGCAGTTGCCAAACATATCCTACATTTTGCTGTCTCTGAAGTAACTGTGAAAAATCTGGTGATAGCTCTGCTGTCTCATGAATCCGAGGCATAATCCAACTCTTCTGCGGAGCCAGATTGCATAATCTGTGTATATTTGTTCATCATCTTTGTCACTCGGGTTATCAAAACCGTAATTCATACACATTTATTGGATAGCTCTGCTGTCTCCTGTATCAAACTGCAAAAGCTGTCCACTAATGTAGTGATAGCTTCTTTGAAATAACAAAATCTGACTGCACAATATGTGAACATTCAGGGGCTGTTTCTGTAGGCAACGTGTCAACTTTAACAAGCTGTGCTAGTTGCTGGAGAAGAGCTATTTGGGGCATTAGCTTTACATTTTGTGCACATATATGGGTTAGCTCTGTTGTCTGAGGAATCAGCCTTCACATAATATGCACATATAGGGAATAGCTCTGCTGCTTGGTATATGAGCCTGTACATTGCTTGCACTTGTAGGAGATACTTCTGCTGTCTAAGTTATGAGCCTGTGCATCGTGTCCACGTGTCGGTGATAGCTCTGCTGACTGTGGCATTAGCCTGTACACTGTGTGCATATGTAGGGGATTACTCTGCTGTCTAATGTATAAGGCTGTCCATTCTGAGCACATATACAGAATAGCTCTGCTGTCTAATATGTAAGCCTGTCTATTCTGTGCACACATAAAGGATAGCTCTGCTATCTAATGTATTAGCTTGTCAATTGTGTGCACACGTAGAGGATAGCTCTACTGTCTAATGTATGAGCCTGTCCATTGTGGGCACGCTATTATTTGTCCCTTTCATTCCTGGGTGAAGCTGCAGTCCATCATGTAACGATCTCAGCATCACTCAGCACCAGTAGAGCACCACTTTAGCACGGTCTAAAATCTAAAAGCGCCAGGATACCCGCAGGGTGACAGCATGCACTATATAAAAACCATATACAATACAATTCAATACCATCAGAACACCACCACAGCATCAGCGCAGTACCACCTAAGTAAGAGTGCATCAGTGCAACACCACCTCAGCACCACATCGGCAACAACTCAGCACCACCTCAGCAACAACTCATCACTACCTCAGCATTAGCGCAACACCACTTCAGCACCAGTCAGCGTCAATTCTGCATCACTCAGCAGCACCACTGCAGCAAAACCTAAGCATCACTAAGCAGCACCTGAGCACCACCGCAGCACCTCAGCACCAGCGCAGCACCATCTCAGCACCAGCGCAGCACCATCTCAGCACCAGCACAGCACCACCTCAGCACCAGTGCTGCACCATCTGAGCATCAGCACAGCACCACTTCCTCATCAGTGCGGCATCAGCTCTGCACCAGTGCAGCACCACCTCACTACCAGCACTGTTTATATCCCGTCCCAATAACAACAACAAAACTTTAACAAACAACTATTAGAGCATCCAGGAAGATTTTGCCAGTATTGCCAGGACAAAAAAACTAGAAGACATTTCCTAAGCTAATTATTTTTAGGTCTTGCCTGAGCCAGCGCATGCGCTGCTCGGTGAGACATTTAGTGTGTGGGCTTTTAAAAGTCCGACCACACGCTTTTGGCTGGCATAGAGCATGCAGTTACACGCACAATGATGAGTAGAAGCGCCATCTGGCTTTCCTCTCTCTTCATGGTGAGCGCACATCGCACACCAAACGCTAGTCTGCTGTTGCCATTTGCCGTCGCGCGCTCACCTTAATTAACTTTCGAGCATGTCTTGGTCCCCACTCTGCTCCTCACTCCTTTTGGCTTCACTCTGCCAGCCCCGCCTCCCTCGGCATCCTTCCTCCCAATCACTTGGTCCCTCCTTCCTTTCACCTCACTGTACCCTTTCTCTCACCAGCCCCTCCTCTCTGCCCACACTGCTCTCTGCTCTACTTCCTACGCTCGCGGGGCGCCGAGGCTTCCATCTCCCCCTTTCCACCCCCCACTTCCTCCGCCCCTAAATGCACATGCTTAGCTTCCATTGCAACCGCCTTACACAATCCCTGCCCCACCCGGACCCCTTACCGCCACCATACTGGCATCAGTGAAGCACTCGGTCACACAACAGATCATACTTTGTGTCCCCCTGGGCAAATGTTTGCGAGTACCCAATGCCCGTGGATTAACTGGTTCATTAAAGTTTCCTAACGTAAAAGAATGTGATTCCCACAGATTGCTGTAACTACATATCCCAGAATGCAGTGTGATGACTAAAAAGCGGGACAGACAAAAAGTCTCACACGACGTGGGATCACGTGGGCTCTCGATGTAAATACTGGTCTCTGGAGGGGCAGGCCTCATCCCGCACAAAGCCAGTAAACAATGCTATTTGGCATTGTTTTAGATGTATGTTCAATATTTTTTGTTTTTCATAAACAAATATGAAAACTGTAATGATGCAGAATAACAAAACTGTGAGCCGAAGAGGGCACAGAGGCATTTGGTTTCTACGTGGCAACACATGACGTGTAAAAAACATGTGAAGAATAAAGGTTTAAGTCTAAACAAAATTTGCAACTGGGCGAGAACGCGTGAAGAGAAGACCTGTGAGTTGGGCTGCAGAAAGGAGGACCCGTGGCGGAGGGGCTGTTCTGCCCCCTTCCTTAACCCAAACATAACCTCCCTAATAGAAGAAGCTGTTGCAGGGGAGTATCTCAAGCGTAAAGGTAGGAAATTCAGACCCGCCTTCCCCCCACCCACCCTCTTCCGACACGAATATCCTGAATGGAAGTAATATTGCGCTGTAAGACCAGACCAGCTCGAGAACATGTTGCACCTGAAGACCTACAGTCTGCGGCGTTACTTTGTTCATCTCCCAGTGAAATCGTTGAAAGTGCTTATCTAATGAATGCAGGAGAGGGAAGTGCACGCGCTATGGCAACAACATGGAAAGATAGTCAGGGACGCTCCCTCAAAAGGGGGCTGTAGTTTTTAACTTCACAGGTTGAAAAGTGTGACCGAGAGACACGTTGAGACCTGCCCCCCCCCCCCTGCACGGCTGCCATTTGCCGTGGGACACGCAGGGAAATGCAGTAACAAGCATTGGCATAGCCTTTGGGACCTTATAAGTGTATAGCCATGCAACAGTTGATTTGTTGCACCAAGGATATTGTGCTGGATAACTAAACAGTTATAAGGTCGCAAAGGCGAGACCTATTGGCTATGCCAATGCTTGTTTTAATAGGGTCATTCAATTGTACATAATATCTTTTTGGTTATATATAAGGTAATAAAAATGCTTATAACACTTTTATATTATAACTTTTCAACATGCTGCACAGCAGCCACACCGCTCTACAACATAGCTTAAAGACATTGGCAAAGCCAATAACTCTTGTTAAAGAATTATAAAGTCACAAATGCGAGACCCCTGTGGCTATGCCAATGTTTGTTACATACTGTAGTGGGTATTTTATCCCATTCTACATGGACACTCAGTCACGCAATATCCTCTCTCCCCGCAGCTCTCTTAATTTTAATTTTATTTTAATTGTAAATCTCAATACAGTGTACAATGGCATACAGACTTTTGCACATTTCCTCTTGGAGATTCCAGATGTATGAAGGAAGTTCAAACATAATTACATGCATGGGTTCAAAGTCAGAGGCTCAGGTTCCAGGGTCCATGGACATCCAGAGTTCCTCGGTGGTGGGGTATAAAAGACCTGAGGTACAATGTGCGCTCAAGTAGGAGGGGGTTGGGGGACAACTATCACCTCTCCGTAGTATTATGGGGCAGGGTGTGGTTCCCCATTTCAGTACCCTCCAGCTGCACCTTCGCTAGGTTCAGGAAGCGGGTTTGGTGGCCATGTCAATCAATCAATCAACCAATACTTGTTACGTGCGGCTACTCACCCTTGAGGGTCTCGAGGCCAGCCGCGGACCGTGTAGGTAAGAGCAATGGGGCCCGTGGGGGGGTGGGGGTGGGGGGATTTTGGAGGATGATGACGATGGAAAATTAAATACATAATTCATTTTCCCGCGTCTTTGTCTGTCGAAATCCCCCTCACCGGGCCCCACTGCTCTTACCTGCGCGGGCCGCAGCTGCTCGAGGCGCATGTCCGTTTCAAAGGGTGCCCAGATATTCCTAGGTCTACCAGGAGGCGGCATGAGGTACTCTTTTAAATAATTGGTCTCTCGCTTCTTGCTTCTTGTAGAGAAGGGCAACCTCTAGATTCATGGATATAGATTAGATATGTAGGAGAGTAGGGTCTGCAATCCTATGATCACCCAGATTTTTGCTTTTTGCTTCACTGGTTTGCGACTTTCCCTGGCTGTGGGCCTGCTAATCAGACCCACAGCCTAGCTGTTCTCTCTAATCCAAATTGTACCCAGGTACTGAATTGGCACTGGGCCCTCTCAAGTCCCTGTACCCAGGGCTGAGGTGCACCCAGAAGTCTCCCAGGGGCTGCAGCATGTATTATGCCACCCCTGGGCTGACTAACTAAATCAGACACAACTGGCTGCTTGACAGCTGGGGCAGAGTGGTGTACTCACCCTCTGCTGTCGATATAGTATTCCTATATCTAAACCTATATGGACACACAGATCTCCTATCAGTCACTCCTATGGCAGGCCTTAACAATCCTGAAGGCAGAGTGCTTGGAATCGTGTGAGATGGTGCTCTGGCATGAGCTGAGCCTGTCTGCGGCTTTCGGGATCCATCCCTTAGCCGTTTCCATGATATCGCATACCATATACTCTTAAGTGCATTATAATCCTCGCAGTTATATGCCAACTCTGGTATCGCTTTATCAAAACATGTCGAGTAAGGTGTCATACGAATTGGAATACTAACCCCTCGCCAATTCTGGCGACGGGGTTAGCATTCCACCCTTCTAGAGGGACACGACATGCATGTAACCTGTAACCCCGGTTAAAGTCAGACAGAGCCTTAGCTCCACAAAATGGATGCTGCCACCGAGACACAAGTCTGCCCTCCTGCTGCTGGGAGTCCTCCCAGCCCAGGAGGCAAGGACAAAGGGTTTCCTGCCAGGGGCGGTGCCAGCACCGTCCCAGACAGGATTTTGTGTATCCTAGGTAGGCAGGGCTTTAGAGGAAGGTGACTGCAAGTGGCACCCCGGTGCTCACTGTGCATAGGCCGGCTGAAACCAGTTCCAGGGGCACTCCAGCCCCTGGCCTGGGGAAAGCCCGCCAAAGGAGAGGGGTTGTAGTGTAGTTCCTATTATCCCAATAGGCTCTGCGCATTGGAATAATACCTTCAATAGTATAGGCCTAGACCAGACGTTAACTAGGTCTTCTATTGTCGATATTAGACTTAAAGTTTTGGGTTTGCCAGCTAGCTCAGAGTGCACTAGAAACTTTCTCGAATAGGCAAGGAGGAGTTGAACCTCCCTGGATAGACAAGAAGGGATTTAGTTTCTGACAACCATAGAACATGACAACTTTGCTCTCCCCTAATCAAGAGTGTATCTCCAGAGTCGTGTGAAAACAAAAGACAACCTATTTTACTCAGTCAGTACGTGCATTCTTAGTCTCACCAGATTGTAGAGAAAAGGAAGAGACGGGCGTGTTCAATAAAAGATGGTATTTATTGATCAGTCTCTTTTCTCATACAAGAGAAATGGATCGATATTATCGCAATACTTATGGTTAAGTAAAGTGCATACAATAAAAGCAGAAGTATAAAATAATACTGTAAAAACATTTATATGGTTTCTAAGCCATATGCAGGTTTAAAATGGATAAAATATATATATATACATATACATTTGACTAATCGTACTCAACTGGTGTTTCTAACTACGCCTTCCCCGGTGTACCTGACCCAAGCCTAATACGTGGGCGGGAATAGAAAGTAGCAGTTTAAGTTAAGTTTGTTTTGCCAAGTGACTGACTCAAGAATTCTCTGCGAGGGGTTATTCAGTTCTGTACCTGGAATTTAGGATGAATGAGGGATGGTATCTCTCGTCTCTGGTCTCGATATTCCAGGCTGCCTGCGAGGGCTACCCGGAAGCGCCACCCGGAAGCGCCGGAGCTGGATTTCTCGGCAGGAGAAAGCAGCGTCTCGTTCTCAGCGCGTCAGGAAGGCGGGGCTGCGCCAGCGGGGTCTGCTCTGCTCTGGGCTTCGGCAAGTCTGGCTGCTCCGATCTCGTCACCACCGCGTGTGTTTGCTTAAGGCAATACCGGTAATATTTATACCTGTAAGGTGCCGAGATTGACGTAAGGATGGACATAGATACGTCAATAAGGATGTCATACGACTTGGTCGTTAGCACATTCTTTTGCTGAAGTTCTCGATGAAATCAAAACAATGGCCGCAGGGTTTTTCCCAGGTTGTCATAGGTTTGATTTGTTTTGAGAACTCTGTATGCCTTATCAGGGGCTGGAGGAATATCGCTTGTCTAATTAGATGGCAAGCGTTATGACATAATCAGATAACACGTTCCTGTGCCGTGGTGTGGCTTAATCAGATAACGGTTTCTGCATCATGGGATGGCTGCTAGTTAACTTGTTAACCAGAACAGGGTCAGGAATAGGGGGATCGATACAGAACCTATAGGAATACATCACACCCACTCCACGCTAACTATGGCCATATTTACGAATCTAGGCATAGTAAAACATACTGTAGAGTATTGTGTATACCTTACCACCCCAAAATACATATTATGCATTTCGAATTTATCTAATATACGAAAAAATAGTCACATGTATTATATGCACTCAAGCTGTAGAATAATGCCAAAGTAATCAAGCATATGTATACATTATTACTAATCGAATATGAGAATTACACATGAAATGGCTCTTAAGACAGAAGAAAAAGTTCGAGACCATTCCATCACAGAATAAAATAATTATGAACATACCAGCGGGCAGCTAATGTCTATAAAGTATCTAAAAATAGAAATTTTAGTTCTCTAAGAATAGTTCTTACTTTAAGCAGAAGATAAGTGTCCCGAAAAAATCGTAAAAATATTTTGGGGCGGCTGAAAAAATTGCTGTCCGTGAACTGGAGGGAAAATTGTTCATGGTCCATCGGTCTGGCCAGACGTGTTCGGGGAAATTCCCACCCCGAAAAAAGAATTAAGACCCTAGGAGTCTGGCTAGAACCCGAGCTTTCAATGAAAACGCAAGCGGCCAAAACTGCAGTAACCTGTTTCGGGCTTATGCGCACCACCCGTAAGATTCTTCCCTTACTCCCGCCCGCCTCCAGAAAACTCCTAGTCCAAGGGCTAATACTGTCACGGTTGGACTACAGTAACATGGTTTACCTGGGAGCCCCAGAGGCCACCTTGGCTAAAATGCAACGAACACAGAACGCAGCAGCCCGACTACTCATGAACCTTCCCTCCAGAGTGTCAGCTAAACCTGCCATCAAGGCCCTGCACTGGCTCCCGGTGCGTCAAAGGGTGGAATTCAAAGCCATGTGCACGGCATACAAACTGATTAACGGAGCTGGCCCCCCGATCCTCAGCGACCTGGTAACTCCTTATAAAGCTCCCAGATCCCTGCGGTCCGAGAATGAACATCTAGCCAACATCCCAAAATTTAAAAAGACACGCACTGGAGGCCGACGCTTCTCTGTGAAAGCTTCCACCGGATGGAACTCACTCCCCCGCACCCTCACACTGGAACCCAGCTATCTGATTTTCAGAAAAAAATTGAAAACACTCCTATTCCCCAAATAACGTTCCCCCCTTTTTTTCCTCCATCTCATCTGGATATCAAAATCATCACAGCGCGGGGATGCCTTCGGGTCACCAGGCGCTCTACAAGTCGTTAAATAATAAATAATAATAATAATGGTATTCTGTTATTAAAGTTGAAGGCCAAATTCAGGGAACGCCGTGTGCTAGCTTGCTCAAAAGTCTCTATTTCTGCTCTGGAGAGAACATCATATCATTTAGACTGTCGAAAAAGCTGTCAACAGCTTCCTGGGAGAGTTCCACTAACTCGGAAAAGGATGTAACCATGCATTCATGTGCATGATTGTCTCCATTGACGTTTTGATTAGTATTGCTGACAGAAGGTCGTACCTGATCGATGCTGCTTTCATCTTGAACTTCACTACCCCTTAATCATAGCGGTGAAGTCTCCACGAATGCCGTCATCAGGATTGGCAGCCGTTGAGGGCAGCACAAAGCATGAGCCTTTATTGGGCTCAACAATGTTTCTGCATCCATTGGCGCATCCGATTGTAGGGTCAGACAGGTGTCCAACACGCATTCTTCTCCGCACAGCATGCACCTTAATACAGGTAAAACACATCGATGCCACATTGGTCGAAATGAAAGAAACCAAGTCATGTTCAGGTCTCTAAGCCGGGTTAGTCCCAGGATTTTTGATATCCGGTCCCGGTATCCAATGGCTCGGATTGTTTCTTCCCTTGTCGCAGGTGTTTTGTCTGTGACACGGTTTGCCATAACGAAATATAAGGACTAAGAATAGAATTCCTGCAATTAGTCCCAAAATGAGGGGGAGTCCGCCAAAAATCGAATGGGCGAAGTCTGGAAAAATACCCAGTATGGCTTTGAATGGTGTTAATGCCATCGAAAATACTGTCTTAAATACTTTTGAGACTCCACTGGTATCAGAAATATTTAAGATTTCATTCAGGATTTCTGCGAAATGTATGGGGAATTAGTTGATAACAATGAGTGAATCTCTGCAGTCGTCCTTGCGACTAGGAGATCATACGTTTCTTTTGATGACGTGAGCCTGGTTGGCGTCTGAAGAAGCACTGTTTTCATTCTGCTTAAAGTGTCTATTCGAATAGAAGTAATTTTCAATTTGGGCCATGCCCTTGCCTCCCTGTCTGGAAAGGAGCTGGGGAACAATAAGCGTCCACAGCACTTGACCTTCGCAGTCGTAGTTATGAGATAAGGAGTCCCGGGCATAAGACTACAGCATCTGCGGTCCATATTTAGAATGTAACTCCCATTATAGAGTCTTTGAAAAAATGGTTCTATCTCTGTTGCAGGTGTGCCTAGCTGGTGACATGAAAGGTTATTCGAGTTCCCTTCACAGGCTCCATGCAAACTAATTCCATTACACAGAAGTGTACCGCTTAGTGACATCGCACAATTATTGCCACTAAGAAACACTTTCTGTCCTTTATTACTGACACATGCATGTGAATAGGGCAAGTTCCATATTGTCTTAATGTACCCTTTTCCCAATTTTTCGTACATGCCAGCCTGTATATATTTTTGGCAGTATTGAAACCTGAAGGTTGATATTGGAATATTAATTATCCCATGTATTATCCATTCACTGACAGGTCGTTCTGACATTGTCACTGGTAATCTCTCGAGTTTCTCAATGCTCAGGATTGTATAATCAGCACCCTTTTGTGCCATACTGATTTGTTTATCAGTAAGGTTAAAGATATTGAATAGTGACGTTGTGTTGATTAAACGACAAAAGGCACATAGCCTGAACGCAGATTTTGTAACGTCCAGCCAAGCTGTACAATAGAACGCAATTGAGACTGACCGTGTTGTAACAACAGTAAGTCTTGCGATAAAATGTCGATTGCTGAAGACACAATGCTGTCCAAAGAAAAAATTCTGGAGGACAGAGTCATTAACCCATTGTCCACTACAGAAAGTGATTTTTCCAAATTAATACGGTCAATTTCCCGTATACTTTCTGCTGTCTCAATTTGAGTCACCTTCCAGGCCTCGTTGTAAGCTGCATATACAGAGGCTGCTATGAAACGTTTCTGACGCTGTTTGCGCGGTCCCATAATGAAATCACGCAAGTCAGCACCATCAGTAAGTAAAGTTAGGTGTTGCTTAATTTCTGTCAGTGTGGAAGTTTGTAGCCATTGAAGGCATAATTTGCCCACACTGTAGGTGGTTATTATCCCTGGGTGTTGTCTTTGGGAATATCTAGGGTCTGGCCTGGTCAATGTGAACCCCTGTGTTTTGTTCAGGAATCTATCTTGACAGTTATTAGTATCTGTGGGCCAGATCAACCATTGTTTCCAATCAGGATGTGTTCTGTTTTGGTTTAATACATAGTTTACGTCTATCTCTTCTTCTGTAGAGCTATTGCTGTCCATTGTTGGCTTTGGAATAGACGGTTTATTTAAGTCTTTGATTTTGGCTAGGCCAAGACAGGTGGTTTGTTGAACAGTGTCATTCAAAAATATAATTTGTTCTGGGATCATGCAGGCTCTAAACAATGATTCTATACCTTGTACTTGCCATTCTTTTGTACCCCAAACACTTTTTACTTCAACATTTTTGTCCCAATAATCAAAACCAAAAGTATTCATTTGTTCAAAAAATGAGTCTGAATATATCAATTTCGTGTTTGTTAGCATGATCTTTGTCCCTGTCTTATTTGACAATTTGAAATAAAATGTTTCAGCATTACTTGTGTTGAACCCTGAAAAGTATGAATATTTGTCGTAAAAGGTTCTTGAGCTTCCTTTTGGAGGGGTCGCACAATGTTCCCATTGATTATAATTTAAAACATTTCTAGGTTGTGCCGATTTATGTAGAAAATGGTTACCATAGTGGTTGTAACAGTACATACTATCATAATTAGTCGAACCCTGCAAATAATCATGTTTGGTAAATTTAGCAGACATCACTAAGTCAGACATCATATCATTTATGTTTTCAAAGTCCCAATCATCAGCAAATGAGCTTGGTTTTACAAAGTCACTTAACGAGATCTTGATTTGGTGTGGATATTTCAGGATTTCAACCGGACCATAAATTTCGTAGTCAGTATTGTCCCATGCTACCCCACCTGGTATAGGATTGGCTGTGAAGTTGACTGAAGAAAGTTCTCTTTTCTCGACGTGTGAAGATGTGTGTGGCTTGAGGATCAAGTTGATTTTCTGACTTGCTGTGTCCATTTTAGCATATTTTCCCTCAATGAAGCGTCCCAAAGTTAGTATCATGATGAGCCAAAGTATGAGGATAAATGCACCGAAGCCCACCCAAAATTCAATCCATGGAGAAATTAGATATGTTTCTTTCAGTTGTTTCAAAAGTTCTGTAGCTTTATCTTTAAAGGTTTTTGATGATGGCTGTGTTTTTGATTCACTTAGGTCTTCAGAGGAATCATCGAAGTTTATGAAGTAGCCGGATGCAGTTCTGTCAATTGTTCCAATTGCTTCAGGATTACTGTTTCTTGCATATTCGTTTGTTACTTCATTGTAGGTCGGTGTGTCTCTACTAAATGTTTTTATTTGGGTTGTTAGAGGTCTGAGTTCCAATGCATTGTTGCATAGTCCTTGTTGTTGTTCTGTAGGCGTTTCGAATGTGATTAGCCTCTTAGTTTGGACCTCTGTATTTGTAGCAAACCTTGGTGTTCTGCTACTTATCGGGAGTCCACTTGGCCTACTGTTTGTTATCGGCCACATGATTGTGGTTTTACCAAGTCGATGGATACAACTCGGTTCTCCTTTTTACCAGCAAGCGGCGGTAGTACAACTGATCTTGTCCCGTTGATAGACAAGACAGGAACTGCTTTTCTGTAAGAAGGCCCAAATTCCTTCTTTACCGCGATCTTTTCTCTGACTAGATCCCCGACTTTTGGAATCCAGACAGGTCTTGCTGGGACAGGTGGTGGTTCTTCAGTGGTTGCTGGCTGCTGTTTCAACTTTATGTTGCTCAGGTCTTTTCTTGTTTTGTTTAAGTCCTGTAAAATAGCCAAACGATCTTTGATATCAAAGCTTTTTTCCTTCACCACTGAAGTCTGACTGTCAAGATCTAAGACTAACATCCTAGTTCCAAACAATAATTCGTACGGACTGAATCCCCTCAGAGAATTTCTTGGCAAGTTATTTAGACTACGTTGGACACTTATTAGATGTTTGACCCACCCAGCTCCCGTACCTAATACCCTTTCCGTTATAGATAGCTTTATGCCTTGGTTTTTTCTTTACACCATCCCGTATCCCTCAGGAAGGAAGTGAGAAGAATCCCGCTGTGCTATGCTCATTTGGCCGAGCTTTCCCCCAAGCTTGAGGGCTCAAGTGAAAACATTGGTCAAACGTAGCATGCTCCTAGCGTATATGCCATTTAGACTCGCAAATCTTTGTATTACAGTCCAGACGTCAGCCGAGTGCTGGGGATCTACATTATAAGTGGAAACTAGCCTGTATATGTTACTCGGACGCTTTGCTTTTTACTGTCGATTCTTTCTGGAGTGAAACGCCAAGGTAGTATACCGTTTCTCTCGCCACTGCGATCTCTGTTGCAGTCCGGGCATTTTTTTACAAAAATGTCATGCTGCAGGCTCATGCCTGGCCACCAGTACACTGATTGTAGTTCTTCCAGAGAATCTTTTAGTTTGAGGTGTCTGAGACCCTCGCCCATATGTGCGTCTGCAATTAACAAAGTTCTCCTGTCCATGTTTGGAATTACTCTATCCCCCACTCCAGGGATTCGAGCAAAAGAGACGGAGTTTGCATCGATTATGTATCTATAATTGAGTGGATAGTTGATCGGTAGCGCTGAGCAGTCGCCTTTTGATGATGTTTTCACCGCCAGCACTGTTTCACCGTCAATGTTTTTCATTGTATGCTTTTTCCTAGCTACGGAAGCCGATTTAGTTGCTACCGCTGTGGCTGTCTCAGCCAATGAATTCCCTGCAACGTGAACGCCATCACGCTGATGACTCAGTGTATGTATCACGTGAGTCTTTGGTAGTTCTTTCTGTAAAAGAACTACTTGTTCCCAGAGCATTTTATGCTTGATTGTGCCTCCTTTTGCATCCTTAAAACCATTCTGAAGCCAGATCTGCAAGTATTCATTGTAAGACTGAACGCAATAATACGAATCGCACACTATGAGTGTGGGGAATTCTCGATCGGTATTTTCAAGCGCCATCTTGAATGCCAGTAGTTCAGCTCGCTGAGCTGTACAATCTCCCAGAGATTGTGTTTTGGTGATAGCTGGTTTAAATTTCCCTTCGTGCCAGCGACCTTTAACAATCGCGCACGCAGCACTGTAAGCTTGTTTACCCCCCACTGCGGGTTGTGCTGATCCGTCTGTATATATTATACAGCCGTAATGATCTAGAGGCAGAATTTCGGTCGGCGGAGGACATTCGAATTCGTATTGGAGAAATTCTTGTGTTTTTAAATTGGGATCAAATTCATATACCACGTCTGTTGCAGCAAGAGAGTTAGCCCACTGTATCCACCTTGGATGTAGTGCTTTAGCATTCGGAATGCTTGCCTTTGTTACCACCTCCAGGGCTGGTATCGGTGTCACGATTATTATTCGTTTACCTTGTGCCAGGGCTCGTTCTTTTGCTATAGCTGTCTGTGTTGCAGTAAGAATTTTTTCCGTTGGGCTAAATTTCATTTCAGCTTTAGTGTATAAGTGTCATTTGAATGCAATTGGTACCTTTTCTCCCTCGTTAGAGGTCAGGTATTTGAATCCGCATCTTCCTGGGATGACTCGAATCACAAGATTGCGTGTGTTATCACGTGTTTCTAATTTTGTTTTAATTAACATATGTGTTTGTAAGGATCTCAGAATTTCTGTGTGTATTTGAGTCCAATTGGTTCTTTTAAAATCTGGTTTTATTAGATCATAAAGGGGTTTGACCCTTTCTGCGTAATTTGCAATGTATGTTCTTCCGAAATTTAGGAAGCCTAGAATTGACTGTAGGTTTTTTAGTGTGCTAGGTGCTTGGAGTACGGCACATTTCTCTAGGAAATTGTCAGCCAGGCTTTTGCCTTCACTTGATAATTCATATCCTAAGAACAGGACTGTTAGATGGGCAATTCTGGATTTTTTGAAGTTGAATTTGTAACCCTCTGCCGCGACCCCAAGTATTATGGTGTTCACTCTCTTCAAGTGAGTATCCAAGTCATCATCTGTTAGGTATATGTCGTCGACATAAGATAATGCCTCTTCGTCATATGTTTGTAATAATTCTGTTACTCTCGCTGAGAATAATCCTGGGCTGTTCTTGAACCCTTGGGGTAACCGACAGAATTGTTTTTGAGCGCCATTTATTGAGAACGCAGACAAGTATCTGCTCTCTGGTGCTATATTTTGACAGAAGAATCCATTAGAGATGTCTAATGTTGTTTTGTATTTTTTGCGCACTATGTTATTCATTAGTGCTGCACTATGCGAGTTTTGTACTGCAAAAGTTTTGCAACATGAGTTAAGGTGTCTGTAATCCAAAACTAGACGATATGAATTGTCTGGTTTGGAGACAGGAAACAAAGGGTTGTTCATTTGTGAGGTGCAAGTTTCAATCACCCCCTGGTATTCTAATTGGTCTAGGATTTCTTTTACCTGTTTTTTAGCTTCTTGCTTAATTGGGTACTGTCTTTGTGCAGTAGGTTGTGATTTTAACTGGATTTTGTGAGGAGGAGAATCCTCATCCCATCCTACATGATTTTTATATAAAGCAGGAGCTTGAGCTACTGCCCACTTTCTTGCAAGTGTATATTTTTTATGAATTGGGATATGATTTGAGAAGGCAGGCATAATTATTTCTTCGCCATGAGGGCAGTTCCTGACAAATTCTGGTGGCCAGTCTTTTTCAGCTAGAAGGATGTCATAGCCCTTGGAGAGATTATCCCAAAATAGTCCCCTTATTTTTCTAGTCTTATCCCCCTCTATACGTAATGTTATTTCATATATTTTGTGAGGTTTGCTAACTCTGGTGTCTGCAGTTTCCACTTGAAGGTATTCATTCATGTCCACTGTCTCCAGATGATTCATAAGGACTTTGCGAGCTATGCTCACTTCTGCTGCGCTGTCTAGCATTGTCTGAGCCCACTCTCCGTTTTTCAGCTGTGTCCTCAGTATTCTCGGCATTGTTGAATACTTTAATACTGGCTACCTTCTTTTTTGGAAATTGTAATTTCTTATTTGGATGAGCAGGTTCCTTGTCTTTGGACTTGACGTGCCCTTCCCTGGGTTCCGATCGTCCTCTTCTTTCCGATTTCTGCGAGGAAGTCTGAAAAGATTGAGAGGGACGTGTATCAAAATCTTGATATCTATCCGGTTTCTTTATATTATCCCTATTTCTAAGGTTGTATTTTTTCCCAGAGGGCTCACTTTGGGGAGACTTGGGTCCTTGGTCCGGAGATCTTTCTTTCCACCGAGGAGACCTTCCTCTGGACTGGAATCTCTTTTCTTTCGGATTGGATTGTTTGTTTCCATCCCAGTTCTTCTTTTGTGATGTTAAATTATTTTTAATAAATATTTTTTCAGGACTTTCAATCAGTTGGGGTTTTACTGGTATTTCACCTAAACTATCTCTACCTAGTTCCTCATAGGATTTTTCTATGATTCTGGCAATTTCAGCTGGTTCGTCTGCTATATCTGTTTCTTTTAACCTCTGGCGGATCGCCACGTTTGCTGCTTCTCCCTTTATATTGGCCAGTAATATAGTCGAGACCTGCTTGAAGTCTTTCAGTAATTTCATACCAAGAGTTAAAGCGGGTTCTGGACCGTATTCGTCTTGAATTTGTTTTAGCACATCTGGTATTACCGAGATGGATGGAACACCATGCGTTTTTGTGTAGATGGAAGCAAAGACTGTACCCCAAGTGTCACAGTCCTCCACGTGTGGTGCGATTCCCATTGGAAGACAGATAGTCAGAATCCTGTGTTTATCCACAGGAGTGGTGTCTGGAAACACCGCCTCTATTTGGGTGATTTTTTGTGCTAACCAGAATGGTATTTGTTCCCTTTTAGCTGGTACCTTACCTAGGCAGGACTGTATGTTCTGTGGTGTAATTTTATTTGTGTTCCCCTGATGAGGGGTCAGCTGTGGAATTTTGATTGCTGGTTGGATTGTTGAAGTCCGCATTACATATTGGACTAATTGTCTATGTATTTTTATTAATTGTTTTAGTTGTATTAAAAGATTCGCTGCAGACATCCCATCGATGTCTGGATGTGGTGTGTATCCGGCTAGGACCGGCCACGTTGCTCCTGGTCTACCTAATGGACCGAGCCTGGTGATGTGATTGTTGTGTTTTAGGGCGCCATTAAACAAGAGCAGGTGCTCTTGAAATTTAAGTGGTACTTCCACCTCCTCGAAAGGAGTGTATTCTTCAGGAGGTTCCTCTGTTTTGTAATGGTGGAAGACCTTTGTTACAGCGTTTGCTGCTGGAAAGTTTATCCATGAATAGAATACCTCTGTCTGCCGATATTCGTGTGCCTCTATTACGAATATGACTGTGCCACCTCTAGGTGTCAGTCCATTTTCTATAAGTTTTAAAGTTATAGATTTCCTTATGTTGACCGCGATGAGTATTAAATCCGGGTCTGCTTCTTGCATAGTATTATCAGCTGCTACGAGTTCAGCTGCTACTCTAGCTATCTCTCTTTCTTCTTCAGTATCTGACATTCTACTGTCAGGAAGGTTATTTTGTTTGTTTGCCGATCAGGTTTCTTATGGAAACAAAGATTTAGATGCACAATATTTTGGAACAGTGTATCCTTCAACGTTGACTAAACCAGGAACCATACATAGGAGTTTCCTCCTGCGAGGTTTGGCGGATATGACCTTTCACCCACTCCAGACGTCTTTGGAGTATTATGGGAAAAAAGGGGTCTGAGTGAAAAAGCACGACTGAGTTACTCTAATGTCTTGCGTTAGTTTTATCGCCTTTCCAAACGTTTGGGCGCCATGTAGTGTAGTTCCTATTATCCCAATAGGCTCTGCGCATTGGAATAATACCTTCAATAGTATAGGCCTAGACCAGACGTTAACTAGGTCTTCTATTGTCGATATTAGACTTAAAGTTTTGGGTTTGCCAGCTAGCTCAGAGTTCACTAGAAACTTTCTCGAATAGGCAAGGAGGAGTTGAACCTCCCTGGATAGACAAGAAGGGATTTAGTTTCTGACAACCATAGAACATGACAACTTTGCTCTCCCCTAATCAAGAGTGTATCTCCAGAGTCGTGTGAAAACAAAAGACAACTTATTTTACTCAGTCAGTACGTGCATTCTTAGTCTCACCAGATTGTAGAGAAAAGGAAGAGACGGGCGTGTTCAATAAAAGATGGTATTTATTGATCAGTCTCTTTTCTCATACAAGAGAAATGGATCGATATTATCGCAATACTTATGGTTAAGTAAAGTGCATACAATAAAAGCAGAAGTATAAAATAATACTGTAAAAACATTTATATGGTTTCTAAGCCATATGCAGGTTTAAAATGGATAAAATATATATATACATATACATTTGACTAATCGTACTCAACTGGTGTTTCTAACTACGCCTACCCCGGTGTACCTGACCTAAGCCTAATACGTGGGCGGGAATAGAAAGTAGCAGTTTAAGTTAAGTTTGTTTTGCCAAGTGACTGACTCAAGAATTCTCTGCGAGGGGTTATTCAGTTCTGTACCTGGAATTTAGGATGAATGAGGGATGGTATCTCTCGTCTCTGGTCTCGATATTCCAGGCTGCCTGCGAGGGCTACCCGGAAGCGCCGGAGCTGGATTTCTCGGCAGGAGAAAGCAGCGTCTCGTTCTCAGCGCGTCAGGAAGGCGGGGCTGCACCAGCGGGGTCTGCTCTGCTCTGGGCTTCGGCAAGTCTGGCTGCTCCGATCTCGTCACCACCGCGTGTGTTTGCTTAAGGCAATACCGGTAATATTTATACCTGTAAGGTGCCGAGATTGACGTAAGGATGGACATAGATACGTCAATAAGGATGTCATACGACTTGGTCGTTAGCACATTCTTTTGCTGAAGTTCTCGATGAAATCAAAACAATGGCCGCAGGGTTTTTCCCAGGTTGTCATAGGTTTGATTTGTTTTGAGAACTCCGTATGCCTTATCAGGGGCTGGAGGAATATCGCTTGTCTAATTAGATGGCAAGCGTTATGACATAATCAGATAACACGTTCCTGTGCCGTGGTGTGGCTTAATCAGATAATGGTTTCTGCATCATGGGATGGCTGCTAGTTAACTTGTTAACCAGAACAGGGTCAGGAATAGGGGGATCGATACAGAACCTATAGGAATACATCACAGGGTGTAACCACCCCCCTCCTAGTCCCACCCATAGGGCAGGACTTAGTCGCGTGCCAGCCCCTTTTTGCAGGATAAAGGTAGGAACTGGCCCCCTTCCAAATCAGATCATCTTTGAATCCTGAAACTACTTTCTTCAAGAAGGAACTCAAGACTCTTCTCAAGATTTCTCCCTTGTGACTAAGGAGTAGTCACCCTGCAGCAGCAGGCACCAACCAAGCATCGCGGTTTGTTGCCAGTCTCTCCTTCGGATCAAGACTGCTCCAGCACGACGAGAACCGGCTTCCCTGGCACCTCTGACCTCAACCTGCATCATCAGCCCAGCTGTGATCCGTGGGTGTGACGAGACCTCGAGGGACCGGCCATCTTCAGAACAGCACGACGCTTGTCCAGCACGACTCCCGAGTGACCCTCGACTGAGTGCTTTGGGGTAAGAGAAGCCCCGACCCTGAGCAGCTCCAGCACCGAAGTTCAGCCCCCCTGCATCCACGAGATCTGCGTGGGGCCCTTCTGCTTTTTGCTGCTCACCGCGTTGTCCAGGTCGCTTGCCCGTTGGCTAGTGGCCCCTTCACGATGCTCCACGACGACAAACACTGCTGGTCTGGTTGCTCCAGACTGGCCCTTGCTTCCCTCCATCAGAGAAGCACCCTGGACCCTCCTGGTCCACTCAAGACGCCATTTTAGGTCCACCGCGTGGGCCTTGCCTTTGCCAAGACTTGTTGCCCAATCCTGGGTCCAGCGACGTCGACAGCAAGAACCTTCGTGGGACAGCTCGCACCTCCATCCTGGTCGCCGACAACGCCTCCTGGTCCGAGAGACTGCAGAGCCCAGCAGCGCCCACTCACCTGACTGCGGTGACTTCGCCCGGTGCCATCCTGGTGCCCACTTAATCACTGGCTAGTGATTCAGAACTTGGTCCCCTCTGCTTTCGGGTCTTCTTCTTCCCTGATCCAGGCTTGGATCACTCCGAACTTTCTTCACTGGCCGCCTGCCAGCAACTCTTTCTTCAGGCTCCTGGTTCATCAACGAAGAAACCCGACGACACTTGAACCCTATGCAGCCGCAGCCCCTGGGCTAGGTAAACCGAGTACTCCGGTGCTCCAGCGTAGGCCCACTCTCTAAGTGTCTAGATCCACTTTCGTTTTTGACCTACCTAGTCGGGTTCGCCCGAAAACACTAACTTTGCATTTACTAGGATCCATAGACTTTGTTCCGCATTACGCGTGAGAGTTCCCACTCTGCACACGACGTCCCTAGGTCTCCTGCTAGTAATCTAAAGGTTCAGTAGTCCAGTCCTAGCAATCCCAAAGCCTATGAGAGTAGTACTTACCTGCTAGAAATTTCGCATTCCACTTTTGTAGTATATGGTTTTTCGTGCCCCTCGGGCATTTGTGTAAATTGTGCGACTTAAAGTATTTTCTTAAGAGTTTTGTATTGTGCTTAGCTCCCTGACTCATAAAGAGTTCAGGGTAGACTTGTTAGAAATAAATATACATTTATTTTCATAACAACTTGTGTGGTGTCCTTTCACTGGGTGTTCAAGGGGTAATGTGATGGTAAAACAGCTGGCTTAACACGCCCTCTAGAGTCTTAGCCTTAGACTGCTCGTATCCATGCTACTAGGATAGCTGGTCTATAAGGTTGACTTACAACCAATCATCAATGAGGGTTGTTTGGACTGATACATAGTGATCACTAGAATAGTGAGCACTGCATATCAGGCTAACTTCTCACAAGATATAACACCTATGTTGTTAAAAAGTGAATATGTGACTATCCAAATTGTAAATTGTCCCAAACAAATTTAAAACAATTTAAATTACGTTTAAGATGTGTGCTGATATGCAGATCCTGTTTTAATGTAGAGCAATGCGGCAGTGTAATAAATAAGCATACTCTGGCACATATCACCCTATTATCTAATGAAACTGAATTTTTAGGAAAATGTTGCAGAAGAAAGAGAGCTAAAAACGAGTTCTCTGTTCATTAGTTTAATGAAGCTGCAATCGAATTCTGTTGTGTGACCCGCCTTTCACATTTTCTGCTCACTCTGGCAGCAGGCATTGTAACATCACAATTCAAATTATAACAGTATAGTAACTACACCACTTTCTTATTACAGCACACTAGTGAGGTCACAACTAGTCTGTAATACAAAAATGAAAGTTTTTTTAAAAGGCATTGCAGGCCTCCATATATTATGTTGTATATAAATCTAGTAAGGTAGCTCTGTGGATTGATATGTCTGTTAGAGAGATTGCGGAGCTCATTTTCAACTTTTTGGTGCAGGGCAGTGCCACAAGCCTTCCTGCTGCGCTTCCCTACGGCAAAAGAAAAGGGCAGGAATGCACTGTATCTATGAAACACGGCCCATTCCTGTCCGCTTTTACTGGCTGCCATGTGCCAATGTAGGCACCCTTGCACTATGGTGGAAGAGTGTCCGCGTTGTAGGGATGATTGTTTTTGTTCAGGAAGGGACAGCTTCCTGCACAAAAACAATCAATGGAGGTGATTTCGTCTTTCTATGTGTGCTGCTGAATCCAGCACACCTAGAAAGAAGACAAACAAGGTGAAATAATGTTATCTCTTCTCGTTGCACCTCCCCTATGCCTCCCCTGGGGAGGTTTAGGCTTTTGACGCATTGCCAGGTTTACAACTTATTGTAAATCTCCGAATGTGTCACATGCCATGAGAGCTTACGTGGAAACACCCACTGTAATGTCCATGGCCGCCTCCCCATCGCAGTGTGAGTCAACGCAGTGACTTGTGCTGCGTTGCCTCACTCCCTATCACCAAGGCCATTGAAAACCACGCAGGGGGGCTTTACGTGTCTTGTAAATATGGCTAAGCCATGTTCGCTTCCGGAAAGTCACAAAAAGTTACACGACGTCATCGCAAAGGGCTGGTAAATAAGCCCCTGTCTGGATATGTGTCTGTTGTGTAGTGTAAATTCAGATTCGACGTTTGAATCACACTGCAATAGCTTCGTAAGTTGAGGTGCCTGCTGCAGAGATCTTTTTTTTTTTACTTTCAGGACATATGTCTTAGAGTAAGATGCTTTGGTTTCAGTGACTACTTCAGAGATCCAAGTGTAACTTGCAGGCCCCTGCATGTCACAGGTTCCAAACTAGCAACTGAGTAGGTTGGTTTCACCTCTTGCTTCAGATATCAGGGTGTAACTTGCAGATCACATATTTCAGTCCCATTAGGAGGGCTCACGTGTTAATACACCTAGTGCAAAGATCAGTGTGCAACTTGGATCAAAGGTTCCCATCCGAAAAGATCACTCATTGGGTTAGTGCTCAATTGGAGAGAAATATGCGTAATCTACAGGCCGCAGGTTCCATCATAGCTCAGTGGGTTTAGCACCCTCTGCAGATACCACTGCATGTCTTATAGAGCTTATGCTTTGGGTGATAGTAAGACCTATTATTGAAGTGCCATCAGAGGGTTCATTTTGTGGCATCTTAAATAAATGATGAAGTTGCTTCAATGTCAGTATCTGCCCAGTCACCCTCCCCCTCCTGAAAAAGATGTTGAAAGGGATGTTGACATTTTGCAAGGTCTTTAGAAAGGCTTGCGGTTTAGTTTATCTGGACATTGTCACGTGAATAATGTGGTAATTTTTGCAAGATTTGAAAGACATCTATCAGCAACAAGGGTATTTCAATGTTTCCTCTGAGTCATGGGATATGTTTCATCTCCAAGAACACTGTGTATCATGCACTTCTGCCCATGTGCCAATCCTGCCCGATCCAGGACCAGAAGTAACAGGTTCCTTATCCCTGTGCCATGCCCATGGTCTCATTCAGGTGTAGGAGTGCCAGGCGAGGCAACTAGTATTTTCATGTATTTCATATAGCACAGACCTAGCGCCAAAGATCGGCGAAGCACTTTGCAGAGGAGGTTTTGCGTTTCAGCAAGAACATTTTACACTTGAAGTGCTGGAAGTCGAGCACTATTGTTTGCAAGGTTCTGGTGGAAACAAAGGATTGAGAGAGCACGAGTTTGAAAAAAATGTATAAGTACGCCATATTTACAAACACGTAGTTAGTTTAAACATGTTTTGCACACGAGTATTTTATATCCAGGAGTGAAATATACAGAGTGGTTTATATTCAGTAGTGAAACGTATAGAACGTTAAGTAGAGTAACCATAATTATAACGGTGTGAGATTAAATGTAGAAATGTTGGAGTATATGTGAAAACCTCATGTTCTCATGTTAAAAGAGTCATGTCCGAATTAAATGTAACTTTGGATTCCAGTATTTTGTGTAGGCCTTAGGGCAATTCACAGCAAACCTGAATGTGCTGCTAAACTAATGTGAGATAAAGTTGACATGGTTCTTTCAGAATGTACTATTGAACTTAGGGTTAAAAGTATATGCTTTATAAATGTGTTATTTTAGAAACGTAACGTTTTAAGAGTGCAGGAACCTGCTGCATGTAAATCAAGTAGGCCAGAACAGATAATGTCATGTAGTTTAAATCGTCATGTGCTCGTTAGAAGAGAGGTCGTGAGGTGTCCAGTATGGAGCTCTGAGAGTGTTTTATGACCTAAGATATGGTGAAGTCTGGAATTTGAGGCCCACTGCGGGACGAGCTGTATGCAGGTGCGAGGGTCCTAATCAGCTCGAATGAAAGGGACTTTGTTCAGTGGCGCCTTGCGCAGGCCTGTAGGAGTTTCCAGGAATTTCAGGGGGTATCAGCGCACTGAAGAAGCCGCCTGGGAACCAAGGTCAACTATAACGAGGGTCTTCAAGAGTACCATCATGGAGTTTACCGCGCAAAGATGTACCACGTGAGGGGCGTCCCAAGGGGCGTTTCTATTGGAAATGTGACTTGGTATTAGGGAAAGAGACCCGGGAGGAGAGCAGAGCAGATGATTTTGGGAGCCTAAGGAAGCGGATGGGTAGGCAGATAGGCTGATCAGGAGAGACCCATTATCAGAGAAGAGACAAAGAGAAGTGCGTGATCTTCTTAGGAAGTCACCACGGCTGACACCTAGAGGGTTAAGATCTTGCTAAGTAGGGATGTCATTTAGTATAGTGTAGGGACAGACTAACCTTAATTTTTCTTTCTGTAATGACTTTGAGGTTGCAACTTGTATTCATTTTGGCAACGCTCATGTTATTAGAAGTTGTACTTATTATTTTGTTCTTCAGACTCAGACTATTCAAAAAGTTCATGTTCATAGTGATACCGATTTACCTTCTTAATCTCATTTTGAGAAGTTTGTATCTTCAGTTATCTTTGACTTTATATTAAATCTTTAAAACTTAATTTTGGTCAGTGGTCATTTAGAGTGGTGTAAGTTCTTAAATTGATTGCTTTATTGCGAGATTACCTTTTACTCAAGACAGGTACCAACGATTCAGTCGACAGGAAATGGGATTTGGTAAGATAATTAGTAACCAGTAATCCCGCGTTAGCAGTTGGTAGCAGAGTGAGGATGGTTATCTTCTTGAGGAAGGTAATCTAGAGAGGTTAGTTTACCCCAAGGCCCCTAGACATCGAGGAGACGAGCAGCGGAAGAATCGTGTGCCGAAAGGTGCAGACGGTGCGAGAAAAGCAGCAGTATCGGAGAGTGAGTATAAAAAGGGTCATGCGTGAATAGATTGCGGTGTTTTGTGTTGTATTTGTATTGTAATGTCTTGCGGAGTTGAATGCCTGTAGTGTGAATGAGAGACGGTTGTGAGCGCGCGCAACCTGGTAAACTGGTAACCTGGTAAACGGGTTAACTGGTGAAAATCTTAAGTTCAGGCCAGAGCTTAAGTGGTTTTGGGTGTATCGAACATCCAGGGTAGTTGTCGACCATAGTACGGAGGTCACGAGGTACCATTGACCGCCGTGGATCCAAGATAGGGGGAGTGTAAGAGTGAGTGTATGAGTAACGGACGCTGGTCGAAAGTTACTGCGTGTGAGTAACCTATCGGAGAAGGCGATTGTCTGGAAGTAAACGGAAAGACATTTCGCCAAGTTAGGGTGACAACTACAGAAAGACTGTGGGCGTACAGTCAAAGAAAGGTGATCGCTTGGACGGAAGTAATCATTTTTCAGAGTATGAATGGGATGCGTGCATGACCGAGGAGACGAGCTGAGAAAGGAGGGGAACTGCTGCGAAGGGGGACGGGTGACGTCGGCTAGAGCCGCGCTGTGATTGAGCGGTTAGTGTGACGTTAGCTAGAGCCGCGCTCTGGTTGGGCGGCTAGAGTGACGTCGGAGGAAAGTCGCGTACGGATAGGCCAGTTAGTGAGAACGGCGCTGAGATTGGTGGAATATCATCAGGAAGTAAACAAACGCGGAGAAAAGAGAAATCATGAAGTGTTTTAAGTGTTTGAAAGGGATTTTTAAACGTAAACGAAGTGAACATTATTACGGGGAAGAGGCTCCCCCAGAGGGTACGCCAGCTCATTACATGGCAACGAATGTGGGGCTGCATACGATATTGTGGATTGGGGCTTGGAATAAGCTTACGGAAGGAAATGAGGAAATGCAGTTCCCGAAGTATGGAACGTTTAAATTAGAGGTGTTACATCGGCTGAAAGCAACCATGTCCTCATTGAAACCCTCGCCCAGACCAACACAGTTTGAGGCTCTTAATGCATGGATTAAGGCTGCACACGACCGAAATTTGAACAGGCGTCAACAAAGGCTGACGCGATCGGTAAGGGCAGTGCGAGATTCCAAATGGGATGAGGAGGAAAAGCGTTGGAGGGTACAGACTATTGAGGTGGAGAAAATGTATCCGATGAGGGAGGTGTCAGGAGGAGGAAACCTCATGGAAGAAGACGAGGAAAGCGAGTCGGAGGACAATCTGATAAACAGATTGTTAATGGATAGACCACCTCCGAGAGTGGAGTTGATAGAAGATAGAGGGCTCGCAAGGGAGGATGGGAATGAGATAGAGGGATATACACCACTCCCTATATCGGAATGGACACCTATCAAAAGTGGAGAAACACCTCCAAACAACACTGTACAGAGTGTAGTGGGAAGGTTTGTGGTGCAGAAAACGCCAACCACAGAGAGGGTTGAGTCTGTGGGATTGCCAGACGCTCTTCAAGTGCCTGTTACCATAGGACCCATAGTTTCGATCTATAATTCTGAGAGAGATAGAGGGGAACAACAAAGGCAATTGGATAGGGAAAGGATTGAGATGGAAAGGAGGAATAATGTGACAAATGCATGGAAACAATTGCCAGGATCAGTAACATGGAATACCCCATTAGACACAACTGTCGGTCCCAATTCAGAACAGGGAGGTCCGAGAGGACCAATGGATCTAAGGGGACCGCGGCCAAGATCTTTTTCAGAGTTAAGAGCTGATTTGAGGGAATGGGACGGGTCCATAGTATCTCCGAGTAACAGGACAAGAACGGAACCAGAGTGGGAAAGCAGGGGTAACGGGACTGTATCTCATTGTGGGGCCAGCGAAAGCAGTCAGGGCCGGGAAGGCCAAAGTCAAGAGAATAGAGGGGATGCATGTCCTACAAATCAGAGAGAACAGCCGGAACAAAATACTAGGATTGTAGAATGTGAGGAAATGTCCCGTCTCTGGGGGAACGGAGGAGATGAGGCGGTACGGGCTTTTCAGAATAGGTTTAGGTGCCTTCATCATACACTCGGGGAAGACGTTCAACATTGGAGAAAGGAGAACAGCGATAGGTCCCGCCACGCCTCGAATAATCAGGAATCACAGGGAAGTAGGGAAGAAAGAGGGAGTAAGGGAACATCTTACCCTGCATCCCGTGAAACTAGCCCGGATGGGGAGAGAGGGGCTATGAGGCATGAAGGAGTGTTTCACCACCCACCCCGAGAAGATGGAAAGGCATGGGACTTAGAGAGATGGGAACAGGGGAGGACTCCCTATAATTCACCCATACCTAAACGTAGATCTCGGAGCTGGGATGGGAGAGATGCGGATGGAGGAGCTAAATTGAGTGTCTTGAAAGCTGAAATTAAGGCAAAAAGGCTTGATGTTACCAGTTTAAAATCAGATGTTGATGAGATAATAGATGGAACCTTGCCTTTGGAAAGGATAGAATTGTACGAACAGGATGAGTTATTGTTCATGGCAAAGGATATTACTTGGAAAGCTAGAGCGTTTCATGAAAAACTGACTGATTTGGCAGACAAGTATGCCGTGGATTTGTCTAGGACAAGGGCATTGCAGAGCAACCACAGATTACAGTACGCAGACCAAGATCTAGATGAGAAGAGAACTACTGGATTAAAAACACACATAAGAGAGTTGGTAACAGGGATAAGAGTGTGGAGAGAACTGGATAAATGGGAGGAAAGGTGGTCGAAAAAGGGCACAGTTAGGCGAAGTACAAATGTGATGACCCCTGAGGGAAGGGTAATGCAGATGGAGGCATTCCCTTTGCGAGAAATATCAAACGGAAATTATGTACATGTGCCCTGGAGTAGAGGAGATTTAGCTGCATTTACCAACTCATTTCCGAAGTTGCGGGACAATCCAGTCGAATGGTATAAGCAGGTAGAGAGGTTCGTTAAAATCTCGAAAGTACTGTGGATAGATTTGAACACGTTGTTTGACATCGTGGTCCCATCAGATCTGTGGACCCCTTGTAAGACTAGTGTCGAATGGCCAAATGCTGAACCATCGAGGGATGCTCGAACAAATGGACCATCTGAGATTGTCATGCGAAAGTATGAAAGGGTAATAGCATGGCTGAAAGATAAGGTACCACCACAGGATATAGATTGGGTAAAAATAGACCGAACAAGGCAGGAACCCAAGGAGACAGTTGACGAGTTTTATGAAAGATTATTGAAAACATTCAAGCAATACAGTGGACTAGATGTAATGGATCCCAAAGATATAGGGCAGTTTGTGTCAAAGTTTGTCTTGGGGTTGAGACCTGATATTTGTTTGATGATACAGCAACATTTAATCTGTTGGCAGAACAAACCACTAGATGAGATTTTACGATATGCGAGGTACTGCAGTGACGAGATAGATTCTAAAGCCAAGAATCTAAAGGAGAAATTGATGGTGGTGCAAATGCAGTCCGCTGGGAAGGGTGGCCAGCAGAAACAGGGGATGGGACGAAAACCCAACGGTCAGAATAAGGACAATGAGGAAGGGCAGAGACCTAGGATAGACTTTGCCACTTTAAAGAAAACGACAAAGTGTCATCTGTGTCACCAGGTGGGGCATTGGCGACGCGAGTGTCCCTTTAACCCTGAAAGTGGAGAGCTAGAAGTAGAAGAACAGGTCCAAGAAGATCCAGTGCGAAAGGTGACAGTCCCAAGTAGTAAGGTGGCCAAAGGGGGGACTTCGGCTCCACGGGCCCAATTCCCACAGCCACCGAAGATAGCAGCTGGAGGAAAGGTCTTTAAACAAATGCCTCTGTTTATCGAGGAAGAAAAATGTTATTACATTGATCCATTGACAGGACAACGGGTGAGCAGTGAAGAAGACTGTACCCTCGGGGCAGTTCTAGAAGTGGATCAGAGAGGGCCATTTGTTGAGGCAGAAGTGGCAGGGTGTCCCACTACGTTCTTAGTGGACACCGGGGCTACTCGTTCGACTCTGAGATCAGCGGTAGTTCCAGACTTGCCAATGTCAGGGGAAACAATTCAAGTGGTAGGAGTCGCAAATAAAAGAATGACTAGTCCCTTGACAGAACCAGTGTCTGTGAAAATTGGAAACCACATGAACGAACATCAGTTTGTGGTTTGTGACTCGAGTCCGGTATGTCTGTTAGGTAGGGATTTGTTATGCAAATTGAATTGCACCATATACTGCACCCCGCAAGGAGTGGAGGTACAGACTACCGACGATGATGCTACCTTTAAGGTGGCCAATTCAAAATTCTGTGTAGAACTATATCCTACTCTGACTGTAGAAGATCTTCCACAAGACTTAAGAGATGTAGTGGCGTCAGAGGTGTGGGATTTCACAGGAGAAGATATAGGATTGATTAAAGGGGTAGAACCGGTAAAAATTCTGGTAAAACCAAATGTTGAGTTTCCAAGAACGCCTCAATACAAATTGTCCCAGGAAACGATTGCAGGAATAAAGCCTGTGATCGAGTCAATGATACAGCAGGGAATACTGAAAGAAATCGTGGGCAGTCCCTGTAACTCCCCGATTATGGGTTTGCAGAAACCTAGTGGGAAGTTTAGGATAGTTCAGGATTTACGAAAGATTAACAACATAGTCGTTTCATGTTGTCCCGTGGTACCGAATCCATCAGTGATATTGTTTCAAATACCATGTCAAGCAGAATGGTTCACAGTGATAGATCTTTGTCAGGCTTTCTTTTCAATCCCATTGGATGAAGAGAGCAGGTACCTTTTTGCGTTTAAAATGGAAGATCGCGTTTTAACATGGTGTCGAATCCCACAAGGATTCACAGACAGTCCATCCATCTTCAACCAGTTGTTGAAGAAGAATCTTGAAAATCTAGTACTGCCGCAGAACTCGGTTCTGGTACAGTACATAGATGACCTACTTGTTGCGTCAGAGACAGAGGAAGCTTGTAAAGCAGATTCAATTGCCTTACTGAATCATTTAGCTGAAAATGGACATAAGGTATCTCCGAGCAAGTTACAGTATTGTCTGACAGAAGTACAGTATCTAGGGCACAGGTTAGAAAAAGGGAAACGTAAGGTGTCCCCAGAGAGGATTGAGGCGATAATGAAAATGAATGCGCCTACAACACAGAGAGAAGTTAGAATGTTCTTAGGAATGGTGGGTTACTGCCGACAGTGGATAGTTAACTTTTCACTGAAAGCAAAGCCCTTACAGAAACTGACGCACAAGGAGGTGAGTGATCCGGTACCATGGGATGAAGAATGTCTGGTGGCGTTTTTACAGCTGAGAGACGATTTGTGTCGTGCTCCAGCTTTGGGAATGCCCGATTACGAGAAGTCATTTTCACTCTATTGCTGTGAGAGAGAGGGATGTGCTTTGTCAGTCTTGGCACAGACCCACGGTAATGCCCGTAGACCAGTTGCATATTTTTCGGCTACATTAGATCCAGTAGCCGCAGCGTTGCCCGGATGTCTCAAATCCGTTGCCGCAACGGGTGTCAGCATTGAAAGGAGCGAAAGTATTGTAATGGGACATCCAGTGGTGGTGTATGTACCGCATTCAGTTGAATTGTTAATGACCAGGACGAAGACGCAGCATCTGACCAATAGCAGGCTCACGCGTTATGAGCAAGTTATACTTGCCGCAGAAAACGTGACTCTCAGGAGATGCTCTGTCTTGAATCCTGCTACTTTGATGCCATTACCCACTGTAATAGAAGGCGAAGGATGTGAAGACCACGATTGCCTTGATGTGACTGAACTATGCACGAAACCCAGACCAGATATTGTGGATGAGCCATTGTCAGACCCCGATGAAATTTATTTTGTTGATGGCTCATGTTTAAGAGACGATACTGGTCGGTTGAGAGCAGCTTATGCTGTTTGTACCATTACTGGAGTTGTGGAAGCCGCTTGCCTGGAAGGAGTACATTCCGCACAGGTAGCAGAGATTATTGCCCTAACTCGTGCCTGCATAGCAGGAAATGGAAAGAGAGTCACCATCTACACGGACAGCCAATATGGTTTCGGTGTGGTTCATGATTTCGGGCAGTTGTGGTCTCAGAGGGGTTACATGACCTCCTCTGGTTCGCCCATTCGAAATGGAGAATTTGTGCGATTGCTGATAGAAGCATTACAAGGTCCTGTTGACATTGCAGTAGTGAAGTGTGTAGCTCATACTAAGAATACAGATTTTGTGTCACAAGGTAATAGATATGCTGATGAAGTCGCACGCTATTGTGCGGAACAAAGTTATTCTTTCTCAAAGGTGGAAATAGAAGGTGCAGAAGAAAAGACTGAATTAAGTATGATGTTAGAAACTGTAGACACTTGGGAGGATTTAAGAATAATGCAGGAGAACGCACCTGAAACAGAGAAAAAGGCATGGGAAATAGCAGGTTGTGTGCGAAGTGAAATGGATTTTTGGGTTTCAGCAGATGGGAGAGCTGTGTTACCTGAAGAATTAGCTAATCCCATGGCGAGAGAAATACATGGTCCAGTACATCTAGGAAGGGATGCTATGATGAGAGTGTTTAGGCAAACTTGGTATTGCCCTAAATTTAGAATAGCAGCAGAGTCAGTATGTAAACGATGTGTTACTTGCCAACAGCTGAACGTAGGCAAACGAACACCAGTCACACTGAGTCACATTGGGAGGTCGGGGGGGCCTTTCAATAGAATGCAACTAGATTTCATTGAAATGCCAAGAGTCAATCGCCTTCGGTATGTGTTGGTGATTGTATGCGTATTTTCCAGATGGGTTGAAGCGTACCCTACACGTAGGTGCGATACACTCACAGTGGCTAAATTGTTGCTCAGGGAGTTGATACCGCGCTTCGGGGTGCCTGCCTCTTTGGAATCGGACAGAGGAAAACATTTTAACAGCGAAATAGTGAAGATGTTGTGCTCCACACTGAATATCGATCAAAAGCTGCATTGTAGTTATCGACCAGAAGCTTCAGGAATTGTGGAACAAGTGAATGGCACTTTGAAGAATAGGTTGGCTAAAGTAGTGGCATCCACATCTTTGAGTTGGCCAGATGCTCTTCCATTAGTGCTCATGAGCATGCGCAGCACACCTGATAGGAGGACAGGTCTCTCCCCCCACGAGATCCTGATGGGGAGGGCCATGAGACTTCCTACAGTTCCAACTACTGCTCTATTGAATATTACAGATGATCTGATCTTGGATTATTGTAAAGGACTGTCTGACGCCATCCATTCTGTGTCCCTTCAGGTGCATGCGGCTGAAGTTCCAGCAGCGAGGAACCTGTGTCATGACCTGAACCCAGGGGACTGGGTTTTAGTTAAAAAGCACGTCCGGAAGAACTGCCTAGATGTTCGCTGGCGTGGGCCCTTTCAGGTAATCCTGATAACGAACACCGCGGTGAAGTGCGGGGGGCTGCCAAATTGGATCCATGCATCCCATACTCGAAGAGTTCCAGCACCTCTAGAAGGAACAGCTCCCATCCCAGACGAAAGCCCGGAAGTGGAAGAAGAGTCGCAAGAAGGGATTGAGGCAGCTGAGGGGGTGTCGGAAGGAGTTGGGAACGCATCGGATTCAGAAGAAGAGCGAAGGCAGGACGGCAGTGAGACAGAAGACGCAACTGAAGGAGAGAGCAGAAGTGAATACGACTCAGACTCAGATCCGTATCGGAGCGATCAAGAACCAAGTGGGAGGACAAGGAATAGGAGAATAAGGCTTGGAGCTGCCACTTGGCCAACAAGGAGAAGAAGGCTAAGTTTGAGGTCGGCCCAGGAAGAAACGCTTACTCCTATATCCGAAGACTCAGATCCAGAAGAAGATATCCAGGATCAAGCCGAGGAGGGTCTTAGAAGATCAAGTAGGGTGTGAGTGCCTAGCAGAAGATACTCTACTCCCGATTGGACCTACCTTGTTGCAGATGTCTGGGAGACACAGAACAGGGAGGATCAGGGAAGTGGAACTGATCAGAACTGACCCGATCATCACAGTGCAAATAAAGTTTCTACTGCCAGGAGCGGAGACCGAAAGGTTGCTGACACTCAACATCGTTCATCCTGCTCTCCTGAGTGGAATAAGAAAGTTGATTTTAGAGACAGTTGAGTTTCCAGTCTGTTGTTCACGATATCCAATATTGGAGGGAACTCTTCTTCGTTTGGAAATGCTTGAGCGAGTAGTAGAAATGCTAGGAGCACTTATTGTTGTGGACTAATATCATATTGCGAATGTCTTCAAGGGGGTGCAGATCTGGAAAGGTGAAGAAAGTGATCTTGATTAGAACGGACCCCTTTGTAATTGTGGATATAGAACTGATAGTACCAGGATTGGAAATTGAAAAAACGCTAACTCTCAATTTCGTCCGTCCACTTGTCTTGAGCGAAATAAGGAGAATAATCCTAGAAAAAGTTGACTTTCCATGGTGTGGTACGAACTGTCCAGAACCTGAGGGAATGATACTTCGGATGGACGTTTATGAAGAAGTAGTGTCACTCCTTGAGTCATACATAACTTCAGACGAAAATAAGACTTTTGAAAAGAAATTGTAAATTGTTGCAAGATAACCTAGCGCCGAGTGGAAGAAGAAAAAATGGTAGGGGTTTCCTTTTAGCGGATGGAGAAGGGCTAGGGTTGTCTATTTTACTGGACTTTGAATTGTTTTGCGGAAACAAATTGTCAAGCTTCCAAGTGTTCCAAGAAAGACATGGCAAGAGAGAAAGACTTTGTTTGAAAAGAAGAGGAAGTGAATGCTGGAAGATAGTCGAAAACTACACTGTTTGAGAACATGGAGGCTGGCAACCCGAACCGCAGGGCAAAATGTATAGCTGTTACATTTTTAGGAGTAGTGGTTTCTCTTATTATTTTAGTGGTAACTGTTTCATTCCTAGCGGGACACGAAGGGGATGGAACCACAGTTAAGGAGGATAAGGGAGTGTCAACACCGAGAACTACCATTATTAAGGAGAAGGGAAACATCAATGAGAAAGACAAAGCGTTGTTAGATGCAGAAGTAAAAAGGTTACACATGGATGAGTCACAGGGGAATTACAAGTCAAATGCTTATGCTAAATTGCTTTATGAATATGTTGATGCCATGGAAGTAAAGGATTGCTATGTCTGTATGCAATTACCAGCTTCAGTGGAGGAGGGTATCAAATACCATCATCTTCCGTTAACATATGGAATAACGTGCAGTTTATTGTTAAGTATGTTTTATGGACGAGACGGATTTGAGTATTACTTCTCGAATTTCGACTCGACATTGCCAGAGGTTCCGAATTTCAAGCATTTGAACAAATGGGACTACTACAAAAGCGAAGACAGGTTACACAAATGGTTTATTCCATGGAGAACGTTAGATACTTCACATGCTCGAATAAACAATCTGACTTGTCAAATATCAGAAGTTGAGAAAAAGTTTATAGCACAGGTAGATACTAGATACAGGAAGCAGAAGTTATTGAAGGCATCAGGACAAGGAGAAACAGATTGGACCAAGGAGGAAAGGGCACAACAACGAAAAGGTAGTATTGGTCCAATTGCTTTGGATAAGGAGAAACGGGGGAAACTGTGCATTCACAGGAGTTACTCCTATTATGAAAACGTTTATGTAGGGCAAGTAAATTGTGAACATGCCTTTCAATTGGAGTATTACTCTAAGAACTTCATGAAAGGGATGCAAGCAATACCAAATGTATATTTTGTATGTGGAAAATATGCCTATGTGAAGTTACCAGATAATTGGTACGGATCATGCTATCTGGCTGTTGTCTTTCCTAAAATATATCATGTTGAGAATTTAGACATGCCTAAGAAAGAAATATCAACTAGATGGAAGCGAGGGCTGGGTGCAGCAGAAGTAGTTGGAGATGTAATAGGTGCTGCATTCCCTTTCTTAGGATTGATAATGAATGACATTAAGATCAGGAGGTTAGCTACAGTCGTAGATAGGCTATCTGCCAGTACTGCAAGATCCTTGATGCTGATAGAAGGGGAGATGCAATCGATTAGGGCAATGGTTCTTCAGAACCGACTTGCTTTAGATGTTCTGTTAGCAAAAGAGGGAGGAGTCTGTAGGGCCTTGAAGGTACAGGAATGCTGTACTTACATTCCAGACAATTCAAAGCCTCTAGAGAAGTATATACAAAACATCACTGCCATACATTACGAAATTGAGGACCTGGCAAAGGTAAATGTGTGGGAAAAAGTAGGCCATGGAATGGGTAAAGTTGGAAGTTGGTTTGCCAACTTAGGAAAGGGTATCGTTTGGTACATATTGAAACCCATCATCATAGTAATGATTTGTGTAATCACTTTGTGGGGATTGGTGCGTTTGTATCAATGGTATAGAGCAAATAGGTTACAGAGAGCTATGAAGAAACAGGAAGAAGAGTTGACAGCGATGCAGGACACTCAATATAAGAGTCTGAAAGCATTAGAGAGTATGAAAAGAAGTGGTACTGCCCTGACTTCACTTTAAAGGTTCTACATTTTTAGTGTCATGGTGATGATGACCCCTGAAGGTCATCAAAGGGGGGACTGAGAGAGCACGAGTTTGAAAAAAATGTATAAGTACGCCATATTTACAAACACGTAGTTAGTTTAAACATGTTTTGCACACGAGTATTTTATATCCAGGAGTGAAATATACAGAGTGGTTTATATTCAGTAGTGAAACGTATAGAACGTTAAGTAGAGTAACCATAATTATAACGGTGTGAGATTAAATGTAGAAATGTTGGAGTATATGTGAAAACCTCATGTTCTCATGTTAAAAGAGTCATGTCCGAATTAAATGTAACTTTGGATTCCAGTATTTTGTGTAGGCCTTAGGGCAATTCACAGCAAACCTGAATGTGCTGCTAAACTAATGTGAGATAAAGTTGACATGGTTCTTTCAGAATGTACTATTGAACTTAGGGTTAAAAGTATATGCTTTATAAATGTGTTATTTTAGAAACGTATGCTAGTCAAGAATGTTTGCTGTTTAAATCAAGTTAACGTTTTAAGAGTGCAGGAACCTGCTGCATGTAAATCAAGTAGGCCAGAACAGATAATGTCATGTAGTTTAAATCGTCATGTGCTCGTTAGAAGAGAGGTCGTGAGGTGTCCAGTATGGAGCTCTGAGAGTGTTTTATGACCTAAGATATGGTGAAGTCTGGAATTTGAGGCCCACTGCGGGACGAGCTGTATGCAGGTGCGAGGGTCCTAATCAGCTCGAATGAAAGGGACTTTGTTCAGTGGCGCCTTGCGCAGGCCTGTAGGAGTTTCCAGGAATTTCAGGGGGTATCAGCGCACTGAAGAAGCCGCCTGGGAACCAAGGTCAACTATAACGAGGGTCTTCAAGAGTACCATCATGGAGTTTACCGCGCAAAGATGTACCACGTGAGGGGCGTCCCAAGGGGCGTTTCTATTGGAAATGTGACTTGGTATTAGGGAAAGAGACCCGGGAGGAGAGCAGAGCAGATGATTTTGGGAGCCTAAGGAAGCGGATGGGTAGGCAGATAGGCTGATCAGGAGAGACCCATTATCAGAGAAGAGACAAAGAGAAGTGCGTGATCTTCTTAGGAAGTCACCACGGCTGACACCTAGAGGGTTAAGATCTTGCTAAGTAGGGATGTCATTTAGTATAGTGTAGGGACAGACTAACCTTAATTTTTCTTTCTGTAATGACTTTGAGGTTGCAACTTGTATTCATTTTGGCAACGCTCATGTTATTAGAAGTTGTACTTATTATTTTGTTCTTCAGACTCAGACTATTCAAAAAGTTCATGTTCATAGTGATACCGATTTACCTTCTTAATCTCATTTTGAGAAGTTTGTATCTTCAGTTATCTTTGACTTTATATTAAATCTTTAAAACTTAATTTTGGTCAGTGGTCATTTAGAGTGGTGTAAGTTCTTAAATTGATTGCTTTATTGCGAGATTACCTTTTACTCAAGACAGGTACCAACGATTCAGTCGACAGGAAATGGGATTTGGTAAGATAATTAGTAACCAGTAATCCCGCGTTAGCAGGATCATATGTAGAGTTTGGTGGACAGGATACTCTGTCACAAACATGGCGGATGCCCAGCCCTCCATATTACAAGGGCATTACATCCTATGGCACTTGTAATATGGCAGTCGGCATATCCGTCATGTTTTGACAGGTATCGCGCCCTCCACGCTCTAAGTAAGGTCCTATATTAGAGAAAACGTGATCTGAGGTGGCGGGGAGGGTCAAAATGTGTAATTTAGAATAGTGCATTTATTTTTTACATTGCACGGATTTTCAAATATTTATCGTTGCCATAATAATAATGTGTGCTCGATTGTCCTGCATTTTCACGTAACAAACTTATAATAAAGCTGACAATAAAGGAAGATCCCTGGCCATCTTCATAGCACTAGCCCAAGAAAATGTCGAGGACTTAAACTTCCACTTTGAAAAGCTAGCAATCCAAGTAGAGCTATTAAATTTGTAGGAGGTATACCTTCCAGGAATTGATGCAAATGTAGAAACTCTACCACAGAGTCCCTCCCCCTCTGTTAAATCAACAGAGGTCAACTCCATGGTAGGCTCATGCTCACCCCTTGTGGAAAAACCAAGGGCCATATTATCAAGAATGGGCGATAACATTATCGCCGCTTTAGCGGCAGGAAACGGCCGCTAAAGCGGTGATAAGGGGCTTGATAATATGGCCTATAGAATTCCAATAGAAGCCCAAGTTCTGGTGTGAAGGACATCAAAGCTGGGTTTCTATTGGAATTCTATAGGGCATATTATCAAACCCCTTATAAACGCTTTAGCAGCAGTTTCCTGCCGCTAAAGCGGCAATAATGTTACCGCCTGTTCTTGATAATATGGCCCCAAGTACCCTGTTAAGCATTTTGTATTTTATAATAAACAAGTTTAAGTTAAATCTAAAAAATAAATCTCTGCAGTACACAGGTCAGAAGAAGGCCTCAAGCCAACTTGTACATCAAATAAAATCCTCAATTCTCAAGCAGTCACCATTCCAGATTGGAAAGATATGAGCCAGCTAATGGAGAAAGACATATGAAAAGCACTTACTAACATGGAGGAAGCCGAAATAATACACCATCCTCTCACGAAAAGACCCAAAACACAATCACCGTCAGGGTGATGGTGACACACAGTGAAAGAGAAATAGAAGCAAAAGCAATATCTCCCCTGAGAACACCAGTTTCACCCACATCAGCAAAATACCTCTGACATAGATCTTCTAGTTAATAAGATTCAGATGCTGGCTCAAAATCTGCCAATCTTCAATAAGCAAAAAGAACATTGATGGACAGAATGCAGAACAATGTCATACATTCACCCCAGTACAGAGATCTGGGCATAAATCCATCGTTTTTTGCTCATCACGCCATTCCAGTTTGGGCCCAGTCATATGCAAATCAGTCTTGACCCTGCGCCCAATGGGAACATTCCAGCCCGAACTGCCAGGCCAGGTCCTCCCTGGACTGGAAACAAGCATCCTAGGACCAGTTTCAGGATTTCAGCCCTCATCAGCCAGGATAGCTTGACTCCAGTGGCATGGAGAGCACGGGACTCATATCTGAGCATACCTGTCCCACTTGGGGTGACAAATGAAAAAAGAACATTGATGGACAGAATGGAGAACATTGACATACATTCACCCCAGTACAGAGATCTGGGCCTAAATCCATCGTTTTTCTGCTCACCATGACATTCCAGTTTGGACCCAGCCATATGCAAATCAGTCTTGACCCCGCGCCCAATGGGAACAGTCCAGCCCGAACTGCCAGGCGAGGTCCTCGATGGACTGGAAACAAGCATCTTAGGACCGGTTTCGGGCTTTCAGCCCTCATCAGCCAGGATAGCTTGACTCCAGTGGCATGGAGAGCACGGGACTCATATCTGAGCATACCTGTCCCACTTAGGGTGACAAATGCCAAAAGAACATTGATGGACAGAATGCAGAACAATGTCATACATTCACCCAATACAGAGATCTGGCCCTAAATCCATTGTTTTTTTTGCTCACCATGCCATTCCAGTTTGGACCCACCCATATGCAAATGAGTCCTGACCCTGCGCCCATATGGCCATGTCTGAACTGGGGTGGCGGAGTGAGCTAAAGAATGAAAATGGATTAAACCCAGATCAGTTGACTGGGGGTGAGTCCCCTTTGATTTTGCTTTGTTCGCCCTAAGTTGGCAGGGTATGCCCAGACATGGGTCCCTTGCTCACTTTGCCACTGGATTCAAGCTAGCCTGGCTGATGACTGCTGATTAGTCAGAAACCGGTCCCAGGATGCATGTTTCCGGTCCAGGGAAGACATGGCTTGGCAGTTCGGGATGGACTGTTCCCATGAGGCACAGGGTCAGACTGATTTGCATATGGTCATGTCTGAACTGGAGTGGCAGAGAGAGCTAAAGAATGATGATGGATTAAACCCAGATCGGTTGACTGGGGGTGAGTGCTTGCATTGTTCAACACTCCGTCCATCATCCTCTTTGGTTTTGCAATCTTCAATAAGCAGCTTCAGGATCACAAACAAAACTATAACGCATCCTGATAGGCATATGGATGACATAATCGGAGGTAGAACCTCGCCACCATTGCGTGACTCAAGGAACCACAAACTATTGAAACGTCAATGTAAGAGATGACGAAAAGGAAGAAATAAGACACAAGTAAACCTGCCCCGAAATAGAACATCACAATCGAAACAAACACTGAAAAATTCAAAACTCTTCCCAATGTTCCTAAATTAGGGCTCCAAACAAGCGACTCTCTGGGCTGATACAGTAAAAAAAAATCCCCGGCAGAAAAACAAACCATGAGAAGAACAGACATAGGGAGAGAGAGCATTGAATCTGAAACAAGTCCCCCGGCACTAGCTAATCCAGCGGGCAAGAACACTTACATCATGAGTACCCCTACATCAAATAGAGCAAGGACCTCCCAAACAGATAATCATGAAGGCCAGGGAGAGCCCAAGCCAGCCAGTCGAGGCTGCAGAAGAAATACCAAAGGAAAAAAATGAGCCCCCAATCTACAAATGTGATGCATCACGACCAGATGGTAGAAACTGTCTTGGAAAATGGTTTAATAACGAGGATCTACTCGATAAGGACCTTATCCAGTGTAAAGATCTCCGTAGGAACCCCCGACTGGCATTACACAACGAGTTCGAAGTGACCGTTTTAGGAACAACAACTCGTCGTATCAGGACGGATACGTTCAGTCTCAACCTACTCGTACCATTAATCATTGTTCAAACCAAGTGTTGTTAGAACAAAATTTGCAATGAAACCATCAGAAAGAATATACAGCAGAAAGAAACTTAACAAATAAATCCGCTGAGCAGATAGACGCATCACAATCAAGCAAAGTTAATACTCAACTGTTTTTTCACACTAACATATGCCTTGAGGCCCAGTCATGATATACTAAATCGAGGAAACATTGTAAAGCTATTCAAAAGCATTCCAACGTTATACAATATTAAGTTGACAGACCTACATCAGGTCAAATTCATCACTAACATGGAACCGAAGAAAGTAGACATGCCTGAAACAACTTTGGTCAGCAGGATCTCCAGGTGATAGCAAAAGCTGTACTGTCAAGCAAATCACATTTCGAGAAGTGGTGCATCATCACCAGAAGTTAAGTAGAGGAAGCCTATCCTCAAATTCTGCTGAAAGGGTCCATGACGAAGAAATCCGTTATGCCATCAGGAATTGAGAACCTCCCATTTGCCTACTCGATCCTGAGGAACTCAATCAGTAAAAACTGGTCACACATTTCCGCAACGGCAAGCGTCATTGGAGCAACAGCTATGACTACTAACGAAGGAGGGAACTTGATACCGACTGGAGCTGGCTGCTTCTGGCACTAACAAACAAAACAAAGGGATGACTTGTGTATTTGCACCACAGAGTATCCCACTGCCCCTCAAATTTGTTAATGGAATGTGGGTGGTTTAAAACCACCTTGTAATCCACCATAGCAACCACCTTCTGGAGGATGCAGTATCTTACCCTACTGCACAATGCGTGGGTGCTGGAAAGTGTGCTTCTGATCAGTTAACAACTACGCTTTCAAGCACACAGGGAGGCCTGTCAACATGCATTTCAGTGGAACTAAAGGTTAAGGAGACCCAAATTGAATGCACGCATCACTGGAACCTAGTGGAAACATTGGAGGGCTGATCCAAGGACACATCCCACCCCCCAATAATTGCAAACATATACATCAATCCAGCAGCACCCGAAAGACGCAAAGTCAAAGCTAACCTGCAAACGATGCTGATAGAATGAAAACAAGAATACAGATCTTCAGAATTGATATTAATAGGTTATTTCAATGAAAAGTTGTTGAATTCTCAAGATGTGGACGAACTCATTTTAGAACAAAATCTTACATGGCAGATCCCTGAGCAGTGGGCATCGACAAAGAACAAAAGTAGCAAGATTGGTGCCTCCATCCTTATGACTTGCTCCAGTATGGGGCTAAGAGTTTTAAATGGAAGACTTTGAAAGGATCAATTGCCTGCAAAAATGAGAATTATCAACAAGGCGAGTTCCACAATCAATTATACTATGGGGACGGTGATCAGCCTCACAATTCAGCCCTCCTTATAAATAAGGCTCTTAATCTTAAAAACTTCCTAAACGCCTATTTAGGGGATTTGACGGCCACCTGAGAAGTTATTGAAGGAAATAAAACTTCTTCATATGGACACATGGATCTAGATAAAAATAGGGGATGGAACAAGGATCTCTCACAAGATCCCGATAACAACTGGCCTCAAGCAGGATTTTGTGTTAGCCCAGGCATTATTTAAGCTCTCCCTGGCAGACCTTACCCAAGATCTGGATCGCATAAAGGTCCATGTGCCCAAACTCGGTGGACAGCAATGTACATGCATGTCATATGAAGATGATATTCTTCTCTTTAGTAGAACCAAGGTGAGCCTACAGAGGCTGATGCAAAAGCTAACTTTCTATACCCTGGACAACAAGCTGCAAATCCATCTAAACAAAACAGAAGTGTTAACTTTCAGTAAAAAAATTAAAGCCAGAGCGACCCTAGAGTTTTAATAAACACAAACTAATCAAAGATAGTGAATAGAAGTGTGGCCTAACAGCTAGGATGGTAGGCCTCGAAGCAGTAGAACGGGGGTTGAGTCTCCACTGGGATGCTCAAAATGCCGTGATTCTGGACAAATCACAATCTCCCTGAGACTAACAAAAAATGAATGTGTCCGTCTGTAAGGAAACTGGTGCGCATGTGAAGCGCTCTGGTACCTTTGGGTCTAATTTGCGCCATATAAATCCCCCCACCCAAAAGAAGTATCTTGGGATCAAGTCTGACACAAAAGGAATCTACCAGCAGCATAGGGACCATATGAAATCCTCACCCAGGCGACCCCCTCTAAACTCACACTCCATAATACCCCAACAATCCCACTCATTCGGTCCCCCGATGCGACCGATTCAGCACTTGTCCCATCTACGGATACTGAACCCCTACATTATAAGATGATAGCTACCCCCACCCTAACGCCAACACCTCTCTTATCTCGACTCCCTTGCGCTTTATTGCCACCCCTCCCAATCTCTCACCCCGTATCAGCCTCCCCATGCGAAGCCATGCCTTGCCACATGTCCTGACTTCACAGGAACTTAACGACAACGCACTATCATCTGAGCTCCCCATGCCCTCATCTAACCTCACCACTCCTACATTACAGCCAGCCACCCCATCTTCTCAGCCAGCTACATCCTCCAACATCCTGCCGGTCTCGGCACCTCTACCCTATATTGATTCTCATCACACGTATTCTCCCCTCAACATCCACCCCCTCCAAAGTCCTAGGTTGGCACAGGTCATGTCCTCACACTACCGCAATGAGAATATGCTACCGGACAATCACCCCCCACCCCCTACTTCACCCTCCCCACCCACCTTTCAATCACCCACCCCTTCAACTCAGACCGCTACAGCCCCCTCTCATCCACCCTCTCTCACAATATTACATCCTACTTTATCCTTACCCGCACCTTTGCAGCCATCCACATGCAGACCACAGACTCCTACCCCAGTCATAACTGACCCCGACCTTAGATTTGAGGAAATAATGTTGGCGCTACTCCATATTAAAAAGGAACTCCAATCTTTCAAGGATCTGATAGCCAACCAACCTTGGCGTAACTTTTCCTCAAGAGCCTCTAACCGGAACTACCGATCACAACACATAACTCACACCCCTAAACTTATTCCACCCAATCGGAATTCAGTTCCCCTCCTCAATAAGCGTTCTCGTCCTAAGCGAAGCGTCAATCCGTTCTCCGAGAGTGATATACTATCTCTTCTTCAATCCTATGAACCCTCTCCCACTAATTGCATTTCCACAACTCAGTCGACCATTCCTAGTCTCCACCCTAACCCTCTCAGAGGGGCTAGACACAACAATAGAGGGATCGTCGAGAGCAACCTTATAAACGTCCCTCTCACCCAAGACCCCTCCTACTTCCTCCTTACTCCCCGTCTCAAATGCACACTCCTAAACTGTAGATCTGCTTCCAGACATGCTGCGGATATAGCTGAGCTCATCATCTCACAAGAACTAGACTTGCTATTGTTAACGGAAACTGGCTAACTGATTCCTCCAACCCACTGATGGACATTCTAGTTCCCCCGAACTACGACATCATCAGATTAGACAGAATCGGTAAGATAGGTGGAGGTATAGCCTGTATTCACCGTAGTGACATCACTGTAAATAGAGCCACGTCCCCGGTCTTCACATTTTGCGAATACTAGACCTTAGCAGCAACGGCAAACAAGCTTGCTCTCTGCACATCATCTATCATCCACCAGGTGACAATCTCATTTTTTCGGAACAACTCATGGATATGATTTCAACTAACAACGGTATGAAAAACAACCAAATTTTCCTCGGCGATTTCAATCTCCACTGGAATGGCAACAACGACACAATTGTCAACTGCCTCAGAAGCTTCCTGGATGACCTAACCCTGACCCAAACCTGCATTGGCCCTACACATAAGAAAGGTTCAACCCTGGATCTAATAATCTCTAAAATGGACATCATTCAACTGGAATCGATACAACCCTGCGACTGGTCTGATCAACACATCATTACCTTCTTTATCAAGGAAACAGTAAAATTCAAATCTGTTCAGGCCACGAAACCTAAGAGCTGGAAAAGAGACTTGAAACAACTCAACACAAGCACACTACCTTCCTCAAGCTACAACCTTCTATTGCCTCCTGCTGGCACCACAGACGTGGATGATCTCACCAACCACTACCTCAACTCGATGACCGCAATAACCAATGAGGAAGCCCCTCTTAAACTTAAGAGAGTCTCCACTAAAGACTCAAAACCTTGGTACAATAGCCTACTCAACAAAGACAGACGCTCTCTTAGAGTTTCTGAACGCAACTGGAGATCAGTCCCGTCGACTATTCACCTCAAATTACTAACGAAAAAGAGAAATGCCTATTACAAGAAGATTAAGCGCACCAAAGCAGACTTCTTCAAACACCAACTAGACCAAGCTAGAAATCGCCCCAAAAACTATTTGAGCTAATCAAAACTCAATCTAAGGACGCCCCTCAACGGTTTCAAGACACGCCCCAATCTCAACCCAACTGTGAACAATTCTCCGCCTTCTTTACTCAGAAGACCCTCAACATCGAGAACGATCTCTTAAAGGACCGATTACTTTATACTGTGCCACATTCACAAACCCCTCCGTCACAACCAACCACGACACACCAAAACCCTTCAAAGTGTGTCCCAAAGAACAAAGCCGCCTGGTCATCCTTTGACACCTACTCGGAGGAGGCCTTGGGTAAGATTCTAAATGCCCTGAAACCTTCCAACCACCTCATCGATCCGCTCCCCGCTAACGCTGTTAAAGACCTAACCCCATGGCTGCTTCCGCTTTGGACCAAAATCATCAACAGTTCACTCCAACAAGGTTCCATTCCAGATACCCTCAAATTCGGCCAAGTCTCTCCCATCCTTAAGAAACCAACAGCTGACCCCACAGATCTTAACAACTATCGTCCTATATCCAATATCCCTATCCTGGCCAAACTTCTTGAAAAATGCGTGCACCACCAACTAACGAAACATATTGTGCGCTTTGACCTCCTTGACAACCACCAATCTGGCTTCAGAGCAGGGCACAGCACGGAATCAGCCATGAGTCACATTATTGATGATGTGCTTCAAATCCTGGACCAGAACGGCTCATGCTTACTCATCCTGCTGGACCTTATCCTCAGCTTTTGATACAGTCAAACATGAGAGTTTGCTGGATCTGCTCAGACTGAGGATGGGTCTATCAGGACCAGTGCTAAACTGGTTCACCTCCTTTCTACAAAACCGAACACATACAATTCAAGATTAACAACACTCTTTCCAACCCCGTTCCAGTAAGGCTGGGCGTCCCACAAGGATCCTCACTCTCCCCGACATTGTTTAACTTGTTCATGGAGCCGCTCACCGAAATTCTCCAAGAGTCTAACGTGCAATATCATATGTACGCTGATGATACACAACTGTATCTAAAGATTAACACCTTTGAAGACATTAAACAGCTTAACTCCACACTCAGGAACACCCAAACATGGTTGGCAGAAAATCATCTCAAACTGAACGCTCTAAAGACCGAATTCCTCCTTATAGCCCCCCACAAAAATCCCTCTGATGCAAAACTTAATCCGAAATCTCACTGCACCAACGTGCAACCAACTATTGTGGACTCAGCAAAATCATTGGGAATAACTCTGGACAGCAATCTCTCCATGCAGAAACACGTGAGCAAGGCTACAAAGGGAGCACACTTCCAGTTAAACATTCTAAGGAAGTTTAGACTACTTCATGTAAAGTACTTACACCAAACATATTACACACCCGTCAAACTCTATAAATATGGTTTGCACACTGAAGCGAATTGAACAAGATGTGGGCAGGACCAAGCTGACTTCCTACATTTAGCGTGGAATTGTGTAAAGATACACGACTACTGGGAACGGGTCACTGCAACATTGGCTGAAATGGTGGAAATACCTGTGGCATGTACTATTAAAAGTTGTCTGCTGGGTTTGTTACCGAATGTGCGTGCTCTGAAATGTAAATTCTGCATGGTGGCGCTTTTACTAGCAAAGCGCAGGATATCCTTGTGCTGGGACAGTAAAAATGTACCGTCTATTAAACACTGGATTGCTGACATGACATATTGCCAAGACACATTACGCACGTATGAAGAGGAATTGCCCGCCAAATCAAGGCCTCGAGACTACTGGACATATCTCACGGAATATTTGAGAACTCACACGACTGTGAGTGATGTCTGCTGACACTCTGCTCTATAGTAAGTCACTTAGCATGAACTTAATAGTGTTATGTATGATTCTGTGCATTATTTCACGTTGTAAACTGAAGGAAGAATGCTGTAGTGTAATGGTTCATTTCTAATTTGTACTTTATGTTACTAAAGGAACAACTATGCGAAACCCAATAAAAAGATTAAAAAAAAAAAACATTCTAAGGAACTTGAAGCCATTCTTGCCAGTCGATGACTTCAAACAGGCTGTACAAGCGCTAGTTATCCCCCGTGTGAATTATGGTATTGTCTCTTTATGCGGCCTCCCAAAAGCGACTACAGCCCCCCCTTATAGCATCAATAAATGCTGCAGCAAGACTCATCACCGGCGCGAAAAGAAGTTCCCACATCTCCCCTGAACTAAAATTCTTGAATTGGCTCCTGTTTGAAGCAAGAATCCAGCTAAAAATTGCTTGCATGACACATAAGGCCTTACACCACAAGGCACCCATTTACCTAGCACAGAAATTGTCAATCTCTGGTGGCTCAAGGTCTTCTAGGGGTGTAGATTACCTTCTACTGAAACCTCAAAGATTCAATGAAAAAAACAACATATAAACGATCCTTCTCTGGGGTGGCGCCCAGGATTTGGAATACTCTTCCCCCTGACCCCAGATTGAATTCTTCTTTCGTATCTTTCGAAAAGGAACTAAAAGCGATTCTCATGGCAAAATTTACCTGACTACTCTACCTGGTCCTGAACCTTTTTCATCCAAGATTTGTTGCTTTGGTTCTAGGAACAACTATGATCCCAGGCTTCAGTACTTTATGACTTTTTCTATGTGTTTTATTTTATTTAACTCATGCTTGTTCGCTATATTGTGTTTTGCTATTCTTTATGTATATTCAACTCTGTTCATTGTAAAGCGCTCTGATATCCGCAAGGATCTTGTTCGCGCTCTATAAAACCTTCTAAATAAATAATTAAATAAAAAAGACGGATCCCTCCTTGGACCCTTTCTTTCTTTACAGAATAGGATAGGAGGTTATTCTTTTCTCCCAATACTAGAGGTTATCAATGCAAAATTTACACCAACCATTCCCTACAGTAGTGAAGCCCTCCACGATTGAGACTCTAAGGGGCTTGAAATCCTGCACCTCAATTTGCATAGGCAGCTCTTTAGGCTACCTCGCAATGCTTCGCCAGCCCAAATAAGGGTGGCGTTTTGGCTTGTAAAGCAAAAGTATGCACGACATGGAGCTTTTGTCAAATTCTGCCAGAAACTGACAAGCGTCAAAGAGAACACGCTTGATTGACCAAAGGTTGTGGATCGAACAATCAAATAATTCAGAATATAGCCCTCATAGGGACGACGTAAGGTTTTCTTTAGACAAGCTGCACATTATGGGGCTGTGGGAGCTTCCAACATTGTTTCAAGTCTTCAAGAAATATGTCAACAAAAGCATGCATGCTCTCTCCCTACTGGAAGACAAAAATGCTTTTTCAAAGCGACTGCATTCATGGCTCATGATTCATTCTTGCCAAACCCTGGTGCTATAGACCTACTTAGGTTCTAGTTGGTCCTCCAATGCCAATAAAAAGCTTATGCGCTCGATAGATTTTCCAACATTAGACCTGGGCCCAAAATGGCTTGAAACAGAAAATAATAACCTCTGTGGAGGTTGCAACTAAACTCCTGAAACTGTTCCACATATCATCTGCATCTGTCCAGCATTCCTGAACCAGGCCCAGATCTTTTGTGTCGCTTTTTTTAAAATTTTGGGAGTGCGAATATGGCCCCAAGTGGTAATCGCATACTTGGACTGGGGAAACACAAGTCTAAATTTACAGATGATTACATTCTTGACCGGTGTTGCAAAAAAATTCTCCATTTAGAAATCCAGATGACAAAACCAACTCACCTAGAGTAAAACAGCTGGCTCCTTCCAGTAACATAACAGAACCTAACAGTGCGTTCGTCGGATGAACTCTATAACCAATTATGCACTTTGTGCTTATTGCGTCCAATTCACCAGCGACATGAAGAACATGGATTCATATGACTATTACATTTTTTATATTGTTATATAAACAATCAATTTTATTGCGCTTTCTCAATAAATTTAATTGGTGTATTTTATGCAATGGTTTGTATTAACTAAGCATATAATAAATAAATCCGAATCTGAATGTGTGCTGAATTGTCATGCCTTTTTCTGTACCTCACTTTAACATGCCAGAGCAGGGGTTTCCACTGTGAGCAGCAGCTTGCTTGCCTTTGTGGTGGCTCTGCAACTATACATGCTCTTGTTCAGTTCTGCATCAGAGGAAACGAGAAGAGACGATATCAGCAGGTTCTATGTTGTTCCTGAAACCAGAAAGAACTGGAACAGTGAGCAACTGGAACAAGATAGGAGCAGGGGCCGTGTAAGGAAGAGGCAGAAAGGATAACGGCAGCTGGAGGGCAGCAAGGTAGATGGACCAGTTGCTGGAGGAGGCCAGAGAGAAGAATCAGTGACTTTAGGCCTTTTAGCCTAAAGGAATGTGGGGCTTTACATGACTTGGCATAGATATTCTAAAGTAAAGGATGTTGTAAATCAGCTAGCTGCGACATAGGGAGGGGATACACTAATGTATTAGGGGAGTGTGTAGAAATAAAAGAGTGGCTGCAAGTTTTCCTTTTATACTGATTTTTACTCCTAAATCTGGAAAACAAAAAGGTTTTCGGCTTGTTTTTATGTATGGAAAAGGAAACATACTGAAATAACGAGCATATATTGTCTAATCTCTTTTGGCTGGAAAGACCCGTCTCCACCCCTCACTATGTAGATTAAATAAATAGAGCAACAACAGAGGGGCAGATGAGTGCTCGGGAGAAGTGCCAGAACCCCTTAGACTAGAGATAAACAGTTGAAGTGCGTGTGTTAAGTGCGCGCAGTGGAGCTCGTCTGCATTTCTTTTACTCCGAAGCCAGCATCCATGCCCTCTCCTGTCGCAGTCTGATAGGCGAGGAGCTGGGAGGTAGGTTAGTGCGGAGTGGCCTGAGCGCCCCCGGTTTTCGCAAGGAGGGCTGACTTTCAAATACTTGCAAGTAAAATGGCGGGAGAACCGTGGCATGCGTTGCACCGCAGCACTACTGGCAGCTTGATGGAAGTGTCAAATGTCAAATGCCAAAAATTCTTATATAGCGCAGCTTATCACCGTGAGGTCTCAAGGCGCTTGCAGCATAAGAAACCAGATGGAGAAGTGACAGAAAAGAAGAGCAGCTTAGACAACAAGGGGGGTCCTACTTGGGAAAAGCCAGGTTTTCAGTGCTTTACGGAATTGCTGGTGCTCCACAATGGAAAGAAGATGAGAGGGCAGTTTATTCCAAAGTGTCGGGGCAAGGTAGGAAAAAGAGCGCTGCCCATACCTAGAGGTGCACGCGCGGGGTTGTGTCAGTAAAGACTTATTACTGGACCCTAAGGACCTTTTCGGAACATACCAGTTGAGTTTTTTTTCGAAGGTAGCGAGGCCCTTTGTTGTACAGTGCGTTGTGGGCCAAGTCACAACGGCAAGGGACACCTAGCCAGAGGGCCTGTGGCAACAAGTGTTTTAGCTCCTTTGACACCAGCTTGGAAGTTAAGAGCACTGCTTCACTAAATATAATACTTGCCAAGCACAGTCAGCGGGTACAAAAAATTATTAGGGAAGATTATTTTCAATACTGATGTGTATTTCCTAACAAATAGTTTTTACTGTAAATCAAAAACAGCCTTCAGTTTGTCTGTGGGGTTTACAAATGTAGTGAACTTGTCCTCCCAGTTTTGAAAAAGCGCTGAATGCAGTCAGTCAATCTACAGTGAAGTTCCCAAAGGCCTCGAAGACTTGTCTTGCAGCCCAAGATCCCAAGAGGAAGCCTGACTATCCAGGACTTTGTAACATCTTAGAGGACAGAGTTAAAATGCTGGGACAACCTGCTGCTTGGACAATGGCAGGTAGAGCAAGCAACACAGCGGAGACGGCTGAAGGAGGCGCACTACCAGGCTTATGTTCCGCAGGGGGTCCCATTTAGGGAAATAGTGACGCGTGTGTCACTGGTAGCCACACCTATACAGGATTCACTTGTCACTTTTCATAAAAAGGTGCTGGTGCTTGGTGAGCATAAGTGATGTGAACCCTGGGAAGAATGATGAAGTGGTACTGGACACAGGTGTTCTTGGTGCTTGTCAGCAACACACACATGTTTTCAGAAGTTGAGACATGCGTCAATGTACACTAAAATTAGGCAGTGTTAAGTTATCACCAGACAGGGCTTTATAGTCCCACGATGGTGTTAACGCGGGATTTCTGGTCTATTGTTATCTTACCAGATCCCAGCTCAGGTCGACTGAATCGTTGGTACCTGTCATTGAGTAAAAGGCAACCCACTACTAGGTTAATCAAGAAAGAACTTAAAGGTTAAAAAGTTTAATTTAAAGCCAAAAGTATCTGGAGATACAAACATCGCAGAATAAGGTTCAAAAGATATACAGGTATCAATATAAAAAGGAACTCTCTGAATGCTCTCAATCGACAAAAGGAAATTATCAAAAATATCTCAAATACCATTAGAGTTGCAAGAATCGCTGTGAGTTGCAACTTTAGAGTCATTTACAGAAAAGAAAAATACAGGTTAGTCTGTCCCTACACTAGACTAAGTGACATCCCTACTTAACAAGATCTTTACCTAAAAAGGTGTCAGCAGTGGTGACTTCCAAAGAAGATCACACACTTCCCTTAGTCTTTGTCTCAAAGTCGAAGTCTTTCAGTTCTCTATCTGCCTACCCATCCGCTCTCTTAGGCTCCTCAGATCATCTGCTCTAACTCCACCCCGGGGTGCTTTCCCTAATACAAAATCACATTTCCAATAGGAACGCCCCTTGAGACGCCTCTCACGTGGTGCAGTTTCGAGCGGCAAATTCCGTTCTGGTGCTCCTCGGGACTCTTCATTAAAGTTGACCTTGCTTCCCAGGCTTCTCTTCGACCAGGCGGTACCCCCTAAAATTCCTGAAGACTCCTACAGGCCTGTGCCTGGCGCCTCTGAACAAGGGCCTATTCATTATTTCTGATTTAAGTTCCCCTTGCACCTGCAAACAGACACTCTCTCGGTAGGCCCCAAATTCCAGCATCTACCATATCTAGAAGTCATAAAACATCTTGGACAGACCTATCGTTCGTGCTCTGTGCGACCTCTCCTTAACGAGCTCATGCAGATCAAAGAAGCGACTTTATCTATTCAGGCCTACTAGAATTACATGAAACGGGCCTCTGCAATATGCACATTTAATTTCTTTGTTTAAACAGTATTTTAACTAACACACATTACTAAATATAACACATCTATGTAAAACATATACTTCAGTTCTATGCCTAATAATACATTTGCAGTAAAATGACATTAGAATCCAAGTCACTAAAAGTGTAGCAGCATCTTTCGTTTCTTGTGAAATGCCATGTGGCCTACACATTTTCATGGTTTGCAGAATTACATTTCGTTTCACTTAGTCATCTAACGTGTGACTCCAACATCATTTTAGCATTTCTACAACCTCTACATTAGTTTTTCACACTTATATATGCATCTATTCTAATTAAACACTCATATATTTTCTCTATATAAGTTGACACTCTTGTATATTCCACACTAAACTAATACTACGTGCTTGTAAATATGGTGCACTTCTACATTTTCAGATTTGTGCTCTCTCAATCCCCCCTTTGATGACTTGCAGTAGTCATCATCATCACAACACCCTCTCTAAGGTACAGAGTATCAAACTGAAGTCGTTGCAATCTTCCCTCGTTTCATCTCCTCTAGAGCCCTCAGACTCCGGTACTGATTCTCCTGCATCGCAGCTAATCTCCTCCCCTGCTCTCGCATAGATCTTTGCAACCTGTTTGCTCTATACCATTTGTACAGTTTCACCAATCCCCACAAAGAGATTATACAAATCACTATTATGATGATAGGTTTCAATATGTACCAAATGATATTCTTTCCCAGGTTGGCAAACCAACCTCCAACTTTACCCATTCCTTGACCTACCTTTTCCCACACTGTTACCTTAGTCAAATCTTCTATCTCATTATGTATTTCAGTAATGTTTCGAATGTACTTTTCAAGCGGTTTTGAATTGTCTGGAATGTAAGTGCAACATTCCTGAACCTTCAAAACCTTACAGACTCCGCCCTCTTTGGCCAACAGAACGTCTAGAGCAAGTCGGTTCTGAAGAACCATGGCCCTTATCGATTGCATCTCTCCCTCCACCAACATTAAAGATCTAGCAGTACTGGCGGACAACCTATCTACAACTGTTGCCAATCGTCTTATCTTAACATCATTTAGTGCTATCCCTAAAATAGGAAACATAGCACCAAACACATCTCCAATTACCTCCTCAGCGCTTACATCCCTTCTTCCTCTAGCTGATGTTTCTCTCTTTTTGGTTTCTAAGTTCTCAGCATGGTATATTTTGGGGAAGACAATTGCTAAATAACATGATCCATACCAATTATCTGGTAGTTTCACATATGCATTTCTTCCACAGACAAAATACACATTCGGGATCACCTGTCTTTCCTTCAGGAAATCCTTAGAATAGTACTCTAATTGGAAAGCATGTTCACAATGAACTTCTCCTACAAACACATTCTCATAATATGTTTGACTTCTGTGTATACATAGCTCTCCCCTTTTCTCCCTGTCTAAAGCTATTGGACCACTGCTACCCTTTCTTTGGTGTTCTCTTTCTTCCCGGGTCCAATCTGTTTTCCATTGTCCTGAAGCTTTTAGGATCTTTTGTCTCCTATATCGATCATCCACCTGCCCTATAAACTTTTTCTCAATTTCTGACACTTTACAAGTCAAATTATTTCTTCGAGCATGCAAAGTATCTAATGTTTTCCATGGAATGAAAAATGTCTGTAACCTGTCCTCACACTTATAATAATCCCATTTATTTAGATGTTTATAATTCGGCACCTCTGGCAGTACCGAATCGAAGTTCGAAAAGTAATACTCAAACCCCTCTCGTTCATAAAATATGCTCAGCAACAAACTACATGAGATTCCATAGGTCAATGGAAGATGATGATATCTGATGCCTTCATCTACAGAAGCTGGCAACTGCATACAGACATAGCAGTTCTTCGCCTCCATGACATCAATATATTCATAAAGCAATTTGGCATAAGCATTCGTTTTAAAATTCCCCTGTGACTCATCTGCATGTAATCTTTTTATTTCAGCATCTAATAAAGCGTTTTCTTTCGCTGTATTTTCCCCCTGTTTACCAATCGTAGGAGGCTTCTGTGTTGGTACACTTTTTGCTTCTTTTTCTGCTTTCACATCATTTTCATGTCCCACTATATAAGATACAGTAACTACTAAAACTATAAGAGAAATCACTACCCCTAAAAGTGTGCCTATTATGCATTTTGCCCTGCGGTTCAGGTTGCCAGCCTCCATGGTCTCAAAACAGTGTAGTTCTGGTTTTCTCTCACAGTACAAGTCTCTTTTCTTTGCTTCTCCAATCTTTCGAACCACACCTCCTGCAAACTGAAAAATCCCCTCCGCAAAAACAGTCTCTGAGTTCTGTAGCAATAGGCAACCCTAGCCCTTCTCCATCCACTAAAAGGGAAGTCCCTAATTCTTTCTTCTTCCACTCGGCGCTAGGTTATCTTTCAATCAATATTTACAAAGTTCTTTACAAAGTCTTTAATAGTCCGAAACTATGCGTGTTCCCAGAGCTTCCACCACTAGCTCAAATATTTCCATACGAAGAAGGACTCCTTCCAGTATTGGACACCTTGAACAGCAACACGGAAATTCAACAGTCTCAAAGATCAATTTTCTTATTCCGCTCAGGAGAGGAGGATAGACGATGTTGAGTGTCAGCAGTCTTTCGACCTCCAATCCTGGTAACAGGAACCTTACTTCTACTGTGATGATTGGGTCAGTTCTGGTCAGGGTCACTTCCCTCACCCTCCCAGCTCTGCGTCCCGCTGAGGACATCTGTAGAGAGGTAGGTCCACTCAGGAGTAGCGTATCTTCTGCAAGGCACTCGCACCCTCCTTGATCTTCTCGGACCTTCCTGCTCTTGTCCTGGTGCACTTTCTTCTGGATCTGAGTCTTCGGATATAGGAGCAAGAGTTTCCTCTCGAGCTGGCTTCAAGCTTGGCCTCCTTTTTCTTTCAGGCCAGGTAGCCGCTCCACGCCTTGTTCTCCTATTTCTTGTCCGTTCACTCAGTTCTTGATCACTCTGAACTTGCTCTGTCTCTGAGTTGGTTTCACAACAGCTTTCTCCCTCAGTGGCAACTTCAGTTTCACTGCCGTTCTGTCTTCCTTCTTCTTCTGGATCTGTTACGCTCCCACCTTCTTCAGACACCCCCACAGCTTGACTGATCCCCTCTTGTGATTCTTCCTCCACCACTGGATTTTCGTCTGTGAGAGGAGCTGTTTCTTCCAGGGGTGCTGGAACTCTTCGAGTATGAGAAGCGTGGATCCAATTTGGCAGTCCTCCGCACTTCACGGCGGTGTTCGTGATTAGGACTATCTGGAAAGGCCCCTTCCAGCGCACGTCCAAGCAGTTCTTCCGGACGTGCTTCTTCACCAGCACCCAGTCCCCTGGGCACAAGTCGTGGCACTGATTTCTTGTAGCTGGAACTTCTGCGGCTTGTACCTGAAGAGACACAGAATGAATGGCGTCAGATAACCCCTTGCAGTAATCCAGGATCAGGTCATCTGTAATGTTCAATAATGCAGCTGTGGGGATAGTTGGAAGTCTCATTGCCCTCCCCATCAACACCTCATGTGGAGAGAGACCTGTCCTCCTGTCGGGTGTGCTACGCATGCTCATAAGGACCAAAGGAAGAGCATCAGGCCAACTTAGGGAAGTTGATGAACACACTTTAGCAATTCGACATTTCAACGTCCCATTTATCTGTTCCACGATACCTGAGGCCTCTGGTCGATAGCTACAATGCAATTTCTGATCAATGTTCAATGCAGAGCAAAGCATCTTCACAACTTCGCTGTTAAAATGTGTCCCTCTGTCCGATTCCAGAGAGGCAGGCACCCCGAAGCGCGGTATCAACTCTCTAATCAACAATTTTGCTACTGTGAGTGTATCGCACCTGCGTGTAGGGTACGCTTCAACCCATCTGGAAAATATGCATACTACCACCAGAACATACCTAAGGCGGTTGACCCTTGGCATTTCAATAAAATCTAATTGCATTCTGTTGAAAGGCCCCCCAGACCTCCCAATGTGACTCAGTGTAACTGGTGTTCTTTTCCCTATGTTCAACTGCTGACAAGTAACACATCGCTTACACACTGCTTCTGCTGCAATCCTAAACTTTGGGCAATACCAAGTCTGCCTGAACACCCTCAGCATGGCATCCCTTCCCAAATGCACTGGACCATGTATCTGTCGAGCCATTGGGCTCGCTAACTCCTCAGGTAACACAGCCCTTCCATCTGCTGAAATCCAAAAATCCATTTCGCTTCTCACACACCCTGCTGTTTCCCACGCCTGCTTCTCAGATTCAGGTGCATTGTCTTGCATTTGTTTCAAATCTTCCCAAGTATCGACTGTTTCTAACATCATGCTCAATTCTGTCTTTTCCTGAGCCCCACTTACTTCCACCTCCGTGAAAGAGTAATCATGCTCCGCACAATAGCGGGCAACTTCATCTGCATATCTGTTTCCCTGTGACACAAAATCCGATTTTTTCGTATGAGCTACACACTTTACAACTGCTATTGCAGCTGGACCCTGTAATGCTTCTAACAACAGCCGCACAAATTCTCCATTTCTGATTGGCGAACCAGAGGAGGTCATGTAACCCCTCTGAGACCACAATTGCCCGAAATCATGAACTACACCGAAACCATATTGGCTATCAGTATAGATGGTGACTCTAATTTTGCTACCTGCTATACAGGCACGGGTCAATGCAACAATTTCTGCTACCTGAGCGGAGTGTACTCCTTCCAGGCAAGCGGCTTCCACAACTCTCAACCGACCAGTATCGTCTCTTAAACATGAACCATCGACAAAGTAAATTTCATCGGGGTCGATCAATGGTTCATCCACAATATCTGGTCTGGGCTTCGTGCATAGTTCAGTCACATCAAGGCAATCGTGATCTTCACAGTCTTCGCTTTCTATGTCATTAGGGAGTGGCATCAGAGTAGCAGGATTCAAGACAGAGCACCTCTTAAGGGTCACGTTCTCTGCAGCAAGGATAACTTGCTCATAGCGAGTGAGCCTACTGTTGGTCAAGTGCTGGGTCTTGGTCCTGGTCATTAACAGTTCCACAGAATGAGGTACATACACCACTAACTGGTGTCCCATCACAATGCTTTCACAACGCTCAATGCTGACACCTGTTGCAGCAACGGATTTGAGACATCCGGGCAACGCTGCGGCTACTGGATCTAAGGTAGCCGAAAAGTATGCAACTGGTCTACGGGCATTCCCATGTACTTGCACTAAGACTGACAAAGCACAGCCCTCTCTTTCGCAGCAATAGAGGGAAAATGGCTTTTCATAATCCGGCATCCCCAGAGCCGGAGCACGACACAAGTCATCTCTCAGCTGTAGGAACGCCATCAAGCACTCGTTGTCCCATGGTACCGGATCACTCACCTCCTTGTGCGTCAGTTTCTGTAAGGGTTTTGCTTTCAGTGAAAAGTTAGCTATCCACTGTCGGCAATAACCAACCATTCCTAGAAACATCCTGACTTCTCTCTGTGTTGTAGGCGAGTTCATCTTCATGATTGCCTCTATTCTATCTGGTGACACCTTACGCTTTCCCTTTTCTATCCGATGACCCAAGTACTGTACTTCTGTCAAACAGTACTGCAATTTACTCGGAGATACCTTGTGTCCATTTTCAGCTAAATGGTTCAGCAAGGCGATGGTGTCTTCCTTGCAAGCCTCTTCTGTTCCTGACGCAACAAGTAGGTCGTCTATGTACTGGACCAGAACCGAATTCTGGGGCAGTACCAGACTTTCAAGATTCTTTTTCAGTAACTGATTAAAGATTGATGGGCTATCTGTGAACCCTTGTGCGATTCTACACCAAGTTAAGATGCGATTCTCCATTTTAAACGCGAAAAGATACTGGCTCTCTTCGTCTAATGGGATTGAAAAGAAAGCCTGACAAAGATCTATCACTGTGAACCACTCAGCTTGGAACGGTATCTGAAACAGTATTACTGATGGATTCGGTACCACTGGACAACATGAAACAACAATGTTATTAATTTTTCGTAGGTCCTATACTATCCTAAATTTCCCACTAGGTTTCTGCAAACCCATAATCGGGGAGTTGCATGGACTTCCCACGATTTCTTTCAGTATTCCCTGTTTAATCATAGAGTCGATCACGGGTTTTATTCCTGCAATCGTCTCTTGGGACAGCTTGTATTGTGGCGTTCTTGGATAATCGACATTTGGTTTCACTATGATCTTCACTGGCACTACCCCTTTGACTAATCCTAGCTCTTCTCCTGTAAAATCCCATACTTCTGATGATACTGCCTCGCGTAAGTCCCAAGGAAGATCCTCCACAGTTAGAGTAGGATACAGTTCTATGCATGTTCTGGAGTTCACAATTTTGAAGGTAGCATCATCATCTGTCGTTTCTACCTCTACTCCCTGAGGCGTGCAGTATATGGTACAATTTAGTTTGCACAATAAGTCCCTTCCTAACAAACACACAGGGCTTGAATCACATACTACAAACTGATGTTCATTCATGTAATTTCCGATTTTTACTGACACTGGTTCCGTCAAAGGGCTAGTCATTCTCTTGTTTGCGACTCCTACCACCTGAATTGTTTCCCCCGACATTGGTAGATCCGGAACCACTGCTGATCTCAAAGTTGATCGAGTAGCTCCAGTATCCACCAAGAATGTCATAGGACACCCTGCCACTTCAGCCTCAACAAACGGTCCTCTTTGATCCACTTCCAGAACTGCCCCGAGGGTACAGTCCTCTTCTTTGCTTACACGTTGGCCAGTCAATGGATCAATGTAATAACCTTTTTCCTCATCTATGAAAAGAGGCATTTGTCTAAAAACCTTTCCCCCGGTCGAAATCTTTGGTGGCTGCGGAAACTGAGCTCGTGGAGCCGAAGTCCCCCCTTTGGCCACCTTAATTCTCGGCACTGGTACCCCTTGAACTGGAACCTCTGGAACCTCTTCCTCTTGCTCTAGTTCTCCATTCTCAGGGTTATAGGGACACTCGCGTCTCCAATGCCCCACCTGATGACACTGGTGACACTTTGTCGTTCTTTTCAATGTAGCAATGTCAATTCTAGGTCCCACTTTTTCCTCATTATCTTTATTTTGATTGCTTGATTTCCGTCTCATTGTCCCTGTACCCTGCTGCTGCTGTCCACCCTTTCCAGCTGACTGCATCTGCACTACCATCAGCTTCTCTTTTAGCTTCTTTGCTTTGGAATCTATTTCATCGCTGCAGTACCTGGCATACCTCAAAATCTCATCTAATGGTCTGTTTTGCCAACAAATCAAATGTTGCTGAATCATCAAACAGATATCAGGTCTCAACCCCAATACAAACTTTGACACAAACTGTCCTATATCCTTGGGGTCCATTACATCGAGTCAACTGTATTGTTTGAATGTTTTCAGCAATCTCTCATAAAACTCATGAACTGTCTCTTGGGTTCCTGTCTTGTTCGGTCTATTTTTACCCAATCTATGTCTTGTGGTGGGACCTTTTCCTTCAACCAAGTTATTACTCTTTCATATTTCAACATCACAATTTCAGACGGTCCATTTGTGGCAGCATTCCTTTCTGGTTCTACCGTTGGCCACTCGACGCCAGTCTTGCATGCTGTCCACAAATCTCCTGGCACCACAATGTCAAACAAGGTGTTCAAATCAATCCACAATACCTTCGATATTTTCACGAACCTTTCTACCTGCTTATACCACTCAACCGGATTGTCCCTTAATTTCGGAAATGAGTTGGTAAATGCAGCCAAATCTCCTCTACTCCAGGGCACATGTACATAGTTCCCATTCGATATTTCCCTCAAAGGAAATGCCTCCATCTGCATTACCCTTCCCTCCGGAGACATCACACTCGTGCTCCTCCTGACAGTACCCCGTTTGGACCACCTCTCTTCCCACTTGTCCAGATCTCTCCACACTCTTATTCCTGCTATCAGTTCCCTTATGTGTGTCTTTAACCCTGTAGTTCTCTTCTCATCTAAGTCTTGATCTGAATACTGCAACCTATGGTTACTCTGTAATGTCCTCATTCTGGACAAGTCTACCATATACTTGTCTGCCAGTCCAGACAGTTTCTCATGAGTTGCTCTTGCCTTTCGGGTAACATCCTTTGCTATAAATATTAACTCATCTTGTTCATACAGGTCAATCCTTTCTAAAGGCAACGTCCCATCTATTATCTCATCCAGGTCAGATTTTAAGCTAGTGACATCGAGTCTTTTGGCCTTTACTGCAGCTCTCAGTATGCTAGTTCTAGGGGGTCCATTCACATCTCTCCCATCCCAGCTCCGAGTCCTACGTCTAGGCTCAGGCGAGTTATGGGGAGTCCTCCCTTGTTCCCACCTCTCCAGGTCCCATGCAGTTCCATCCTCTCTGGGTGTATGGTGAAACACTTTCCCATTTCTCGTAATCCCACCAGTCCCATCCTGCATGGTTTCCCTAGATGCATGATATGACATTCCATTACTCCCCCTTTCTTCACAATTGGTCTGTGACCTCTGATCACCCGATGTATGGCAAGATCTTTCATTGTTCCCCCTATTCCAGTGTTGCGCATTCTCCCCTGACGAGTGAGGAGTGCACCTAAACCTATCTCTGTAGGCTAGTACCATTTGGTCTCCACCCTTTTCAAAGAGCCGAGACATCTCTTCACACTCCATGCCTCTACCATCTCGCTCCTGTTGGTCCCTCCCATCATTGGGACGTATTACTCCTCTGTTCTCTGGCCTGTTACCATCCCACTCCTGACTACTTGCACTAGCACCGCAGTGAGACAATGTTCCGTTGCCTCGGCTTCCCCATTCTGCTTCTGTTCTTGGCCTGTTGGTTGGTGCTTCTGTGGACCCCTCCCATTCTCTCAAATCGGCCCTCAACTCCTTAAAGGATTTCGGCCGTGGTCCCCTCAGGTCCATCGGTCCTCTCTGACCCCCCTGTTCTGCTGCGGGACCCACTGCTGGATCAGATGGGGTGCTCCACGTCACTGGTCCTGGCAATTGTCTCCAGGCATTTGTCGTGTTATTTCTCCTTTCCATTTCTGCTCTCTCTCTATCTAACCTCATCTGTTCTTCCTCTCTGTCTCTTTCGGGGTTGTAAATCGATACTATAGGACCTATGGTAACGGGTACTTGTAGAGCGTCTGGCAACCCATAGGACTCAACTCTCTCTGTTTCCGGTACCTTCTGCACCACAAACCTTCCGACTACTGTCGGTACTGTACTAGGCTGAGGTGTCTCCTCTCCTTTGGGCGGTGTCCACTCTGATATAGGGAGTGGTACATATCCCTCTACGGCAGGCCCATCATCCCTTGCGAGTCCCCTATCCTCCATTCTCCCAACGTTCGGAGGCGGTCTATCTATTAGCAACCTATTTATCAAGTTGTCCTCCGACTCACTCTCCTCATCCTCTTCCATGAGCCTCTGTTCTCCTGTCACCTCTCTCACTGGGTATAACTTATCCACCTCAATAGCCTGTACCCTCCATCTCTTGGCGTCCGCATCCCATTTGGCATCTCGCACTGCCCTTACTGATCGCTTCAACCTGTCTTGGCGCCTGTTCATATTTCTGTCGTGTGCCGCCCTAAGCCACGCATTAAGGGCCTCGAACTGGGTTGGTCTAGGCTGAGGATTCAATGAGGACATAATTGATTTCAGCCGATGTAACGCCTCTAACTTGAACGTTCCATACTTAGGAAACGTCAGTTCTTCATTCCCTTCCGAAATCTTATTCCATTCACTAATCCATAGTATCGTATGCAAGCCAACATTCGCTGCCATATAGTAAGCTGGTGTACCCTCTGGCGGTGCCTCTTCCCCGTAATAAGAGTTCCTTCTTTTTCTCTTAAAAATCTCTCTCAAACATTTAAAACACTTCATGTTCAAAACCTACAATATTTCTATTTTCTCCGCGTTTGTTTACTTCCCGATGACAATCCACCAATCTCAGCTCGGTTCTCGCTAACTGGCCTATCAGAACGCGACTTTTTACTGACGTCACACCAGCCGCCCAATCCCGTCGCGGCTCTTGCCGACGTCACACCAACCGTCCTATCACGTCGCGGCTTCTCACTAACCGCCCTATCTCAGCGCGACTCTCGCTGACGTCACTCGTCCCCCTTCGCAGCGGTACCCCTCCTTTCTCAGCTCGTCTCCGTGTTTATGCATGCGTCCCACTCATACTCCGAAAAATGATTACTTCCGTCCAAGCGATCACTTTTCTTTTGACTGTACACCCACAGTCAATCTGTAACTGTCACCTTAACTGGCGAAATGTCTTTCCGTTTACGTCCAGACAATCGCCTTCACTGATAGGTTACTTACACACAGTAACTTTCGACCAGCGTCCGTTACTCACACACTCACTCTTACGCTCCCCCTATCTCGGTCCTGCGGCGGTCAATGGTACCTCATGACCCCCTTACTCTGGTCGACAATTACTCTGGATGTTCGATACACCCGAACCACTTAAGCTCTCCCCCGAACTTAAGATTTTACCAGGTTGCGCGCGCTCACAACCTTCTCACAATCACGCTACAGGCATTCAACTCCGCAAGACATTACAATACAAATACAACACAAAACACCGCAATCTGTCCACGCATGACCCTTGTTATACTCACTCTCGTCCGATACTGCTGCTTTTCTCTCTCCGTCAGCGCCTTTTTCGGCAGGCCTCCTCTCGAACTCTAGGGACCTTGGGGTAAACTAACCTAGTCTAGATTACCTTCCTCAAGAAGATAACCATCCTCACTCTGCTACCAACTGTTAACGCGGGATTTCTGGTCTATTGTTATCTTACCAGATCCCAGCTCAGGTCGACTGAATCGTTGGTACCTGTCATTGAGTAAAAGGCAATCCACTACTAGGTTAATCAAGAAAGAACTTACACCACTCTAAAGAACCACTTACCACTGGAAAAGGTTAAAAAGTTTAATTTAAAGCCAAAAGTATCTGGAGATACAAACATCGCAGAATAAGGTTCAAAAGATATACAGGTATCAATATAAAAAGGAACTCTCTGAATGCTCTCAATCGACAAAAGGAAATTATCAAAAATATCTCAAATACCATTAGAGTTGCAAGAATCGCTGTGAGTTGCAACTTGAGAGTCATTTACAGAAAAGAAAAATACAGGTTAGTCTGTCCCTACACTAGACTAAGTGACATCCCTACTTAACAAGATCTTTACCTAAAAAGGTGTCAGCAGTGGTGACTTCCAAAGAAGATCACACACTTCCCTTAGTCTTTGTCTCAAAGTCGAAGTCTTTCAGTTCTCTATCTGCCTACCCATCCGCTCTCTTAGGCTCCTCAGATCATCTGCTCTAACTCCACCCCGGGGTGCTTTCCCTAATACAAAATCACATTTCCAATAGGAACGCCCCTTGAGACGCCTCTCACGTGGTGCAGTTTCGAGCGGCAAATTCCGTGCTGGTGCTCCTCGGGACTCTTCATTAAAGTTGACCTTGCTTCCCAGGCTTCTCTTCGACCAGGCGGTACCCCCTAAAATTCCTGAAGACTCCTACAGGCCTGTGCCTGGCGCCTCTGAACAAGGGCCTATTCATTATTTCTGATTTAAGTTCCCCTTGCACCTGCAAACAGACACTCTCTCGGTAGGCCCCAAATTCCAGCATCTACCATATCTAGAAGTCATAAAACATCTTGGACAGACCTATCGTTCGTGCTCTGTGCGACCTCTCCTTAACGAGCTCATGCAGATCAAAGAAGCGACTTTATCTATTCAGGCCTACTAGAATTACATGAAACGGGCCTCTGCAATATGCACATTTAATTTCTTTGTTTAAACAGTATTTTAACTAACACACATTACTAAATATAACACATCTATGTAAAACATATACTTCAGTTCTATGCCTAATAATACATTTGCAGTAAAATGACATTAGAATCCAAGTCACTAAAAGTGTAGCAGCATCTTTCGTTTCTTGTGAAATGCCATGTGGCCTACACATTTTCATGGTTTGCAGAATTACATTTCGTTTCACTTAGTCATCTAACGTGTGACTCCAACATCATTTTAGCATTTCTACAACCTCTACATTAGTTTTTCACACTTATATATGCATCTATTCTAATTAAACACTCATATATTTTCTCTATATAAGTTGACACTCTTGTATATTCCACACTAAACTAATACTACGTGCTTGTAAATATGGTGCACTTCTACATTTTCAGATTTGTGCTCTCTCAATGGCTTTTGCTGTGTATTCATGAACAGGGCGACTGGATTTATGCTGCAAACAAAGGATCAAATTATGTGGCAGGTTTGACTAAATTATGTGGCAAAAAAAAGCGAATTATGATAAAGAATGTACAGAGTGTGGCACATTTTGTAACAATGTTACATAATTCTGTAGTTTCTATTTGTGTTAACAGCTCTGGTCAAAGTTTTCACCTCGTTAGTACCAGATTAACATCTAACTACATCAATAAGCAACTAAAAGGGGACAAGCCAACTTTGCACAGGGCCTTCCGTTGCACAACAACATGTGTCACATGAGATTCTAGTAACCTTTAACCCGTTTGCACTAGAAACAACATTTGTGTTTTGCTGAAATCTGCTGGGTTATGCAGCAGATGATGGATTATGTTGCCAGCCAGAATCTCGACAGCCTCGTCTCATGTAGGTACCAAGTTATGATGATCCAAGTGAGAGAAAAGAAGCATCCATCGGGCAGCATTTCCCTTTATTTATTTTCTGTATTTCCTCACAACTGTGCCGTGAAACCAGTGCACAAAAATTCAAGACACAGACTCTTTTCCTCATAAATCTGGGAATACTTCAGATTCCATGGGTGTTGTATGGGGACACCCACAGCAACACCCATAGAACGCCCCTTCACACAGTGTTCTGCTGGGAAAGGGAACATATTTATAAAGCCATGAAAAGCCACTCAAAGTGGCTTTGCGTAGCATTGTAAATATGCTGCAGCACATTGCGCCACTGGAGTGACACTCTGGAGGTGCAAAAGTGTTAGTAGGGGCCACGTAAATGAGGCCTAAAGTCTTTTTATTAACCCCTTCAGCGCTCATGACAAAGCCAGCTCGTCATGGGCATTACCTGCGCTACGCGCATGACGAGCTGGCTTTGTCACGTAACGCGGGTTTTTCAAATTTTCAGCGCGCAGCGGGAAAACCGCTAGCGCGCATGCGGTTAAACAACTATGCTGGAGTGGACAACAGTTTTTTGGAGACGACACTGAGGGCCTCATTTATGAGGTTTTGGAGCAGGAGAGCGCCGCAAGGAATCTGTGCCGTATCTATAAGATACAAAGCATTCCTGCCCTATTCCCCTGTGCCGGCGCACAATGGGCTGCCATGCATCAACGCAGGCGCCCTTGCACCCTGCGTTGTGGGGTTGATTGCTTTTGTGCAGGAAGGGACACCTTCGTGCACAAAATCAACCAATTCAGTTGATTTCCTCTTTCTATGTGTGCTGCAGAAAGCAGCACACATAGAAAAAGGAAACAAGCATTGGCATAGCCAATAGGACTCGCATTTGGGAACTTATAAGTGTTTAGCCTGAGATATTGACTTTGCCTATGTATTTAAGCTGTGCTGTACAGAAGTCTGCAGCATGCTGAAAAGTTATAATAAAGAAGTGTCAGACGCATTTTTGTTACCTTAGATATGACCAAGAAAGCATTATGTACAACTGATTGACCATATTAAAAAAGTATTAACAATAAATAATGTCTTGAGGTTATTTTGTCCTTTCAATGCTGGCAACTTGTATCTGCCTGTCCTAATGGCTGCTTGTTATGTTTTTTTTGTTATGGGTGGGGTATAAATAACAGGAGGGTGAAGGTCAGTCAGTCAGTGAGAGTGAGAGAGTCAGTCAGTCAGTGAGAGAGAGTGAGAGAGTCAGTCAGTCAGTGAGAGTGAGAGAGTCAGTCAGTCAGTCAGTGAAAGTGAGAGAGTCAGTCAGTCAGTGAGAGTGAGAGTCAGATAGTCAGTTAGTGAGTGTGAGAGAGTCAGTCAGTCAGTCAGTGAGAGTGAGAGAGTCAGTCAGTGAGAGAGAGTGAGAGTCAGTGAGCGAGAGTGAGAGAGTCAGTCAGTCAGTCAGTGAGAGTGAGAGAGTCAGTCAGTCAGTCAGTCAGTCAGTGAGAGTGAGCAAGTCAGTCACTGAGAGTGAGAGAGTCAGTCAGTCAGTCAGTGAGAGTGAGAGTGTCAGTCAGTCCATGAGAGTGAGAGAGTCAATGAGAGAGAGTGAGAAAGCCAGGCAGTCACTGAGAGTGAGAGAGTCAGTCAGTCAGTCAGTGAGAGTGAGAGAGTCAGTCAGTCAGTCAGTGAGAGTGAGCAAGTCAGTCAGTGAGAGTGAGAGAGTCAGTCAGTCAGTCAGTGAGAGTGAGAGAGTCAGTCAGTTCGTGAGAGTGAGAGTCAGTCCATCAGTCAATCAGTGAAAGTGAGAGAGTCAGTCAGTCAGTCAGTCAGTGAGAGTGAGCAAGTCAGTCACTGAGAGTGAGAGAATCAGTCAGTCAGTCAGTGAGAGTGAGAGTGTCAGTCAGTCCATGAGAGTGAGAGAGTCAGTGAGAGAGAGTGAGAGAGTCAGGCAGTCAGTGAGACTGAGAGACTTAGTCAGTTAGTGAGAGAGTTAGTCAGTCAGTCAGTGAGAGTGAGAGAGTCAGTCAGTGAGAGAGAGTGAGAGTCAGTGAGCGAGAGTGAGAGAGTCAGTCAGTCAGTCAGTGAGAGTGAGAGAGTCAGTCAGTCAGTCAGTCAGTCAGTGAGAGTGAGCAAGTCAGTCACTGAGAGTGAGAGAGTCAGTCAGTCAGTCAGTGAGAGTGAGAGTGTCAGTCAGTCCATGAGAGTGAGAGAGTCAATGAGAGAGAGTGAGAAAGCCAGGCAGTCAGAGAGAGTGAGAGAGTCAGGCAGTCACTGAGAGTGAGAGAGTCAGTCAGTCAGTCAGTGAGAGTGAGAGAGTCAGTCAGTCAGTCAGTGAGAGTGAGCAAGTCAGTCAGTGAGAGTGAGAGAGTCAGTCAGTCAGTCAGTGAGAGTGAGAGAGTCAGTCAGTTCGTGAGAGTGAGAGTCAGTCCATCAGTCAATCAGTGAAAGTGAGAGAGTCAGTCAGTCAGTCAGTCAGTGAGAGTGAGCAAGTCAGTCACTGAGAGTGAGAGAATCAGTCAGTCGGTCAGTGAGAGTGAGAGTGTCAGTCAGTCCATGAGAGTGAGAGAGTCAGTGAGAGAGAGTGAGAGAGTCAGGCAGTCAGTGAGACTGAGAGACTTAGTCAGTTAGTGAGAGAGTTAGTCAGTCAGTCAGTGAGAGTGAGAGAGTCAGTCAGTGAGAGAGAGTGAGAGAGTCAGTCATTCAGTCAGTGAGAGAGTCAGTCAGTGAGAACGAGCCAGTCAGTCAGTGAAAGAGAGTCACTCGGTGAGTGAGAGAGTCAGTCAGTGAGAGTGAGAGAGTCAGTCAGTGAGAGTTAGAGAGTCATCCAATCAGTGAGAGTGAGAGAGTCTGTCAGTCAGTGAGAGTCAGTCAGTCAGTTAGTGAGAGTGAGAGAGTCAGTCAGTCAGTGAGAGTGAGAGAGTCAGTTAGTTAGTCAGTGAGAGTGAGAGAGTCAGCCAGTCAGAGAGAGAGAGAGTGAGAAAGTCAGTCAGTCAGTGAGAGAGAGTGAGAAAGTCAGTCAGTCAATGAGAGTGAGAGAGTCAGGCAGTCAGTGAGAGAGAGAGTGAGTCAGTCAGTCGGTGAGAGTGAGAGTCAATCAGTCAGTTAGTGAGAGTGAGTGAGTCAGACAGTTATTGAGAGTGAGAGAGTCAGTCAGTCAGTTGGTGAGAGTGACAGAGTCAGTCAGTCAGTGAGAGTGAGAGAGTCAGTGAGAGTCAGTCAGTCAGTGAGTCAGTGAGAGAGAGTCAGTGAGTGATTGAGAGAGAGTGAGAGAGTCAGTCAGTCATGCAGTGAGAGTGAGAGAGTCAGTCAGTCAGTCATTGAGAGTGAGAGAGTCAGTCAGTTAGTGAGAGTGAGAGTGGCAGTCAGTCAGCCAATTAGAGTGAGAGAGTCAGTCAGTCAGTCAGTGAGAGAGAGTGAGAGTCAGTCAGTCAGTCAGTCAGTGAGAGAGTCAGTCAGTCAGTGAGAGTCAGTGAGAGAAAGTGAGAGAGTGAGTGAGTGAGTCAGTCAGTCAGTGAGAGTGAGAGAGTCAGTCAGTCAGTTAGTGAGTGAGAGTGAGAGTCAGTCAGTCAGTGAGAGAAAGAGAGTGAGAGTCAGTCAGCAAGTCAGTGAGAGAGTCATTCAGTCAGTCAGTGAGAGTCAGTCAGTCAGTGAGAGTGAGATAATCAGTGAGTGAGAGAGTCAGTCAATCACTGAGAGAGAGAGAGTGAGAGAGTCAGTCAGTGAGAGAGTCAGTCAGTGAGAGAGGGAGTGAGAGTCAGTCTGTCAGTCAGTGAGAGAGTCAGTCAGTCAGTGAGAGTGAGATAGTCAGTCAGTCAGTCAGTCAGTGAGAGTGAGAGAGTCCGTCAGTCAGTAAGTGAGAGTGAGAGAGTCAGTCAGTCAGTCAGTGACAGAGAGTGAGCGAGTCAGTCAGTCAGTAAGGGAGAGTTAGAGAGTCAGTCAGTCAGTGAGAGAGTCAGTCAGTCAGTTACAGTGAGAGAGTCAGTCAGTCAGTGAGAGTGAGAGAGTCAGTCAGTCAGATAGTGAGTAAGAGTGAGAGTCAGTCAGTCAGTGAGAGAAAGAGAGTGAGAGTCAGTCAGCAAGTCAGTGAGAGTGAGAGAGTCAATCAGTCAGTGAGCGTGAGAGATTCAGTCAGTGAGAGTGAGTGAGTCAGTCAGTGAGAGAGTGAGAGTGAGAGAGAGAGTCAGTCAGTTAGTGAGAGTGAGAGAGTTAGTCAGTCAGTGAGAGAGAGTGAGAGAGTCAGTCAGTCAGTGAGAGAGACAGTCAGTCAGTCAGTGAGTGTGAGAGTCAGACAATCAGTGAGAGTGAGAGTCAATCAGTCAGTCAGTCAGTGAGAGAGAGTGAGAGAGTCCATTTAAGGGGCAGAGACGGGGTTAATCAAAAAAAGACCCATTTGCAAATATAAATTCCGGAGTGGAGTACTGCTGCCCCTCTCCGGCCTCCATCTCAGCATTCATAGCCAGTTCAGTGCCCCCCTAAAATAGAATCCAGCCTCATTATTATAAATTGGCAGGATTTTGTGAATCCACTAAATGGCCATATTGTGCTACGACAAAGACATACATCAGTCATCCTGAGATTTAGTACTTCAAATAGTACATCAGCCTGTTTCAAAATCCTCAACTTGCAGTCATGTGGCATCTTTGGCCTTTATGTACTTGTCGTCATCATGTAATTATGCGTTAAGGGTTTGCTCAGAGGGTGGCAACGACGAGGCGAGTGACACTGGCTGTAGCACCAGGACAGGGGGGTCACAGATAACATGTGAAACACGTAAACGCTATTATAGCGCTTTCTGAGCATTCTATTCTGCACCGCAAAGAGAAATGCAGTGCCCTTAGAGTGTAGCTCTGCACGCAAGGTTGTGAGAGGCAAGGGAGCAGAAACAAATCACCTAGGAAGATAAGGAATAAAAATAAACGTGACTGGCCCTCCATCTAGACGCTGGAAGAAGGGGGCTGTCCGGAGTTGACCAATTACTCTGAAGGGCTGACCCAAAGCTGCTCTGTATGCATTTGTTTGGGTTGTTCATGTGTTATCAGGTATAGCTGTCTGCATCCAGGCCGAAAAATTGCATTAGGGAGACTGCTGAAGAAAGAGCTGGGGTAGTCAAAAATAAATAAAGAAGGAAAGAGAGCTGAGTGAAAAGTGGATGGTCTGAAACGCCATAAGGATGCATCGTGGCAGGAGAGAGGGGGGTCATACTAGCAATAATGACGAAGAGAGGTTAGCTGTTACGTAAATGAGAATGTCCAGTTTTTATGTAGCGCTTAATGTTGCACAATATCCTACAATGGCTGCTAATTTTAAAAAAACCAGCAGCTCAAGACAAATGGTGGGGGCGGGCACAGGAATGCAGAAGCCTCCCTGCGTGCCGCTGCTCGCTCCCAAGACCCCTAGGCCATGGGAGTGAACGTTTACAGAAAAGGCGGGACATGCACCTGTCTTTGGCATTTGCGTGCTTTCATTATTGAAAGCCCCACGCAAAGGCCAATGGAATGTTTGGGAGGAGGCCAACACACACGGAGAAGTCTCTTGGACTGGAGTGATTCCAAGAGGCCCTTTCCTAGGGCAGCACATTCGCTGCGCTAGGCTCGACCTAAAAACGATGAGAAATGAAAACATTTCTCCTCATTGCGCATCTCTAACGCCTCCCCTGGGGTGCTGTTAGATTCTGACACATTCCTAGGTTTACAATTTCTCGTAAATCTGGGAATGCTTCAGATTCAATGGGTGTTGAGTGGGAGCAACCACAGCAACACCAATGGAACAGCCCTTTCACACAGTGTTCTGCGTGAAAGGGGCGCATATTTACAAGGCCATGAAAAGCCACGTAAAGTGGATTTACGTGGCCTTGTAAATATGCCACGGCACATTGCGCCACCGGAACGTCAAACAAGTGATGTTCCAGTGGCGCAAAAGTGCTGCAAGGGGCATGAGGACCCTGCATGTATTTGTTCCCCAGCCATTACATTTGTTTAATGTGCGCAAGCTAAAGAAATAGGTAGCAATCGGGCTGAATAAAACATGTAAGTTGACCACACTAAAGAAAAGACAGAGTTGAGACATATATGAAGAGAAAGTATGTAATGGTGATATGTCGGGCATATGTCACATATAATAGCCACTAAGTATATGTTTCACAACACCAGTATTTCTTGTATAAATGTGAATTGCTCAGGTCGACTTGACCTCTGTCAGCGTATAGTGGGAGCCCCTCTACTGCACCTCTTTTATTCCTTGACTGCCCCATGCAACCAAATGAAGTGGAAAATCAAAGCACCCCTCGTGTAATGTCACAGATGACAACTCTGGAATAAAAGCGATGGAGGAGAGTATGGCTAGCTCCTGCAAATGGAATACTCCTGGCTGACCTTTAAGTGATTGCCACGTACAACAGGGATTGCATAGTGCTTTCCATATTGCATCTAACGGACTCTTGCTTCCCAATAATCCTGTCAACTCTTTGTATAAACTCCTCTGACCTTCCTAGCGCCCCCCGGAAATGACAGTGTGCAGTTCCAACACTGCTGAGAGGTCAGTCCCAGATCTTTCATTTGCCATCTCCAAAATTCGTCCCAAGCTCCTGTGAGCGTTGATTCAGGCCTGTGGCATGAACCAAACTGAGGCTGAAACGGGAAAGGCATTGGCACAGCTCAAAGTGCAAATGGAGCTGATGAACCATGACTGTCTTCACCACATTAGCTACAACACAGTTAACTGTGATATGACAAAACATGGCCAGGGTGTTGGCAGCAAGATTAGCCTCGGTCAACTGGGTGCAACCACACCTGCTTTGAGATAGATTGGCTACAGGTCCATGGCAACACTCTATGCTGGATGAGAGCAGCTCCAGGATTGGTGGGAGCAGGCTAAACCAGCGCTCATTTTGAAGCTGGGGGCCTGTGCCAGCAATCATCCTGCTGTTACACAGCCCGGGGATTGCTGAGTGTAAAGAGCACATGTCGGTCAGGCCGTAGGTAGCCAGCCGGCCAACCCGCATCCGCACTGAAAGGGGCAGCGGTAATCCTGCAATAGCAGGATTCAGCATTGGCCCCTGCTTCACTCTCGTGCTGTGCACAGTGTGAGCTGGTGGCAAAATAAAATGGAATTATTATGACATTTTGTTTATTAGTGTTTCCCTGCTGCGCTCACAGCTGGTGGGGTGACCCTCCTCCGCCATTTAGGAGGATCCGCCCTGTTTGAAGTCCTCCTCATCCCAGGCCACTAACCTTCCAACCCTTCCCTTGCATCTCCACTTTCCACCTGGGTTTGTACAGGAAGTGTGAGGGGAATGATATTATAGTGGGAGGTGTAGAAAGGGAAGAAGTTTGCAAGACCTTTGGTGTATTTGCGTGGGACAACTTCCAGACGGAGGAGGGCCATCTATGTTGTTAGATTTGGGACGAGGAGGAGGACATAGAATGAGGGGGTAATGAATGCCTTCCAGCCCTTAATACTGTAGTATTGCCCTGAGCAAACACCCACCACTGGATACTACAGCCTCTGATCCCCTCCCTCAAAACCCCTTCCACGGGACAGCTACAGTAGTACTCCTTTGCGTTGAATTATATCCTTTCCCATGTTTAAATACATACCTTTCATGTATATCAAATGAAAGGTGAGCCAATCTTAATCTACGTGCATTGTGCCCCCTCCCAGCTGGAGTACCTGGCTAGAAAGAATATCTGATGACTCTGGCACTTCAAGGCAGTGCCAGTCATTTTACAAGCAACATGGTGGAGTACTTTCTATTTGGTGCAACTGAGATGATCATGACTACAATGACCAGAATGAATTGGGTGTGAAATGAAAGGCCAGCCCTTTAGCATTCTGGCCATTCATCTGCTAGCTCTAGGTTTAGTGCTTACAGTGTTATTCATGGAACTGGAAGACCTGTTCGACTCCTGGCTCTCATACTTCACCACTTTATCTGATCCTGGGGAGATTAAGTTAGCTATCTTTGGTTCTCGTTTCCTAACCTGTCAGAAATGTGGAGGACCTATCAACGTGCTGATCCCTGTTAATAAGTGGTATTAAGTATTTGCATGTCGTTGAGAGAAATCTGGGGGCATATTTACAAGCCCCTATCGTCACACTAACGTCACTTTTAATGACATTCTTGTTGCGTTAACCCTTCGCCTTATTTACAAGGCAAGAAACAACTAAGGGATGGCTCTAATCAGTAAGGCTGAGCCTAAATAATTATAAAACGAACAGAATTGCCAGTACTGATAGGAATAAGTTTGGAGTAGACAACTAGACGTCCTAAACTAGAAGAGAAATTCCAGAGCGGGAATTGCTAATTAATAGCTATTAATTAGCAATTCCCGCTCTGGAATTTCTCTTCTAGTTTAGGACGTCTAGTTGTCTACTCCAAACTTATTCCTATCATTATTTACAAGGCAGCGTTAAGCCAAGGCCCCCTTTCAGTGGCGTGCAATGGGTGTTGCGGTGGGCGTTCCGCCACAACACCCAATGATTTTGACGCAGCCCCCTATTTACAAGGATGGTGTAAATAGGAGGCAGAGCCAAAATTAATACCAGGGAAAACCTGGTCTTAACATGGGAAAAAGAGGAAAATGCTTACCTTCGCCTCATTTTTGCTGTTTCTATGTGTGGAAAGAGCAGATTGCCATGAATATATATTTTTTTTTTTTGTAAGATGTTTATTGCACATTTCGCAGAAGTAAAATACAGACTTGCGCCTACAACCTTATTAGGCCGGCCATATAGTGGTGCAATTCATGTAATACTACGATGTTTGTACACAGCCCATCAGCCGACATCGTTAGGACCGGCGGCGTTACATGTAAAAGCATTTGTACCAGAAAACAGTGCTGTATACGTCTCAAAGCATGTCAATGTTCTTACATTTTACATTTGAATTTTTTTCCCATAAACCTGTAATAAAACAACATGAAATTCCGTAACTTCGGTTACTGTGTCACACATTCTTCCTCTCCCTTTGTAACTGTTCATTACTCATCAGTATATATTTTGTCGCATTACATTTTCTGTCACTCTATACGGTTTGTTCTGGTGTGCGCCTCAGTAAATAGTCACGCAAATACATTCAATAGTCCCTGGGGCGTGATCTAATTGGCAGCTCCTCCTCATAAGTGGCAAGTGTGTCACGACAGTACGTCAGATCTTCCAGCCAGTTTTTCATCTTCGGCCCTATCTTGCTGTTCCAATGTAGGGAGACCCTCCTCTTTGCTAGTAAAAGCGCTACCACACAGAACCTCCGCCTTGTCGCTCGTAACTGCGGGACAATGCCCAACAGGCAGACCTTGGCCTCACACTCTAGCGGTATCCCCAGCATGTCACTCATGGCCTGTATTACCTGCTCCCAATATCTCGCCACAGAGCGACAATGCCATGCTAAATGTATGAAGTCTGCATTTTCCTGCCTGCATCTGACACATTTGGAATCGTCCCTTAACCCGTATCTATGGAGCCTTTGAGGCGTGTAGTACATTTGATGTATGTATTTATAATGGATGATCTTCAGGTTCCCATTTGCTGGCAACATGCCAGTGAGTAGGCATGTGGTTTCCCAGTCTTCTTCTGACAATGTACCTTCTAGGACAGCGCTCCATTTACCCCTCATCCTTTCTGTGTTCCCTCCAATGTCAGTCTGTATGCTCGTGTATAGCCGCGACACTAGGTGGGAGGCAGTGGGTGTGGTGAGAATTAGTTGTAAGGGAGTCAGGGTCTGGGGTTCCTCCGGAAATGTTGGAAAGTGATCTTTTACCGCTCTCTGCAATCTGTAGTAGTTAAAGCTAAATAAAAGTGTTGGGTTGCTAATATAGTCTAACTTATCTAGGGTTTGGTAGATCCCCTCTTTATACAAATCTCCCAGCCTATCAATACCAACGTTTCTCAATAAGTCCATCCCAATCTGTTCTTGTGTAACTGATAGCGCCGGATGATGTGCCAGGGGGAGAGCAGGCGCATAGAGTGGGAGGCGTTTAGTCACCTTACCCATCAGTCTCCATGCCTCCGTAGTGGTGTTCACCGGGTTTATATCACGCTCATGCAATCTGTCACGTTTATGTGTCAGTATGCTGGTCAATGGGATCGGGTCTGCATCACCAGCTTCCACCGCCACGTGGGTCAGGAAAGGAATCTCGTGGTACCAGTAGTGCGCAAATTGCGCTTGCGCGCATAAGTAATACAGATAGAGATCTGGTACTTTGAAACCCCCCTTAGCATATGGTAGTGTTGTCGTTTGTAATTCCAATCGTGCTTGTTTTCCCGCCCAAATTAGATTTAGTACCAGCTTTTTGATATTTCGGAACACCTCCGCAGTAGGCTTAATTGGAATGTTATTAAACAAGTATAGGAACTTGGGGAGTAGCACCATTTTCACTATTGCAACTCTGTCCGCCAACGACAACGGCAGCTTATTCCATCGGTTAATCTTCTCGTCTAAAGATGAGATCACTCTCCCATAGTTGGTCCGGATGACAAGTTCTGGGTCTCTGTGAAACCACACTCCCAAATATCTGGTCGGCTCATCTTGCCATTCAAGTGGATAATCCATGGCCGTTGGGTGTGTGCCGTCTGTTAACGCCAGAACTAGGGACTTAGTCCAGTTGATCTGAAGTCCTGAGTGTTGGCCGAATTTGATATATTCGCGCAGTAGTGGGTTAAGGTGCTGTTCCGGATTTTTAACGTAAATGACCATATCATCCGCGTACAGCGAGATGTGTATCGGGCGTGTCGGTAGCTGTATGGCCGAGTAGTGGTGGTGCTGTCGGATTTTGCAGGCTAAGGGCTCTAGTACCAGAGCAAAAAGCATCGGGGATAGTGGACACCTCTGCCTAGTGCCACGACAGATTGTGGTTGGTTCCGAGATATGTTTGTTCACTCTAATGCGTGCTGTCAAATTTGTGTACAACATCGTGATCCATCCTATGAAGATCGGAGGAAACCCCATACGTACTAGTACTGCACGTAGAAGTGGCCAATCGATCGTGTCAAACGCTTTGGCCGCGTCTAACAAAACTGCCACAGCTTTGACTTCTGGCGCCAGATAGTGAGCTAGCGCAAATAAGGTGCGTGTGTTATGTGTCGTTGAACTGTCTGGTATAAAGCCAGATTGGTCGGGTTTTATCAGTAGCGGCATGAGTGGTTTGAGTCTGTCAGCTAATAAGCTTGCTATAATTTTTGTATCCACGTTTATGAGTGATAGTGGGCGGTATGAGTCGCAGTATTCCTCTTCTTTGCCTGGTTTTAGTAATGCAATCAGTAGGGCCTCCCTCATGGATGTCGGAAGTGTCTGCGCCTCGTGTGCCTCCCCATATAGTCTCACCAAGTGTGGGGCTAGTAGTTCCGCGAACGTCTTATAAAATTCTATCGTGAAGCCGTCGGACCCTGGTGCTTTGCCATTTGGCAGACGTTTTATAGTGTCCACTACATCTTCTACCGTGATAGGGCGAGCCAGGTATTCTCTATGCCCCTCAGACAACCATGCTATTTCTACATCCGCCATGTAAGACAGTAATTCCTCCAGCGGTAACGAATGGCGTGCCTCATATAGTTTGCCATAGGAGTCCCTAAATTCACCCATTATTCCTTGTATGTCATGAGTCATGGTTCGCGCTCGAGTTCTGATAGCTGCGATGTGTTGTGGCGTTCGCCCTGTACATATTTTCTCAGCTAGGGCTCTACCTGGCCTACCTCCCTCACCGTACCTCCTAGCAGTTTTACGTTTGGATATATATTTAAGCTCATCGTCAGCAAATTGTCGGTGTTCTGATAGGAGTACCTGTATTTCCCCTAATACTGCTGTATCTCTTGTTTGTGTATATCTCTGTTCTAGCTTGTGTATGGCGCTTTCACGTGTTTTTAATTGTTGCCTGATGTCTCTTAGTATACCCGTTGTCGTGCTAATGCACACTCCCCGCAATGTAGCCTTGAAGGCTTCCCATAGTAGGCAAGGGTCTTCTGTCGTGGGGCAGTTTAGATCAAAGTAGTCTAGTATTGCTTTATGTATGGTGTCTACGTACAATGGGTCGCGTAGGGCTACTGCATTAAATCTCCATGTAAATGGCGGAGGCGCATAGCGTGGTATCTCAACTTCCAGTAATACCGGGCTGTGATCCGATAGTGTTCGTGGGAGATGTTGTATTTTTACTGCCCATGATATCACCTCCTGTGTGGCCAGCCAGTAGTCCAGCCTAGACCAACTGTTATGTGCTGCATTTATGTGCGTTGCCGCTAGCTCCCCAGGGTGTTGAACTCTCCATATGTCCACCATTTGTAAGTCTTCCAGAGCCTCCTGAAGTGTCGCCCTGGCCTTCACGTGTGGTTCTAGTGTGTTTAGGGACCTGTCAAGCCCCTCCTTCAGTGCAATGTTGAAGTCACCTCCCCATATTATGTTACCAACCTGGATATCTGCTAATGTGCCACATATTTTTTCAAAGAAACCTGGGTCGTCTACGTTCGGGCCATACGTGTTCACCAACGCTACCGTGTGTTGTCTTACAGTGCCCACCACAATCACGCTTCTGCCTTCGGAGTCTCTATGCGTGCTCGAGATCTTAAAATGCACCCCCTTTTTGATTAGAATGCTAACCCCTCGAGAGTAGGAGGAGTAATTAGAGTTGGTGACCGATTCTGCCCATCTAGCTCCCATTGTGGATGCGTCGGTGGCCGCTATGTGTGTTTCCTGTAGGAAAGCTACGTCTACATGTAATCTGTCAAAATATTCAAACATCTGCCGAATTTTTCTCGGATTGCCCAGGCCTCTGACATTCCACGTGATGAATTTCAGTGTGGTGGATTTTGTCATACCAGCAATTGTAGATTATGTTGGTTTCTGTTAGAGCCCTCCACCCCATACTCTAGGGCTACCGTGTTCCCTGTCCCGTATGCGAGTATACAGTTTTTAACAATGAGCTTTTCATCAAATACAGTGCATTTAGTACATAAAGAGGTTGCAATGTTTCTCAGACACAGTGAGGTAATTCGAACAGTTCCTAATACCCCCCTCCTCCCCCCTCCCACTTTAGCACCCCAACTTTGCCAAAGCCATCCCCATGTGGTAACAAAACTAGGAGCAGAACTTGAATTGGGGCGCACCCGCCTGGGGGTGTCGCCAGGTGCACAAATCTCCATCCACATAGTGGATGTGGACGGGTGCGTACTTTATGTCTATAATCCGCTGTAACCTTTTCACCTCTTTTACCCCGCCATATTCAGGCAGTAAACTATTACACCACAATTGCAAGTTTATGGAGTTTCATTTTACAGTGGTGTGTCTGAAATCAGATATGGTACGAGATTTCATCCCTTTCTGTTCCCGCCCCTCTTACTTCGTAATAGTCCTCACCTCCTCACCTTCTCATTCGCGCAGGCTGGGCCCAGTGTTCGCCAGCTCGCAAGTATGGTGCAGCAACGTTTTACCTCTACAAAGGTGCCGCTCTCTCATGTTCCAGCACCGAGTCCCCTTCCTCGTCTCATACCCGGCATGGAATGCCGGATCACTCACTGTGCAAATCTCGTGCTCGTGCTCCGAACGTTGAATATTGCCTGACGGCGTAGCACCCTCCGTTCTGCAGTTGCAGCTGCACCAAACTGTAGAAGATGTCTGTAGGAGTCTAAGTGCCTCAGTGTTGTCCTGGAAATGTTTGGAGTGGTCATAGCTCGAGGGCTTCACCATAATCGTGGAGTCTTTTATATATCCGTGTCATATGTCCTCCCGGCGTCTCAGTCATTATCACTTGTTTATCCTTCTCTTTCCTGTGCTTTGCGTCATTTGCCCAACTGCTTGGCATATTCCTGTGCTGCTTGCACCGTGGGGAGAATCACGGGTTTGCCGGCATTCGTGATTTTGAGCTTCGCAGGATATAACATTGCATATCCAACGCCTAGTTCTCGCAGCTTCTTCTTTACCGGTGCAAATTCCTTGCGTGCTAGCTGCACCGCCATCGTGTGATCTGGGTAGAATTCCAGGGTACTACCTTGATATGTGATTACACCCTTTTCTCTGGCCAGCCTGAGGACAGTATCCCTGTCCCTGTAGTTGAGCAAGCGGGCTATTATCATGCGTGGAGTAGCGCCTGGTTTTGGTGTAGGCGCCAGGGAGCGGTGTGCACGTTCGACGAGAAACACGGAAGATAGGTTTTCAGCTCCAAATAAGTCTGTCAGCAACTTCTCGATGTAGCTTTCCATTTTGCCCGTGTTTGTTGATTCCGGCAGTCCCGATATGCGAACGTTGTTCCGTCTTGATCTCGCTTCTTGGTCCTCCACCTTAGCTCTGAGGACCTCTAACGTCTTTTCCATGCCGCCACACGTCTTCGTTGTGGTTCTGGATTCGTCCTCTACTTTGGAGATCCTTTGTTCCGCCTCCTCAATCCGCTGCTCGTGTTTTTCTATTTTCGCCGCCATATTGTCCACCCTTTGCACCACGTTATCCAGCTTGTTGTTCATTTCTTGTAGACTTTGTTGAATCGCCCGTAGTACTGCCTCCATGCCGGACCCTTCCGTTGCGTCTTGCTCCCCTTCCGCATCCGAAGCAGTTGCGTTGTTTTTTGTTTGTTTCCTCGTCTCAAAGGGCAGTTTAGTCTGCTGCTTGTCCGGTTTCCCCATGGTGCCGGCGCACTGTAGAGGGCTGCGTCTCGGCTGCCCCGGGCTTACTGTCGACGTGGCTCTTGCTGTAGATAGGTTTCGTTGCTGGGGTGTCTTCGCCGTCCGTAGCGATGTAGAGTTATGCATCTGCCTCCCCGCTCATCCGCATGTTCGCCTATGTTCCGTGGCACTCTAGCTCCTGGATTGAAACGGCAGTGTGGGAGCCCCTCCGTAGCTTCTCCGCTTATCCCTACGGTGTCTCTCACAATGGCCGCAGCGTCGTGTGGAAATTAGCTGCCTTAGCGTCCGAAGGGTGTCTGACCTCGCCAATTCACCGCCCGCCCATCCATGCACGCCTCTCTCCCACCGTCCATTTGCTTTTGTTTGTGTTACCCCATTGTAACACCCGCAGCGCTAGCTGATTGTGAGGGACCGGTGTTTAGCCAACCTAATCTTTTTTATTTCACTTGTGTCCAGTGCGCAGGCTTTTAGGGGGTAGTCACCGTTCCTCACGTCATTCAGCCAACAGGGTCATTCACTCAGCTCCATCCCTGAATGGTAGGCGCCATATGCTGTTCAGTGTCTCCCTGTCGGTGTAACTGGGTAGCGCTTCATGGGATCGAGCGGGGGTTCTGTACGCGTCTGTATTGTCTCACCTCCTCAGGTCACTACAGCCGCTGCGCTGGCCAGTCCGCCGAGAGCCGCCAAATCTTCCTGCAGCCCCGTACCCGCTCCCCGCCGCCGCTTATTTCTTGCGTTTCATTGCCGCCGCCATTTTGGTTCCCGTGGAACGCAACCCCTCAATGTCCGATTCAGACCTCGCCGGTAGTTTCTAGTGCTATCTTCGTGGCTGTACTCGGTCGCAGTAGGATAGGGGCGCAAATTAGTCAGCGCATACCTTGTGTCTGCTTGTGGTTGCGACCAAATGCCTTTCAGAGCCGAGCGCCGGGAGCGGCCATCTTAAAGCGCGTCTCGCCTCCTTGCCGTTTTTTTGTCCGTTTACCCGGAACCGATCATTCTGCAGGAGTTTCAACACCATAAACGTATCGGCAGCATGTTCCGATGTCCAGTGGTGCCCTTTTCGTGGTCCTGGCGGTATTTCCTGAGGTGAAAAGCCACTTTTTTGTGCACCCGTCCGGCGGAGCTGACTGACTAGCCAACCATCCCGCAGTGCGCCCTCTAGCGCCCCCCATGAATAATTGTTCATGTGCAGGATGGTGTCCCTTCCCGCACATAAACAATCATAAAAAAAATGATGATTTGCAACTTCTATGTGTGCTGCACAATGCAGCACATATAGAAGTTACAATTCGCCATGTTGGATTGTGTATGTGCAGGAAGGGACACCTTGCAGCACATAAAAAATCATTCCCCCAATGCAAACACCCTTGCACAATGGTGCAAGGGTGCATGCGTTGGCCCTAGGCAGCTAGATTTAGCACCAGCGGTAGGGGAAAGGTAGGGGTGCGCCATATTCTTGTGAATATGGCGCATCGTTGTGTTTTCAGAATGGCGCAGCGTGGCATTGGCAATTTTTACTTAACACCACGCTTCGCCATTCCCTTGTAAATATGCCCCTTGGAATCTTTGCCTTGGGGAAGGTGAACCAAACCTGATGTCTTCACCAAACCTCACTACAGGTGAAGTGTAACTGCTCAGGATGTCTGTGGGACAGATATTCTGAGGCAGGATGTTGTGTGGGCAGAGCATCCTGCACCAGGAAATCCTGCCCAGCAGCAACCCCTTCCCCTGCATGTCTGAGGTGCAGGGACCTGAGAGGGAGGGGGCAGTGTGGATGCCTGGGGTGAAGGGCAGGTGTGATGTTTCATCACTGGGAACTGCTAAAATCTCTTTTTTAAAGATCATGGGATCAAGATTTTTCTAATGGCAGAACGAGAGAGTACCACACACTAGGTGTGCTTTCTGAGAAGGATAATTTTACAGATTTTTCCTTCACAAATCTTGGTATTTCGAGGAGGAGGTGGACTTTGCTCCAAAGTTTATACTTGTAATATCTTTGAGCACATCGAAGTAATGGACGACACTGAAGGGTTTTGAATGTTACCTTTATTAGTTTTACTACTGGAGCTCAGGCAGCTAAAATGTGCATGGTACTCTCCCTGTCTCATTCTGCCCCTGACTCCTCCCTTTCCGGTTCCCTCACTACTTTCCCATTCCCATGGCTTCCTTTACTACCAGGGTCCTTGCGCTTTACATTTCCCTCCCACTTAATACGCGGAGTCTCAGTGAGATGAGAGTCTTTAAATTTCTTCAATGAGACGAGCAGGTCTGCAACATGTTCATTGTGAATGGCGTAAGGTACTCAGTTCCTTCAGTTCCCAGGGCCGGACTTGGAACCACAACCGGCCCTGGCAAAGTGCTCGGCTGCCCCCCCCTCCCCACTCGGGGGGGGGGGGGGTAGGTTCCGCCGAGCTCTTTGCCGGGGCAGGTTTTCGGCCGATTTTGGTACAGGGCCGATTATGCTGCAAAAGCGACCCTGTAACAAAAACGGGGGTTGCCCAATGCCCATAAGGCCAGTCCGGCCCCGTCAGTTCCGTTGAGACAGGAAAAGTGGTTGTTCCTTGACTGATGACTGGTCCCTGGCTAGTTTCAAAGACATCATCTTCTGAGATGCCCCCCACTTCCATGGTTCCAGCATCACACATCTTTTGAAGTGAAAAATGTTTTTGCATTACCCTCTTGTCATCAGAGGCTGCAGTGACCATGGAACCGTTTAGATTAGTCATATGAAGTGGGTGTTCATGGTACAGGGTGTCTGACTTTTTCTTTTGTTCTTGTCTGACTAATACCCGGTCTCCTTCCTGAATGGTAGATGTTCTTGCCTTACGGCGAGTGTCTGCATATTTTTTCATTTTGGCTTCATTGTTCCGATCTATCTCTGTGAGTTCTAATTGCCCTGGAGCCCCATGAGCACAATTGGCTGGATCTTCCATTCCCAGGTGGAGATTCTCATGCGTACAGTTCGGCCTAAACTCAGAGTGGGCCTGCAGCACTTCATTCAGAGTCATCTGGACATCTCGCCTTATTAATCCTGCTTGTTGTATGGTTTTCTTGGCCATCCCATGGGCTGGGGGACATATGGGAGTGATTTTCTAGTGCTCGAAGTTGAGGTGTTTGGCAAATTCATGTCCATTAAATGGAGGATCATTGTCTGTTTTGACTATCTTAGGAATTCCCCACACTGCGAATGTCGCATCCATTATTTGGGATAATGATGTCTGCTTTAGAAGATGACACGTGGTGGACAATTGAGAATCTTGAATGTTCATTGATTATGATGATGATGTATTTGCCGGACTGCAGAGGACCAAAGAAGTCGACTGCTACATGGTGCCATATGCCATCCGGCACTTCCGACATTTGCAGTGTTGAGGATTCGCTGACATTGAGGGCAGTCGTATAGGTTTCAACCATCAAGTTGAGGGAAGGGAACCAGACTCTTTCCCGTAGCACTCTTTTTTGTGGACACCAAGCCTTTGTGTGTCTCTGTGCAGGAAGCCATTTTCAGCACTTGTCAGTTCTTCTTTGATGTGTCGGAAGGAGGCAATTTTTCGGATGTCTACCTTTTTATCACCCTGATGCTCTTGTAAGTGCCTCCACGAATAAGTCAGAGGCGATGTGCCACAACTTGGAGAGTGGTATCCTCTGCAGTGGCTTCAAAGATGGCCTCCAGTGGGATGGCAGGTGTTTTTGCCTGATCAATGACAAAGTTGATGTATTCTTCAGCTAGCGAGTGCTTTGTTCTGGAGGATGTCCTGGGATGACTTGACATATAGTCTGCTGGATTTGCTGCCTTTTATGGTTTTTGGACAATTGTGTATGTGTATTGTTGAAGATGGATTCCCCATTGCTCAATTCTGGGTGGCATTTTTGCTCGTAGGGTTCCAAATATGGTTGTGGGAGCTTGATGATCTGTAATAAGTGTGAATTGTTTCCCTTAAATGAAGATGTGGAAATGCTCGCAGGCCCAGATGACTGCCAGGCTTTCCTTCTCTGACTGCGAGTATGCTTTTTTGGTGTTGGTTAGGCTGCAGCTAGCATATGCTTCTATGTGCCGTATGTCAAGATCTATCTATGGATTTTTAGTGTGGATTTGTGGAATTCACATTTGTTTTTGTTAAGGGTCAGATTAGCTCCCAAGAGTGTATGGCACGCTCAATCCAGTGCTTTGTCATGTTTCTTTATGGTGGCTCCAAACACAAGTATGTCGCCACTGTAGTTGAGTGTGTTAGGAATGTGACAAATTACTCTTCTTACTGGTTCTTGAAAGATTTCGGCTGCGGATGAAACGCTGAAGCTAAGGTATTAATGTCTGAAGAGGCCTTGATGAGTTGAGAATGTGGTAATGTAACAAAATCTCTTGTGGAGTTTGAGCTGAGAATAGCCCTTGTTGAGGTTCAAATTAGGAGAAACATTTTGCCTCATTTAGTAGCGTGATCGTATCACTGTTATGAGATCCTGGTTGCCTTTCCTGTTTAATTGAGGTGTTTGGTGCTCTCATAACAACACATAAGTGCACCTTGCCTTCCACTTTTAAGCACTACAACCACTGGGGACATCAAAGGGATTGTTTGCGATGATCTCTAGATGATGTCTGCCCTGACTGGGTCCTGTAATTCATCCTCCACTGCTTTTTGTAGGTGAAATGGCACTTTCTGGTGGTGTTGAGCCACAGGTGTTACTTATTAATTAATGTGTAGACAAACCTGAAAATTAGCCATTTTTCCTAGTCCCGTGAACAGTTTTGGGAACTTGCTTATGATGTCTTGTTCATCCTCCACCCAATATAATATTTCTACTAGTTTTCAGCCATTCTGCCATGGGTAGGCTGAGAGGACCATCTACATGTTTAGGCACGTCAATGACATGAATTTGAGCTTGTGCCATTCTGTCTTTGTAGGTGAGGGATGTTCAGCATTGTCCCAGACACAGCAATGATTCTTTGGACATCCAGTTGTATACTCGAACAGCAGCTTTGTGCAGCCTGGGTTTTGGATTCATTTTGTTGTATTCCCAGATGCAGATGTAAGTAAGTGATGCTCCACTGTCTAATACAAATTTTGTTGGGTGGTTTCCGATTTGGATAGTTAGCCTCATATATTTCTTTAATCTGTCACAATAGACTATCATCCAGACATATTCATTGTTGTCTTGGGAAATAGGAGTGAGAGATCTTGACTCATGAGACAGAGAGCGTTGAGATTTATATGTAGCATGCAACTTTATGCTTGATCTTGACAAGCTGGTGGATCAATCTCACCTGTCACGTACTGCCTTCACATGGTGTCGAGATAGTGATTACCTGAAAGAGTTTTGGATGTCTTTCTGAACTGCTCTGCACACTTTCTCAAAGTGCTTGTCTTTTCCACAACATCTATATCTTTGACCCATAGCAGGACATGACCCTACGTGCAGGTATCCTTGTCCACAGTGGTAACATTCCAAATGTTGTTCTCTTCTGGTTCCACTGTGTATAAGGCTGCAATGATGATCTGTGGGTCTGGAAGCCTGTTGGCGCTCAGGCCAACAGCATTCCTTTTGGAGAGTTTGGAGTCAGAATGCCTGTTCTCTTTTCTGCTTCCATTTTCGTTGCATGGTCTTCTGCTTAATCACTGACTCTGATCATTTCTTCTATTTAATCTAGAGATGAGCTTTTCTTCAGGAGACATTGGCGTAAGGACTCCGATTGGCATTCCTATATGATCTCCAGGCAAAGGGATCTTGAGTCGTAAAGTTCTCGAAGTCATAGTAGCGCGCTAGTCTTTTAAGGTGCGTGATGAGCTCCTCCATAGATTCATCTTTTTTCTTAGAGGCATAATTGAAAGTGTATCTTTTACAGTTAACATTTCTTTTGCAGAGAAACTTTCTGTTGAGTTCCTCCTGCACGTCTTGAAAGGATGTTGTAGCATCCGCCGGTAGTTCTTTAATGATTTGTCCGACATCTTTGCTTATTAAGTTGCGCAGGGCCAGTGACTTGCGACCCCTTAATGCAGTCTTCAAAATCATCTCGCCATTCTTGCCAGCGAGGCCCTATACCACTGCCAGATGTGAGAGTCAGTGGTTCCTGTGGGCATAGGAATGATACACAAAGCATGACTGGTCTTGGCTAGGCATTTTGTGTGGAATCCAGTGGTGTTGACATGGTCTATGCTGAAGTGAGGAACACTGGAAAGGTGCACTTATGTGTCGATGTGAGAGCACCTCCAGTAAGTCCCACACAGCGGGATTGCTAAGAAGTCTTCTGAGATCACGCTTCCTTTCTCCACCACTCTGCAAACGCATCTCATGGCTCACTACTGGTTGGGGAATGCAGTCCTTTTGGATGCTGGGGGATCCTGGGGGTCAAAAAGCCCTCCTGGTACTTTCTGTAAGTTCTACACAGCGGGATTCCTGAGAGCTGGTCAGAGGCCCGCCCCCTTTCTCCACCACAATACCATTAATACTTAAAAAAACATAGAAATTCACTGAAAAAATCAAAAGTGACATCAACATTATAGTTAGGAATTAGCATTTAAAAACCTTATAAATTCATTGAAAAAACAAAGGTTACAGGGACATTATAGTAAGGTTCAGATTTCACATGTTCAAAACCATAGAAATTCAGCAGTTATAGTTACCTGAACTAACTATAACTTGCGCCCCCGTAATGCACTGCTTATGACCTCACATATTACATCACTCATGACATGGTCAGGGACATCACTGATGACATCTCTGATGGCATCTCAAATTACATCACTGATGAAAACATGCAGTGATTGTGAGTGTTTTTAAAAAGTTTATGAGTGTTAAACATATGTACTAAGCTGCTACAAAAGTTAAATTAGTCTACTTTATGTAGTACTAATGAGGGATACTACTTTTAACATATATCATGTGAGTGGTTGTGTGACTGTGTATCTGTGTGTGAGTGGGTGTCAGTGGCTGCATGGGTGTGTGAGTGGCTGGATGGGCGTATAAGTGGGAGAGTAAGTTGCTGTGTGAGTGGATGTATTGGTAAGTGGGTGTGTGAGTGGCTGTTTGGGTGAGTGAGTGGCTGTGTGAGTGGCTGGGGTGAATGGGTGTGTGTGTGGTTGTATGGGTGACTGAGTGGCTGTGTGAGTGGTTGTTTGAATGAGCGACTGTGTGTATAAGTGGCTGTTTGGTTGAGTTTGTGGCTGTTTGAGTGGGCGTTTGGTTAAGTGAGTTGGTGTGTGAGTGGCTGTATTGGAGAGTGAGTGTCTGTATGAGTGGCTGTATGATTAAGTGAGCAGGTGAGTGAGTGGTTGTTTGGATGTGTGAATGGGTATGTAAGCGGGTGTGTGAGTGGCTGTATAGGTGAGTGAGCAGGAGTGTTGTGAGGCTGTATTGGCGAGTAAGTGAGTGAGTGGGTATGCAAGTGGCTGCATGGGTGAATAAGTGGGTGTTTGATTAGATGTATGGGTGAGTGTGTGGCTATGTGAATGGCTATATCGGTAGGTGAGTGGGTGTGGGAGAAGTTGTATGGGTCTGTGAATGGGTATGTGAGTGGGTGAACATATATGTGGAGTTATATATAGTAAACCTGTGCTTACCTATAGAAACTTACCCTCACAATATTTTGTCCTTGATATTCTCGACACAATATTTTGCCCCATGATATCTGAGTTTCAAGCATTCTGTCTAAATACAGTCATTTCAGGTGTCACAGTGATGTTATTGATGATGTCCTAGAACATGTCATGAGTGATGAAATATGTGAAGAAATTAGCACTGCATGGCGAGGGCACGAGTAATACTTACTATCACAGTGCAATCAAATTTTTTTTAAACAGCTTTTCATTGACTTAGAACTCTGTACATTGTAGGAAACAGGAAGTGTATACACTTAACCCCATTCAATATGGCATTGTCAAATGAAAAGGTTCTGCTCTTTGGAAGAGCGGCTATCTTTTTTTCAAAAGTCACCTTGCAAATTGTGTATAACTGCAATGGTTGAAGATGATTCGTTGCTGTTTCAACAAGAGGAAGAGGAGGTGGCACAGAAGAAGAAATTAAAGGAATACATTGTATGTTTTATTTTCATTGTCATCAAGAGAGTAAAACATAAATGGTAAACATGTTACATACAAACTATGTAACAAAATTATTTCCTGTGAGAACATTAAATAATACTCCTTCTGTACCACAGGAATGAGAAAACACCTACAGGCAATGCATTTCCTGAGGGTAAAGCCTGCGGAAATGAGGCGTCAGAAGGAGATAGAAGAGGCTGAAGCAGGTAGATCGGCAGCAAATACTTCTTCAGTCACTCCAACACTTTTGACTTCTGCTTTAGAAGGACATTCACCACCCCCGCTGACTTTGTCTCTCCAGTAGCATCTTCTACTTCTTCTGCTTCATCAGCACCTCCACCAAAATCCGGTACATCTTTTCATCTACCAGTACCTGCTCCCCATACCTTTTCAGAAGTAACCAAATGCATGAAAAGAAAAAGAGCTTCTATCAATATATTTTCAGGTAGCAGAAATACTAAATTGAAATTAATGTAGAAATAAATGGTAAGGGTATGATAAGTTAAACATGTGCCTTATGGTGGTTTCTTAGTAGATGGTAAGTTAATAATAGACTACGGCAGTGATATCCGATTATATTTAAGAAACATAATGCAGAGTCAATCCATTATTGTTTTCTGAGACATTATGAGTATTTCCTGTACACAAAGATGAATAAACGTCCACATTAAGCTAATATCCATACTACCTTCTTCAATTCTCTAAACTTTAACATTTTTAAGAATCCTACCAAGTGCTTGGCATGTGTCAGTTTTAATGTTAAGTATTTCAGTTTTCTTAGCATGCTACCTAAGTAGTAAGAGTTGATGCTGCAATGTAATTCCTTAGATATTATGTGCTGCTAAGCCAGTAGAAGCAGTAACAGCAAAAAATAAATTACAGCTAGTACCTGAATGCACACGAGCAGCAATTACTTTAATAACAATGCTTTTTCCTGTGCCTGCTTGTCCACTTACATATTGTAAAGTAGGTGCATATGTAGTACATTCACATATTCCATTTTCATGTTGAAGACCAAGATCTGCTGATTCTTTTATGCCACTGTAATTTTCTGGTTGTTCACTATTTAATTGAAATACAAAGCTATTTAAATTAAATATGTCCTATATGGCTTGGTCCATTTCATTTAGAACCACGTCCATGACAACCACAGCTTCACTATCAATGACTGGTTGTGCAAGTGGGTCAGCAGCCCCGGAAGTAGAAGTTGTATTACTAGATGTTGCATTACATTTCTGCATTAATAACGCACTGAGTAAATTGCTATTTTGGAATTCTCAAAATAACAATTTCCAAATAAATGACAATTTAGGAAAAGTTGCATTCTGGATGCAGAATGATGATGTCAGACCAGGAAGTTCAGGGTGTGGCCACAACCCAGAAGTTTAGGGAGGTGTTGGAAGGAAGGGGGGCCCCTGTCTCACTACTGGCAGTGTTTTGTACATTTCCTGGCGAACACCATGTCCAAAGAAGATGGGGGCAAGGATTATGGTAGCAAGAAGTGCAAAGTAAAATTCTCTGAACAGTATTTGGAGCTTCTTTCTAAAGAATGTGTGGAACACATTGACCGGCTTTTTGGCAAGGCATCATTCACTGTCCCTGAGGCCCAGAAGAACAAGATATGAAACAGGATCCTGAAAAAAGTCAACTGCCTTGGTCTCCATACCATACCAGAGATCAAGAAACAATGGTATGACTTAAGATCCTGCACCAAACAGAAGGTGACCAGCAGTATGGCTGAGGCTCGTGGCACAGGAGGTGGACCCTCCAAACACCCCCCTCCCACACCAATGGAATCAACGATTGAGGGGACCCTTGAATCAGAAAGTGTGGTGGGAGTGTCAGACATTGACACCTCCCATCCTGCAGGCTCCAGCCAGGGTAAGTAATCTTCCATTGTATTACTTAAACTAACATAATGTGTGTATACATCTCAGCGAACACAACTCCGCTGCAATGTTTGATGTACCTTTGGCAATGCATCATGGGAGTTATAGTACATCTAAGTTACATGGTGTAATGTGTGCTGATAAATACACTACACATGTCTGTACATTGCTTACCTGTCACAAACACCTAATTCGCAGGTTACAACAATATTTGAAACAAAACATGAACCATTTATTTACATTAACTATATAATACCTTTCAAGATATCACACCCAGGATGTATCAGAAACAATTGATGCCGAAGAAGCTACTAACACACATGTGGAAATGGAGAACAGCACATTTGCCATTCCTACGCCCATCACCCCAACTCCAAATACTAGGAGAGCAAACATGGTACCACTACCAGATTTTGAGGAAGGTGATAAGGAGCAATCCCAAAGCAGGAACACAACTACATCAGTGGGCAGGACACACAGACACTGTAGAGTCCAACAAGCAACAGTCCACAATGATACTGTGTCAGGTGGCATGGCAGACAGTTCTCTTTTGTATCGTGGCCTGGAGAAATTCATCATCTCAATACAGCGCCTGAAAGCCAAACAGATCAAGACTGTTAATAGGTATCAGCAAAGGTTGTCGAGACCATGCTACAATTGCAGAAAGGATAAAACAGTTGGTTTGCTGTCATGGAGAAGGAACACTGTCTACAAACAAACAGGCACAGGCAGCACATGGCACACTATGATGCCTTCACGTGATCAATAAATAGATTGTCAGCTGCCACGACCACTCTTGCAAAGAGAACTGTAAATAAATAGAACGACATGGGGCAATGCTGTCAAGATGTTGCATGTGACCTAGCACAAGTAACCACAGCCCTTGAAAACATGCAGACACAAAACCTATCTGTCCCTAAAATGTTGCCGCCACCTGAGAGTGCAAGAAGGAAACTGTAACAGGCGTAGATGCCAAAACACAGGAACTGACATATCCCCTCCTCCACAGCCCAGTCATGCTGAGAAGGAAACCAGCGCCAGAGGATGTAAAAAGTCAACAATGTAGACACTCAAAACTATGAGGCTACTTTGTAATGTTTGTGTTTATATACATTGTTGTTTTGTTCACACAATAGTAGATCCCCTGTTGATACAGTTGAGGATGAAGATTTACATTGTTGCGACCTGATTGAAAGGTGATATTTCATCCATGCACAAAACATTACCCTCATGTGTGTTGTCTAGTTCTAAGATGTGGTCATCTTTCTTACCTTAATAAAAGTTGTTGGTGACCTCTGTACGTCGAGCTTGACCCTCTGCTGCACGTGTCCTGTCCTGCTGAATTTGCAGTGGTGGTTGATCCTCATCTGAATCTGGCTCTATGTCGATGTTGTGCAGACCCTTCCTCATGGCGAAGTTGTGTAGAATGGCACAAGTTGCAATGATTTTGCAACATGTCTCAGGTCTATAAAGCAATGCTCCACCGGTCTTGTGGAGACAACTGAACCTAGAGTTCAGTATACCAAAGGTGCTTTCTATGATGGATTATGTTGTCTAATGTGCCCTTTTGTACTGCCTTTCACTTGTTGTTCTGGATTCAGGTATGGTGTCAGTATCCAAGGGCGCAAAGCATATGCACTATCTCCTTGCATAGTATGAGAAGGAGAAACCATTAGGTTACATTATAAGCACACTCATGGGCACTATATGAATTGAGTTTGCAATTCTATTACCAAGAAAAAAGTCATCCCAAAAGTCACTCCAAGACAGATGGTTATGTATTCCACTGTGGAAAAACACAAAGGAGTCATGTGTGCTGCCTGGGAATCTGGTTACAAGGTCAGTTATTATACATAAGGCATCACACAGTACCTGTACATTGAGCAAATGTGCACTTTTCATATTTCTATATATAAACTAATTTGCAGAGGGGGGCATGTGGCAACATGTGTGCATCAACACAGCCAATTACGTTTGGAAACTGTGCTACCCTGTAAAACATTAATTTGGTCTGTTGCAAATATTGGGGAGTATTTGGTAAACATATATACCGGCTAACTTTGCTAACCAGGATGTCCAGAAACATATGGAAAAACCTGTAAAATGCACTTGTGACATTCCCCCTGCCACTGCAATGACTCCCTGGTAACTGCCAGTAGCCAAATGGTGTAGACAACATGAAACCTGCACATGTGATGGGACTGGATTGCTTCCGACTATTGGGGTCTCTAGCTGAGGTTGTAACTCAGCAATCAATTCAACTATTACCAAAGTACTGAGCATGTACTACTCATATATCTCCTCCTCAGTCTGTTAAAAAAGGATGACCATCACCCTAAATATCCTCTCCTGTTCCCTTCTCCTTTGCTGCTTATCAGCCAAAATCCTCATCCTCCTTGACTGGACATATAGAGCTGCTATTTGAAAGAGCAAAATGCATGGCAATCGCATTTTGCACCACGGCAAATGCCTTTTATACATACCAAAATGGCTTTTTACAATTCCTAATGGCCCGAAATTCCGATTCGCACTGTTAGGAAATGCAAAATGTCTTTGTACATATGGTCCTAAATGTGTAGGACTGAGCAACTTCATAGAGGCATAGTTTTTCCAACAATGGGCTTCTCTTCCTGTAAGAAATGTTCGGCACCCTTTGCTGATTTTGCACACCATACCTGGACTTGTCCTAAGATCCACCAGTACTGGTTGAGTGTGCACTCCACACTGGGAGACATATTATCCATGCAACTCCTGCCTACTCCTGAGATTGCACTTCTAGGCTATGTGGTTAACTTCTCCAGGAAGGTTCGTAGGCTGGCTGCGCTGGGCTTCCTCTTGGCCAAACGGGAGATTGCACTATTGTGGGGCAGTAGGCGCGCCCCCACACTGCGCTCTTGGTTGAACAGCCTTGCGTTCTGCAATGTCAACTGTGAGGAATTCAGTACTCTACTTCCCAGGTCATTCAGACCAATTGATATATGTGGTCCATACAGGGACTATATCTCCCGGTGTAAGGCAGCACATGACTCTCAGGCGCAGGCCGGCATCACCCCTGAGGGTGTAGGTTATATCTCTGCTGCCGATGGAATTGGGTTGCGGGACTGCTGCTTGCCTATTTCGTGTACATCATTCTGTTTTTGTCCTTGGATGCTGATATTTTATGTATTTTTTGTTTTTATTTGATATGTCCCACCGTTCTTTCGCAACTGCTGATTCGTCCAATTGCATTGTATCTTTAATGTCTTGTCTTTTTTTGCAAAACTGGAAAAATAAAGGTTTTTAAAAAAAAAACAACAATGGGCTTCTGTTTGGGTAGTTCATGTCCAAAATATTTGGTTTCAAAATGTCTTTGTTTGTGGGATCAATTCAATAATATTCTTTATTCGATCGTACCAAGTATTTCATAAATGCAGACACATTCTGGGTACACACTATAAAAGCATGATAAAATATAGAAAATAGTTAAAAAGACATATAAAAACATGTTAAAACTGACCAAGATAGAATACATTTCTTAGTGTGCTTTACCGAAGAAAATCAATATTGTGTTAAGACTAAATATGATAAAAAACAAAACATAACGTGAAATAATAACCAACATAGCATCAGTTAAAATAACATTATCTTTCTCTGAGCTAAAATACACTTCAAGAAGCCCTCTACTGAGTGACATGTGTCAAAATTATTAAGTTGCTGGAGAAAGAGCAGGTCGGATTTACACTTGGTAAACTTGTACATATGCAGCCAGGGCAATACAAATCTCCATGTATAAGGTAAATAATAATTGCAGAAGATGTCAAAGTGCAAAGGAGATTGGGCTGATACAACACTCACATGGACAAATTCCTATGTCTGCAGAAGAGTATTGCTCTTGTGGGAAACATAGCAACAAACAAATCATACCCAGTCTAAATCGAGACAATAGTGTTCGCTCATAAGCATTCTGCACAAAAAGTAGATAGGGTGCAATCCCGGGTGCCATCTGGATTATGCAATAATCTCTCACAGCTGGTTTCACAACCTCCACAGCCTTCCTAGTAGCCTGCCTGCACTTAATAAAACATTCCTGGGACCAGTTTTGGTCTTTTTCTGTGATATTGTCTGGGTTCTGAAACAAGTGTAGGTAGCCTACGGCCAAAAAAAGTATCTCTGATATATTTTAGCCAATGGATGTTCATTCTGTGACTACAAAAGGGACAATTTCTTATAATGGCCCGATTGAGCTCAGCTTCCTTGTCCACCCAAATTGAGCACCAAAGGACTACGAGGGCTGTGTTGATAGAATCTTGTACATAATGCAGGTCTATTTCCTGGTACAATGACAAATGGGGTATCGCGGGGAACCCCCAACAGGCATCAACAGTATCTGTGCTCCTTCTTCTGGATCACCCGAACATCTCTGCAGCCCCAAATCCCCACACCATATGTCATAGTTTGCAGACATTTCCATTTATACATTTCCTGGATTGGGGCAACCAGTTTTCTGCCAGGCAGCAAGGGAAAAAGTAGCTCGAACTGTACTGGAGAAGCAAATTATTCTGCTACTACGTAGACAGGGAGACCAAGCTTTATGACATCCAGGCCACGATATGGAAAAGAACTCAGGCTGTCCAGTTTTCTGCCGCCTATGCTTAAGGTGCGAGTTTTAGTATTTCTGGGCCACACACTATTATAAAAGGTCAAAGACAGTTACACCTTTTCATTTTAGCAATGTATAACAGTGGTATGGTTGTAAACAAGATACACGGTGTGTCTATGTGGATACTGAACCCATCAAATATAAACAACATGAGGTATTTCAGGTCCTCTGCTCAACTCAGAAAAGGAGGAGGCAGTTCTTTCAAAATATTTTATTAAGTTTTATGGTAACAAGACACACAAAAAATGATACAGTGTTGGTACATATAAGGAAATAACGTAATCTCACAGAATATTACTATGACTATGAAATATACTAAGAACATATCATCGTCCTAAACATAAGAAATAATAAAGGTTAAAAACAAAAAAACAAGAATACTTCTCAAAAACATTAATCATGAAATATAATTGGTAAAAACAAATAATAACATTGAATAAGTTATAAATGAGTATTAATATAATCTTCAATTGGTTTCCATAACTGTTGAAAAGAAAGTGTATTTTTTACTGGTCCTTTAAAGGACAGATGAGCACCTGACCTAATAAAAAGTGACATATGACCACCAGGCTTGAATTTATATTGCTTCAGATGATTTCCAATTGGAGGAGGCAGTTCTAAGTGCCAATGTGCAATTGCCTGCTATACCCAGGAGTAAGGCGGTCCAGAGAAAGATGACAGCTCCCTCTTTTGCAAACCTTACAGTGTGATATATTCCATGATGTCCCATTAGGATGGGCGCAATGCACCCAATCAGTAACGAAAGAAAGGAGTCAAACTGTACTTTCAGTGTCACAGAAATATTTGCAATCACAAAAGCGTATTGGCATTTGGAGCAAATTGTTTGTGTTGGCGGACAGTTGGCCTGTTTGTTTTGGTACGACTTTGTGCTGCCTCACTTCATTCACACACTTGGTTCTACGTGTTTTTACTTTTTAATTTGGTGAGTGCCCTCTCAAGCAGCTGATGCAAATCTTCTGGCTGAGTGACATTTTAAGGCGTATGCACGGCCATATCTGCAACCACAACATTTACATGGAAGTGAATGCACAACTATCCATAACTGGTGCCATTTGGATCATATTTTAAATTTTAAATTCCCAGGCTGAGGGGCAGATTTACAAGGAAGTGACGCAACTGTGAAGATGGGTCACATTCCCTGCGCCACCCTGAGAAACCCTTGCGCCACTATGGATGCGCCGTATTTACAATACAGCACACCATGGTGCAAGGATTGACAGATGTATCAGAGCTTCTGATGCATCTGTTGACACAAAAGTCAACAGAGTTGTGTCGCAAGCACGACGCAACCCAGTAAGGCAGGGGGAGGCCTTTCCTCATTGTGCTGCGTCACTCCTTACGCCTGCTTCAGGCAGGCGTAAGAATTTGACGCAGTGGCGACCTAGAAGTGGCGCAGTGAAATCTTAAAGATTTCACTGCGTCACTTCTACAAGGCTTTTTTGCGTTGGAAAGCCCACCCTGCATACATTATACTTTTCGCAGGTATAATGTGATGCAGGGCTTTACAGAGTGACGCATCTCCCTAGATGCGTCACATTGTAAATGGGCCGCATTTTTATTCTGCTGCTGCATCACAAAAAGAGACGCAGCAGCGGCTCAAAAATGGCGCAAGTGGCTTGTAAACCTGCTCCTGAGTTTCCATAGGTTGGAGAGCTTGCTGAAATCTCCAAGAAATTTGGTAATCACTCATTTTACAGTTCGAATGTAGATCATATTTTCAACTTCACATTTCTTTAAAGAGAAAGCAAACATGGAATGTATAAATACAACTATTTCCACATGTCGGGGATCACTCTTGATTAGTTTGCTGGTAGATAGTCCATGGAACTGAACATTAATGATATGCTTAATTTCCAATGGGTTATGATGTTGAAGTGTAATTCTGCAGATCCGTTTTTTAGGTTGAGGACTCCGTCGCACTGCGTAAGCAGTGTGGGCGGAGCCCGAAGATTTAATGTTTCTTAGAGGGGGCTTGGAACCCGCCCCTCTTCTCCATTGGCTGGCCTAGTAAATGCTGGCCAGCCATTGGAGGAGAGGGGCGTCACTCCCTTTAAGCCCCGTCTTTTTCGGATTCGGGCGTGTTTTTTAGGTTCTTTCTATATGTGACGTCATCCGTCACTCAAACCTAAAAACACGCCCCCCCAGTCTGAAAAGGACAGGGCTTACACACAAAAGGCACGGAGAGCGCTTGTTCTTGCATGTTCTCTTAATTGCTGCATACCTAATTTATTTCCGCAATAAGGCACGCAAGGATGCCATCTATCTGGTCACCCTACGACAGTTAAGGCACAAATAAGGAGCGTGTAGTAGTATTTGCTGGGTTTGGCAGCGCTCGGTGGCCATTGCCAGTGTGCAAACAAAACATCGTACAGTTTAGTCCTACTTCTATTTTATCGACACACAGATGGACCATTCTGGTGACGCTATCACATTACCATGGCGTCGCTGAGTAAACGTTTTCACAATTTCTCGCGAGGTTTCCTAGCAGCTGACCGGCAAGTTGCCATCTTGTTGCCATGGCTCTAGGCCGCTGGCTCTGTGTTTCAGTTCCCCAACTCAGAGAATGTTGCGGCTTCGGTGTAAGTCCCGTCAGCGCACGGCACAGCTGCAGGGCCTGAGCGCCGCCTTTTCGGTGAAGGAACTGCAAGAGAGGGTCCGAGCCCTCACCGGAGTCCCTACCGAGTGCCAGCGCATCCTGCTGGGCTTTCCTCCCCGGAGCTTGGAGCTGAGCGACGGCGAGGCCAGCCTAGGGGGGCTGCGGATCCAGAGAAGGGGAGAAGACCTTGTAGAGTGAGGCCTTGGTCTGCGGATGGTGGTTACGGAGGGCAAGGGTAGAATCGGGTTGGTGATTGTGAGGGGCGGCTTGCTGCTTTGTTGCCTGATTAACGGCGCATACGGTGGCAGAGTACAGATTCTTTTGGGGATGGTACCTCTAGACGGGACAAATACGTTTCCGTAGGTGGGAGGGTAGTGGAGCATCAAAGGGATGATGGGCTTGAGATGAGATCAGGGAGCTGTAATTGATACGAAGTGTAGAATCCAGAGCACTTTCAGAGGGTTTACAACAGAAAAATGCTGGGGTGTAGGATCCGCGGTGGTTAGTGAAGTAATTGAGGGATTGGTGATATAATCGGAGTGAGATTTTGGGGCTGTAAATCCAATGAAAGAATTGCCAGGGTTACGGTGAGATCAAGAGAAGTTTGAGGTGCACGTGAAGCCAAGTTGTGGGAGTCATGGGGTTGGTAATAAAGTCAAGAGGGAGGACCAGGCTTGTGATAAACGAGGGGAAAGCCAAGTCGAGGGTGGTGGTTATGCAATCCTTTATGGAGGGGATTGGAGTCTAATGGAATAGATGATGGAGATCGAGCTAAGAGGGTAAACCAGTAGAGTGTAAACGATTAAAGGAGGGTTAGAATGGGGTAACATGAATTTTGGTGTCTGTTGGCTTGTGAGGGATATCCTAGAATTGTGTCAGTCAGTCAAAATAACTTTATTTCGCCAACACAATGTAGGCATAACCACATCCGCCCCCACATCCACCACCACCACATCCACCACCACCACATCCACCACCACCAAATCCACCACCACCACATCCACCACCACCACATCCACCACCACATCCACCACCACCACATACAATACATCCACCACCACATCCACCACCACATCCACCACCACCACATCCACCACCACATCCACCACCACCACATCCACCACAGCATCCATCACCACATCCACCACCACCACCACATCCACCACCACATCCACCACCACATCCACCACCACCACTTCCACCACATCCACCACCACATCCACCACCACATCCACCACCCCTTCCACCACCACCACATCCACCACCACATCCACCACCACACCCACCACCGCATCCACCACCACATGCACCACCTCCACCACATCCACCCCCACCACAACCACATCCACCACCACATCCACCAACACCACCACATCCACCACCACCACCACATCCACCACATCCACCACCACATCCACCCCCACATCCACCACCACCACATCCACCACCACCACATCCACCACCACCACATCCACCACCACCACCACTTCCACCACCACATCCACCACCCCATCCACCACCACCACATCCACCACCACCACATCCACCACAGCATCCATCACCACATCCACCACCACATCCACCACCACATCCACCACCACCACATCCACCACCCCATCCACCACATCCACCACCACCACCACATCAACCACCACCACCACTTCAACCACCACCACCACTTCAACCACCACCACCACCACCACTTCCACCACCACCACCACCACATCCACCACCACCACCACACCCACCACCGCATCCACCACCACATGCACCACCTCCACCACATCCACCACCACCACATCCACCACCACCACCACATCCACCACCACCACATTCACCACCACCACCACCACCACCACCACATCCACCACCACATCCACCATCACCACCACATCCACCATCACCACCACATCCACCACCACCACCACATCCAGCCCCACCACCACATCCAGCACCACCACCACATCCACCACCACCACATCCACCACCACCACATCCACCACCACATCCACCACCACCACCTCCACCACCACATCCACCCCCACCACCACATCCACCACCACATCCACCAACAACACCACATCCACCAACACCACATCCACCACCACATCCACCACCACCACATCCACCACACCCACCACACCCACCACCACCACATCCACCACCACCACATCCACCCCCACATCCACCCCCACATCCACCCCCACATCCACCCCCACCACCACATCCACCCCTACCACCACCACCACCACATCCACCACCACCACCACCACCGCATCCACCAACACCACATCCACCACCACCACATCCACCACCACATCCACCACCACTACATCCGCCACCACCACATCCACCACCACCACATCCACCACCACCACCACATCCACCACATGCACCACCACATCCACCACCACCACATCCACCACCACCACATCCACCACATCCACCACCACCACATCCACCACATCCACCACCACCACCACATCCACCACATCCACCACCACCACATCCACCACCACATCCACCACCACATCCCCCACCACCACATCCACCACCACATCCACCACCACATCCACCACCACATCCACCACCACATCCTCCACCACATCCACCACCACCACCACATCCACCACCACCACATCCATCCACCACATCCACCACATCCACCACCGCATCCACCACCACACCCACCATCACATCCACCCTCACCACAACAGGCCCTGCTAGTTGTAGGTGTAATGTTACTTGTTGTATCATATATCTGGTTTCTTTTTCCCTCAGCACTACCTGGGAGTGCAAATGTTTTTGCTCTTTCTTTGTGTGCTGTTTTCCCCTCATTTCCCTAAGCTAATCCGTTGCTTGCCTCACTCCTCCCCACCAAGAGAGTGTGTGTTCACCCATGTATGCATGTGTGTGCTCACGTACATACATGTGTGTTTTCTAATTATTCGATCCCCCAACCATTCAATGTTGCTGCGTAAACTCTGAGGTGCAGACGTGATGGTGCATGCATGTGTATATGTCATCATGCCGAGGTAGCCGTAGCGTCAGGATGCAGAAATGCTCTACACAATCATTTGTTACCATATTGGGACTTTCTTTTTAGTTTATTTTTTAACTCTTCCCCGTTGGGAATAAAGCTTTTTTGTTTGTGGCTACTACACAGCATTGGCAAACAGCAACTGGCTTGCTAATGCTGTCTATATATCAACTTCTGCCTCACTTTTGCTGTTTATAAGCACTGTAAATAAGAGATTATAGTCTTTTCAAACTCATTGCTGCAAAGTTTATTAACATCAGAAAAAATAAATGAATTGATCGATTCAGCCACATTCTGAACCTAGATCTCGAGCAGATACACAGATCTCATCAGCGAGTCCGTAACTCACTGACCTGTCCAAGAAGCATTGATCTTATGTATAACACTAACTCCCCAGATTCTTAGAGCCTTTAAAAACTGATGTTAATATGCCCAACTGAATGATGCTCATTTTATCAGCCCTAGAAAGATAAAAGCATGTGCAGGATTCAAAACCAACCTAAAAGTTAAACACAAATGTCAACAGTAAGTGCGTCGGTTTGTGAATATATATATTTTGAATATTTTACAGTATCCGGTTTCCACAAAATTTGTCAGGGCCAAAGTGCAGGATTAAACAAATCTGTACATTTCCATTCAGGTGATCGTTTGCTAATGCCTGGTACTCATTTTAGGTTTCACCTGTATAGCGCTTGCACTGTGCTTGAGAAAACGATTGTGTTTAATATAAACCTACAAGGGACTTATATCCTGCCTCACTCTCTCACTATATAATACTCACTCTTTCACTTTTTACTACTCGCTCTCTAATATTCTCTTTACTAATAACTCTCTCCTACTCACTATCAACTACTCACTCTACTACTCTACTACTTACTCTGTGTGTGGGTGCTAATGCAATAGGTCTCGCATATGCAAACAATTAAGCTATTGGCAATGTAAATGACAATGCCATTTATTTATGATTTTAAAAAAAAAGTCATGAGCAATGCCAATAGCTCTACCTTTAATAATGCCGAGACCATTGCATTGTAAATGCTTGTCTTTATTTCTGAACTGCATCCAATTCAAACCCTACACAAATTGGCATCCGATTTGTAGATATTTCTGGCTCTGTAGTTCCGGCCTACTTATTTTGTATCTTATAGACATTTGTTAACGATAATATGTTCTGAAACAAACACATCCCCTTACGTGGAATGCATAGCAACAGCAAAAGGAAAATGCATATGCAGCTAATAAAACAAGCCGGCAGTATTCAAACACAACAAAGGCACACCTATGTACTGTGCCATTCACACATTTTCGAGGAGGAGCCAGGTGAATCAATGGATGAATGTAGTACGGTTGGGTGACAGGTAGAGGTCAGTAACAAAAGAGCAATGGCGGTCTGGAGGGAGGAGGAGGGTAACCTACAACAACAATACAGAGGGGTGCAATGTGCAACAACAAAAACATGGCAAGCTGCAAAAACAATGGACGGGTGCAATGCACAACGACAAAAACATGGCAAGCGCCAACAACAATGGACAGGGAAGGAGGGAAATGTACAACAACGGAACAGGGGCGATTCTTGCTTTGAAGGGTTGGAACGCCTCCCCCTTCTGCGAGCCATTGCATTCATAAAATATTTGTTACCTGTAATATAATAAAAATGCCTTGCCGCCTTGCTTGTGTGTCTTTGAGGGCGGGACTTGGCGAGGCCATTAATGCTGATTGCCAGGAGGGATGGGTAGTGTCATAAAGCTTGAAGTGCGTGTGTCAGATTTGTCAGCTGGTTTGTGATGCCCAGCCCGACATGCACACTTGAAAACTCATAAATCCATGCAGTGTTGGGCATCCAGGTGAACGCTGACATAAATCCCCAGTCTGCTCATGAGCGCTGAATTTGTCTGCTCCAGCCAATCCTGTCGCTGCTCTTATGGTGTTTACTGTTCTAAACAGTATGAGAGCAGGGCCTGGATTGGTGGTTAGTTGGGTGTAGTCTGTCTACAGCCAAGGCACATGAAGCAGCATGTGGGTAGGAAGAACACTGTGAATCACTGTTTGGCTTTACTTTGAAGCTATGTAGTGATTATCTATGTTCCCGACACCATCTGCCAGTGACTACCTTTGCACAGTACAACAGACGGTACTGTGCGTAAGAGTGTTAAAGTGCGAGTAGAGTGCCTTGCAGGAGTTTTCTAGGCAGCAGTTGTCTCCCCTCGTCTGCTGGTATACTTCAGTGACATCCCCACTGCTCCACAAAACAGAGCACCGGTATATAAATCTCTGACACAGGCAAAGTATTGTAAGCAAGTAATGTGTCTCTAAACGCGCCATTTTCTCCATGAGTTTTTGTCACGATTCACTCCCTATGCTCTCGTTCTCATCCCCAGGGGACCAAATTGTGGGACTTCCAGGCATTCCCCTGTATGCATATCCTGACTTCCAGGCATTTGGACATCATTTAGGAATTGACATCCATTCCCAATCCATGCCGGGTTTTGTGGAAGCCAGTCTACCTATGCTGGAAACTCCATTACCCATCATCCCCTGCTCACTGCTTCGGCTCCACCCCTGTAGGCCAAGGATGGGTGGAGGAATTCAGTTTACCTGTGGCTGGCTGCTGCTAGCCTGCTCACACCTGATGCACATGAGTACTGTGAGCTCTTTTAAGCCACAGCTCCCTTCAGCCCAGTGTTGGTCATTGGGCCTGTATACCGGTGAGACCGATCCTTGTTTCCTGTGCTTTTGAAATACCTTGATTTCTGAGCTATAGTTAATCCTTGTTCCTTGATTCCTGAGCTATAGCTATTTCTTGTACCTGAATTAGCACTTCTTGCAGTGCAACCTTGTTTCCTGAGTTCCTGAGCTATAGTTATTCTTTGTTCCTGTTCCTGGGCTTCAACTATTTCTTGTTCCTGATTTGCACTGCTTGCAGTGTTCTCTTGACTCCTTGTTTCCTAAGCTGTAGCTACTTTCTGTTTCCTTGAACCAGTACTGCTTGCAGTGCTACCTTGACTCCTGAAGCTTTAGTAATCCCCTGTTCCTGAAACAGCATTGCCTGCAGTGCTACCTTGACTCTTGTGCCTTAGCTCAATTCTTGCTTCTGCCCCAGCACTGCCTTCTATGCAACTTTGTTTTCTTGATTCCTTAACCTGCACTATTCTAGTAAACCCTTGTAGCCTCCTCTTCTGTATATCCTTTTCCAGTTCCTGCCTTTCTTCCCATTTCCTTGGTTCCTGTTCCAGTTTGCTGTCTTTCTATTCTGCTGTCTTGCTTCTGTTACCTTGTATGTTTGTTACCTGCTTTCTGCCAAGTGTATCCTCTGATTTCCTTCCTTTCCTGTTAAGCACTCCTCCTTGCTAGCTCCTTGTCTGTTGTGCTTGTGTTTGGATCCACCCCCTTGCTGTTACTGGCTTGCGTGTTCCTTTATTGTTACTGTTGTAATAAATATATATATGTGATCAAGCTTGCGTGATGCGAGCGAAATGCGTCATGAAGGGCACTATGCCTGGCAATTTGGTGGTGATTTTCTTGCAATAAATCTTCACTGCTTCACCAATATAATTTGGTCCTGATCGTCTGCTTATTCGAACTGATCGCGCTGAAGTCCGTGCCTGGGGGTGTTCTGTCATATATATATATATATATATATATATATATATATACAGAAAAAGACAGACAAATTTGCCAGACAGAGGCCTTAGATAGATTTTTACTTCGGGGCTACAAGAGCAGTGATCTAGTGGCAGCACTCGCTAAGGCCAATTCTAATGAAAGATCAGGGAGTAGGAACATCATTTCTGAGTCAGATACCAACAGTTTGAACTCAGCCAATTCCAATACTATAAGACTAATAACTACTTATAGTAATCAGCAACAACAAGTAAGGAATATTATCCTTAGCAATTGGCATATTGTCAAAACAGATTTGACCCTTTCGCAGGTACTCCCTGATTCCCCTCAATCACGTTTAGAAGGGCTCCTTCTATGCGGGACAGTTTGGTGAGAACTAGCCCGGAAGTTATGAAGCCATCAACCACCTGGCTCTCCCTTAAAAAATGGTTTCTACAAATGCAGCAGTTGCGGAGACTGCAAATTTGGTATAAATAAAACCGAATATACCAATGCATTTGATTCTACACCTATCCAGATTAAGGGTTGCTACTCGTGCCGCACTGATTTTGCGGTATACATACTTGAATGTACTTGTCACCTCAAGTATGTGGGTAGCACAAAGCTGCAGGTGTTCAACCGCATCTTACAACATTTGCGAGCTATAGTGAACACAGACCACAATTATCCAGTGGCCCGACATTTTAATCTAGTTCACAGCAACAACTTTAAAGATCTGTCATATTTTATTATTGATGCGGTTCCTAAACATCTTAGAGGGGGCAATAGAGAAAGACAGCTATGCCAGCTAGAGTCTGAATACATCTTGACACTAGATACCAAAATGCCAAATGGATTAAATACAGGAGAAGATCTCCACAACTTCCTGTAAACTGTATTTTCTATCACACTTTCTGCCCTGTTAAGATATAGACTGCATTTAAGGGTAGCAGCTACTAGAAATATACTCACTATACCTAGTTTTAGGGTGTACAGCTAGGATATTGGTCGTTTTTTTTTGTTGCTATGTACATATACAGCTTTTTATGTATTTATTCCAGGGAGTTTTTCCGCTAACCCGTAATTGTAACCATGTTTTCTATTTTTCCAATGTTGTGCAGTTTTTAACGATCATGTGGGTTTTTAACTGCAGTGAGGATTTTAGAGAACTGTTTTTAGGTCTCGCCTGCTAATGCGCATTACATTTACATTTACATTGCTGGCGAGAGATATAGGGGCTTAACCAGAGCTTAACCAAACGGGCGATTTCATGCAGTGCCCGTGAAAAGCACGTGCATGCATCAAAGCCACCAGCCTCCCTCCCACAAGCTTCCCCCAGCGTGCGCTCTGCCTCAGGCATTTCTCCTCCCCTAATTATTCACGGCCGGCCGGCCGTACTTTCACTTTCACGGCCGCCATGCCCTGTCTTGTTTAAACCAAGGCAGCGGGGGTGCTCTTCAGCTTCTCCTTTGCCTAAAACTCACACATGTTGCTTACTACGTTATTCGCTTACCTTAAAAGCAAATCTATCTACATTTCAGTGCTTTTGCTTTCACTGCCCAATTTAATCTTGGTGGCCCACGAAGATGTACATCGGCTGTTAATAGATTTTGAATTTATTTATAAAATGTGTTAATTTGTATACCACGCAAACATTTCGGTATGCATCTAAGTAACATGGATAGTTGAGACCACCAGCAAACGTTTAAAAGTAACAATGTAGAATGCTGCTTCTGCCGGACGGAGGCCAGTTTTTAGCGGGATTTTTGTCTCACAACCCTTTGTTCCCAGAGGTGGACGAGTGTCCGCCATGGTAGCAGATCCCTGTCTCTTCCACATGCTAATGTTTTCTTCAGGGGATTGTGTCGGCCTGCATCTGACCACTCCCGAACCATCTTTCCCTCCTCACGCCTAAAAACTAGGTATGTAAATAAGGTGGCGCCCATCTGCTCTCCCTACAGTTACCTTGGGTGCTTGCAGATCCATTTTTCTGATGGACATTTTAAATGCGAGCAAGCAACATGCCTGTGTTCATATTTCCCTTTACCTTGTTAGATGGTATCTGTTAACTTGAATGTGTTAGGAAAATTCTTTGCTTAATGTGCCTTCATTCGCAGGCTATTCAGTCTTTTTGAAAATGTTCCAAAGCTTGGTGTTGCATGCTTTCTTTGCATACATGAAAACGTGTAAATGTTAAACGTTGACATTTCATTTTGTTTCTTCCCACCACATAAGGGAGCAGTGGTTCAGTACAATGAAACCATTGACACACTTCACAGCGAGTTGTGCATTTCCACCTTGGCTGCCCTGTGTTGGTGCCCACGTGGCGCCCTTTGCCGCCCTCCAACTTGCTCCCTTAGCACTGCCCCTCCCAACGCTGCACTGCAACTCCAACCTCCAACCCACCAATGGACACACGCCCCCACCGACGCAGCCCATTGACTCTCCTAGAGTCGCCCCCACTGCCCCGTCCATCTCCTCACTTAATTCCTATCTCCGCCCACCCCATCTCAGCACCGCCTGCAACCCGCCTGTTTTGCTACACGGAAAACTTTATTTAACCATTTATTTTCTCTCCCCCCTGGATGCCTGCCAACCCCCCCACGTCCTGTGCAAGAGGGCACTGCGTTGGTGCCCCAATCCCCCCACTCCCCTTTACCTCGCCCACCTCTTGCTCGCCTTGCACTGCACCATCCCCAGAACCATCGGGAGCCCCTTAATGGCCGTAACGTTCAACATTACAACGCTATGCTCCAAAGCGGCCCATGCGGCTGACACCCCACCCCCGCACCTCACAACCTGTATCAGCAGCCCTCTCTTCTCAGACTGCACCACCATTCAAGCCGCCACGAGCACTGCAGCTGCCCGCATATCCCCCCCCGCACCTCGACTGCCCGGAACCAACCCCCAATCGCACCATGTCTGACCCCTACCGTCCAGCGCAAGCAAACCAAGGATACCAACTCCCCCTCCCATCTTTCGACGCCCCTTTCTGCCATCGATAGTCTAGTGATGTTGCATATAGTGACTAACCACTATAATTTCCCTTCCACCGTAGCCCTGCTCAGTGCTCGCTATGCCACCCACTCTTTTAACACTTGTTTTAGGTCTTGCCTACAGACCACTTTAGCTGTGTATTGCAAGACCTATTTTGTGCAATCTCAGTTCTTTGAGTAGGCTTTGAGTCATCCTATTTTTTTTTTTTACATTAGTTGGTTTTTTTCTTCAATCTAATTTTCTTCTTATTCAATGGCTTTCCTTTCTCTTGTGTTTGTCCCTCCCCTGAAACGTAGCTGGTTACAGTGTTTCTGATTACATTAATTGTACTATTCCTTTGCTTACAGTCTGGGAAAAACTTTTTTTCTTTTCTCTCTCAAACACCGCATGGAAGTGCATGTTTTTTCTTACTCTTCCTTATCTGCCCTTCCTCTGTAGCTCTGCCATCCCATTCCTCCATTACTTTTCTTGCCCTCTCCAGGCTCCTTGCTGGGGCTCCCCACCTTTCCCTCGTTTCATATGAGTATATTTAATATCACTATGGATGATTGTACTGACTGTGGCGGTGGATGATGCTCACTTAGGTTATCCATACCTCCTATCCAAACCACCCCCCACTCCATCCATCCATTCCCCCCACTCCATCCATCCCTCCCCGCACCACACTCCATCCCTCCCCCGCCCCACACTCCATCCCTCCTCCGCCCCACCCTCCATCCCTCCCCAGCCCCACACTCCATCCCCCCCCGCCCCACACTCCATCCCTCCCCCTATAGCATAACAAACCAAAGCATAGGATAGCAAAACTTAACATAGCATATCATAACAAAACAAAGCATAGGAAAGCAAAACAAAACATAGCATAGCATAACAAAACATAGCATAACATAACAAAACATAGCATAAAAACACAACACAGCATAACAAAACATAGCAAAACACAACAAAACATAGCATAGCTTAACAAAAGACAACAAAACATAGCATAGCAAACCAAAACATATAATAGCATAGCAAAGCATAGCATACCAAACTCAACAAAGCATAGCATAGCATAACAAAACATAACATAGCAAAACAAAGCATAGCATAATAAAACACAACATAGCATAGCAAAGCATAGAATCCACATTATTAAACAAAAAAATACACAAAAAAGAAACTTCAAAAAATGTAATTACAAACGTTAAATCTAGTACCATTATAAATTACAACAAATATTATGTCAGTATTAATTATTTAGAAAAATTCTACGCCATTGGTAATTGTCAGATCAATACATGTAAGACAGGGAAAACTAAACATGTACCTTTACTAATAGTATAGGTGTCACATTTGCTACTTTTATAACTATTGCCATTTCAAAGAACAAAATTAATACTTTTATTATTGGAAAAACATAAACATAACTAAAAAAAATTACAATTCCACAACACCAATAGCTCAAGCTTTTCTAATGCGAGACCTATTGCATTTCCAATGCTTGTTTAATGGTGTTGTGGATACTCTACTCTGGTGATTACATAATAAGCAGATCCATTTTTTACTCAAATGTATGAGACACTATTTTAAGCATACCATCCACCTGATATTTTATCCTTTTATCCTTTTATCCTTTTCTCTTAAAACAGGACTTTGGGGTTTACATATTTATATGTGATTGACATCCCTCTTTTTTTTTTTGCTGCTTAACCTTTGCACTTTATAACTGGCTACATTTTGCACGTTCTGATTAGTACGGATTCATCCGTTTATGCTTTCCACACTATATGTATATATGATCTGCTGATTCCTCAGTCATATTGTGAATTTTCTTAGCCTCAACTCAGTAGGTGGTCTCCACTGTGTGGTATTACTTGCATTATTAGCACAGTTTAATCAGACAGAGATATCCACTGAAATCAGACAGTTGGTTAGTCATTTGTCAAGGGCGGATTTCCCAGTAGAGAAATTATATGAAATGTTGCTGATTTGCTCATATATATATTTTTGCAAATGATGCTCTGATCCCATGGGGCAGCATAGTTATCTATATATTATTCCGGTTCCAGTAAAATATTAATTTGACTCCCTGACATAACAAAATTATTTTATGTGTCACTTAGCTCACTTGTGTATGCACTTGCACTTTTTTCGCCACTCCTAACTTGTATAGTATTCCATATAGATAGGAAAGTCAACATTTCGGTACAAGGTTATATATTTACTTGATTTATATTTATTTCACCCCTATATTGGGCCACTTGGCCACACTTCATTACTGTATTTTATACAATGAGTCTGTTTCAATATAGGATTGGATATTAGAGCTATTATTTGTATGCTAGAATTTGTTTAAATTGCATAGTCTGTTGTACTGAATCTTATTTATAAGTATGTTGTCTATATTTATTCTATCAGTGGGAGTGGCATTATGTGAATCACTATTTAATGACACGCCTGCAACAAGCACGTCATGTGATCAAGACTCGGGCGACCCGGTTGAAACGCGTCATGCTGTGGGGGTCCATTTGAAAATAAACGCACCTTAATCCACGAGCTGCTGTGGTCCGTATCTGCTCTTTTCCTCGCTCCATGTGGGCTATTGGATCTTGCCGACAGGATTTGCTAGCATATATATATATATATCCACAACAAATCCTGTCCGCATGTACTCCTTTCACAGCATACGCTTGCAGGAACGGACCTCCACACACTATAAAGGTTTTCTTAAGTGCATTTTATTTCCCAAATTCACAACATGATGCGTTTCGACCGGGTCACCCCGGTCTTGATCACATATCTTGATCATATATATATATATATATATATATATATATATATATATGTCTTGCACGTCTGTCCTGGGTGTAGTTAGTCTGAATTCTAAATTGCCTTGTGAGTACCCTTCCTCTCTGAGTCTTAGCCATCTTGTTCACTGTACAGGCTTTCCCTTTGGATCCCTTTTCTCCTCTGACTCCCTGTGTAATCCTGGGTAGCGCTGTACTGCTCTTTCTGTGCACAGTACATTTTCTACCCAGTCCCCAGTCCTTGCTCAAGTCCCTGACTGTGTTCCTGACATAATCCCAGACAGTCCCTAACAGACTTGCTTCTTGAAGGTCAACATCATCCAGCGAGTTACCACAGGTGCTTTTTCTTTTTGAAGTTCATAACTACAAAATCATTTTGTTTGTCGCCTTCCTTGTTAAGTTTTATTTTACACTTACAATGTAGAATGTTGAGGGGCGGGTCATGTGATTAATTTAATGAAACGAGGATTATGGTAGGTGCAAAACTGAAGATCACGAGGAAGGAGCACAGTGTAGCTGAAAGAGGCTCATGACTACCTTTTCGTTGCTTGACTGGCAGGTTGTCCTTCCTCAGCTGATGAGGGGTTTTAGACCCCTGGGGGGTTGCTTTTGTTGCCGGGGGCCAGTTTTGCAGCATAGCTGTGATATAGGCCCGCAGAAACACCGCCGGCCGAGCTCTTTGCCAGGGTAGTTTCGGTTCCCAGTCCGGCCAAGAACACGACAGTAGTGTGACTCTGTCATGTTAGTTCACTGGAGCCGCGCTGTGCATTTAAAAGGATTCTCTTTGAGGCCAATGCGGAAACCCAGCCTCTGTCCCCTCAGCCCATGCTCTGCGCTTGCATGTTGTTGACCCGTCAGGAGCAATGGATTGCATTCCAAGATATGGCGGGGGCGCTCCTCTATCATGGAATGTGCACCCTGCGCTTTCGTTTCTTGTCGCGGTTTGCTTTGGAATTATGACACGTGAGTGAAAAACACGTGCCTTTAATAACTACGGTTATCAGGAAGCGCGGGAGTAGAAGTGTCAGTATAATTGTGCAACTCATGTTGCTGCTGCTTGGGGTAGAAGGAACACTGCCCTTATGAACCTGCCCAAAATCACAGTCCCCGGAGCTTGCCTCGGCCCCTCGCCACTGCATTACTTCAAGCCACGGTGCCTAACGATAAAAATAGACATATCTCCACAAGATATCTGTTTAGTTTCCTTTCTTTTCCTTCTTCTTTTTTATGTATATATCTATAAACTGTTGACAATTTTCTACTTAATTGGGATGTTACATATATGTTCCACCACATTTCATTGAAACTTGGGTGCCACTCTCTAGATAGAAATTAAGTTTAAAAAGATATAAAGATGTTTTCTCCATATACATTTTGAAATGTACCCTAATAAAAACAAAGAAATCATAAAGGATGTAATTGCTAGAACTATGAACTGTTTATAGCACTAATGGATTGAAGATAATTGTGTATATGCTATTGCCGTTTTTATAGGTGTGTTGCATATAGGTTACACTTGTAATTAATGTTTATATATCTTCTTTTATTTAGTGTATATATAGACGTGTTCCTGATGAAGGCAGCTGTGCCGAAACGCGCGTAGTTTTCAACCTTGCCGCTTGCCATCATCATACCATCAACTGCTAGCTATATCAATGTTAACATCACTGTATAATTGCACTAGTTACAAGCAGTAAATGTGTATATATATATATGAATTTAAAATGTATAAAGAAGGGTATAACCCACATCAGAAAATTTAATGATCAATGAATTTATGAATCTCTTTTTTCTCGTTATCCTAAAAAACTAATACAATGAAAGTATTTTTTCACATTTGCAGTGATGAGTTTGTATGACTTCTAAGCATTTAACCTGTAATCACACCTTGGACAAAAAATTTATTATCCTGTGCATTAAAATTAGGAACTTGCTATTCTCTTTTTTCCATAAAAAAAAGCTTCTGCTTTGAACAGAAGGGTAGAAGGAACACTGCCCTAAATGAACCTGTCCAAAATCACAGTCCCCGGAGCTTGCCTCGGCTCCACGCCACTGCTTTACTTTAAGCCACGGTGCCTCATCTGCAGTTTACAACAGATTATTTCTGAACAGTGATATATTAAAAACGTTTAGGTAATCCATGTTAGCGATTGGCCAGATGTAGGTAATTTTATTTTACCACTTCTTAAATACCGAATCATGCCGATTCGGTATTTAAGAAGTGGTAAAATAGAGGGGGGGGAGATGTAAGTATTTCAGATTCTGTAAATACCGAATCGTTAAGATTCGGTATTTACCGATTCTGTAAATACCGATTCGGTATTGCCCATTGATTCCTATGGGCCTTGCAGCCCATAGGAATCAATGGGCAATACCGATTCTGTAATTACAGAATCGGTAAATACCGATTTTAGCAAGGGTGCAGGGGGTGTCACTTTGACACCCTCTGGCACCCCAAAAATAGGCATGTGTGCCATGTGGCACACAGACATGCCCTAAGGGCATGTCTGTGTGTCACATGGCACAGGTGTGCATGCACACATGTGCATGCACACCTGGAGTCGGTATTTTACCACCCAATTGATTGGGTGGTAAAATACCGTTTCTTAAAGCCCTGTGGCACTCTGACATGTGCCAGCTACATCTGCATTTACAGAATCGGTATTTTACCGAGTCTGTATTTACCGATTCGGTAATTTTACCGAATCGGTAAATACAGAATCGGTAAAATACCGATTCTGTAAATGCACGCCCTACATCTCAAAATCCAATTACCGGTCGGTAACGGCCGAATTCGGCCGTTACCGACCGGTAATTGGCCACCTACATCTGGCCCTAAGTTCTTATTTACATTTCACTTGTTTACTTAATTTTCCATCCCTAACAGTGTTCCTTATTTCCAGGATGTTGTGTCTTTTTTTGGTTTAGCATATTACTCTTATATAATGCATAGTTTGAACTGAGTTGACGCCAGGTCTTTATAAAGGCCATGATCAAGAGCTCTAGAGTTGAGGCTGAAGGCAGTTCGAGTTTCTCTCAGTGCCTGTCCAGTGAGTCAAAAAGATGTTCAGAATACATAGTCATCCAATCGTTGGCCTCTCTGCAGACCGCACAGAACAATGGACACATATTCCAGTTGAAACTGTGATTCTGTGTAAATATGTGTGAAGGAGGTACACAGCGGTCAAAATATTGACAAGATGAAAGTAAAAGAAAATGCAAAGGCTTACGGGTGAGAGGGTATGTTGTGTGTTCATCGGGCTGGTGAAGTGAGAAACCAGTATGTGAAGAACTGTTTTCAGAAAACAGTGAAAAAAGAGTGTTTAAGTGTAAAGTGAAGAAGTTTAAGATATGCAGACGGATGAGGTGTGGAGAGAAAAATGGCGTACATGTCTAACATACAGAGCACATAACGGGTGCGACAGACATTCTGAGGACCACTACCCCTTCCACAGGCCTCAATAATGTTTAATTTACATTCTCACAATTTCAGAATTTAAATGTTTACAATATTAATCATTTACAACAAAATCATTCATCTTAGATAGCTAACACCCATTGAGAAAGCCAATAGTCCTGGCCGGTTTTACTTGTATGTCAGTTGTTGTGTTACATATCCAGATGCACTAACATAAATTAAGAGAGAAATCAAAATACTGGTCGGGTGGCACACTATGGTGATCACAGATATTTAATGTCCATGTTTAAACCACACCCCTTTTACAGACTTCCACTTTTTTCATCCCATTTAAAGCCCTGTGTGCACATAATGCTGTATGACTGCTTGCAGATAGCAGCACTAGGTGCTTCCACAAGCCTGATTAGAGCCTTTCTTCCAAAGGTAATTGTGGTAAATAAATATTTAATTACCGGTACTATTTTTCAGTATAGTCAATAAAACAGGTAGCTCAATAAATAAGAGTCAGGATTCGAGGTATCTTGAGTCGACAGGCTTTAATCAGGCATAAAGGACAGGAACAGGACAGCCTGTACGGGAAGGGAATGAAGGCAGCTGCCGGGGGCAGGATCTGGGAATAAGGCGTAACTTTTAATATGGGTGCACAGTATATATATCAAAACAATTGCATTACATTCAATACAGTAGGCGTAGCAGTAGGCGTGACTCGTAGCAGTCGCGAAAGATAAGGGCAAAATGATGTAACAAGAAGGCGTGTACAGGGCGTATACATAGACATGTGATGTAAACGTAACAGAATATGTCATAAATGGGGCGGAAACATGGAGGGGGCTACCTGAGCAGCTGGGACCTCTAACCTAGTGGTGCGCGCAAACGGGCAATGACGTGTTACCAGGGAGAACTGGGGGCTATGACTTCTGCGCTAGAAGAGGAGACTAAAGTCTGGAGTGTCAGAGCGACATGTACCTAAGGCATATCTAGTATCTGATGTTTAGAGTACGTGTTGATAGAATCCAAAAGTTATCAGGGCAAAGGCTAATAGACACTAAGACTGATGCGTGCATAATCCTACATGTATTGCGTGTGCGAGGAATATTCTATGAATATTAATACAGTATTTCTCTTACATGGAGACATAAAGGCTAGACCATGACGGAAACTATTGATGCGATGCAGTAGTTTAGGAATGCAGAGAAGGAGGGCTGGACTGATAACTAGAAACATAACATACTCTTGGCAGACTGGGAGGCAGAGCCAGGCCGGGCCGGGCACTGCGAGGCATGAAGTAAGCGAAGGGTCAGGGATGCAGGTGGGGGCTGTATCGCTCCTCGGAGAGGGTTCAAGAGACAGGAGCTGAATCTGAGTCCGGGCCCTTTTGAGGCCTAGAAACGGGGACAATTCAATGAATTAACGTGCACACTGTAAAATGTGGCCACGTAGGTTTACATAGGCCTAATATTCGTTGTTTTCACGAGGACTGGAAACTGGCATACTAGAGGTGGACACAACTGTAATTGCGTCTTTAATCGATCATGAGGGGATACATGCATATCGATCATGCACATATAACATAAGATGGGGAACACGTAGGCACATACAACATGGCAAAATTTACTTTTCCACATTCCCTCCTTGTGCCCTACGTTTCCTTCAGGAAACATCAATATTCATGATACCATCTATCATTTCATATAGCATCATTTGCTCGTCTCGGATTGTCTTGGAACGGGATTTAGGACTAGGAATACAAGAGGTAGCACACATGCCGCAAATCGCAGGGCCACATTGTATACAGAGGCAGCAACTGAATATGATCATTACTGCAATACCTAGGAATGACAATACTTTCCATCCCCAGGCAGATATAATACTCCAGAGCCAACCGGACCATGTCCAGGTGGCTGGATTCTGGTGTAACTGATGGGCAATTTTATGAAGTCTGGTTATAGCTGAATAAACAGACGGCGCGTTATTAGGAATGAAAATGCAGCAACTAGATCCGATGACTCTACATGCTCCTCCTCTATCGGCCAGTATGACGTCAAGAACGAGACGATTTTGGAGCACGACAAATCTCATAGCAGATTGCTCTTCGGTTAAGTTACCTAGAGCAGAAGTAGTCTCATTCACTACTGCTTCAAGGGTTCTGGTTAACCTACGGATTAGCTTACTATTCTGGATAGGTCCTATAAAGAAGAAGAAACCTTTATTGAAGTCTTGATACTGTTCTAGAGTAGTTTCAGTTTGATCGACAATTGGGGACTCGATCTCCCTTCTATGTCTGACGTGTACTAGATGTGTGTTTCTGTGATAATCAGATGGGGCTAGAAAAACTGGTGGCAGTAGGAAGGCAATGTAACATGCTCCATCCCAATCGAGGGGCAGACGAACATATGCGGTCTGACCACAAACAAAATAAGAATGACGTGAGGCTTTGAAAATAGATTTCCCACTGTCACTATACTCGACAGTAGTAGTACAATCACTATGTCCTACATGTGCGGAACCATTTTTTCTGACACATAATTCGCCTTTGACTGGTAGTACTGAAATAGCAGGCAAATCTGGAGTAGTATCGGACTGAACATTCAGGACCATGAAATTCGAAGAATAATTACCTAAATCATATACTTCATTTTCTAGATCTAACCCTGTTCTATGGGAAAGACCTTGCTTGTCTGGAAAACATGTTCTATTCAGAAGGGACATATCATTGGAGGATGACGTTAACGTGGACCATGCTCCACACGAACCATTGTGTGAAAACGGATAAGGAAAGAGTGGCAGAACTCCCTTCGGTGTCTGGAAAGGGGGGAGTCGACCACACACCCAACAATTAGTGGCATTGCTGGTCTGGTGTGAATAGTGTAACATTCGGATGAATGTGTTATTTCGCATAGCAAGACGATAGGATAGCTCGTGAGGAGGCAGATCACTAAATGTGTGCTCTACTGTAGCATTAGAAAACATATTTACATGTGAAATTGGAAAACATAAATGTAAAGCATAACTTGTGCAGGTAACCATTAGACTCAAAAATAATAAGAAACTTAGAACAATGATACATTTTATAGAGTTTTGACTAACTCTCTCACTATGGGGGTCTATCTCATACATGTCAGGAACCTGTCTAACCGTTTCACCCGAGAGGGACTTAGACAATTAAACTGGCTGACTTATTTTACTAGACCGAAGTTTCTGTTATACTCCTGTTGCGGAGTTTTCTCTAACGGGGGAACTTTGAGTTCAGAGTCTGTTTTTAGGCAGTCTTTAGGAATAAGGCAGTCCTTAGCATAATGTCTTTTCTGGTAGTCCATGGAATTTCTTTATATGGGTCAGGTGGACCCATACTTTTCTCCCCTCGAGCTTTACGGCGGTCCTTGTTGTTAGCAAGACGAGGCGGGGCTCCTTCCAGCGGGGCTCCAGCGGACTTGAACGATCAAAATTCCGGACCAACACCAGGTCGCCTGGAATGACTTCATGCGGTTTCACCTCGGTGTTGTCTGGAAATGCGGCGGCAACCTGTGAACGACAAGAGTGTAGGGCAGACATCAAGGAAGCTAGGTAATCTGTCAGCATATTACTGGAAACGTCTGTAATACTGCGGGGTCTAGGTGTACCCCACATGTTTGGGGGCGGCCGAATACGACCTCATACGGGGACAGACCTGATCTGGAATGTGCAACCATCCTCATATAAAATAAAGCATCTGGCAGGGCAACTAGCCAGTCTACACCTTTCTCTTTACATATTTTTGCAATGCGTATTTTCAGAGTCTGATTATGTCTCTCTACGAGACCGGCTGCTTCAGGATGGCGCACACAATGGAACTTCCACTGGTACCCTAACAGGAGGGAAACATGTTTCATAAGCTCGGATGAGAATGGCTGGCCGTTATCTGAATATACGACCCTAGGGAGTCCATAGCGGGGAAAGAATTCACGGACCAACTGCCTGGCAGTGGTCGCGGCTGTGTAATCTGGAACTGGATATGCTTCTGTCCACCTAGACAAAGCGCATACAACTACGAGAACATACTTGAAACCTCGACATCGCTCCATCTGAATATAATCCATCTGGAGGACTTCAAAAGGGTGGTCAGGAGGTTGGAATCCACCTTGTTCCACCGGGACACTTTTACCTGGATTGAACTGACAACATATCATACAGGTACGGACTTTCTGCTTGGCTGCAGCTCGTAAGTGCTTGTTGAACCACAGGTTCTGAATACTGTCTAACATAGCTTTTTCTCCTAGATGTGCTGGACTATGTGCGGTATTAATAATGACTTGAACCATAGAGTCGGGGAGAAACCATGTGGCTTTTCCCTTCGTCAACCATCCTTGATCTGTCTGGACCCCTCCTTGTTCGGACCATTTCTTTATTTCTTCGGGAGTAGCGTGTAACTGTATGTCTATGACATCTTGTGTAGGGTCCTTGACTGTCATACAAGTAGCCTGATCTGGAGTGAGTATCTGTGTCGTGTTAACTGGAATGTCTGGGGTCTGAGCTGTAAGCTTGGCTGTTCGATCTGCTAGATCGTTACCTTGGGCAATGATGTCAGTAACTTTCGTATGTGCCTTGCACTTCATGATAGCGATAGCTGTCGGTAAATGTATTGCATTTAACAGAGCTTGAATGAGGAGACCATGCTGAATCTTAGTTCCATGAGAAGTCATGAAACCTCTCTCCTGCCAGAGCACTCCAAAGTCGTGTACGACTCCGAATGCGTAACGTGAATCTGTATATATGTTTACTTTCAGGTTTTTAGCACGTATGCAGGCTTGGGTCAGAGCAACTAGCTCTGCTGCTTGAGCAGACAGGGTGTCAATACGATGTGTTTCTATAACTTCGGTGTCAGTAGTCACTGCATACGCGGCTACTAGTTCTCCTGTACTAGTTCTCATACATGAACCATCCACATAAAGTGTCAGGTCGGGATTAGGTAATGCAATGTCTGTCAGGTCTTGTCTTGGCTTTGTCATAGTGTTAACAACTTCCACACAATCATGTGTGGCAGGATTTGAAGTAACTGACGGTAACAGTGTAGCAGGATTTAGAATGTTGCAGCGTCTGATTTCTATGTGTGGCTGGAACAGTGTCAGTTCATAACCTGTTAAACGTGCAATTGTCAAATGCTGAGTCGGTGTTCGGTTTAAAAGAACTTCCACGGAATGTGGAACTTGTACTGTCAGGGAGTGTCCTAACACTATGGAATCACTTTGTCTGATAGCTAGAGCTGTGGCTGCAACTGACTTGAGGCACGCAGGCAGAGCCTGGGCTACTGGATCTAATGTGCTCGAAAAATAAGCACAGGGCTTGTATTGTCCTGCTTGATCTTGTGTGAGAACAGATAATGCAGTACCATCACGTTCTGTGACAAAAAGTGTAAAAGGCTTACTGTAGTTCGGTGTTGCCAGAACAGGTGCTTGACATAAGGCTTTCTTTAATTCATTAAAAACAAGTGTATGTTCCTGGGTCCAAGGGAGGACAGTCGATACGGCTGCCTCCTGTGTCGTTAACTGTATCAGTGGCTTGGCTAGAAATGCATACTGAGGAATCCATTGTCTGCAATAAGAAGTGAGGCCAATAAAAGCTCGTACCTCCTTCTGTGTCTTGGGCTGTGGAAGACTCGCTATTAACTGGATACGGTCTGGTGTCAACTGCCTACCCCACTTGGACAGTAAGTGTCCTAAGTAGACCACTTGCTGGACACAGAATTGTAATTTGGAAGGGGACACCTTGTGCCCCTGCTCGGCCAGAAAATACAGAACCGTGAGCGACGCACGCTCGCAGTCACGTTCGGAACGGGCTGTGATCAGTAGATCATCGACATACTGGAGCAGGGCAGTGTCAGTTGGCATGTGAATATTGTCTAGTTGTCTCTTAAGTGCTTGACTATAAATACTAGGACTTTCTGTAAAACCTTGAGGAGCTCGTGTGAATTTATAGCTCCTTCCATTTAAACAAAAACCGAAAAGGTACTGGCTGTCTGGATGAATGGGGACACTGAAAAATGCGTTATTGAGATCAATAACTGTGAAAAACGTAGCTTCAGAATCAATGGCTGTTAATAGGGAAGAAATATCTGGGACTACTGGATACTGAGGTATGATACATTTATTAAGCTCTCGAAGGTCAATCACTAATCGATATACTGGAGGTGCATTTGGATCAGTACGTTTCAGGACTGGAATGATAGGAGAATTACATACATTGGAGTCAGTTTCTACAACCACTCCTTGAGCAATAAGCTCGTCAATAATTTTGGATAAGGCTGCTACAGCCTCAGGTGGCAATCTGTACTGTCTGATTCGTGGCAAAACTATACCTTGCTTGAGAGTCACACGATGGGGTGTGATATGCATACAACCTACATCAGTTGGACCTTGCGCCCATAAATGCTGTGGTACATTCAATAATCTTGGATCAAAATCACGTAATACATAATGACCTTTAAAGTCACGTAAAAACAATCGGACTCCTTCTGGGGAACAGCAAATTACTTCTTTTAACGTTTTAATGCCTAACAAATTTTCTGGACATGATTTCGTAAGTAACAAATCAGTAGTTCGGGACAATGGACCAACTTCTAGAGTAACTGGTTTCGAAATTTCATTAACAATCGGCTTTCCTGAAAATCCAAGGGAAACATTTTTAGAGCCTGAGAGCGGAGCCCCTGGAACCTCGTCATGACTGATAGTAGTCCTACTTGCCCCTGTATCAATCAAAAACTTTCTGTCTTTCCCTAATACTTGACTGTGTACATAGGGACCCTCTTGATCTACAGGTATCTCGATGAGAGGCAAGCCTACCTCCCTCTCTAGGCTGTTTCATGAATACTGTTGATACTCTGGATACTCTGACTGGGCATACTGGTACATTTGCTGTGTAACGTGTTGTGTTGCAGCGATAGGCTGCGGTGCTGGAACTGTCTGTTGTGCATTCTGTGGTGACTGAGAAGTCTGTGAAACTTGTTCTTGTCTAGGCGGACGTGGTCTTTCTTTAGTTTTACCAGTAGCTATGTTGTGTTTCAGAACTGCACACTTGTTTATAAAATGACCTGGCTGTTTACAGTAATTGCAAGTCCCTTTAACGGGAGCTGCAGGATGACTGGCTTGATTCGGACCCCTCTTCTGACTGTCTTGTGGAACAGATTGTGCAACTAATACTTTCATTTTCGTGTCTTTCATACATCTCCTTTCATGTTCTTGCTCTTCCCTGATTCTGTTCTGGTGATACTGGAGCATTTGTAACATTTGTGACGGAGTATTAGCTTGCAAACTACTTTCGACTTTCAATACTCGATTTTTAACTTGTGGACTTGAATTCTCGACCAGTTTGGTAACAAAAAGATGAGGGTACGATTCACTACCTGTTTTCAGACCACTGTTATTAATAAAACATTTTTCAAATCTAGAATAAAAATCACTAGTGTCTTCATCCTGTTTCTGTTTACAAGCTGAGATTGCATCCCAATCTTCCTTTTTCGTGGCTAGTAATCTTGGCAAAACCTGTATCAATAACTCGGGCAATTCTTTAACTTTACCCCCAAGACCGGTACCTGGTACTCGTGAAGTATCTTCAGCTTCTAGAGCTGTCCAATCTATCTTTTTCTCTCCCACCTCCCATTCTTTTTCCTTGAGTTTTTCATATACCCCTGCGGGCAACAGGACCTTTAACATTTTAATGATATCAGGATACGTGTATTCTCCCATACGGAGCATGTCTTTTAATTCTCGATGGAACCCTGCTGGATCTTTGTCGTGACAGGGAATTAACTTTTTCATCTCTAAGAGTTCCATCTTGGTGATAGGGGTGTAAACAAATACTCGTTCTAGATCACCACCCGTTGTCCTAACTGGGTGTACCTCTCGTAGCGGATGTTGTCTGTCTATGTAGAATGATTTACTTTCTGGAGGTGGGACATGAGCAAAATGCGGATTCAGAAACGTTCTATATTTGTGGCGCTGTTCTAGAATGATACTAATTAAATCGGTACCTAGACCTCTCCATCTATACTGGAGTAACTCGTTCAGAACATCATGTAACGGACCTGGATCAGAATGCTGTCCCTCATACAGTGTAATGAGGTGCTGGATCATATACATACCCACCAGTCGCTGCTCGGCTGGGGGCAGTTTCAGAAACATTTGTGCCACTATTTCGTCTGGAAAAGTGGTAAAGTCAGTAGCCCATCGGACTGCTGATCGGGCTAGTTCTTGTTCATGCATGGTACTAAGTTCACTATAACCAATTCGTGATTTCAGAATGTGATCGGTAGCTTGAAATACTTGCTCAAGAGAACCTTGTTCTGGTGCTGGAGGAGGGAAAACTTTCTTGTGTTCTAGGCGTGAATGTCGGTCGGGAAGTCTAGTTCTACCTACATACGCTATTCTGGAGGGATTCTCGTTGTTTACCTCTTCAGTATCAGAGGCGTCTTCTTTCTCGGTTACTTGTGCTGCTTCTCGTTTCTCGTGTAACTTTATTATTTCCCTACGGATTTTCTTGTACATACTCTCTATACAGTTCTGTGTCTTGTGTCTTCCCTCGGCTATATGGTCACTCCACCTGGTCAGGACTTTCATTTCTTCCGGATCTTTATCCGGATAATCTTGTTCCCTTATTAGACAATTAATTAGAAACTTTAAAAGCATGAGCTGGGTCTCGACTTTTCTCTGGACCATGGCGTCGCCAATACTTTCTAGATCTACTCCTGTACGGATGAAACGATATATTCTGTCTAGATAACCTTTCATATTCGGTAGGGTGTCCAAATATTCGGTCACCCGTCTTACACGCAATGAATACAGGACCATATCATCATCGCCTGGGACTGGATCATAACGGCATTCGGTAAGAGCTCGCTTGATATCTGCAACTGACTGAAGTTTGGGCGAACGCTGTAACGCTTGTTCATGTAGCTCGAGTAACGTTAAACGTCTGTGTTGAGGCGGGGTTCCAGGAGGACTTCCCCCCGTGGCCCCTAGACTAGAATCGTTGACGGGTATTGTACGTGCTGGGAGAGTGACTGATGTAGCGGGTACATGTACTGTAGGCTGGACCGGGGGTATCGTAACAGGTGCTGTAACGGGTGCCCCGGTGGCTGGAGGAACAGGAATTACATTATTTACGGGAGCTGGCGGAACAGGATTTGCATATTCTGGAACTGTGTCGTCCAAATAGGACGAGAGAAAAATATCAGCTGCGGTCGGTTTGTGACGTAGCTTAATCGGAACTAATGGCGGCGGAAAATTACATGGTGCTTCCGGGGTTGCTTTCGGCAAGCCCTCGGCAAGAAGAGGATACATACCCTTAATAAGGGCATTTCTCTGTCTGTCTGACTGTTCGGCTTTAACTCGTTCACCTACTTCGATTAATTCCCTTTCTTGGGCTTTTTCTGAGGATTCCCTACTTAATTCTGTTTTTCTGATTTCTTTTTCGGTTCTTCTATGAGATTCTTTGCGCCATAACTCGATGGCATCTTTCTGGGACTCTCTGGCTTTCTTTTTCCATAATACTTCTTCTACTCGCATGATGCACTCGGCATCCCATGTACCTGATACGGGCCATCTATATTTCTCTTCTAATTCCTTGGTGTAATCCACCCATAAGTCTAGATATAATATGGCACTAAAGCCATGCTTATGATACATAAAATGACCTGGACTGTCCCTAGGCGGGACAGGAACTGCTTCCTCGAGCAATCCTTTTCTGGTTTTTAACTGACGTAACCTCGAGAATAGAGGCATAGTTTAGGCTGGAGTCTGGACACAATACAATACACGATAAACACAATAATAACTGGAAAAACAAATCACTCATACCACGACATGGAAAACACATAGAATAACATTTAAAATAACAGTTCGGACAGAATATTACCTGGAATACTGAGAACAGAACACATGAATTTCTCGAGAACAGAACTTACTAGAATGACTAGATGTACTGCTAAAACAGCACGAAACTTACCGGTCTCATAAAGAGACACGTCAGGACCCGCGTCCACCTAGGTGAACACTTCGTGTTGGATCTGCGTACCCAAACCCACGGACCAGAGACAAATTAATTGACCCTGTCTAGATACTACCCCAGCAACGGTACTCACCGGGCAGCAAGAACGGAAGGCCTCGGACTGGACTGGACTGCTACGACGACGGATTACGAACTTCGGACTTCAGTTACAGGTGGGCCTCCGGATACCTCGGACCTTGGACTCTCGGCTTGGGCTCTGGTCGGGACTCGCCGCGTTCCTCACCGCCTCGTCTGGACGCTGGACCGCAACCTCCGTCTACTCCGTGGGCCTGAGGGATACTTGAAGCAGAAATATCTGCACGTGCACGGTATGGTTCCGTCACGACTGCAGAGGATCAGGGGGCCTGCGTGGCTTCTCCGGCGCGTGGGGAAAGGGCAAGTCCCTATTCGGGCGCCATTATGTGGTAAATAAATAATTAATTACCGGTACTATTTTTCAGTATAGTCAATAAAACAGGTAGCTCAATAAATAAGAGTCAGGATTCGAGGTATCTTGAGTCGACAGGCTTTAATCAGGCATAAAGGACAGGAACAGGACAGCCTGTACGGGAAGGGAATGAAGGCAGCTGCCGGGGGCAGGATCTGGGAATAAGGCGTAACTTTTAATATGGGTGCACAGTATATATATCAAAACAATTGCATTACATTCAATACAGTAGGCGTAGCAGTAGGCGTGACTCGTAGCAGTCGCGAAAGATAAGGGCAAAATGATGTAACAAGAAGGCGTGTACAGGGCGTATACATAGACATGTGATGTAAACGTAACAGAATATGTCATAAATGGGGCGGAAACATGGAGGGGGCTACCTGAGCAGCTGGGACCTCTAACCTAGTGGTGCGCGCAAACGGGCAATGACGTGTTACCAGGGAGAACTGGGGGCTATGACTTCTGCGCTAGAAGAGGAGACTAAAGTCTGGAGTGTCAGAGCGACATGTACCTAAGGCATATCTAGTATCTGATGTTTAGAGTACGTGTTGATAGAATCCAAAAGTTATCAGGGCAAAGGCTAATAGACACTAAGACTGATGCGTGCATAATCCTACATGTATTGCGTGTGCGAGGAATATTCTATGAATATTAATACAGTATTTCTCTTACATGGAGACATAAAGGCTAGACCATGACGGAAACTATTGATGCGATGCAGTAGTTTAGGAATGCAGAGAAGGAGGGCTGGACTGATAACTAGAAACATAACATACTCTTGGCAGACTGGGAGGCAGAGCCAGGCCGGGCCGGGCACTGCGAGGCATGAAGTAAGCGAAGGGTCAGGGATGCAGGTGGGGGCTGTATCGCTCCTCGGAGAGGGTTCAGAAGACAGGAGCTGAATCTGAGTCCGGGCCCTTTTGAGGCCTAGAAACGGGGACAATTCAATGAATTAACGTGCACACTGTAAAATGTGGCCACGTAGGTTTACATAGGCCTAATATTCGTTGTTTTCACGAGGACTGGAAACTGGCATACTAGAGGTGGACACAACTGTAATTGCGTCTTTAATCGATCATGAGGGGATACATGCATATCGATCATGCACATATAACATAAGATGGGGAACACGTAGGCACATACAACATGGCAAAATTTACTTTTCCACATAATGGTGCACACAGTGCCAGACATGGCAAGCACACACTTTAAAGGCCCTTAAGGGCTCTCACTGTTCAATTCAATTTGCACACTACTGTAACTCGCCACAAACTTCTATCCCTGACCACTTCTGAATGTCACCAACTGCCACTGCAACAAAACATGACAAGCTACAACAACAAGTGACCTGGGGAGGGGGCTTGCTACAAAAATGAAAATGGGGCAAGCTACAACAATGGAGAAGCGGTGCGAACTACACCAAGAACAATCTGGCAACCTGCAACGATGGACACGAAAGGGGGAAAGTTATAATGAAAAACAGGACCAGATACAACAGTGGGGCAAGAAAAGAAGCACCTCAATCCCAGGGGGGCAGCAGAAGAATAGTACCAAACTAATTAATTAACATGTGGTCCATGTTCCATCTAAGAGTCACACAAAGTGAACAGGAACTGAACACACCAGATGCTGACCAATGAGACTCAAGGAAATGAGAGTGAAGATGAAGCCAACCAATTGGATATAATGGACAGGCTAAATACTATTTAGAGTTTTTTTAGGTCGAGCCCTGAGCCAGCGTGCAAGCGCTTCTCTGGTGTTGATCTGTGGTAGTTGACTACGTGAGGGAAGCCCCGCCCACTCCCCTACCCACTTTTTCATTGGCTTGTGTCTTTGTTCTTTCTAAATGCTGCCTTCCGATTGGTTTATAGGCAACTAGTCCCTCCATATGACGACCATGTCGTCATTTGTATCCTTCCATGCTTACTGGTACCTTTACTTCGTGTTTCATGAGCACTATTTCCTTACCATGCCCCCCTGCTGCTGTCCATGCCTTCTCTCCCACCCCTCCACTCCTGTTGTTACGTGCTTTCTCGCGCTCTCCCACCCGCACTCCTGTTTTCAATGCAATAGGTCTTGCTTAAATGCGAGTCCTATTGCATTGCAAATGCTTGTTTTTTAGAGACCATAGTAGTCACCTGAGCAACAGTGCATGCATATTACGTAGAGGCGAGATCTTAAAAAGACCCTTTCCACACCATAGTCTATATTCCTGCAAAATTTTATGTAAATCCGTTCAACCATTTTGTCGCTATGTCTGTCTAAAAAGTCTGTGGATAATGCACTGGTGGGAAAAGGTGTTTTGGGACCCCCAGTTTTTCTTTGCACCCTCTTAACTAATCATGACAACATTGTCGCTACAACATTAACTAATTACCACAAAACTTTGCATCATCAGGCAATGAAAACATTAGAAAAGGTCTGCAAAGTTTTCATGGAGATTCATCAAATGGTGATAAAGGCATTAATTAGCATGCCAATATCTGAGGAATTCTGATCTCTTGAAATCCTAACTATAACTACAGATTGTCTACCGCCACTCTGTAATATTAAACACACACACACCCTAGAACTATGAAAGCACAGTGTACCATCATCAGGAAAGAAAGCAAAGTTCCCATTAGGATCTTTTAAACTGAGCGTGCTCATGCAATAACTACACCTACCGAGTAAAGGAATGTAATCTATAACAGTTATTAACAGTGCTACATTTCAAGGCGCACGGCGTACAAAAACACTGTGATGAGGGGTACTAATGTTTGATGGGGGGACTGGGCACTCAGAGTGGCGTATTCAGTGGTGGCATGGCAAACACTCATTAAAAGGTTCTAAAATTCAGTGACTCACAGGACTACAGTAATTTCATTTGGAATGTGTAGCCGTTTTTTTCGCAGTTTTATGTAGCGTGATCTCAACCCGAAGGTATTGGATTGCTTTACATGAACGTCATTTGCATTAGGCAAGGACACTTTCATTTTTTGTAAGCACAGAGAGATTACATGATTTGCCCAGAATCACAGGGTGTTGAGCTGACGCCGAGACTTGAAGTTAGTTTCCAGTTCCAAAGTAGGCACCTCTGGCCTTACTCAAATCCTCTACCCTATGTTTGCTGTTGCCTGCAGCACAATGGCTATGCAATAGGGGGGTGTTATTTGAGGGCGGTGGTGGGTGTTTCGGAAGTTAACACCCACTTTTTAAGGCTTTGGCTTTCATCTAATTTCACACTCCGCAGGCTGTGTGGGACAAAGGTACATACCTGTGTCCTTGTCCAAGTACTACCACATCAAAGAGATATAGTTACCATAATGTAGAAAGAATCTACCATCAGTATGAGTATCTGAAGGAACTGAGCAATTTCAGGTTTATTGTATTCACAATATTGATAAATTCCACTATGGAGAACTATAAATATGAATTTAACTCCCATAATGCACTGCCACAGTTGCTAGATGAAAAATAAACTACATACTGAAGCATGATACATGAAAACAATTCCCACAGCAGAACGCCCACTGTCATTCTCTTCCACTTAGCGCACTTGCTCTGATGGCCAACACCCATCCTCTTCTAAAGAAGATGAAACAAATGAAAATGTTTAAAGAGGGCACTGTGCACTTGCAGTGATATGTTCAGGATGGAATGGCAGACAAGTGTTGAAAGTGCTAAAATTCAACATTCATTAGAGTGCAGCCAATTCTTTTGGAATATATGTGTGTGTGCGTGTGTGCATGCTTGCGTGAATGTGTGTGTGTGGTTCCACAAAAAAATGAGTGAAGCTGTTCACACGAGGTTATTTGCAGAGACAACCATGACACGTTTCGGCCTTATGGCCTTGATCACATGACACACTATCCTCACTCTCCTTAGAAGAAAGTACTCACTATAAGAACAAGACAATCTTCAGCTGTGAAAGTCGAGAGCCGTAATGAAACATACAACAGACATAGTGAAAGGACACAATACAATCCTTATGTATCGGAGCCATGTTGGAACAATGGTAAATATACAAACTATAATAGAAGACATATATGTTAGAAATTGGGTTGTTGGTTGACTGGGATGTAATCCCTGTCAAGTGGCAACCACAATGGTAGTCAGGGTAAGGGATAGGCAAACCATAAATTAACCTGTGCTAACCCTCTGGTAGCTTGGCACAGAGTAGTCAGGCTTAACGTAGAGGCAGTGTGTAAAGTAGTAGAGTAGTAAAAACACCACACCAAAAAGATCCCACACCAAGTTAGAAAAACAGACCTGACTTTAATAAACAAAACAAGACCAAACCCATAAATATCCAATTAGTAGAACCAGAGATATTGATTTTTATAGTTGAAAGTGAAAAATAGCAGCAAAAAACACAGTGTTATTGGGAATATTGGGGATAAAGTCACAAGTTCAGGCTAACTGTGATGGAGGGTACACAGACAAAATATCGAAATTAAAATATCGACATACAATAATATCGATGTTTTAATATCGATAGTATAGAATATCGATGTCCAAAATATCGACAGACAGAATATCGTTTTTTTAAGGTATGTATGTTACTAATATCGAATTTTACTAATATCGAAATTTTGTTTAGTGTTATGTATTTTAATGTGTTGTTTATATGTTTGTTAAACATGTTTTGTAATGTATGTTTGAAAATTTGTAAATTTGTTTACATTTTGCGTTTTAGTATCAGAGCGGGTTGTGGGTTTATAGGGGAATAGGGTGGGAAGTAATTTAATAATAATTAATTAATTAATATATGTTTGTAAATATTTTTAATTAATACTTAATTGGTAATTAATTAATATTAATTAGTTAATTAATTGATATAATTTTGTACATATTTTTAATTAATTGTTAATTAATTAATATTAATTAGTTAATTACATTAATTAGAGTAATTTTTTATATATAATTTTTTGTTATTGTTAATTAATTAATTGGGAAACTATAATATTAATTAGTAAATTAAATTATTTACAGCTAATGTGCTAATATATTTACTTTATTGTTATTGTTAATTAATAATTAATTGATAATTAAATAATATTAATTATGTAATTAAATTATTTAGAGTTAATGTGCTAATATATTTAATGTGTTGTTATTGTTAATTAATAATTAATTGGTAATTAAATAATATTAATTATGTAATTAAATTATTTAGAGTTAATGTGCTAATATATTTAATTTTTTGTTATTGTTAAATAATAATTAATTGGTAATTAATAATTATTAAGTGAATAAATGATATGATTTATTTCTGTGTAGTGGGTTGTGTGTTTATAGGGGGATAGGGTGTGATATAATTAAATGTAATTAATTAAAGAGATTGTAATTTTCTTTGGTATTTATTGTTAATTAATTAGTAATTAATATGTGTTATTTAGTTCATTTATAATTACATCAATTTAGTAATATTAATTGTTATTAATTGATTAATTGAAATTTATATTAATTGTCTTTTTTATATGTGTAGTGTGTTGTGTGTTAAAGTGGGAGTAGTGTGGGAATTAATTTTTACCCCCATGCTAGCCAACGCTTTCCCTACTGTTGCACCCTCTGGAGTGTGAATAGTAATTTTTACCCCTACGCTATCCACCGGGGAAACAACTTTTACAACGCAACTTTTACAACGCACTACCATTACGAAATTTTTACAATGCAAAAACCATTACAACGCATGTGTTTACAACGCATGTTTTTACAACGCAGGTACCTTTACAACGCATACCATTACAACGTAAGTATAGGTAAGTATATAATAATATTTTACATTTTATATGTTTTAGTTTTTTTAAGGGGTATTTTTAGGGTTCAGGGTCAGTTTTCAGTTTTTGGGTAAAAGGGTATTTTTAGTGTTCAGGGTCAGTTTTCAGTTTTTTGGGTAAAGGGGTATTTTTAGAGTTCAGGGTCAGTTTTCAGTTTTTGGGTAAAGGAGTATTTTTAGGGTTCAGGGTCAGTTTTCGGTTCTTGGGTAAAGGGGTATTTTTTGGGTTCAGGGTCAGTTTTCGGTTTTTGGGTAAAGGGGTATTTTTTGGGTTCAGGGTCAGTTTTCAGTTTTTGGGTAAAGGGGTATTTTTTGGGTTCAGGGTCAGTTTTCAGTTTTTGGGTAAAGGGGTATTTTTTGGGTTCAGTGTCAGTTTTCAGTTTTTGGGTAAAGGGGTATTTTTAGGGTTCAGGGTCAGTTTTCAGTTTTTGGGTAAAGGGGTATTTTTAGGGTTCAGGGTCAGTTTTCAGTTTTTGGGTAAAGGGGTATTTTTTGGGTTCAGGGTCAGTTTTTAGTTCTTGGGTAAAGGGGTATTTTTTGGGTTCAGGGTCAGTTTTCAGTTTTTGGGTAAAGGGGTATTTTTAGGGTTCAGGGTCAGTTTGGGGTTTTTGGGTAAAGGGGTATTTTTAGGGTTCAGGGTCAGTTTTGGGTTTTTGGGTAAAAGGGTATTTTTAGGGTTCAGGGTCAGTTTTGGGTTTTTGGGTAAAGGGGTATTTTTAGGGTTCAGGGTCAGTTTTGGGTTTTTGGGTAAAAGGGTATTTTTAGGGTTCAGGGTCAGTTTTGGGTTTTTGGGTAAAGGGGTATTTTTAGGGTTCAGGGTCAGTTTTGGGTTTTTGGGATACAGGCGTACAGGGTAAAAATAAAATAAATTTATATTTAAATTAAATCAATTAAATGAAATAAAATAAAAAAAAATACATTAAATTATTACGTTTTTAATTTATTTTAAATGTATATGTATAAGTTTTAATTTTTTAATTATGTTTTAATGTTTTTATTTAATATTTGTAAAATTATATGTATTTTAAAATTATTTTTACATTATTATTTATACATTTAAAAAAACAATATTTTTAATTTTGATATTTTTGTACTACGATATTAATTTTTCGATATTTTTGTACTTACCTTTATGAAGATATGACTCCGATATTTTTGATTTCGATATTTTTGTGTCGATATTTTTGTATGTCGATATTCTGTCTGTCGATATGATGTCAGACAATCGTGATGGAGCGCTGGCCGGTTACAGGGAGACAGTTATGCCTGCTAAATAGAGTACCTTAAATCTTGCTGAGCATTGCGTGGATCCACATCGAAGATGTGTCAGGCAGCTGAGGCAGTGGATCAGTTCCGTAATGCGGCAAGTCTGCAGTGCAAGGTCCTGTGTGCCGATGTCAAAGATTCCGTTGACAGGACTTGCAATGCAAAGGCTAAACGATCTGGCCCCTGTGAGACCCCCTCGACCACTTCCTAAACGGGTTTCTGCCCCGTGGTTTACTGGTGCGCTGCTTGCTTCTCGCAGGCAGTGCAAGGTGGCGGAAAGGACATGGCGAACCCAGTAAAACCTAGAGGCCAGACTCGATTATAGGATTGGGGTCAAAGCCTACCATCGAGCGATTCTTGCTGAGAAGAAAAGCTATTTTGCCAGGAGGATCGAGGATGCCTCGAACTCCTGTAAGGAGATCTTTACGATCGTCAGGGAATACATCGCCCCGCGGTCGAACACGGCCCAGTCTGTTCCTACTCAGAAGTGGGCTTCGGATCTGGCATGCTTCTTCACCGCAAAGATCAAGGTGATACAGGAGTCTTTTCCAGCGCGAACGGTGGCTGCCCTGCCTGGCCCCGAGGGTGGCCTTGTTCCATCAATCCCCTCGGGACCTGTCTTGTCAGACTTACCGCCTATATCAATTGCCTCATCTTTGGCTCTTTTGGCCAATCTTAAATCTGCATCACCGCTTGATCCATGCCCGGCCAAATTTCTGGCGAAGATGGCGGAGGTAGTTAACCCGTTGGTCAACCCTCTCCTGAATCGTTCTCTCAGCCAAGGTGTGGTTCCTTTGGCGTGGAAGCAAGCCATGGTCATCCCACTCATTAAGAAGCCCGGCATGGCTCCTGAGGTCTTGGCCAATTATACGCCGATTTCTCTTCTTCCGGCTTTAGCCAAGACCCTGGAGAAGCACGTTCACAGCATGCTCTCTAGTTTCTTGGAATCCAACGACCTGCTTCACTCCACTCAGTCGGGCTTCCGCCCTAATCTGAGTACGGAGACGGCGCTGCTGGAGGTATCTGAGGCCATCAAGGAGACGCTAGATTTGGGTGGGAGAGCTATGTTGATCATGCTCGATCTGTCGGCGGCCTTTGACACCGTCCCCCATGAGGGCTTGCTCATCAGACTTCATGAGATCGGTCTGAGGGGGACGGTGTTCAGCTGGTTTACATCTTTCTTAGCTGGTCGCCGACAGTCGGTCTGGGTTTCCGCAGCCTCCGCTGAGATGCCGCCATTGGGAGTCGGAGTCCCGCAGGGCTCTGTTTTAAGCCCGACTCTGTTTAATATCTTTATGACCCCTCTGGCGGCTCTGGCTGAGTCCTTTGGAGCCCAGATCGTATCCTATGCGGATGACACCCAGCTGCTCTTCACCTGCCGGAAAGGGGAGGATTTTGACGGAGAGAGTATCCGTGAGTGCCTTGGGGCTGTTTTAAAATGGCTCCAACTGAACAGCCTCAAGTGCAACTCGGATAAGTCGGAGGTACTCTTCTTCGGCTGTCAATCCGACCCGGACTGGCAGGTGTGGTGGCTGGCGGACATGTCTCCTCCGAGGCAGTCATCGCAGCTAGCGAAGAATTTGGGGGTCAAAATTGACAACAGTCTGACCTTAAGATCTCAGATCCTTGCCCTTACGGGCACTTGCTTTGGACTTCTCCGCATGCTTCGGAAGTTTTTTCCGTTGCTTTCTGAGGATCATAGGAGGATTACGGTGCAGGCCTTGATTGGTTCAAGATTGGACTATGCTAACATCTTATATCTTGGCCTGCCCGAATACCTCCTGCAACGGATGCAGGTGGTCCAGAATGCGGCTGCCCGTGCTATCTTTGGTCTGCATAGGCGAGCCCACGCCTCAGGCCTTTTACAGTCGCTTCACTGGCTGCCTATCCGACAGCGGATAGTCTTCAAAACCTTGACCCTCGCGCATAAGGCCTTTTATTCCACCGGGGCTAAATACCTGCAGAGGAGGCTTAAGCAATATCATCCTCCCCGATCTCTGAGATCAGAATCGCAGCTTCTCGCCATTGTTCCCCGGGTGAGGAGGGCCCGATTGGGAGGCAGCTCTTTTATGCTCCGGGCCCCTCAGCTTTGGAACTCTCTGCCCCTCGCGCTTCGCAGCAATTCAAACTTGCTATCCTTTAGGAAGGGCCTAAAAACCTGGTTGTTTGCCTCTTAGATTCTTTTTCCTCCTTTCTCGTCTTTTTACTGTGTTGTGTGTGTTGCTCAGGATGTTAATAAAGCGCCGGGACACTCTTCTGAGTAGCCGTGCGCTATAGAAGCCACAAAATAACATAACATAACATAACAAAGTCCAGGGTCTGGGATGCGATGCGTCTGCTCCGATGAGCAGTGAAGCTGCGGTGCAGGGTTTCGGTGACAGCGTCGAGGCTGCTGCAGCTGCTATAAGGTGAGAGAAGCTGCAGCTGGAGAAGCATCATGCAGTGTTGGTTTCGAAGGTGATGCATCGGCTCCGATGAGCGAGGAAGTTGTGGTGTGGAGTTTCAGGAATCAGCGTCAAGGCTTTTGCAAAAGGTCCAATCCATGCATCAGCAGCGATGCGGGGGTTCTGCTCGGTGATACGTTTCTCAGCAGACAGGATGCATTAGTTCCGCCTGCAAGCACCTTATGCCCACTGCCAAGGGCCCAGGACTTTGGTTGTACCATTTGGAAAGGTAGACTCAGATGGCAGATGCTAGGTGTGCAGGACTTGGATACCTGTTATATCCCTGATGCTTCAGATCAGGAGGCCAGCCAGCTAGCCCTTGGAGTCACTCTGGGTTGTGGGATCAGGAGATCTATGCCAAGTCCTTCTCAGAGGGCAGCAGGCGCAGATTAGCACAGCAAAAAAGGAGTCCAGCGGAGAGCGGTTCTGCAGAGTGGCAGTCCTTCAGCAGCACAGCAGTCCTTCTTCCTGGCAGAGTAATCACAGGGTTTGAAATACTAATAGGTGTTCCAATCGCACTCCGATTCACACTGTGTATAACAGAAAAAGTTTTAAATTCTTAAATGAGGATTAATGTGTGCTGTTGAGTGCTTGCGGTCCAGCCTCTAGACCTGTGCTAAATCTAGTTTAAGATAGGTGTGGAAGAGGTCCACCCCCCTCACTCAACATAATGTTTAAAGGTCCCTAAGGCTTCAATCTTTGGTGAGTAAGAATAAACATGTCAACTGAAGTGCTCTTTCTCTTATGTCATTGCCTGACACAATTTATTCTATATTCTTTTCAAATGTGAATTTCATAAGTAAACATCTGCATCAATCAGTTCAGATTGCATTACAAACAAAGCATACTAAATCATATGCAGTACAAGCTTCATCAGTATGAATTCTTCATCAAGCTACACACAAATAACAGAAACCTCCCAATGCATTTCGGGACGAGTCCCTTCCTCAGGCGCTTATGGTTTGCCTGTTCAAAATGCTGTTACTCAAACATTCTTCGCGACCTTCTGCGGGAACAGCAAAAATATAACAATGTATAAATGGATTATACAGAAATAACGTCTATTATGTACAAAATATCAGCAATGTGGTATTTGTGTTTGCTGCCACTTTCTGTGGTTAAAAATATCAGATATGGAAGAGTTGAAAAATAGTGCTCATAAATAAAATAAAAAAAGAAATAGAAAATGGAAAAAGTCACCAACCACTATTGCCCGAGTGCTGCAATAGATGTAATGATTTAAGATGCGAAGAGAATTCTAATCTGATATAAATCCTTAGATAGACTCGAGTGTAAATTATTATGAAAACGCAACCAAGTGAAACAGCACAACAGGTGATGACAAAGAGGGTTCATGCTTTTACGTCGTTCAAATTGTGCTCAACGTTAAAAAACGTGTGGTGCTTCATTGCGTGTGGAATCAAGCGCATACCTGGAATGGTATAGCCGAAGCAACAAATATTCCTGAAGAAATCTTAATACGGTAAACGGAGATCTGTAAACAATGATACAGATTACTAACTGTCTCTACCAAAGTGAGTTCGAACTGGCATACCAACTATCAAAACAAACGTTCAACTACCTGCTGGGAGGAAGATTACTTCGAGCTTTCACTGTCAGCTCCCTTGTACATTAAAAACGAAGTCTGTGAAACAAAACATAGCGTATCAGTGATGCGATAAATTGGAGAAAAAAACCAGTGCTATTTGTACAACCCCCGTGTTCCACCAGCTTACCCGAAAGTCTCGAGACCGCTGTTACCTCAGTGTAACCGTGTCAAAGCAAAAGTCCTCTGTAGATATAAACAGGATGTTCTTTAAGAAAAAGATCAAAACCCAAGTAGACTTACAAAATGCTAGTTAATCTGAATCGCACTTTCCAAAAGATAAATGTAGAAGTCGGGCGTGTCCCGACTAGGCCCCAGACGCGCTACTCAATTAAGGACACGGGAGTCAGTTATGTTACTTAGGCGGGAAGACCCCGAGCGGTCTCTCGCGGGTTTATTTATCCCTGTAGGCATGCATGAGAAAATGGTAACATTGTAGAGGAGAGCCCGAGTGTCTCTCTACATCCCTCCTTCATTTTAGTCCGACATCAGGACACCTTGGCAGTCTTCACAGGGATGCACATGCAAAGTCTTGGAGTCTCTGGCTGGGGCCAGGGTTGGGCCGGAGGCAGTAGCGTTGGTTACGGCGGCTTGGAGATGACTCACACCCAGTTGAATTTTCGGGCGCCTCCTCGCCGTCCCGGTTTGGACAGGTTGTGCTTGGGCTCGCCCACACTCCGGGACTCAACGGTGGATGTCCTTCGGCCGCCGGGCTCCACGCCGGCGACGATTCCGAGGGGTCTGCCCTTGGCGTCAGATCTTGAGATGCCCCAGCTCCAGGATCGGCTTCCGTTTCTTGGGCTCTTTTGAAGCTGGAGACGTTGCGGGTGACCAGTTGACTTCCTCTCCGTGCCGTCACCATCGTCCCCTTGACCCTTTCCACAGTCCAAACTTCCGGTTCATAGGGTGTTCGAAACTTCCACCCGGGGTGTCGGTCTTTGATCACCACCGAGTCCCCTACTGCAATCGTTGAGCTCTGCACACGACGTGCATCACTCGCCTTCCGATTGGTTGTCTCTCTCCTTGCTTGGATTGCCTCATCCTTCCTTGGTGTAGGAGTCCACGCTGGCCCCGCTGGTATGCTGTTTCGAGGGGCCCTTTTGAATAGCAGGTGGGCGGGAGCACATTTCGTGGTGCTGTGAGGAGTTTGGCGATATGCCCCTAGAAACTGATCAAGAGCCGTCTCCGGGTTTTTTCCGTTGTCTACGGCGATGCGCAGCGCCCGGTTAAGGGTTCTCATTAGCCTCTCCACCTCCCCGTTGGCTTGGGGCCACAGCGGGGTGATCTTTCTGTGGCGTATGGCAAGGTTGTCCAGGTACTCTTCAAACGCCCTCCCTTGAAAAGGGGGTCCGTTGTCTGACTTGACTTCCGCCGGCAGTCCCTTCAGTGCAAAGACCCGGTCCAGAACTGTTTTCACCTGCGTGAATGCTGTCGATGACTTCCACGATTGGGAATTTTGAGAATGAATCGACGATTACCATCATGTGACAGCCGTCAGGGAAGCTGCCAAAATCCACGCTCAGGTATGTCCACGGGGTATTGCACGGTTCCTCCGTGATCACCGGTGCTGGCGCAGGGTCTCCTCCTGTGATCGTGCAGGCATGGCATGACCTCACCATCTCGTCCACCATCGCATCCATGGCTGGAAACCAGACTTTGTTCCTCAACCACACTTTGGTCTTAGCCATTCCTTGTTGTCCCACGTGGGACAGTGCAAGAATCCTCTTCTGGAGTCTTTCGGGTACCATGATCAGGTGACCCCTCAAGATGACTCCTTCTTCCCCCACGCTGAGCTCATGCCTCACCTGCCATAACTGTTGTCGAGCGTGACTGACTTCCAGCCAGAGTGTTCGGGCTCCATCCATGAAGTGAGCCCAGCTGTTGCCTTCTAGCGCTTCTCTGACCCTGGACAGGGTGGCGTCTTCCTGGGGGGCCTGACCTATTTCCGCCAGCGTCATCGCTTTGGGACAGGCGGACTGCGTGATCATGTTGACGAAGGCCTCCACACTGTGAACGACATCCGGCGAGCGGGCCGACACGTCGGTCCCTGGGTGCGGGGACAGATAGTCTGCTGGATTGTGTGCCCCTGGACAGAAAATGACCTTGAAGTTGTAGCCTTGCAGCTGTACCGCCCATCGCTCGATGCGCGGGGGAGCTAGTCGGGTTGAACCGGCAAATATTGGCAGCAGTGGCTTGTGGTCGGTGACCACGGTATACTCTTGTCCACACAGGTACAGATGAAAATGCTGACACGCCCATTTGATGGCTACTGCTTCACGTTCGATCTGCGAATAGCGCGTCTCGGTGTCGGTCAGCGCCTTGCTGGCGTAGGCGGCGGTCTTCCACACCTCAGAGCCATGATCCTGCAGTAACACCGCCCCGAGTCCAACCGGACTCGCGTCAACGACGAGTTCTGTCTTGCGCTGTGGCTGGAAGTAGGCCATCACCGTCTTGTCGAGCAGGTTGGTCTTGATGTCTTGGAAGGCCTTGTTTGCCGCCACTGACCATTTCCACTTCCAGTCTTGGCGCGTGATTGCCTGCAGGGGCTCCGACATTGCCGCCAGATTAGGGATAAGCCGGCCGCAGTAGGTGGCCATGCCCAGAAAATTCCTCACTTCGGTGGGGTTCCGAGGAGTGCTTGCTGCCCGGATAGCCTCCGCTTTCTTCGGGTCTACCTTGAGTCCTTCTCGGGTGAACGTGTATCCAAAGAAGTCGATGCTTTCTTGATAGAATGTTTTTTTTACAAGTGGGGTTTTGTCCAACAATGTGACCGGGTAGGACAATATTCAAGAAGAAAGAAGAGGAGGACCCGGTTACTGATTTAACTTCTGCTATCTTTTTTATTTAGAGCAGAGTAACACACTAAGGTAGTTAGTCCTTAGATATGTGTATTTATTTTGAATGGATGAAAAAAGAAAAATTGCATCAATTTACATATTCATGACAGTCCGAAGATTTACTCACTGTCCTGCACATGGGCACATATATTTACAAATATTTACAAGTGAATACATATATACATTACTATACGAAACAGAAGGAAATATTTTTTGACATTTGTGACAATTCAAAACAACAATATTCGACAAATAAGTGACTATTTCATGAAAGTACCCTGTCCGCTATTTCTTTGTCAGGCCACTGACATGCAATTATTTTTCTATATTTTGGCCTGATAGCGCAAAGGCGAGTGTTACATTAAGCATTCAATTATATTTCATTGTGTGAAGAGCAAAGCCTTATGCGCAAGAAAAGGGGGCATTCGGATTTAAGACGAATGAAGACGCCTGTGGGCCAGAACGCCTGTGAGCCGACGCGTTTCCGAGCCTGTCTGTCTACTTGTTCAGGCTCTTCTTCAGGGCTTCGGGGCTGGGTACCTATGTAAATATAAGTGAGGGGCATATTAGACTTGGGACCCTTGCTTATGTTGTCACTAATGTGATTAAACTGACATTATTTTTACCTTGTAGCTCAATTAGACACTTTGATTTCTCATGTGTTCAACCTCTTGGAGGACTCCTTGTATTCTGCAATGAAAGGAGTGATATAATGTCTGTACTCAAAGTGGAGTTTTGAAGTACTATTTATTCCGAAATTTCAGAGCATCACTCACGTGATTTCAGGCAAGGCGTTTTCAACTAAGTGATGGATTTCAGTGTTTGAGGTTGACTGCCGCCGAGGCTGAAATATCAACAAACGTGCGTTTTAAGGAGTACTCGATCTTTTCAGTGGAAAGCAGATTTTTTGACATTAAACCACAGGTGATTGATCATGTCTGCACTTACTTTTTTGTATTCAATTGAGCGCGGAGTGCCTGGCTTGTTGGGATTGGGACACCACCTCCTGTCTTTTTGGGGATTTTGGCGCTGTAAAGTGTAAATCACATTACCATTTAAAAGGACGTCAATCTGATCGTCCGGGGTGTTTGGAAGCTAAACGAGGAAAACACCTACTTGCGCTCTGTATTTGGATGTGCCAGACGCCAAGTCTCTGCTGCTCGGGGCGTTGCTCGTTCTCGTATTCGTTCCGAGGGAGCCGTTAGTGCTGCAATTAATCAGCGAGTTGAAAGCTTTTAAGATTCAGATTCCCCAGTTTTGGTAGAAACAATGTCTAGTTACAGTGCGTATGATCATTTACCTGTGGAACCATTGTGGGACGACGCTGTCTGCTTCGTAATTCCTCAAGTTAGTGAATGCTCGTGTCACATGGGTATTTGAAACTTGATCATGTGACTTGGGGGTTGTGGGACTTGTAGTCCAGAACGTGTTTGGTGATTATTTTGACCGTGGTCTATACTGACTGGGACCCAGTTACTGATTCTGGCATTCAGTATGCTCATTCAATCCCGCACTCACGCAGTCGTATTTCAAAATTAAATAGGCTTCCCTTTTTGATAGCAATGTTTCTACATTACCTCCTCTTGTAGGAACCTTTATTTTTGATAGTACTGACCACTTTAACTCTTTCTCTGTGTGACCAAGGTCAATGCAGTGTTGTACCATTGGTGCTGTGAGAACTTTTTGTTTTATCCTAGATCTGTGCTGTGCCAATCTTTGTGAGACTTGTTGTGTGGTTTTTCCAATGTAGAGTTTGTCGCAAAGCCAACTGTTACGAATCAGACGTAATTGCTCAATTGCTCAAGGAAAGAGGATTACGAAATACATGCAAATACACTGTGTGACCAACTGGTCAAACGAGGATATCCGAGAAAAATGTTGAAACATGCCACTAAACGTGCATGGTTCACGCCCAGAGAAGTGTTGCTTACAAAAAAAGATAAAAAAACCATTGGAACAACTAGTTTGTGTCTCCACGTATGGCCCCCTTACAAACAAATTCAAAGCCATAGTACTAAAAAATTGGCATTTGTTGTCCAACTTAAACATACCTTTTCCAAAGCCCTTGTTTGCCCTAAAAAAGAACAAAAACATCGGACAACAAAAAATGTGCGCGGATATGGGCATCCAGCAACCAAAAAGTGATTTACCGACACTGTGGAAATTAGACCCGGTAAAAGGACACCATAAATGTGGTAATTTCATCTCGTGTCCCAATACCATTGAAGGTTCCACATTTGAACACCACAGCATCAGATGGACCCATGCGGAATTCACGAACTGCAAGAGCAAAAATGTAGTGTACGTAATCATTTGTCCTTGCGACAAACTCTACATTGGAAAAACCACACAACAAGTCTCACAAAGATTGGCACAGCACAGCTCTAGGATAAAACAAAAAGTTCTCACAGCACCAATGGTACAACACTGCATTGACCTTGGTCACACAGAGAAAGAGTTAAAGTGGTCAGTACTATCAAAAATAAAGGTTCCTACAAGAGGAGGTAATGTAGAAACATTGCTATCAAAAAGGGAAGCCTATTTAATTTTGAAATACGACTGCGTGAGTGCGGGATTGAATGAGCATACTGAATGCCAGAATCAGTAACTGGGTCCCAGTCAGTATAGACCACGGTCAAAATAATCACCAAACACGTTCTGGACTACAAGTCCCACAACCCCCAAGTCACATGATCAAGTTTCAAATACCCATGTGACACGAGCATTCACTCACTTGAGGAATTACGAAGCAGACAGCGTCGTCCCACAATGGTTCCACAGGTAAATGATCATACGCACTGTAACTAGACATTGTTTCTACCAAAACTGGGGAATCTGAATCTTAAAAGCTTTCAACTCGCTGATTAATTGCAGCACTAACGGCTCCCTCGGAACGAATACGAGAACGAGCAACGCCCCGAGCAGCAGAGACTTGGCGTCTGGCACATCCAAATACAGAGCGCAAGTAGGTGTTTTCCTCGTTTAACTTCCAAACACCCCGGACGATCAGATTGACGTCCTTTTAAATGGTAATGTGATTTACACTTTACAGCGCCAAAATCCCCAAAAAGACAGGAGGTGGTGTCCCAATCCCAACAAGCCAGGCACTCCGCGCTCAATTGAATACAAAAAAGTAAGTGCAGACATGATCAATCACCTGTGGTTTAATGTCAAAAAATCTGCTTTCCACTGAAAAGATCGAGTACTCCTTAAAACGCACGTTTGTTGATATTTCAGCCTCGGCGGCAGTCAACCTCAAACACTGAAATCCATCACTTAGTTGAAAACGCCTTGCCTGAAATCACGTGAGTGATGCTCTGAAATTTCGGAATAAATAGTACTTCAAAACTCCACTTTGAGTACAGACATTATATCACTCCTTTCATTGCAGAATACAAGGAGTCCTCCAAGAGGTTGAACACATGAGAAATCAAAGTGTCTAATTGAGCTACAAGGTAAAAATAATGTCAGTTTAATCACATTAGTGACAACATAAGCAAGGGTCCCAAGTCTAATATGCGCCTCACTTATATTTACATAGGTACCCAGCCCCGAAGCCCTGAAGAAGAGCCTGAACAAGTAGACAGACAGGCTCGGAAACGCGTCGGCTCACAGGCGTTCTGGCCCACAGGCGTCTTCATTCGTCTTAAATCCGAATGCCCCCTTTTCTTGCGCATAAGGCTTTGCTCTTCACACAATGAAATATAATTGAATGCTTAATGTAACACTCGCCTTTGCGCTATCAGGCCAAAATATAGAAAAATAATTGCATGTCAGTGGCCTGACAAAGAAATAGCGGACAGGGTACTTTCATGAAATAGTCACTTATTTGTCGAATATTGTTGTTTTGAATTGTCACAAATGTCAAAAAATATTTCGTTCTGTTTCGTATAGTAATGTATATATGTATTCACTTGTAAATATTTGTAAATATATGTGCCCATGTGCAGGACAGTGAGTAAATCTTCGGACTGTCATGAATATGTAAATTGATGCAATTTTTCTTTTTTCATCCATTCAAAATAAATACACATATCTAAGGACTAACTACCTTAGTGTGTTACTCTGCTCTAAATAAAAAAGATAGCAGAAGTTAAATCAGTAACCGGGTCCTCCTCTTCTTTCTTCTTGATAGAATGAGCATTTTGATTTGTGCAGGGTCAAACCGCACTCCACCAGCCGTCGTAGGGTCACCCTCAGGTGTGCATGATGCTCCTCGAGCGTGTCTGAATACACCAGAATGTCATCGCTGAGGTTTATAACGCCACGCAGCCCCGACAGCACCTCACGAATAGCGTTCTGGAAAACTTTGGCGGCAGAGGACACCCCGAAGCTGAGTCGTCGGTAGCGGCGTAGCCCCACGTGTGTCGAGAAGGTGGTTATGTATCGACTTTCCGGCTCCAATTCTAGCTGATGATAGCCTGCGTTCAGATCGAGCTTGGAGAACCCCTTCGCCCCGTTTAGGTCAGCCACGATGTCATCCATGGTCGGCGTGATGTGTCGTTCCCGCTTCACCGCCATGTTGGGTAGCCTCATGTCGACACACAGTCGAATCGCTCCGGGTTGCTTGGGCTTAGGTGCCACGACCAGGGGAGATACACAGGGGGTGGTCCGGACACCTTCTCTATTACTCCAAGTTCCTCCAGCTTCCTGAGTTCTTCTTCCACTTGCGGTCGGAGGTTGAAAGGCACGCGCCGATGCCGGAGGGCTACAGGTCGTACTGATGTGTCGATGTGGAGTCTGAACTTCTTTCCTTTGAGCTTGCCTAGACCTTGGAAGAGCTCTGGAAATTCTCCGAGTAGAGCCTCAGCGTGTGACTCGTGCACCTGGTTTGCGAAGAAGACGAGCTCCAGATCTTCGGCGGTGTGGCAGCTGAGCAAGGTTCCTTTCTTGCCTTCTGTCACATGGAACCTCGCCTCTGTGGAGTGTTTCCCGCTCACGATGGTAGTTTGAATTACGCCTCGCAACGGCAGGGGGTCAGTTCCTCCATATATGTAAATTCTTGCACTCGAGGGCGCGAGGGGTGGCCTTGGTGATAGTTTTTCATACTGTTCTGAGTCCATCACATTTACTGAGGCCCCAGTGTCTATTAGAGCCTGAACGTCGGTGCCTTCTATGGTGACTGAGCACATGGGCGGTGGCCGTCGCTTGCTTCCGTCCCGGCTGACATATGAGATGACAAATACTTCCTCGTCATCGTCATCCTCGTACATTGGACGTCTTCCCATGGCCTGATCGTCGGGCAGTGGCGCCAGTTCGTCTAGTGATATCTGGCGGATGCGCTGTGGCAGGCCTCTGGATCTGGGCGTCGTCGTTCGAAAACCTCCTCAACGGCACACCCTTGCGTAGTGGTTTGGCCTTCCGCAGTGGGAGCATGTCTCCCCTTTTGCCCTGCAGATGGCCTCGGCCGGGTGATCTTCCCAGCAGTATCCACACTGGTTCTTTGGCGTGGACTTTGGCGCTGGGCGCGTCGTCGTGGGCCTTCTTTGGATGGCGTCCACCTTTTCTTCTTTGATCGGTAGTAGACTTGCTGACGACGGCGTGGCTACCGGTGTGTGTAGGGACGCTTCCATCACTTCCACTCGGGCGTCTGACAGTTCGTGGGATCGGGCCAGGACCAGGATCTCATCCAGGGAGATTCCGGGTTGCCTGACAATCAGTTTCCTCAGTAGTTTGGAGCGGCATCCCACGATGATCTGGTCTCTGATCTCTTCCCTTGGCTCAGTGAAGGGACCCGTGCTCGCCAGCCGGCGGAGCCGTGCATAGAACATGTCGACGGATTCCGATTCAGTTTGCCACGCTCTTTTGAACTTGAACTTTTTGAAGTCATTGTTGAGCTGTGGGTCAAAATGCGCTTTGAGCGCAGCGACCGCCGCATCTGTTTTTTTTTTTATTTGCCAATGCTTGATGTGGCCCAAGCTTGTTCCTTATGAGGTGGAGGTGCAGCCACCTTGCCGGCCAGCCTTCTTTCACTTCCCCGCACGTGCGTGCCCTTCCTCCAGGGGCCGTCAGGGAGACAGACAGGCGCCGCAGCGGACAGCCGTGCTTCGGGGCCTTCGAGTAGGTATCAGGCTCCCCTGGGCTCCTCGCAGCTGCCGTGTGGCGTTGGACGCCGCGGGAGGCGCCAGGCGTGCAGGCAGGCCCGGGGGGGGGATGTTCGGCAGCGTGGGGGGGACGTTCGCGTCGCACTCACCCTGGCATTGGGCCTCGCAGGGAGCTCCGCCAGCTGAATGCGCTCCAGCAGGAGGGAGGTGCGTGGGCAGGCTCGGACCGGCAGGCCTGCAAACGACGACATCAGGCGGCAGGCAGGACACGGCGGGTGGGCACCGCAACACTCCCTTTCCCTTTTCGGATGGACGTAGCGTCACCGGAGCAGGTCAGTCGCGGGTGGGCACCGCGCTCTCCGTTGAGGGCAGGCACGCGTGGTGTCGTACCGGCCTCGTCGCCAGTGTAGAAGTCGGGCGTGTCCCGACTAGGCCCCAGACGCGCTACTCAAATAAGGACACGGGAGTCAGTTATGTTACTTAGGCGGGAAGACCCCGAGCGGTCTCTCGCGGGTTTATTTATCCCTTCAGGGCGGGCCCGCCCTGAGGGTGTAGGCATGCATGAGAAAATGGTAACATTGTAGAGGAGAGCCCGAGTGGCTCTCTACAGTAAAGTGTTCGACGATTCAACGAGACTCCAACCACTGACGCCGGGCGTTTGCCCTATTAAACGATGAACGCCGGCAACCAGCGAGCGTGTAGTCTAATGTCTCCGTCACCTGAGAATGACGTTTAAATGACGTGGGATGTGTAAACAAGTGCAACAGCTTGCAACAACTTTATTAGCACACAGGTCCAGAAGTGTACTGAAGTGGTGGTGTCTGAGGTCAAATACTTATACCAAGTGGCACCTTTGAAGTGGGGGAAACTTCAGAGACATACCTTGAAAGTGCACAGATGGCCTCCTTCCTGTCCTGGCTCTAGATTCTCCCCACCCTTGGGGAATGCAGCCCTTTGTGTGTTGACAGGACACAGCCTATTCAGGTGTAGGTGAGGCTGTCCCCAGCTGCACTTGCAAGGGGCTTGTGTCCTCCATCATGCGCAACAATCCTGTGTCACATGTACTGTGGCATTAATGCCATAAATTAGGATAAAATCCTCTCCAAACAAAGGGTAGACTGTATGCATGATTTGCGGGCTCTCGTTGTTGCTCAGCTGTACGCTTCCATCTTGGTCAGCGTGTGTACAGCTGCTCCCAATGCTTTATTCGTTTTTGTTTTATTTTATTTGAGTGCAGTGATCCGCTCCCGGTGCTGCAGATCCCGCGTACATGCACAAGTACTACATGTAATTTATGGTGCCTTTCTAAAAATTGCATTTTCAGAATTGTAATTTAAAATCCAACTTCACCATGAGTTTGAATTTTAAATTGTAAATCCAGAGACACCAGACTTGAAGGCCTTATATCTTTCCAATTGGAAATGACATTTATAAAATGTAGTATGGTAATCCCAATGTTATATTATGGGAGAGATAGCCCTTGCAGTAGAGTACACATTGGATAGTTTTTCACTACCAGGACATGTAAAAAAAAAGTACATATCCTGCCCTCTGGGTTGTCCAGGGTCTACCTTAGGATTGACCTATATATATAAAAAAAGATAGTTTGGCCCTGGCAAAAGGTTTCTTTTGCCAGCTCGACATGGCAATGTAAACTGCACACACAGACTCTTCAATGGCAGGCAGAAGACATGGTTAAAGGGCTACTTAAGTGGGTGGCACAATCAATGCTGCAGATTCACTAATGTCTCAACTGGAAATCATTAAAACAGGACAGTGAAAACAGTGATATAAATCAAGGCGGGGGTAAAGAAAGGGTGACCATAACGAGGAAGGTAGAGTGAACAGGTTGTTATTTGTAAGTAGTTATAACAGCACTACAGTACAATTAATTTACAATGACCATAACACACACAGTGGGCACTGGGCGTGCTAGTGATAGTGAGCGATGTAGTTATACAAGGGTGAAAAAAACAGCGTGAACGGCGACTTGGGTCAAAGGAGTAATAATGTGGTCAAAATTACAAAGAATTATATACGAAGTTGATGTTTAGGATTCAGGATAAATAGATTGACCACAACAGCGCCCAAGTTCTATGCTGGGTAGTCGAAGGTGTTTCACCCTGATTATTTGAGATCATCATCAGGACAATGGTCATTAGTTTAAGACAGTGCTGTATGGAGGAAAGAAAAAAAGGAAGAGCAGAGTAGGTAAGCAACGAAGAGGCACAGAATAAAGCGAAAGGGGAAAGAATGTAAGTCCAGGTGGATGGTAATTACCTGAACTGGGCAAAGGTTGGTTCAGGCGTCAGGTAGTAGTGAAAGTATTGAAATTGTACTGTTGTGCTGTTATAACTACTTACAAATAACAACCGGTTCACTCTACTTTCCTCGTTGTGGTCTCCCTTTCTTTACGCCCCCCAGCAGTGATTTATATCACTGTTTTCACTGTCCTGTTTTAATGATTTCCAGTTGAGACTTTGTTGTTTGTTGCAAACTTTGCCTGGTCTCACCTGGGTTAGCAGGTTCCACTCCTGTAATTGATTGCTTGCATATTCACTAATAGCCTTTAATTTACATACCCTGGTACATGTATTACCACTTTACTAGGGACTTATAAGTAAATTAAATATGCTGATTGTGAATTAATCAATTTTACTATGTTTATGGGAGAGAGAGTGTGCACTTTAGCACTGGCTAGCACTGATAGAGTGTGCAGAGTCCTATTACCAGCAAAAAAAGTCAGAACAGTGAGGTGAAAGGCATAAAGTTGGGGGGAATGCCACCCTAAGGGTGTCAGGTCTAACAAACTACTGAAAAGTATAAATATTCTTGATAAATGAAGAAAGAAACTATGTAAAGGCTGGAACAAATGCCATTCAATCTGAATGTATCAGTTTCAGCAAAACTCTCAAAACCCATTAATTATTTTGGCTCTTGTCAGTACGTACAAATAATACCCTAAGACTAGCTCATATGCATGCATACTACCACAATATGACGCCTGAGAGGGCTATTGACAGTGAATACAATTAATAACACAGCATTTCAGATAGTTCATCTTTGGTAGTAGGCATGAGGTCTGAATGGAAGGAATAACAGTTCTGAGTAAGTCTTGTGTCATGCTGTTCAGTGCAATGGGCCTTAAACGAAACACATCTTGCACTTGGCACCCTGGGTAGGGTTTGAAGGGTGCAATGATTTGGTTGTGCATACAAATGTGGAAAAGTTGCTTGGCGGCATTCTGTGGATTTGCTAGAGCTTGCAAAGTAAACAGTGTGTAGCACCAATGTACAGTCCTTTGGTGTGATCTAGGTATAACAGGTCCAAAGTGATGGTGACATATACTCAGGTCCACTGGAATTATGTGGGCAGGTTTGAGTGAATTATGCGGCAAGAAAAGGCAAATTATGCGGCATAATGCGACACATTTTGTATCAGTAGTACTGTAGGAGAGTAGGATCTGCTTCCTATGGTTACAGCCACTTTTTGCTGTGTTTCACTGTTTTGTTACTTTAGTCTGGCTGTGGCCCTGCTAATCAGGACCACAGCCTAGCTGTTCTCTCTCTAAATTGATACCATGTACTTTAGGTACATACCAGATTGGTTACTGGGTTGCCCTTGTGAGTCCCTGTAGCTGGTACCCTAGGTAACCAGGGCATAGGTACCCCAGAGGACTACCAGGGGCTGAAGCATGTATTATGCCACCCCTGGACAGCCTTCCCCAATGGCACCACAGGTCTGCACTTACAGCCTGGGTAAGGTGGTGTAAGCACCCCTTACTGGGATATAGTATACCTATATCCATATATATATATATATATATATATATATATATATATATATATATATATAGACACATATTCTCAACCCCATAATCACCCTTATGGGGTTCCCCAGGGCTCGATACTCAGCCCTTTATTATTTAATTTATACATCAGTCCCCTTGCCCGCTTAGCCGAACAATCTGGGTTGACAATCTATTCATACGCTGACGACACCCAGATTGTTTACTCACTCTCGGCAAATGCACATTCCAACCCATCTTCCCTCCATTTGGGCCTTACCAACATTGCCAATTGGATGTTTGAGAATAAGCTAAAACTAAATGGAGGAAGGACGGAACTACTTTTGTTTGGAAAACAAACCTCCTTGTGGGGCCCACAACATTGGCCTTCTCAGATGGGGCCAACACCCACCCCCTCTAACACTGCTCGCAACCTGGGCATAATTTTTGATGAAAATCTATCCATGAAACAACAAACGGTTAGAGTGGCAGCCACGTGTTTTACCATACTCAAGTGGCTAAGGAAAATCAGGTGGATGCTCCCCCAGAATACACTAAAAACTGTAGTCCAAGCTCTAATTACATCTAGGCTGGACTACGGCAACATCCTATACTTGGGAGTATGCAAGGATGTTACCAAGAAACTCCAAACAGTGCAAAATGAAGCTGTGAGACTGATATGCATGTTACCAAAAAGATCCTCTACGTCATCTGATCTCCGGAGTCTCCATTGGCTCCGGATTGAACAACGAGCAAAATTTAAAGCTCTATGTTTCATGCATAGAATTAAGGCCGGTAAGGCCCCTGCATATTTGAGCTCCTTGGTTAAACAATACGTCCCTACTAGAACTCTAGGCTCCTCGACTCAACATAAGTTCCAGGTACCCAGGATCAATCGAGTTAGACAAGGAGGTCGCTCTTTTTCCTATCTGGCCCCCTCGTTATGGAACTCCCTTCCAATCCAACTCCGCACAAATGAATGCTATTTGCAATTCCGTAAGAACCTGAAGACATGGTTGTTTAACCAATAACTAAACTTCATCTGCTCATTTTCTCTTTTCCCCCTGTTACCTGTTTCAGTTTCTCTCTTAGCGCCGGGAAACCTTAGGGTAGCTGTTGCGCTCTATAAAAATAAATATAATAATAATAATAATAATATTAACCTATAAGTCACTCCTATGGCAGGCCTTGACAATCCTGAAGGCAGAGTGCTTGGTTTTGTGTGAGATGGTGCCCTAGCATGAGCTGAGCCCCTCTGCAGCTTTCGGAACCATCTCCTTATAGCTGTTCTATGATATAGCCATACCATATACTCTTAAGTGCATTATAATCCTCGCGGTTAATGCTAACTTTGGTTTGGCTTTATCAATACATGTTGTGTAAGGGGTCAAACACTTTGGAATACTAACCCCGTCAGTTCTGGCGGCGGGGTTAGCATTCTACCCTTCTAGAGGGAGAAGATATGTACACACTGGTATACCTGGTTAAAGTTTAAAAGAGCCTCAGCATCACAAAATGGATGCTGCTGCCACAGACATGAGTCTGACCTCTGCTGCTGGGAGAAACTCTGGCAGGGGAGGCTTGGACAATAGGTTTCCTGTCCAGGGTGGTGCTAGCACCTCCCCAGACAGACTTTAGTGTATTGGGGCAGGGTGGGCTGCATTCAGGGAATACTTTTGAGACACTGCCTGGGGCACACAAGGTGCTCCATTCATTTCCCAGTTCAAACTGGTTTCTGGTGTGAAACTGGACAAAGGGGAAGGGGTGTAACCACCCCCACCCCAGGTCCTCCCATTGATGGGACCCTAGAGTTAGTCCAACCCCTAAACTTGGTATAAGTATAGGACCCCAGTCCCTAGGACTTTAGATTACCCTGGACGAAACTTTGATACATAAATCTTGGACCTTCGACATTCCATATCGACTGGAAGACGGAAGAATCTCCCTTGTGGTCAAGGAGTGACCACCCTGTTCAAACAGGCAACAAGAAGCATCTTTGCTGGTCTGCCTTTTTGAGGCTCCCGCCGGATCCTAAAGAATCTGCGACATAGGACACAAACTTCCAGACATCTCTGACACTGACCGGAGCTCCCAGCACAGCTGAGATCCGTAGCAGACACGAGAGACGTGGGACCGGAACTCCTAGATATCCTGCGTTTTTGCAACTGCACCTACTTCCCGAGGTATCCCGAAGTTGTGCATTGGAGTATTTGAAGCCCCTGCCCTGAGCACCTTTTGCATTGAAGCTCAGAGGCCTATACTCCACGAGTGTCCCGTGGGCCCCCTTTGTGTATTTCAGCTTGAGGCTCCTTTGCGGTTCCTAGTCCGTTGGCTAGTGAGTCCCCACGTGGGACAATCTTTGTTTCTTGAACTTTCCTGGTTGCTCCAGATGTGCTCTCACTCCTCTCCAAAGGAGGAGTCCCCTAGATCTTGCTGGTCTGAACTGAAGCCAATCGTGTTATCTTGTGGGGATTGCTGTTGCCAAGGCTTGTTGGGTCCAATCCAAATTCTGACACTGCAGCACTCAAGATACTTTATGGGGCTGCTTGAATCCAGCTCCTGGTTGTCATCAACACCTCCTGGTCCTCGTGGCTGAAGTGTCAAGCTTCACCTCTTTCATCTGAAAACACCTGACATTGGCTGGCATCTTCCCATCGCCATCCTGGTCACTGGCTAGTGACCCAGACTCTGTCCGCTCTGCTATCAGGTTCTTCAGATCTCCGATCCACCCTTGGATCCACCCGGACACTTTTCCTCTGGTCGCCTGCAGCATTTTTTCGCAGCTCTCCATAGAAATCGACGATGAAACCCGACACCAAAAGACACCTATGCACCCGGCTTCCCTGGGTGAGGTAACACGAGTACTCCAGCGATCCAGTGGATCTTGACTCTTGAAGTGTCCTAGTCTAAAAGGGCTCCATCGTAGTTCACCTCTAAGTGTCCTTAATCTTTAAAATTGTAACTTGTTTGTTCTCCATAAAAAGTCAATGCTGATCCGCGGCTGTGTTTATACACTGCACGCGTCCCCCGTGTGCCTCCTGTGTCCTAACCTTGGGTGGTTCCTGGTTGCCCCAGAGATTCTACAGGCCCTGGGCCTGCTTTCTATTCCTCATGTGGTTCCTATACCACTATTTTAGTATATGGTTTGTGAGGCCCCTAGGGCAAAATTTATACTGTGCAACTTATCGCATGCTAATTAAGTTCTTTGAATTATACTTTTACCTCTGACCTCATAAAGAGACCAGAGGGGTTGTGCTTAGAATAAGTACATATATATTTGATATATACCTTGCGTGGTGTACTTTCATTTGGTCAATCAAGAGATTATTACTGTTAAAACAAGGTGCTTTACATTCCTTTGAAGGCTTTGCCTGAAGGCTGCTCTCCACAGCTACCACTAGGATAGCTTTCTATAAAGGTTGACTTTAAACCTACCATCAATAAGGGTTGTTTGGACTGGTGCAAGGTGCCCACTAGAATAGTGGTCATCATATACCAGGCCAACTTTTCACAATTACTTCATTATGTAGTCTTTTAAACTTGGTAACACTGTCTGGGCATTTGTTGCACCTCATTAGTACCAGTTTAACACTCAAATACAGTAATAAGCAACAGAAAGGTGCCCAGTCCACTTTTGAAAAGGGCATTCCAGCGCACTGCGACACCTGTCACTGCATTTTTAGGAACTTTTGAACCGTTTGAGCTAGAAACAAAACATTTTTTCTAATAATATGCAGATGATAGATTATGTGGCAAATGTGGCAAATCTATAATTAGGCAAAAATCGCTGCTGCCGCTCAGTCACATAATTCCAGTGGCCCTGCATATACCCTATATCCAACTTCAGAAAAAGAAAGATGTTGGAAAGGGTTTATTTGGCGAGACTCGTAGGTTCCCTTGATTTACCTCCTGTACAAATGCAGTATTTTCTTCCAGGGAAAGGTAACAACCCTACTCTAGGTTAAGGCCCTGCAGGTGTGGGGAGACAAACTCACTTATCTAAATTGAGGCCCTACAGGCCTAGAAGTGACATGCTCTGTAACCTAGGCTGAGGGAGGGCATATTGGTTCGAGGTAACGACTCCGAAGCCTTGGCTAAGATCCTGCGGGCGTGGAAGTGACGGGTTGTGTATCCCTATAGGTTGCAGAGGGGTGCCTGGGAAGTGACGGGTTAAACTCCCGCCCCCCTTGAAGGCATGATGTAATGCTCCGCTCTCATTGTTAGACTCTCCTCGGCCTCACTGCCCTTTGAAGTGCTCTGTTTTCCCTCCTCCGAAGGCACAGCGGGCTCTTTGTGCAGAAGGCAGGATGCCTGGGAGGTTATCACCGGGGGCATCACCGGCAGCTTCGGGGCCGTCTGGCCTTCCTCGGGCGAGGGCGGGAGGCGGGCTGATCAATCACTCTCTGTGACACCCCCTGATTAATGTGCTGTGACCAGACTGGCCCAGGAAGTGGGCAGTTTAACATTGATGCAAACCAAAGTGTATAGCTGGACTGCCAGAGGACATATACCAGCAAACGAATACCTCATCATCCCGCGCGACGCCATGACGCAACTCCATGCTGTAAGAATAACGTCATGTAATAAGAACGTCTAAGTTACAAGAACTGTATAGGCTTGTTACAACAATCAGAGAAACTTTAGAAACACAGGGCTGCACAATATTCACAATATTTACTATATTGACTTATTTACTATGGTGCAGCCCAGCGTTTCACTCATAGGCAGCACACATGGAAACAGCAAAAACGATGAGAAATAAAGCGTTTCTCCTTGTTTCGCCTGTTTAAGACCAGGTTTTCCCAGGTCTTAATGTTGGCACTGCCTCCTATTAACGCTGCTCTTGTAAATAGGGGGCAGCGTCAAAATCAGTGGGTGTTGCAGGGGGGACACCCACATCAACACCATTGCCCTCCCCTTTTACGCTAAACACAGCGTGAAAGGGTGGCTTATTTACAAGGCAGTGTTAAGCCACGTTAAGTGGCATAACACTACCTTGTAAATAAGGCGAGGCCCCTATCGCCATCACAACGTCTGTAAAAGTGATGTGGTGGTGATAGGGGCTTGTAAATATGTCCCAAAGTAAGCTGAGAAGTGGTAATTAAAGAGATGGAACCAGATAACAAAACGTATATAACTGGCGCTACTTCATGTCCTTGGTGGTGGGTTAAGGTAGTGCTTGCAGCAAACTCCTTTTATCAACGTATTATGAAAGTATGGTCCTGAAAGTGATAATGTGTGACACAAATGTTTGTTCAAATTTATAATATGCCATTTCTGTTGTAGCTGTGATGTGTTGCTTTTTGTGTTTTGTAGACATATTTACATTATGTCCCATGGAGTGTTTTATTTAGTTCCTGACTCCATTATTTCCTATAGGAGTGTGTAGAGTACCTGTGATTCGCCACGTTTGGTGCTAGACACACTCCAAGGCTGGTTTGGAGTACGTGTACTATTGTTCTGTGAACTTTAGGGCTGTAGTAACTTTAGAAGAGTAGCTTGTTAATAACAACAGACTTGCTCTTTTGTGAGTGGGTGTTTGTGTTAGCATTTAACTTCTTTAACCCTTCCTTAAATATTCCCAAACCCCTCCCATCTAGTAGTACGTTTTCCCTGGTTTGCAGCCATACTCTCAGACCCTCCCACATTTACTTAAAAAAAGTATACCTATGTGTGCAGCTAATTCTGCTCATTTGTGGAGATCTCTGCACAAAAAAGATAGGAGTGGTGGAGGCCGAAGTCTGCGCAACATAGGTTGCCAATAGTTTTTTGTAGTCCATAGATAGTACTTCTGTAGTACTATGTTACATACTACAAGATACATTTTGTGTAGGTTTTACATCAAATCAGGTAGCTATACAAACAATCACTTTAACAACTGTGCTTGTGGGACACAGACAAGGCCAAACTGAGTTTCAGTGATTGCCAAACCAGTATATACACATTGCAAATGTATCCAACAACATTGCTGCTAGGTTGAAGTATTGTGAAAACAGACGTTGAGAAGGAGATTGGCACATGAATCCCATCAGACTGTTATGTTAAAGCAAGAGTACTTTGTGTAAAGGCAGTGTGATAGCCCTTCTGTCTAGAAACAGGTGGAGTGAAGCTGGGAGAGGGATTCCTGCCTGAAAGGTCCATATTCTCCTCAATGAAAAGCCTTCAATACTCCAATCAATTAAGTGAATTTGCTCTGATCTCTGCTTTTCCGTTGAGGCTGTGTCAGACCCAATTCAGAGCCACATGTCAGACAGGGCTACTGGGCCACAGCCACAGCCCTACCGCAGCCGTCAAGGAATCACAATTTCCTGGCGGTGTTGCAGCAGTCAGGAGGCCTCAATATTCTTGGCGGGACCACTGTGGTCCCGCCGTTTCCTCTCCCTGGTGGTGTCATGGAGGTTCCTCCTCCATGAACACTGTGGTGGAGAGGAGATAAAGGGGGTCCTGCAGGGTCCCCTGTGCCTCTACTCCATGGGGTTGCATGCAGGGAGGCACAGCATTTGTACATGGGCCCCAGTTCCTGCAGGAACTGTTTTTGGCCTGCCCATTTGCTGCCCATTTTTTTAGGCACCACTCTGGGCACGCCAAGCAACAGCCTGCCATACAGGAGGAAACTCATATCTGGCAGGCAGTCTGACCATGGCTCCGGCAGTCCAGTGGCAGGGGGGACCCGACGCCGCACCACCAATGACATAATCAGGCCCTTCAAGGTCTTTGCTATTTTTACTCTATTGTACCATGCCTTCCCTGTCTTCCTCTATTGTTAGCTGACAAAGGGCATTCCTAATTCGAGGACTCCTTTAGCGATCCATGCTATCTGTATCTTCCTTCGCTAGCACCTGGGTTGGGATATCTCTTATGAAGCCTTGCAGATCTAGCTCTGTGCACTATTGGTGTGGGGGATCTAGCGCTTCCAGGTAATTTTCAAAGATGGTTGTCATCTTGGGGGCTGTGTCAACTTTCCTCTCAACTTCGTCCCTGAGCTCTCATACCTTTCTCTAGCCTTCCTCTCGGTGAGCCAGCCAAGTAAGAAGTTTCCCCACATTGTTACACACACTTCATTTTGGGCCTGATTCACAAAGGGCCTCCGCAGACGTGTCGGGGGCCCGCAGTCATGGGAGAGTCTCCGCACTCGAAGTGTAATTTCTGCTATGAGAATTCTCATTGCAGAGACTCTGCCCCAAGTGGAGAGACTCCCCCACAACTGTGGGGCCTCCGCCATGAGTGTGGAGGCCCTTTGTGAATCAGGTCATTAGTCTGTTTTTTTGAGGCCCTGAGTAATTTCTGAGCCCCATCTTCTATCAGTTGTTCGTTTTCTTCCCGAGTTAACTCTATTTGTTGTGTCAGTCCTGGTGTAGGAATGTTCTGGTAGCCCCTTTCCCATTGCATTAAGCATATCTCCAGATCTTCCAATTGCTTACTAGCTTTTTTACGTTTCCATGATATTTTAGGTATCAGGCGACCTCTTAGTACTGCTTCATATGCCTCCCATATTGCCAGTTTACCATTCATGTATTATCTATGAAGTAGTCTACAGTGGCCTGCTTGAGATATTTTTACATTTCCTAGTCTCTAATATCCCATGGATCAAGGCGACAAGGTTGCCTCTCTATCTGTGTGTGAGTGGTCAGTCTTGTGTAGAGAGGTGAGTGGACTGAGATCGCCATAGGCCGGAAAGTAGTGTTTCTATATCTATACCCATGTTTGTGGTACCAGGAAATAATCTAATCTAGTGCAGCCTTCATGGAGGAGTACATGTGTGAGAACTGTTGCTAATCTGGGTGCTCCACCTTTCATAAGTCTTGTAAACCCATTGCCCACGTGAAATCTCTAAGTCTATGCACCACTCTCCCTGAACTCCCTGTCAGAGTTTGCCTGTCCAATTCTGAGCACATCATTAGGTTAAAGTCTCCACCTATCACCAGCGTTGCTTCTGAGGCTTGCGACAGCCATTTCCTCATGTGATCCAGGGCTCGAGCGTGTAGTTCTGGCGGGTCATACCAGAAGAGAATCAGGACCTTTTCCCCTTTCCAACCACCCAGGGTGGCTCTATAACACCCCTCTGTATCTATTCACAGTTGGGTGAGTGCTAGAGGCAGGGTTTTTTACCGACCGATAATCCAACTCCAGAGAAATTCGAACTCCTCTGGAGTCATATGTAATCCTGAGTAGGCAACCGTTTCATATCTGTCTTGACCTAGGAATGCTCAATTATTGCCCTTGAGATGAGTTTTCTGTAAAAGGAGTATATCTGGATTGTATCTATGCATGAATCTCCTAACCATTCCCCTCTCCGCCTTGTTGCCCAACCCGTTACCATTCCATGAGAAAATGGAAAGACACATGGGCTCACCCCCCTCGTGTGTGTCTTTGTCATGTCTGCCATAGTCATGGTCTTGAGTGTGTTTACTCAGTTAAGGGCGGTCTCTCATCCTTGCCCCTCTATATGCCACTGTGATCTCATATTTCTTCCTAAATCCCCCCTACCTACTACCTCATACGATGGGTTGTGTACTATCCACCGCCCAATGCCTGAAGTGTCTGTAGCCCTCGTCCCATTAACTGTTATCTAACTTCTGCCAAAGCTTAAAACAAACAGTAGTCCCTTTTGGGATTATGTGTTGTGTGCTGTCTATATGTCCTTAATAGAATTGAAAATTCTTGGCCGAATGCTAGCAAATGTTTTATTCTGGGCAAATCACTTAATCTCCCAATGCCATGAATTGGTCCTTGTGTAATGTAACTGATGCTTATGTAAAGCACTGAGTCAAATCTGCGCTATATAAAACTGCAAAATCAAAATTAATAAAATATGCATTTTTGATACTTCTGTCATTGGGCTATAATTGGGTGATTTTTCTGCTACATTTGGGCTCTTTTTTCTCTGGTCGCCATCTTGGGCGACTTTTCTGTTATGACGATCCCTAATTTCCTCATTTACTGCAGTATCCTCAGTAGGACATGCCATCAGTTTTCCACTTCAATTCCATCAACACTTGTGGCATACATTCAGAATATTAGCACTCTAGTTGCTCATTAGAACACTGTGGTAAAGCTGCAGCTGATGACCAGAAAGTTAGCTGGAAGCCTGCTGCTAGTGTTTCAGTCTGCATTTTGGAGTGTTTTAATTAAATAGATGAGGAAGATATTTGGGAACTCATTTAAAAGGTGTCTTAATTGAACTTTCTACATTACTAACCTACATTTTATGACAAAATGAACTGCCATTTTGTTCCTTTCTACATGAAATGTTTTACATTTTACCAGTTTGATTCAATCAAGATGGCTTCAGGACTACCACATGTTGTCATTAGAAAGACGTTTAGCATTCTAGTTGTTCTTTAGAACACACTGGAAGGCTGCAGTGGAACACAGGGGAATCAACTGACAGGCTGCTCCTATTGGCAGTACATGTTTTATTGAGATTGTCAAACTTTACTCTCACATGGCTGAGGAAGATAATGTGAATTTACAGAAAAGATGTTCTCATTTTAGCTTCTTAAGCACTTTCCATAACATCACCAAGAAACTCATGAGAGAAAGCCGTTTTCTCTCACACGATTCGTTAAATCCCAGAGGAAGGTCTGCGTTTTTCACAGGGTAAAATCACCTTAGAAGTAGAACTGACAGCGTGGAAACCATTTCAATTATTCATATCCAGTACCAGTTCAACCCGAAACTTGCAGAAAATGGACTTCAACTCTGCACTAAGTTCTTCTACTGACGAATAGATCTTTGCCACCATTGTAGAATGGAGCTTAGATTGGAATCATATCAATCAACATTATTATTGACAGTTATTTCGTTTAGTCAATAATGAGAGTTTAGGATCGGTATCAACCCTTTATTTCTCATTAAGAGATAAGTAGATTTCTTTTTCTCTTTTTATTCAATTAGTAAGTAAGATAAATCAATTTACAGAAATATCAAAAAATCATGGTTAGAGTCAATAATAATGCAAAATAACAACAGTGTTCTATAAAGGAATGAATCCCTATTCTAAATAAATCAGATCAGAAATTAAGTAGAAGCCATTAAGAGTTCCTGGAAAGAGTAAGATAAATGGAGCATTTGAGAAGTAAAACTCCCCATAAAGGTTAGCTCAGGAAAACTGAGCTCAGTCTCCATTTGTGGGCAACTGGTGAGGCAATAGCTACACCCACATGGGCAGAGAGAAAAGATAGTTAAACTCTATGAAAGAGTTCTGGGTCTGAGAGCCTCTCATCAGAAGTCTACCACTAAATACTAACTCTAATTGGAAGCATGCACCAATATAAAGCATAAGAACACATGTATCAATCCACTTTTATGTTGGATCATCTCAGTCCAATGGGAAGGCCTCTTCCAATGGTGTACAGCTTCTTTCTTCATTCCCATGGTAAACCATGAAGTCGACAATCTTCTATCTAAAATTATCAGGCTCTGTTAAACATTCGTTTAACTTGAAACATTGATCCTTGGTTCTCACGGTAAGCTTCAGCAGAGACTTAGCTATCATTTACTCTGTGTTCCACTGCGTAACTTTGAACTACACTGAAAGATAGTAACTATTACTTGCAGATTTCTAGTTAGGTCATCGTATTCATGTCTTCATGTGAGCACATTATTGTATTAATATACTATTCTCTATTCAGCATTGTGTGAGCATGTGACAGCTAGGAAGTTCAACCTAGCTCAACAAGAATATGTAGCTTAAGAAAGAAAATACATGGGGGCGTGGCTTGGATGGCAATGTGGACGGTCGTCTAGGTCCACTCGCTCCGCACCCCTGAGGTGAACAAAGGCCACTACTACCCGCCAAACGAGTTTGTGCAACCCAAGAGAAGCATTTTCAAGAAGGGGAAGACCAAGGCTGCAAGCGTGCAGAAGCTGTGCCGGTAAGGATCGAGGCAAGACGAAGATAATTGCCCCCGAAGCTCCCGAGACCTAGCCGAGGGGCAACCTCAAAATGGCGACCAGCAAGTAGAGGAAAGGAGAAACCAGCGCGACCAGAAGAGGAAACCGCGGAAGAAGGAAAGGAGGAGAGCCGCACACGAACACCCCCCGGTGAGCTCCCGGACGCAGCGACAGTGACAGTGATCACAGAAGCAGAGGCGCCAGAGGTGAGCAGGAGAGAGGTGCGAAGCGGAGCAAAACTGAGCGGCTGGAGGGCAAACGGGGGAAGGTACAACCGTGAAGGGGCCCGCAGAAAGAGCAGACAAGCGACCAACGGCGGAAAAAGGCAGCGGCGCATACTTACCGATAACGAAGGATCGGTAACGAAGGATCGGGAGCGAAAGCGAAACCCCCGCCACACAAAGGGGGCCGCCATTACCGAAAGTAGAACACACAGTAAACAAGGTACGCCGGAAGTGGTGTACGCCCGGCAGAGCGCGCAAACTACAAACACAGCGAACACGATCGCGGCCGGGGCGGTAAGCTTTCAAGCCCGAGTGCGGGGCCAAGAAGCGAAAGTAATAGTGAGGCCCACCGCGGAAAATCCCGAGGGCTGCGGCTGGCAGATGAAGGAGGGCACAGAAGGACAGGGCACGAAAGTACGAAGGAAGCGCTAGCTCAAGTCCGCAGAAGCGCGCAAAGTGCCTAGAAAGCGACACGAACAGAGGCAGGACAGAGGCAAAGGAGGACGCACTGGGCTAAAAAGCGCATAAGCCAGCAAGGCAAGGCAGAAGCTGTTACAGCAAGGGAATAAGCAGAGGTGAATCGGTGGTGGAAATCAACACACCAACAGGCGCAGGTGGCAAGGCGATAGCCAGTGCACAAACAAAGCAACGACGCCTCAACCAATATCCACCCAAGGCCCCTAGCCGCTAAGCGCCGCAAGTTTCACGAGCAAGCGGCGCAATAGCCGCGAACGAGACAAAGCACACGCTGGCAGGACCCAAAGCAAAGACAAGAACAAGGCACATCAGAGAGCCCAGCAGATATAGATCCCAAGGAATTTACGCACCAACATCAAAGGCAACTCTAACAAGCACACCAGAGGTGGTCCAAAAGGGGGGGCGTCTAGGCAACATTCTGTCAAGAAGGGGCATTGGAACCATGGCTGGTAACGAGGGGAAGACGATGGGAGACCAAAAGAAGCCCAAAATAGACAATCAGGGATCCCCACTGAAAACTAAAGGTGAAACAGCCACCCTAGAGAGCATCCTAAGAAGAATCAACGAAGGTAATGAAGTGGGGAAAGAAACTAAACTCAAGGTGGAGAACATGCAACTTGAGCTGGCGGCAATAAGAGCGGACCTTCACAAAACCAACACAAGAATGGAAGCAGCAGAAGGCCGAATAAGCTCGGTGGAAGACGCAACCGCTGGGAACACCAAGGCCATAGCAGAATGGCAGAAGGCCACGAAAGCCATACAAAAACAACTAGCGGAGCAGGACGACAGGGCAAGAAGAGGCAACGTAAGGATCCTGGGCGTGCCAGAAGGGGCAGAGGACAAAGCAGGCTCGTGTGCAACCATGCTAGAAGAGCTGATCCCCAAACTCACAGGCATCAGCTTCGAAAGGAGGTTCGACGTGCAAAAGGCCTATAGAGTGCCAGCAGGGAAACCGACGACAGGCAAAGGACCAAGACCAATAATATGTTATTACGCTGAGACTATGCCAAACCGACGCCATTTTTGCCTTTGCCAGGAAAAATCAGAACCTGACATGGGAAGGCTGCAAAATCGTGCTGACCCAGGATTACTCTAAGCCAACAGTCGAAACTAGGAAAGGTTTCCTAGCCCTCAGAGATACCCTGCGCAAAAGAGGTGCCAATTTCAGCTTCGTTGGCCCGGCCAGGTTCAAGGTAACGGACAAATGGAAAACAATGGTATTCGAAAACCCAGGAGACTTGAGACTCTATCTGCAAGGACCACCGGTGGAAGAGATGGAAGAGACAAAAAACCCCGGTGCAGCGAAAAGAAGTGCCTCACCAGACGAGAACGGACAAGCGGAGTAAGGCGGACTACAAACTACAGGACAACATGTCTATCTCACGATACATAGAACATTTTTTTGAAAGGACAAAAGACTAGTCTCAAGGGCCACACAGGCCTGAAACTCTACCCCATCTGGAACAATAGAGCATGCTGGCGGGGTGTGGAACGGAGAAGGCCCAGTCAAGCTCAGGCGCGTTTACCTACAGCAGCAGAATGACGCCAAACGAAAACGAGGAACAACCGTAGAAGCGACAGAGACAGAGATGGACTGGGCTTCCTTTAACTTCCAAAGCTGGACCAGACTAAGAACACAAACTTTACCTCAGGGACGATGCGGCGCAAAGGAACTTTGTCGTCGCACACCCACTCAGCAAGTAAGGGAGGGCGGGGGACGGGAGGGGAGGGGAGGTCGAGGGGGGCAGGGGAGGGTTGGGGGAGCGGGGAGCGCATACATGGGTCTACTTTCTTTCACTTTCTCTTCTTCCACTTTCTCTCTACACCCACATCTAGGAGCAGCAAACGCAGGCGTAAGCACAGAGACCCACACACAACCCAGGGACCAGAAGGAGGGGGCCACAGCAACACACACAGGGCAAGGCCACATAGACCGCAAAATGCAAAGCATCACAAATGACACACAACCACCAGACAAGCATCGCAACTGACATTAAGATAGTATCTCTAAACGTCAAGGGTCTGAATAGCCCGGTGAAAAGGAGGAAAGTGCTCGACCACCTCAGGAACCTTAAGAGTGATATCTATGTACTCCAGGAGACAAGACTGGAGGCAGAGGACATAAAGCGCCTGAATGCCAACTGGATAGGCGATGTCGTGGGGTCACCAGCGCAGAACAAGAAAAATGGGGTAGTAACACTCACTAGCAAAAACTCCAAACTAACATTGGTAGACTCACAGGCAGACACCCAGGGAAGAACTCTTGTGACCAGCCTAAGAAGAGCGGGAGAAACAATTCACGTGGCCAACATATATGGCCCTAACACCGACGACAAACCGTTCTGGGAGGGGGTAGGAGCACAACTACACACACTACCACTAGGCGACCTTCTAATCGTCGCAGGAGACATGAACCAGGTTCTAGACCCAGCGATCGACAAACACCAACACAAACCGAGCCAATCAGCAAACAAACCCAACATCCTGAAGAATCTGTGCTCCAAACTCAGCCTGAGGGACCCTTGGCACCTAAGCAACCCAGACGCCAGAGAATATACCTTTTATTCCAACCCACACAACTCATACAGCCGAATTGACTACATCCTCATGTCAGAAATGCATACTCACCTCATAGACCACACAGAGATTGGACCTAGGACAATATCAGATCACTCGCACATAAGCCTAACCCTATCAGGGAAGCACAATGAAAAGCCAACTCGAAGATGGCGATTTGATGACAATCTGCTCCTTGACGTCTCAGCGAAAGCAGAGATAGAGGTGGCAATAAAAGAAAACTTGTCAATCAATGACACCCCGGAGACAGACAGGGAGATGCTATGGGACGCCCTAAAAGCCACCATCAGGGGCACCGTTATGATGGTCAAGGGTAGGATGAACAAAGAGAGAAATAAAAAAATTGTGGACCTAGAGAAAGAAATTAAAAATCTGGAGAATAGCCACATAGCCAAACTAGAAGATAAGAATACCCTCACAAGCCTGACTAAAAGGAAGTACGAACTGAATAGAATACTGAGTGAGAGAGCAGGGACCTGGATCAACAAATACAAATCTATTAACCTGTGCACCGCAAACAAAGCGGGGAAAAACTTAGCATCTTACCTAAGGGGGAAACAGAAACAGCACACGATAGGGGCCATTAAAGACAGACATAACAAGTCCCAGACTGCAAACAAAGACATTCTGGAGGTCTTCAGAGACTTCTACGAGGGTCTGTACACAAAAGATGAAACGCTAAAGGACGATGGGGGCATAGAACTTTTAGGAAGCATAGCCACACCAACACTATCAGAGCAGGAACGTGACATCCTCGAGCTGACTATAACGGAGGATGAGGTTGGGAGAGCCACGGCAAGCCTTAAAGATAACAAGGCACCAGGGCCAGACGGCTTCACGGCCGGTTTTTATAAGCAGTACCTGCACACTCTCAAACCAACCATGAAAGAGGTCTTCACGGAATGTGTCCAGAAGGGACGTATGACACAGTCAATGGCAGAGGCAAATATAATAGTAATACCAAAGGAAGGGAAAGACACAACGAGGCAAAGAATTTCAGACCAATCTCACTCATAAATGTAGACTGCAAGATATACGCAAAAATACTTGCAAATAGACTCAACGCATACCTACCAAACCTCATACACAACTCCCAAGTAAGCTACCTCAAGAACCGCATGGCCCATGACAATACAAGGCTACTATGCCACATAATTAACCACTCTTCCAAAAGTAACAACGCAGCAGTCATGATAGCCTTAGACGCTGAGAAAGCGTTCGACAGGGTGTCATGGCCATTCCTAGATCAATGCATGGGGAAATTTGGGTTAGGACCAAAGTACAGGAAGATGGTGATGGCCCTATACAAAGACCCCAAAGCGCGGGTGGTAGTAAATGGAGGCACATCAGACATACTTAACCTAGGTCGGGGGACGAGACAAGGATGCCCATTATCACCAGCCCTATTCCTACTAGCCATAGAACCACTCCTAACGATGATCAGAACGAACACAGAAATAGCAGGAATACCTATAGGAGACGAAACCTTCAAGTTAGCGGCATATGCAGATGACGTACTAATAGTCACAGAAGACCCAGAGAGATCCATCAAGGCACTGAACGACACAATAGAGCAATATGCCCAAGTCTTGGGTTACAAACGCAACAGGGACAAATCCGAATGCAAACCACTGAACGTCCATACAACAAAAACGGTATTAGGAAAGTCCGGACTAACATGGCAACAGAAGCCCCTTAAATATTTGGGCCTCCTTTTCGAGAGAGATCTAAGAGCAACACTGGAACACAATGAGCAAGCAACCCTCCAGAAAATTAAGGACAGAGTAGAAGGGTGGTCCCCCAAATTCACAACATGGTGGGGAAGAGTAGAAGCGATCAAAATGATGCTCACGCCAATGGTTAACTATATGTTGAGCATGCTTCCACTAATAAACACAGAAGACTTCCACAAGAGACTAGACAAAATGCTGAACAGTTTCTTATGGAGGGGGAAAAAACCCAGAATAAGCCTACACAAGCTCAGACTTTCAAAAGATCTGGGTGGTTTTAACTTAACCAATTTCAAACTATTCCAGATAGCGTGCATAGCCAGACAGGGGCTTCATTGGCTCGACCCGAGACAGGAATACACCCCCGCATGGCTGACATTTGAGCGAGGACTACTAAAAGGTATGAACCCCATCACCCCTCTCACGGCCACCCAGCAATCAAGGACAACCCCGTCCTAAAACACACAAAAGCAGCGCTTCTAAATGTTGACAAACTACTGACAACAAGCATCAGGAAAAGTCAATTCGAGTCCATCTGGCACTACCCCACAATAAAGTACAGGGACAGGGTTCTCAACATGCACTCATGGTATAGGCATGGCATCTCCACTGCCCATGACCTTCAGAAACAAGGCACGCACGCAACTTTCGACTCCCTCAAGGAAGAACTCAACCTACAGAACATAGAACTGTACAATTTTCTGAAAATAAAGGTAGCAATCAGGAAGGCAAACCATAACAGTCTAACACCATCCCTCATAAAACACGCCGCTAATCTCAACACAGTAGGACACCAAGTGGCACACCTATACAAAACCCTATCCCCCAAATCCACCAAACTCAATGATAAGGTCACGAACTTCTGGGGAGCTTTAGCGGGGAAGGTGCTAAGTGAGGACGAGAGAGCAGAACTATGGAGATCCACCACTAGGAAAAAGGTAACGGCAACCCTAAACCAGACCAAATATTGGCTAGTACATAAGGCATACTGGACACCGGCCCGCCTAGCTTCCATGGGGATCCGAGAGAGCGACTCCTGCTGGAACTGCGACAAGGGGAAGGGAGACCTGGAACACCTAATACTCAGCTGCCCTAAGGTTAGGGGATTCTGGGGGAAAATAGAAACACTTATTAATGAGATCACAGGAGTAGCCCTACACATTGATTTCCCAAGCCTAGTCCTGGGCTTCACATCCCCATCAATCGCAACCACAGAAGACCGCGACCTCATTGACCTACTACCGACGGCTGCAGTCAAAACAGTCCTAAGCAATTGGAAAGACACATCGAAAGCTGCGCCACAGGCATGGCTTAACTGGATCACCTTCCTAATGGGGGCTGACAACATCACAGCGAAACACTCGCCGAAAACGCACAGGCAGTCGAACATGTGGGGTTCCCTAGACCTCTACTTATCATCGCACAAACCCCCATAGGCGGCTAATCTAGACAATGCACGAGGTGGCACACCTCGCTGGTCCGAGGGCACACAAAAAGGGAAACAGCCTGCAGAGCTCCTTTCTTTTCCTATCTTTCCCTATCCTCTCCATCCTCCGGGGCGTGGGACAGAGATGCAACCAAGCAATACGACGGAGCGGCAGACGACACGGACAAGCAGGACTTGAAAGACTGGCAATCGAAATAGCTGAATGAGACTGGAAGCTAAACAGCTAACCCCCCCCCCCCGGGCGTTTTTCTTCTCCTTTCCTTTTCCATCTTCCTCCACCCATGTATATACCATGCTCCATGTAAATATATATTTTTTTCTATATACAATAAAAAATTACTGAAATAAAAAAAAAGAAAGAAAATACATTGTATAAACTTAGCACATTCTGCAGAAATGACAAAGTAAGCAAGCCACTCTGTAGTCAAATGATCAAATTAATTTGTGCATGGTTCAACATTTCCCTAAAACATATATTCAATACAGAAAAAGAAAAGTATTTTGAGGCTTAGCATTAGAAATTGATGCTTTGTGCAGTCCTCAATTTGCATCCCCCTCAGTGTTGACTGTAGTGTCAGTGTACTGTCAACACTAAGAGGAGCGCAAATTGTGGACTGCATGTACCATGATGCAACGGTGAAAATCTTTCTGGGCTATGATGCAGTGTCCGGCAACACCCTTTCCCCTGCCCAAACTGATTTTTCTGACCTCCTCTACCATTTTTCACACAATCTTGATGTTCCATTTTTAAAAAAATTGCATCCCGGCCTATTACTTACACTTTATCCGGCCCAAGCCGGAAAGTATTGCCCTAACCTGGAGAGTACAGTCCACGTGTAGAGAGTATGGCCAAAACTGGAGATTCCGGCCCAACTGCAGTCGTAAAGATATGACTCGTAAATGACATCTGTGAATACCAAAAGTCGTAAAGCTAGACTTTTGTCTCAGATTGCCTTTGTGAAGTGGTCCTTATATCATAGTTTTAATAAGAGTTTTAGATCGTTTTTCCTGCTTTATCAGAAAAAATCCTGAAATTAATATGGTACCACCAATGAACAATTTATGTTGTAAATAAAATCTGTTATCACTCTTTATACATATTCCTTATCATGACCCTGAAAGCCAGCTATTCAGTACAATGCATTTCAATGGGGACCATGTCCCACAGTCCTGTAAGTACTATCAGAGCATGATGCCCATGTTATTGCCAGCCCAAAAAAAAGGGGGGGGGTCCTTTTGGGGTCCTCCACAGGCCCTTTGGGGTCTGGGTGTGCTCACCCTGTCCCCTTACATTTTTTTTAAAATTAATTTTCAGGGCACCTGGACCAAGTCCCCGAGTCTTGTAATGGCACCCAAAACATATTGTTCAAGTTGTCGCCAAACAATCAGGAATGACTGGTTTCCTTTAAATTGGACAATCAGAACATATCTAAACACCAACTGTCTAGAAATGTAATAATTTGTTTAACCTTAATTTCTCAAAAACTGAACAAATTTACACCAAATCACAAAAATCACATTCTGTGGACCATTATCTACCTTTTTTTTTCTCAAATATTTTTATTGACTGCTTTTTCTGTTGCAACACATTATACAGCACCTTCTTCCCCCACAAACTCAGGCAGATCTGCAACCACGCCACACCTCAACAGACCGTGCTCTGCTGGACCCCACTCACAACAGAGGATACATTCAAGACCATGAAAAGCATCCACTCAGGAGCCCCTTTTGAATCCTTGCCCATACCACATCTTCCACAAAGCAGCTGCTGCCATCACCCTCCAGCTTCGTCACACCATCTACTGCTCCAACGAAGCCGCCACCTTCCCGGACGACTGGAAACAAGCCAAGATCAACCTTATGCTGAAGAAGCCATCCTCAGGCCCGACGAACCTCAAGATCTTCAGACCCAGCTCCCTCATCCCCTTCCCAGCCAAAGTCATCGAGAAGGCCATCAATGCCCAACTCTCTGAGAACATAGAAGTGAACCACGTTCTAGACACATGCCAATCACGCTTCCGAAGCAACCTCAGCACTGAGACCGCACTCCTCACCCCCACCGACAACATCCGCTCCCTCCTAGACCTGGATGAGACCACAACCCTCATCCAGGTCTTGACCTCTCAGCCGCCTTCGACACCGTCTCTCACCGCAGCCTAATCAAGAGACTCCACAGCACCCAGCATCCAAAACAAGGCACTAGGCTCACTCCTTCCTCACTGGCTGGACTCAGCGAGTCAGACTACCCCGCTCTTCCCAGAACTTACAGAGATCAGCTGCAAGATGCCCCAGGGTTCCTCCCTGAGCCCCACCCCCTTCAAAGTTTACATGCCTCCCTCTCAGCCATTGTCAGAAGCCACGGACTTAGTATCATCACCTACGCTTATAACACCCAGCTGATCCGCTCTCTCACCAACAAACCTACAACCGCCAGAACCAAATTCCATAGCGAAATGAAGACAGTTACCACCTGGATGAAAGACAGCTGCCTCAGGTTAAACTCGGACAAGACCAAATTCCTGATCTTGGGACCCTCCCCTTCAGCCTGGGATGACTCTTGGTGGTCTGTTCTGGGATCCCCTCCAACCCAGATGGACCACACTCACAGCCTTGGCATCTTACTGGACTCATCGTTCACAATGAACTGCCAAATTAACTTACTTCCTCTGCCTGCTTCCACGTGCTCCATCTGTTTCATAAAAACATTCAGATGAACCCCCACAGAATCCAGAAAGACTGTTACCCACTCACTCATCACCAGCAGACTCAACTATGGCAACGCACTCCACGCAGAGTCACCCTGAAACAGCTGAAGAAATTACAGAACATCCAAAATGCCACAGGCAGGCTGCACCTTGACATCCCCTGCCATAGCCACATCATGCAATACCTTTGACAACTCAACTGGCTCCCTGTCAACAAGCGAATCACATTCAAGCACCTCACACATGCCCACAAAGCTCTCCTCGATGAAGCTTTTTTTGGAAAGTTTTATGAAGATTCATCAAATGAGGCCAACTGCAAGAGTATGATTACACCATTGTACATCGTCCAGGGAAGGATAAAAACCCTGCTGACTACTTTTCCTGAGTCGGCTATATAGGGTCAATGTGCTCCATCCAAGACAGCTGAAGCCTACATTAATTTCATTGGAAAGTCAAATACGCCAGCTGCCATATCATCCCAGATTATCACTGCCACAAGCCATGATAGTGACATGATTAAGTTGAAAGGTATAATTACACATCAGTCATGGATCCGACATGCTAGAACTTTTACCTGTGATGATGAATACCATAAGTACATAAACGTTAAAGATGAACTGTCTATAACTCAGGAAGGAGTTATCCTGCAAGGGTAGAGAATCCTAATTCCAGAGAGTTCAAGAAAGAAGATAATTGAAATGGCCCACGAAGGACATTGTGGTATTGTTGTGACCAATAGAGCTCTCCAAGATTGAGTCTCGTTTCCATCTTTGTATGAGTGGGTTGAAAAGGAAATTAAGGCCTGTCATCTATGTAACTGCCTTTCTAAGAACATTACTCAGAATATTCTTACCAAGCCAGAACTCCCTAAATATGCATGGGAGAGAATAGCCATCGATTTCTTTGGTTCACTCAACAATGGACATCATTTGATCATAATTGTGGATGAGTACTCTCGATTTCCATTAATAGAGGCTCTCTCATCTGTAGTGTCGTGTTGGCCCCCCAAGAATCTGCACGACACGATTGCTTCTTTCAGGTACCTTTATTGTTCGTTCTGCTTACAGCTTGTTCTTGCATCCTGCCTCTTGTCCCCTTGGTCATCTAATGCCTCGCCCTGCTCCTTGACCGGATATGGTGTCCGGTGTCCCCTTCCCCACACCCTTGACCCCAGGGTCCTAGTGCCCACTGCCCGGGCATGACATCATCCACAACTCATGAGCGAGTGATTGGGGGACTTGATGGCATTTTTGCAACATGGAGCATTCTAGCCATTTTAAAGTGTAATAATGGCCCGTCGTTCAACAGTAGAGAATTCAAGGATTCTGGAGCATCTGAACGTAAAGCATCAGAAGAGTATACCTTTGTGGCGACAGGTCAATGGTCTTGTTGAGTGTTTTATGAGTACGCTAAAGAAAGCAGTACAGCGTGCCACTCTTAAGATGCTCAATTTGCAAATTTTGTAGAATTCCAGCCCACTAATTGTTTGTTGAGATCAGCTCCAATGTTGAAAGTTCGGGGGTGATTCGTCAATGGGGGGGCCAAGAAAAAAGGGGGGTCCCAAAACGTGTTTTTTCAATGTTAGTTTCCATTGGAAACTTTAGACAAGGCTACAGGTCGAATGGGTGAACAGAATTACCCCAAATTTCACATCACTGAGCACGCACTTTTACAGAAAACACTTATAAAGAAACCCGCTCCGCTGCAATCGCAGGCGTCGCAGCACACAGGGGGGACATTTGGTCCCTCCCGTGGGAACCCCATGATGAACCATGTCACCACTAGGGTGAGTGAGGGTTCTTCTAGGAAATAAGTTTTTTTCTTTGCTAGTCTTATGACCTGTTGAATATGTAAAGTAAAATAATTTCTTTTCTCTCCACACTGTGTTTTCCATTAGGTAGGGATTTTCTGTCTCTTTTGTATTCACAGTTATAGTCACTCTTTCGTTGTTGTAACTTGATATATAGGGGTTGAAGAGTGGCCTCTCGAAACCCTGTCTCTCCCGTTGATTATATGCTGTTTCTACTCATGCCAGGGTCATCGGCTCATTGAACTGTCATCTGACTTCTGGTAGGATTTATATTTTGCGCTTCCTCTGCTTCTTCACTACATTCTGGTCGCTGTACTACACGTGTGTAAGTAGTGTTAGTATGTGTTTAAACTAACAAATGCATCATGGTCTTAGGGAGGGCGACATGTCAGAAGCAGGGCATACAATGTCCCGGGGTGTGCATTCGCAGGACATTTGTGTTTGCTATTAGAGGGCTGGTGCATGGCTTCCACCCTGTGATAGCAAATACTTGTTTGACTACTTGAAGCGCGAGGAGGAAAACCTTGTGTCGCTTTAATAGAGGGGATTCGAATGTTAAACATGGAGAGAAAAAAAGAAAAAAAAAGCGGGTTCTCACCCGTTCTTTTAAATGAGGCCCCTGGTGGGTAATGTTCCATGGCCAATCCAATTATTATATTGCGGCGTCTTTGTAGGACTGGGAATCTTAATGTCACATGTAAATTAGGTGCGGAAGGGCACAGAGACGTTTTGCAGCCTAGGGGACCGGCACCTTTCCGGGTATTGTTTACCAATTGTCCTGGGGGTTTGAGGCCAACTGAAGTCCGGGGATTGCCACACTCTGGGGCTTTATTTAAATATGCAGGGTGGGCCTTGGCAGTCCCTGAAGCCTCGGTGGTCCTAGGCAGTGCCTTATTTGTTTGGTAATCACACGGGCAGTACTTATGGTGTTATAAAGTGATGCACTCATAGAATTCTTGCAGTTGTACAATTACCCAGGCTTCATTTCTCTAATAGTCAGTTACATTATGTTTGGGAGGCGCACTCTAATATTAGATAAGTTTGTCCTTAAAATCTCCTATAAACAGATGATTTTCCCAATAAATAATAGACAAGTGTTGTTAGAAAAGGAAGACCTATACACTCAGTTATTTATTTGAAAAAAGTAACCTTTATTAAAACACAAATAAATAGAAAAGTAGCTTTAAAAGAAGAAACAGTATAATAAAAAAAACGTGGGTTGGACTCCAGTGGAAGCAGCGTAGAAAACCTGCAAGACAAAAATGCAACATAAGTATGTGTGCTATGTGGAAGAGATAAAGAAAGGTAGTCCGAATGAAAGGACGATAGTGAGAATGGAAGGGAGGGGGAGTGGATGGGAAGGAGGAGGGGAGGGAGAGTCAAAAGAAGAGAGGGAGGAGACAGAGCGTCAGCCTACTACACCCAGCTTGTTTACCCTCCCGTTATCTGTTTGTCTAGAATGCTGGGGTCCCTACTGCACCCAGCCCTTAGTCTTTACCCTTCCGTCACCTGTTTGTCTAGGACGCTGGGGTCCGCGACAAAGAGTGTGGTTAAGCAAGTCCTTAAAATGAAACACATTAGGCCAGAGATTATGGGCCATTTTATCAAGGAATGGCGATAACATTATCGCTGCTTTAGCAGCAGGAAACTGGGGTTGATAATATGCCCTCGTGAATTCCCATAGAAGCCCAGGTTCACACCAGAACCTGGACTTCTATGGAAATTCACAAGGGCATATTATCAAGTCCATTATAGCCGCTTTAGCAGAAGTTTCCTGCCTCTAAAGTGGTGATAATGTTATCGCCGTTCTTTTATAATTTAGTCATACATTATTAGCTACGGGAAAATCTCGTGCATGCACCTGTGCACCCAGGGTGCTGCACCGCAGCCCCTTCCCCTGCACTATGGTCAATTGTAGGTCTTGCACACCGAGGCTTCACTGCTCACCTGCCACCACCGGTGTGTCCCACGACATGTTGGTGCAAACTCTGAGTCCGGGGTACGTTTGTACGGTAGACCAGGTCTCCGGTCGGGTACGGTGTCTTGATACCACGATGGAAGGTGTCAGAATGCCCAGGGCATCATTGCGGGGTCAGCTCCCCTCTGCGCTTCTTGAGGCAAGCAATGGAATGTCTGAAAAGGGAGAAATAATTTAATGGTGGAAATGTCTGGAGGTAAATGAAGGTTTATTTCAAGCTTGATAGAAAATAGGAGTTGAGGGCATCCTTCGTTTTTGAAGTACGATCTACCAACTGTTAGTGGTAATCGTGATTCAAAGAGGAGTTGGCGTGCACGAGAATACACAAGGTAAATAATAATGTTATACCAAGGTTCACATATAAAGGAACAAAGCGCATGCTAGAAGCATGATGTGTGCGTGTAATGCAGTGGCGGAAGCCTGTGTGCATGTACACTAAGTAAGGAGCTCACTACAGTGTCCTAAAAGCCAACGCCACGTGTCTGTAGGGCAGCGCTGCCCGCTGGCTCAGGCCTACAGTATGGTCCAGCAGGTCCATAAAATAAGACAGATGTGACTGAATGAGATCAGCGATCACATCATTACGCACGGCAACACCGCTTTTTCGCACGTACACATTCAGGGTTATGGACCCTACCCCTCCCGCAGCATCGCGCTCAACAGGTGTCTGTAGGACAGCGCTGCCCGTAGGCTCAGCGTACAGTATGGTACAGCAGGTCTTTAAAATGAGACAGAGATGTGACTGAATGAGGTCAGACATTACATCATTAAGCACAGCAACATCGCTTGTAGCCCACCCCTCCCGCAGCACCATGCTCAATTGGTGCCTCTGTGCACCCAGGCCCCACTGCTCACCTGCTGTCATTGTTGTGTGAGCAAACACTACGGGCAGCAGTGCTCACAATTCAGATGGAGGGTTGATTGCAGGATAGTGTACACCTCGTGGATCCCTTTCGTAGACGAGGGGCAGTAGGGCTCACAATTTAGAGCCTCTGTTGATTGCCAGGATGGTGTACACCTCACGGATCCATTTCTTTTTTTTATTGCACATTGTGATATGCGCGGTGGATGCGGCATATCACCTGAGGCAGTGTGGAAGAAGAGGGACGTGTGGTGTCGTGGTTATCCTATTTATACGTATGTAAAGTGGGCTGGGCTTGCATACGCCAGGCCGGCGTAGGGGTGTGCATAATTATTCTGGAGACCTGGGCGTTGTTCAGTTCCTGTCTGGCCAGCAAGTGTACTTATGTGTGTTTCATTTGTAGTTTTGACCTCGCAGAGTGTGCAATTTAGATTAGTACAGCATGTGTCGGTAGGGTGGAAACTATAGTTAATGAGATGGTGTTTGAAAAGATTGAATGGAGAACATTACATGTCATTGTCAAGGTTGTGGATATGCACAGACACGGATGTTAATGGTGTGTGGTATTATTGAAAGTGTTGCTATCGCGAAGTGTAGACTTGTGAATGTCCTCGGATGGATGGAGGATCAGCAGTGAGGCTATGTCATACACAGTGATAACACTCATTACAGTGAAGCAATGCATGTCAAATGTGAATCTGAATGTCTTACATATAACACAGTACTATATTGGTAAAACCTGACAACAGAGAGTACAGCAAAAGAAATCTACACATTGCTGTTTACTGTTTGTCACATGTGATCTAGGATGTACACGCTGCCCGTGGGTCCTGATACTTCTTAGAGCCATGAATACCGAGGCCGAAAGGGAGAACAATAATGTGCACACAAAGACACCAGGGGCATTGTGTAACACATATTTGTTTTTTAGTGGAACGTTTGAGATGCATGTCAATCACACGTGGAAGGCTAATGTACAGAGCATGAACATTGATCAAGATGATCGTTGCATGTTGTGTGTAGTATACGATATTTGTATACAGGAAAACACTTTACTAAAAAGCTTTATAAGCAGAAGAGGTGTCTCTCATCAAACGCTGTAGAGAGAATGAGTAAAATGGGTGGGGTCGTCCAACTGTTATAAAGGGAAAAGTTATGAACCAATCAAATGCTTTTTTTTAAGGTCACATGGCAATCGCGCACCGAGCACGTAAGGAGGCCACATCCTACACGATTTTGACAAAATATATTTATCAATATATAAGTTTATTACAATTAGAAATATATAAATGTTTCAAATATTTTAGATTATGGCTTGTTCTCATATACTGTTTAAAGATATTTAGGTATACCTTTGAGAGAAAAAAAAGGGAATGGCGTACTTGGCGCAATACTATACGATTGTGACGTAACACAGGGTCTGGCAGCGTGGACTCGTCGCACACGCAAAGCGCAGCGGGTGTGACCCCATACGTACATGACGTAACGCGTGGCTTGGTACTGCGTACCCGTTGGATACCAAAGTAGCACCTGGGGTGACTTCATGCGTATATGATGTTACGCGGTATGCGGTGACACGAAGTCGTCGGATACGAAATGCACTTCATTTACGAGTTTAGCAATATGGCGGATAGGATTCATGTGGTGATGGAGCTTGGTACGCTACCGGTATGGGAGTGCAGTTTTCTCCTAAAAAAATTTATATATACATATTTTTGAGGGAAGATATAAAACATTACATAATTTTTAAAGTAAAAAAAAGAAGTATAATAGAGTTCCAAAATATTTCTAAAAGATATTTGAAAAAATATAGGTTTTAGAAACATTAAAATATGAAATTAACATTTAAAAAACTTCGAAATTCACTGAAAAAAACAAAGGTTTCAGGTATGTTATAGTTAGGAATGAACATTTAAAAAACCTTAGAAATTCACTAAAAAAAATAGGTTTCAGAGACATTATAGTTAGTTGAACATTTGACTCATATAAAATCAGAGAAATTCACCTGTTATAGTTAGTTAAGCTAACTATAACTTGCGCGCCTGCAATGCACTGCTGATGATGTCATATATTACATAACTCATGACCTCGTCAGTGACATCACTGATGACATCTCAAATTACATCACTAATGACATTACTCATGACATCATTCACGTGACAATGTGATGCACATACTGATGCTGTAATATAAACTTTGATACAACCATTCTAAAATGTTGACTACTTTTTTTAGCGGTACAAAAGGGGGTGGTGATGGACGGAGCATCTGAACCAATCAAACACTCACACCCAGTCAAAAGATCTGGGTTTGGTCCATCACCGTTCTTTAGCCCACTCTGCCACCCCAGTTCAGACATGGCTATATGCAAATCAGTCTGACACTGTGGCTCATGGGAACAGTCCAGCCCGAACTGCCAAGCCATGCCTTCCCAGGACCGGAAACAAGCTTCCGAGGACCGGTTTCTGGCATTCCAGCCGTCTTCAGCCCGGCTTGCTTGAATCCAGTGGCAAAGTGAGCAAGGGACTCACGTCTGAGCATACCCTGCCACACTTATGGCGGCCAAAAGCGGTACAAAAGGGGGTGGTGATGGACGGAGCATCTGAACCAATCAAACACTCACACCCAGTCAAAAGATCTGGGTTTGATCCATCACCGTTCTTTAGCCCACTCTGCCACCCCAGTTCAGACATGGCTATATGCAAATCAGTCTGACCCTGTGCCTCATGGGAACAGTCCAGCCCAAACTGCCAAGCCATGCCTTCCCTCGACCGGAAACAAGCTTCCGAGGACCGGTTTCTGGCATTCCAGCCGTCTTCAGCCCGGCTTGCTTGAATCCAGTGGCAAAGTGAGCAAGGGACTCACGTCTGAGCATACCCTGCCACACTTATGGCGGCCAAAAGCGGTACAAAAGGGGGTGGTGATTGACGGAGAATCTGAACCAATCAAACACTCACACCCAGTCAAAAGATCTGGGTTTGATCCATCACCGTTCTTTAGCCCACTCTGCCACCCCAGTTCAGACATGGCTATATGCAAATGAGTCTGACCCTGTGCCTCATGGGAACAGTCCAGACCGAACTGCCAAGCCATGCCTTCCCTGGACCTGAAACAAGCTTCCGAGGACCGTTTTCTGACATTCCAGCCGTCTTCAGCCCGGCTTGCTTGAATCCAGTGGCAAAGTGAGCAAGGGACTCACGTCTGAGCATACCCTGTCACACTTATGGTGGCCAAAAGCGGTACAAAAGGGGGTGGTGATGGACGGAGCATCTGAACTAATCAAACACTCACACCCAGTCAAAAGATCTGGGTTTGATCCATCACCGTTCTTTAGCCCACTCTGCCACCCCAGTTCAGACAGAGAAACTGAAATTCAAAATGAGAGCGGGCTGAGGATAAAATCCACTTTCACTCCGCCCCCTCACACAACTCCTGTAGAGTTGATTACCTTTAAACAGGCTGTATATAATGATGTGGAGAAAATGAATGCCTCATCTCATTTCCAGAATATGAGTCGAGCAGAGAATACAGCAATATCAGATCTTCGTGCCTGCGATACCATCATAATCAAACCCGCCGACAAAGGTGGCGGATTAGTGGTTATGGACATAAGCACATATCATGAGGAATGTATTCGATTACTGAATGACACTAGGCACTACCAGAAATTGGAAGCAGATCCGACCTTGGACCTCAAGGCAGAAATACAACAACTAGTGGAAACCGCTGAAGTATCAGGCAGGATATCCAAACAAGAGGTAGACTATTTATGTACCACAGAAGGCAAGACCCCGTACTTTTATATCTTACCCAAAATGCACAAGGGCAGACTACCACCCCCAGGACGACCTATCGTCTCGGGCATTGGCTCCCTACTGGAACCATTGTGTAGATTCTGTGACTTTTTTCTAAAAACAATGTCCAAAACACCTCTACCTACTTACAAGATACCAAAAGTCTATTAAATCTATTGCAGGACATTGTGGTTGATGAAAATACTATCTTACTTAGCTTCGACATAGAAAGCCTGTACACGAGCATACCACAGGATGACACAATATCAGTCCTGGAAAATACTCTGAACAATACCCAATGGACATTCCACACACCGAGAGCTTTCGTACTCGAGTGCGCCAAACTGGCACTGAAACGCAACTACTTTGAGTTCGAGGGCTCCCTCTATTTGCAAACAGGGTGTACTTCAATGGGCAGTGTCTTTGCTCCGAGCGTGGCAGGGCTATATGTTTATGACTTTGAACAGAAATTTATCCTGAGCGACCATAACCTGTTCCAGGATAACATAAAATTTTGGAAACGTTACATTGACCACGTCCTGGCAATTTGGCAAGGTCCTGTCCATCGACTAAATGAATTCTTCACCTGGATCAATACTTGTGATCAGAACCTAAAATTCATCAACTGCTTTGACAATGAGAAAATTGTGTACCTTGATGTGGTCATCACCAAGGAGAATTAACGCCTAGAGACCAGAGCGCATAACAAACCTACCGCCAAAAACAACTTGCTTAGGTTTTAAAGCTTCCACCCTCGCCCTCTTAGAGAAAACCTCCCCTACGGGCAGTTCCTAAGGCTACGACGAAATTGTAGTAAATTGGCGGAATATAAAGAACAGGCATCCAGGGGCGGTGGGTGAGATTTTAAAGTGGTGGGGCGGAAAGTGATTGTGATACAGCACCGTAGCGAGCGAGCGCAGCGAGCGGGCCCGAACCCCAAAAGGGGGGTTAGGGGGCGATTACCCCCCCAAGAATTTTTTTTAAAAAAAGAAGAAAAATCGTGCATTTTCAAGCAAATTTGAGAAAGCAGGAAGGTTAATAAAGCAATTGTGAAAGTGCAGTTATTACATTAATAGATGGCATAACATAGGTAGCTTCTTATTCAGTATAACCACAGAGCTTCATACATTCCGCCCTATTATGCTCAGTTGCTGAATTCAGACTATAAGGCTTTCATGGAAATCTCAGCTCTAAGAGTAGAAGAAGTTGCACAGCAGTGTAATGGTTGCCAGGCTCGTTCCGCAGGAGCGTCAGGAACTTGAAGAAAAGTCCACAGTCTTCCCCTACGGCCTTCCGACTCTATAAGACTGTAGAGTACCGAATGGCACACCAGGGGAAAACAGGGAAACAAAACAAGGAAAGGCGGGGGAAGAAAAACAGGTCTTGAGCGTGGGAACCTCTTCGTGAATTCTTGAAGAATAGGCAGGCTGTAAAGGAAGGAAGATGTTACACTCTATTCTTATCTATACTACAGAGAGTATGAACACACCTGCATATACAACCTACACAGCTTTCAGTCTTGGTTCTTTCTAGTAGACAAATGGCAGGTTAACATAGGTTGTACCCCTGTGCAACAGAAGGATAAGATTATGAGCACTACGGTCCAACACAATGTCAGTATATACAATGAAAAGGTATGTATGGCTCACCACTCTATTCCCAGAGTGGAGTAAGAGGAGTGCGTATTCTTCTGTAGGTTATACGTACAATGAATAATCTGCCAGGAGAGAGTGGTGATAAAGGTCACATGAAAGACTAACAATATACTGAATATAAAAGAGGCAGCGCAACGCGCCGTTACCGTGATTCTGGTTGAGCTGGGCTTTATACACACACTTCACATATGTCCACGCAAGTACCCCAAACATAACCTCTTCGTGAATTCGTGAAGAATAGGCAGGCTGTAAAGGAAGGAAGATGTTACACTCTATTCTTATCTATACTACAGAGAGTATGAACACACTTGTATATACAATCTACACAGCTTTCAGTCTTGGTTCTAGTAGACAAATGGCAGGTTAACATAGATTGTACCCCTGTGCAACAGAAGGATAAGATTATGAGCACTATATGGTATCAAGGTTTTCGCAAGTTGCCAAGGGGAAAGGTTTGATAGGCAACACAAGCAACGAATCGTTCAACCTGCGGGAGAAAGCTCCAGCCAGTGAACGAAGGTGAGCAAATCTGTGTAGCCTCCAAATAGAAGAAACACTACAAAACTTTTAAAAACAGAGATAACAATGCATTTCTAACCTCAATCAGAATTTTTTGTATTCAACCAACAAGTAGTAGTATTCACTTTTTGTAAATGAAATCAGCACGTCTGTCTTTCAGTTTAGCAAACTTGTCAATTACTTTCATATTGAAGTCCGGTATCTTTTGGACTAGCTTGCTCTCTACAGACAGCATCGCCAAAGCATTTAGTCTTTCCTCTAGCATGTTGTTCTTGAGTAATGTCTTTATGTGCTTTAAGGCTGAAAAACATTGTTTAGCTTCTACTGTTGTCATTGGAGTCGTAATCACAATTTTGAGTAAAGTCACTGTCTCTGTAAGTGAGTTTTCCATATGCAGTTTATGAATTAAACTCAGCAAACTCAAGGCGCTTGTGGCCTTCCGGTACACAGGCATTCCATAGAGTACAGTTAACTCAGTTCTCAACTGCTCTTTTTTGAGCATAGGATATGCTTCCACAGCCTGATTCAGAGCACGCTCAGGGAAGGATTCATCATATTGTGCAAACTCTTTACTTTGCAATAAAGTGGCAGTCACTAAATGTTTTGTGGATGAAAAACGTTCTTTTGCCTGCACAATTACAATGTCACATATCTCCTTTCCAATTCAAACCAGAGAGGTGATGTTTTGTCTGCGGTTTGTAAAAATAGAATGCTCCGGCAGTTTGCTCTCCAAATCGTCAACCCCATCTCTCCCTTCCATTATCTTTTGTACAAATGCAGATGTAACGGCTTTCACAGAGACAGCATCTATGTCTTTTCGTTGTAACTGATCGTATAACCCATCAACATGAGACATTATGTCATGAAATAAAAACAGTAAGAACTGAAACTCTTTGTCTTGTAGTGTTCTAAGAAAGCCATGGGCTTCATTCTGACTTGTGCGATCAAAGTCTTCTCTGGATGATATGGCGACAAAACATTTCTCAAGGCCCTCCCTCACTTCAAAGATTAAGTTGACTGTACGAATGTGAAAGTTCCAACGAGTTGAGGATCCCCTTGGTACGCTTTTGTCCACAATCTCATGAAGGGCTTCTGTTCTTTTGGGGGAACGTGTGACGAATGCTGCTATGCCTCCGATACCCTGAAAGAAAACTCATGTCTCTCTGACCTTTGATACCGCCTGTTGCATAATAAGATTGAGTTGGTGGGCGTAACAGTGCACAAAATGAGCATTAGGGTACACATCTCGAATTCGTTTCTGTACTCCACCAAGGTCTCCACTCATTACAGACGCACCATCATAGCTTTGTGCGATAAGTTTTTGTATTTGAGGCAGGTCCGGGAAAATTAAGTCCAGTTGACACAGTATAGCTTCAGTGATGGTTGCTGCACTAGAGTCTCTTAAATGTGTGAATCCATAGAACCTCTCCACAATGTTTCGATCCCTGTCAAGGTACTGAAACACTAACACGGACTGTGTTTTAGTGGCCACATCAGTGGTGTCATCAGCCTGAATAGCCACAAAGTCTGTGTTTCGCAACTCTTGCACAATATGGCTTCTTATAATTTCGAGCATACAGTCAAGGAGTTCATTTTGTATTGTATTAGATGTGCCCTTAAAGACTGTAGCACGAGCTAAATGTGTTTCCAAATCCTTGTCTATGGTTGACATTAAATCCACTAGGCCTCGGAAGATCCCAGGTTTTGAGGAAGTTTCTGATTCATCATGGCCTCGCAATGCCAGTTGGAAAGCACCACAGAAACGAATGCAATCAATGATCCTGGATAGATTTTGTCTGTTCCTATCAACACCTTCATTGTGTTTTTGAATGGATTTGTGATATGCATCACTTATCTGCTGCTCAATTGGTGCGTCTTCCCCCAACATTCCCAGTCTTGTCAGGTTTTCCAGATGATTTCTTGTGAGCGCATGCTTCTTTATTTTTTCAGAAATGTGCTTCAAGTCCACTAGTCATTGTCGTGTCCAAGAAAAGTCACCACCAAACAGCAAGCAGGGGAAGCAGAACAGAGAATTATTTTAGGGCACCCTGTAAGCCAATCAGCTTTTGTGTACCAGGGATTTGATAATGTACGTTTTGACCTTTTTCCTCTGTCCTGGGTAGTTTGCTGTAGGTTTATTTCAGGCTCATGAGGTCCTAATTGCTTTATCTGTAGTTTTTGTTCAAGTGGCCGTGACTGGAATGACCTTGCAATCAGCTCTTGTACTGTATTCATGATGGTGTGTTGCTGGCCTTACCAATATATATATTAAAGAAACCTGTCAATAATCAAAGTACAACGTATAAGGTGCAGTGCAATAATATAAATTTCAGTATAAATAAATATATCTTGTGCATTATCGTAATACATCTCAAATGACTGCTAAAAATAGAGCCGTACTCGCTCCTGCCTCTCTGTGCCATAGTGGTTGCTGGAGGCCCCCCTGAAAGAGACACTGCTTGAGGGCCTGGAGAGTGACCAGATACATAGCCCTAACTCCCATGTAAAAAAATATACAGCATCAGTTTCCTTACCTTTAACACTGGTGTTTGCTGGGTTGTAGCCGGGGTGAAAGAGCAGCAAAGGAGGTTGGGGTCCTCTTGTTGTTTGCTGATAAACCTGTCAATAATCAAAGTACAACGTATAAGGTGCAGTGCAATAATATGAGATGGGGATCGAGACATACATCGAGAGGAGACAGCACTAGTCAAGGATGGGTGGTGGGAGACAAGATCAGAGGGCAAAAAGGGGCGCAGTCAGAGAGTAAGAGACCGCTCCAGTGCAAATGTGCATTTCCGACAGATGACGGTTCATGTCTGGACGTGACCGAGACAAGTCTCAGCAAAAGGGCACAAAAGATACACAAAGCGTGGAAATTACCAATAAACAATAGCCAAAATAGATGTAAAAGCATAAATATACCATCGACATGGTAAATGAACAGACAAAACTGCTGCCTGAAGCCACAGGCAAGAGGAGTCCGTCAAAGCATCGAGGACAGAATGGAAGGGTAAATAATTAGACAGCACTCGTTAATGTTTGCCAATATGGGAAGTGTAACCCAATGTAAAGGATTTTAAAAGTTATTGTGCATTCAGGGTGAGAGAGGTCAGTCTGCCTCAGTTACACACATTATTATTATGTTGCACGTGGCTTTTTGCTGCAAGAGTTAGGTTGATTGAAAAGTACAGCCAAGAAAGACGTCTCACTTTTAAAACTTGGACGTTCTAATACACTGGTGAACGGTCAGGGCCATTATTTCCAATTAAAAAAACACAGAGACCAGAAAACGAACAAAATTTGCCTTTGGTGCGAAAATATCATTTGCCTTTGGGCTGGTTTCGCAATTGATCATGTTTGAACAGAAGAGTGGAATATGTGATAGACAGACAGACAGGCAGTATAAGAAAGCAGAAAAAAGGAATGGGCGACAGACCAGGGAGAAAAATAGAATGAGAGAGAGGAATACTTAGAAAAAACTGGAAGAAGAGAAAGGAAAAAAAAAGACAATGAGAGGGAAAGAGGGAGACGATGAAAGAGGCCTACAATATCTTTCATGTGGACTTTTCCCTTGCAAATGAAGAAAACAGTGAACCCTATTGTGAGACATGACCATGTGCTTCACGAACAACCATGCCGAATCCAGCACCTAGCAACTTTTGAGTTTTTGGCTCTATATAAAGGAGAATTTGATTAAATATTTTTTTTCCCAATCAATTTGTAAGTGTCTTGGTGTTTAGTGTTCAATAACATGTAACACAATCATTAAGCTTGTCTGTAAGTGCTCCTGCTTCTGGTTCACCTGCGACTAAAGACACAGAGAGATAAAAGATCTAGTCTACCGGTAACTGCCCACTGCCTCTGAGATCACTGCTGGGTTGGGTCGGTGACAGTCACATGCCTCATGTTCATGCTGCCCCAGCCACACCTGCTGTGTAATGGAAAAGTATATGGAGAAGGTAGTTCTCAAAAAATGTCAGTGCCTCGTCAAGGATAGCGTGCACGGATTACCTCATAAGGGATTACATCTTCTGCAGCCCTACTGACAAGTCTGCCAGTAGACATATCAGATACCCAAACAGTGCAGCCCCTCTAAACTGTCAGTAGGGCTGGGAAGCTTTCAGTCACGTGTAATGTGTGGGGAGGACTTCAATGCGGTGTGGAGACTGGAGTACTGAAAACAGAGCACTATGTTTGGATGTGTCGTAGAGTAGTGCAAACGACCACAAACCCCTTTCTTTACTCCCCAGGTGGTCCTAGGCTGCTAATGTTTCTATTCACATAGTGCAAACCGTAAACTACATTGTCTCTTGGTGCACCATTTTTGCAGCTTATACTTTTCAACCATAATACAGGCATATCTTAAACTCGGTGCCTGCTCTTCTCCCTTGTATGGTTAATTCATTCGAGCAACACCCAACCCTAGGTGCTACTGCTGCCATCCTTACTCTGAAGCCTCTGTCCTGTGGCAGGCCTCTTCGTTGCAATGTGCGACAACACAGAACCCAAAACCGGTGTCTTGCAGACGCCCCTGTCGGAGCTTCTTCTGACATAATCTGTAAAAAGTGCCAGGAAGTGAAGTATTCGACGAACGTTCCTAGGTGCTATACAAGTACACAGTAAACATAACTCGGTACTCGGTAGGATTTTACTCTCCCCTCAGAACTTGCTGAAACACAAAAAGGACAGGGTTGTTGCTTTATTAACCAGCGCAATTGTATACGCTCACAAGTCCCAACCTTGAGCCCCTTTTCTTTAGACTAACAGCCGATTTCTAACTTGATGGCGTCTATTATTTGTGTATATGCTCCAGGATATGCAGCTTTTGAAAAATAAAGGGAGAATTTTCTGTTTTGCCCTCACAGTTTTAACTTACTCTTTTGCTTTAATGTAGACAGAATTCATTATTTCATAGACCAGTTGTTCACTCCCGAGACTGCACAGTCATTGTTTAAGAAGCTGTGCTGTATTTGGGGTGACTTGCTTTTAGCAACCGGCAGAAGATGACTATCAGTACAGAGAAAAGAAATGCATTCCCCAAATAGTATTTGGGGAATGCATTCCTTTTCTCTGTACTGATAGTCATCTTCCGCCGGTTGCTAAAAGCAAGTCACCCCATTATGGCCTAAGTGAATGCATGAAGGACAGCCATATTCCCACCTGGAAGTTCTAGAACTTTCTTTTGGAGGGTATAGAGGCCCCTGCAGCAGTAGCGCAACAAACTCTTCAGGTAAGAACAGCCAGACACTATGTTTTTTCTTTAATTTAATATGCATCTTGTAAAGATGCGAAAGCTCCATTTACAGCGAGGGTGCAAGTGAGCTGGGACATTAGCAAGCATTATGGAAAGGGGGCATCTTCCTGGGGCGTTCAGTGTGCCTCGAGTTTTAGTGAGTTCATAAAGTCTGCTTGCAGCCCTGCTGGTCCAAGGGAGAGCGCTTTCACCCGCAGTCTGCGTGCCCAGGCATGGCCAGGACACTGCCGGCTCTAGCCTGCTCCTGGCGCCCACAGACAGCTTCCTGTGTGCTGGTTGCAGCCAGAAGGTGCCGGTGGGTTTAGCGGGTGTGCACTCGCATGCTGCCTCGAGGTACTGCACTCGGTACCCAGAGAGGGGCAGAAAAGGCTCGGTGCCCTGTGCTCTGACTGAAGGTTTGTATATACAGAGGGGGTTGACCCAATGAAAGTCCCTGGGACCTGGGTTATCTATGTATTACGAGGAAGGGGTCCGTAGGGATGTGAAACATCAATTATAACATAGTACAAAACAAAACAAAAATTACGTAGACATTAAATCAAACCACCATGTTTTAATCACAATGGGGATGAAGATAACAAATAGCAACATTAATCATGCTTTGAACATGGAATAGGTGGAGCTGTACCCCAAAGGAAAGGGGAGTGCGTGATGATGTGAGGATATTGTGATAAGGACAGGTAAAGGTGACAGAATAATCAAAACTTTAAACCACAATAGTTTTGATAGTTACACACATGTACATAAAAAACCAAAAGAAAAAATTGGATTTCAAATCAAGATCCATCATACTCCATCCAGTACAGTTTATGAACAATTGGGCCATGGAGTTGACATGATAGACAGATGTCGACGTTTCGACCCTCTCTACATTGCAGGTCCTATTGAATCCTTGCGGTGGGGTCTTCTTCAGGACACGGGAGTGGGGCAGACCACCTATGTCGATATATGATAGCTAGTATTATTAAAAGAATTAAATTGAGTGAATTAGATCACATTTATTTCTATCAAAAGCACAATGATCAAATGAGGGTGGATGGGAACCTTTACACCATTGTTAATGGGCGGTGGGATCCCCAAGTCGTGGGGTGCCAGATATATAATAATCAAAAAATGATTCAATATACACTAAAACCGTGAATGGTTGTTATTACATCACGTGCTGTGACCCCCCTAACCAGTGGGTGTCTTAACGTGATTATATGTGACCGGTACTTGGCATTGAGACCAGAAACGTGAGCGTGGAAAAATAGCGGAACGCACACAGGTGGCATAATGCCAGCATGACCACTACTGGCAGGCTTACCGAGGAGAACACGTCAATAACCTTGTCTGGCTAACGATCTAGCAAAATTTGGCAGGCATCCTGTGAGATGTATCTAAGGGAAAACGTTTCAAAAATTAAAAATTAAATACACATTCTGACCGATTGAACATGCGATTATGGCAGTAAATCAGCAGAGGGCCCAAGGGCACTTACTCCGTTGGTTATGAACGCATTGCAAGACGTCTAGGTAGATTGGGTTACAGTGATCTGTTGAGAATCGGAGAGAGGAGCGGAAAGGTATATTTTAGGGGCGTACCGTCGGTGAGATAGACGTGGCCCTCCCTGGGTGCCCTTCGCTAAACTTACCAGGAGCCGACTGAATCTGGCAGACACTGCACGCGAGTTCGCAATGGCGACTTGCGGTTCCTGTTACTTCATGTTACTTCGGTAACGAGATCACGTGGTCACTCGAGTGATCATGAAACTAGAGGACAGACTGTCCGTGGAGGCTGATTGAGGAAGTAACTGTGATTCCTACCGACCTACACTACACAGAATTTCAAAATGTGCCGGTTCACTAGAAAATTAAAAAGTATAATTAAAAAGTTTCTACGGGGCGATGTTGATACTCCCAATTATACTTGTGACCCAGATGATAATGGCACGTAATCCCTAATAATGTGCAGGACGCTGGGACGATAGTTGTGGCGGGGTTGCTAGGATACCCAAGCAGCGGGCCATAGGGATGGAATGCTAAGCTAATTATGTAACGTCGATCGGGACTGCATCAGAAATTTTTCAATGAAAGAGCCTAATGCCAACAGACCCAGTGGCAGTAGAGTGAGGAAGTCTGATGACGACCTTATAGAGGTCCAGAGTAAGCATCGGTGAGCAATTAGTCATAACATCAGATACACATTGAAGCCAAATCATCAGAAAATGGAGAAAATGAAGAAAACATTTATGCAATACTCTAGAATGAAACTGCATAAACTAAATGGCGCACCTCTCGCAACTCTAGGGGGGTGGGCAAATCTGCGAAAAAGGACCATTTGGATTTCCCTTGGTAAAAAACCTGCCGTACCTCTCACATGAGGGTAAAGGCCATCTAGGGACGGGCATACATACCGTCAGATACACATGGGATTAACAAGAGACACATATACTGAATGGCGTACCTCTGACATCAGGGTAAAGGCCATCATGTCAACCATTGAGTAGATTACATCATTAGTACAAGGTAGCCAGCTGAGAGAAAGAGCTATCATGTTCATTAAGACCCCTGGCGATGGAATTAAAAAAGAACATCCATTTCAATTCTCGGGTGTTGAGAATGCTCGAGATGTTACCACCCCGGGGACCAAGACAGGCTTTTTCTATTACTACCCATCTGAGGCTATCTGGTGAATGTGCAGATGCAGTGAAGTGTTCAACCAAGGGAGCCCCCTGGACCTGGCATCTGATGCGACTCATGTGTTGGAGAATGCGTACCTTGATTTTCTGCTGTGTTTGGCCTATGTATATCTGTTGACATGGGCACAGTATGGCATATATAACGTTCGAAGAATTGCAGTTTGTCTGCGCTTTGAGTTGAATTTTCAATTGATCATGTTGGAATTCTTTGCCTTGGATCGTCGTGTCACAAGCTTTGCAGCTGCCGCATTTGGAGTGGCCGGTTACAGGAGGCAGGTTCCACAGGGTTGCAATCGTAGGGTCCTTGGGTGTCGATAACATGGATCTAACGACAAAATCTTTGACACTTTTTGCTTTTTTAAAGGCATGTAGAGGAGCCGACGGTTGATCGATATCATCCGATATCAATTGCCAGTGATGGTTTATAATCCGTTTGATCTGAGAACTCTTGGTGTTAAAAGTGGTGACACAGACTATCCTTTTTTCTTGTTGACTCCCTTTGATTTTAGGAGACAGTAATTCCTCCCGAGGATAAAACCAGGCTCTTTTTCTGGACTGCTTGATTAAACGTCTGGGATATCCTCTGGCTAACAGTCGATTGGTGAGTTCTTCAGACTCCATCTGGTAATGTTCACGGTGCGAGCAATTCCTACGGATCCGGAGAAATTGCCCGAACGGCAGATTGTCCCGGAGAGCCCTTGGATGGTGGCTGTCGTACAACAACAGGGAGTTCCTCTCTGTTGGTTTCCGATAGAGCATGGTACGTAGGGCTCCTGACTCCTCGTAGATGGTAAGGTCCAGGAAGTTTATCCTGTGGTTGTCAGATTCCATGGTGAATTTCAAGAAGTCAGATTGATGATTCAACCAGTTGAAGAAGGACATTAGATCGACATCATTCCCATTCCAAATCAGGAGAATATCGTCAATGTACCGCATCCAGAGACCAAGTTGGTCTCTGAATGGGTTGACTGAATTCAGTATAGTATCTTCCTCAAATGCAGCCATGTAGAGGATGGCTACATCTGGAGCAAAGGGAGCCCCCATTGCTACACCTGATGTTTGGATGTAGAACTTGTTTTTGAAAATAAAAAAGTTTTTAGTCATAGCGATGCGGAGCAGGGAGACAATGAATTCAGTGGGTACCTGAACCGGTGCTGGGCGTCGTTGTAGACACCGTGTGATTACATTCAATGCTTCATGTTGAGGGATTGACGTATAGAGCGACACCACGTCGCATGTCGCCAGTCTTTGAAGCCCAGAGTTAAAGGGAATCTGCTCAACAATGTTGATTGTATGCATTGTGTCGCGGAGATAGGTGGAGGTGGATTCTGCCAGCGGCTTCAGGAAGTAATCAATATACTTGCCAAGGGGTTCAAGTATAGACCCGCAACCAGATACAATCGGTCTGCCAGGTGGAGTAGTCATACTTTTGTGGATCTTGGGGATCGTGTAGATTGTAGCTAGCCGAGGGTGTTGTTGGTTCAAGAAATTGAATTCTAGCTCGGAGAGGAAACCCATGTCAAGGCCTGCACGGGTTATCTCGAGAATTTCCACTGCAATAGCCTTGGAAGGGTCAGCACGCAGGGATCGATAGCTGACTCCATCATTGAGCTGACGTAGAACCTCGGATTCGTATGAGCTGACGTCTTGGACCACAATGGCTCCCCCTTTGTCCGCCGGTTTGATGACCACTTGATCGTTGTTGGCAAGGGATTTCAAGGCAGCCTTCTCATCCTTGCTGGTATTGTACCGGACAAATGCTTTAGTCCCCAAAAGTAGTTGGACATCACGCCATACCACCTCCTCAAATGCCAGGATCTTGTGTGACATGGTGCTGTTATAAGGGACAAAGGTGGATGGGGGTCTCAGGCCTGTTACTGATGGACATGTTTTAGGTTCAGAATTACGAAAAAAGTACTTCAACCTCACTTTGCGGAAAAACTGGTACAGTTCTGCTCGAATGGTGAAGTTATCAGGGTTGTTTGTAGGAACATATGACAGTCCTTTGTTCAGTACTTTGATTTCATTGTCGGTCAAAGTGTGTTTGGAGATGTTGACAACGGGGCTGGTGGGCGTTGGAGGAGCCCCACCCAGTAATTTCATCTCAAAGCGTACATTAGTGTCATTCACCATCTGTATGTTTTGTTTCGGGTCACCCGTTCCCCGTGTTGTTCTGCTTGAAACTGAACCTGTTTTTGTGGTTGACCACGACCTCCATCCCAGTTGCCTGAGTTGGGTTGAAATCCACGTTGGTTGCCTCTTGGCCAATTGTTGCCCCGCCCTCGTGGGGGACGCCATGACCATTGGCGCTGACCCAAAAAAGGATTGTATTGCTGATGTTGTTGCTGTTGCCCGTAGTCTGGGTAATTGTACTGATTGCTTGGACCAGATTGGTCGTGTTCTCCTTCAGAGCTGTAGGAGGAGTCCGAAAAAGTCTGGTAGTTGCGTCTCCCTCTGTTGAATCCTCGCCCCCGATTAGTAAAACGGCCCTGGCCGTCCTGACGGAAATAATCTTCCTGGAGGTACGGATAAGTTTTTCTCTTATCGTACAGCCTGATGTCTCGGGCCAACTTCTCAAGTTTGCGATTTTGTGTTGTCAAATCGAAATCCTTTAGAGTGGCTTCTAAGTTGTTAAGAGTTTCTTTGGCGTTTGAAAAATTCACATCGGCTGTTATTTCTGCTTTAAGGGTCTTGGTCTCAGCACTGATGATCTGAACTTGATCCGCAGCTGTCTCCACCCCTAGGACCATCCAATGTCTAGAGCAGTTGTTGGCAACGTGGCTGAATCCTTCTTTAAATTTCGGAACCTCTACAAAGATGGCAGGTTCTATTTTGATCTGAAGCCCCACTGGAATAATATTCTCCTTGAGATAACGTGTCAATAGGTGGCCATGCCATCTGGTGCGAACCAGCTTCTTCTCCAGCCGTTCCAGGCGGGAAATTTTCTCTTTGAGCGTAAAGTCAATTGTGGGGATGTCGTTGGAGACAAAGAAATTATTTGGATTCTCCAGCAATTTATCTATATAATCTTCTGAGTATGATAGGAGCTCCCTTTCCACCATTTTGTGCTATATCCAGCTAAATTGGATTAGGAAAATAACCTCGCAGACTAGTGTCTGCACGAAGTAGAGTATATACAGAGGGGGTTGACCCAATGAAAGTCCCTGGGACCTGGGTTATCTATGTATTACGAGGAAGGGGTCCGTAGGGATGTGAAACATCAATTATAACATAGTACAAAACAAAACAAAAATTACGTAGACATTAAATCAAACCACCATGTTTTAATCACAATGGGGATGAAGATAACAAATAGCAACATTAATCATGCTTTGAACATGGAATAGGTGGAGCTGTACCCCAAAGGAAAGGGGAGTGCGTCATGATGTGAGGATATTGTGATAAGGACAGGTAAAGGTGACAGAATAATCAAAACTTTAAACCACAATAGTTTTGATAGTTACACACATGTACATAAAAAACCAAAAGAAAAAATTGGATTTCAAATCAAGATCCATCATACTCCATCCAGTACAGTTTATGAACAATTGGGCCATGGAGTTGACATGATAGACAGATGTTGACGTTTCGACCCTCTCTACATTGCAGGTCCTATTGAATCCTTGCGGTGGGGTCTTCTTCAGGACACGGGAGTGGGGCAGACCACCTATGTCGATATATGATAGCTAGTATTATTAAAAGAATTAAATTGAGTGAATTAGAAAGATAAGAGAAAAACTTATCCGTACCTCCAGGAAGATTATTTCCGTCAGGACGGCCAGGGCCGTTTTACTAATCGGGGGCGAGGATTCAACAGAGGGAGACGCAACTACCAGACTTTTTCGGACTCCTCCTACAGCTCTGAAGGAGAACACGACCAATCTGGTCCAAGCAATCAGTACAATTACCCAGACTACGGGCAACAGCAACAACATCAGCAATACAATCCTTTTTTTGGGTCAGCGCCAATGGTCATGGCGTCCCCCACGAGGGCGGGGCAACAATTGGCCAAGAGGCAATAAACGTGGATTTCAACCCAACTCAGGCAACTGGGATGGAGGTCGTGGTCAACCACAAAAACAGGTTCAGTTTCAAGCAGAACAACACGGGGAACGGGTGACCCGAAACAAAACATACAGATGGTGAATGACACTAATGTACGCTTTGAGATGAAATTACTGGGTGGGGCTCCTCCAACGCCCACCAGCCCCGTTGTCAACATCTCCAAACACACTTTGACCGACAATGAAATCAAAGTACTGAACAAAGGACTGTCATATGTTCCTACAAACAACCCTGATAACTTCACCATTCGAGCAGAACTGTACCAGTTTTTCCGCAAAGTGAGGTTGAAGTACTTTTTTCGTAATTCTGAACCTAAAACATGTCCATCAGTAACAGGCCTGAGACCCCCATCCACCTTTGTCCCTTATAACAGCACCATGTCACACAAGATCCTGGCATTTGAGGAGGTGGTATGGCGTGATGTCCAACTACTTTTGGGGACTAAAGCATTTGTCCGGTACAATACCAGCAAGGATGAGAAGGCTGCCTTGAAATCCCTTGCCAACAACGATCAAGTGGTCATCAAACCGGCGGACAAAGGGGGAGCCATTGTGGTCCAAGACGTCAGCTCATACGAATCCGAGGTTCTACGTCAGCTCAATGATGGAGTCAGCTATCGATCCCTGCGTGCTGACCCTTCCAAGGCTATTGCAGTGGAAATTCTCGAGATAACCCGTGCAGGCCTTGACATGGGTTTCCTCTCCGAGCTAGAATTCAATTTCTTGAACCAACAACACCCTCGGCTAGCTACAATCTACACGATCCCCAAGATCCACAAAAGTATGACTACTCCACCTGGCAGACCGATTGTATCTGGTTGCGGGTCTATACTTGAACCCCTTGGCAAGTATATTGATTACTTCCTGAAGCCGCTGGCAGAATCCACCTCCACCTATCTCCGCGACACAATGCATACAATCAACATTGTTGAGCAGATTCCCTTTAACTCTGGGCTTCAAAGACTGGCGACATGCGACGTGGTGTCGCTCTATACGTCAATCCCTCAACATGAAGCATTGAATGTAATCACACGGTGTCTACAACGACGCCCAGCACCGGTTCAGGTACCCACTGAATTCATTGTCTCCCTGCTCCGCATCGCTATGACTAAAAACTTTTTTATTTTCAAAAACAAGTTCTACATCCAAACATCAGGTGTAGCAATGGGGGCTCCCTTTGCTCCAGATGTAGCCATCCTCTACATGGCTGCATTTGAGGAAGATACTATACTGAATTCAGTCAACCCATTCAGAGACCAACTTGGTCTCTGGATGCGGTACATTGACGATATTCTCCTGATTTGGAATGGGAATGATGTCGATCTAATGTCCTTCTTCAACTGGTTGAATCATCAATCTGACTTCTTGAAATTCACCATGGAATCTGACAACCACAGGATAAACTTCCTGGACCTTACCATCTACGAGGAGTCAGGAGCCCTACGTACCATGCTCTATCGGAAACCAACAGAGAGGAACTCCCTGTTGTTGTACGACAGCCACCATCCAAGGGCTCTCCGGGACAATCTGCCGTTCGGGCAATTTCTCCGGATCCGTAGGAATTGCTCGCACCGTGAACATTACCAGATGGAGTCTGAAGAACTCACCAATCGACTGTTAGCCAGAGGATATCCCAGACGTTTAATCAAGCAGTCCAGAAAAAGAGCCTGGTTTTATCCTCGGGAGGAATTACTGTCTCCTAAAATCAAAGGGAGTCAACAAGAAACAAGCATTTACAATGCAATGGTTTCGCCTTTGGAAAAGTTAGAGCTATTGGCATTGTAAATGACAAAATTTGTATTTATGTGTTGGTTTTGAAAACAGATAAATAAATGGCATTGTCATTTACATTGCCATTAGCTTAATCTCTGCAGTCACTCTGCACTCCCTAGCACTCCCTAGCCACTCTGCACTCCCTAGTCACTCTGCACTCCCTAGCACTCTGCACTCCATAGCACTCCCTAGTCACTCTTCACTCCCTAGCACTCCCGAGCTCTCCCTAGTCACTCAGCACTCCCTAGCACTCCCTGGCACTCCCGAGCTCTCCCTAGTCACTCAGCACTCCCTAGCGCTCTCTAACACTCTGCACTCCCTAGCACTCTGCAGTCACTCTGCACTCCCTAGCACTCTGCAGTCACTCTGCACTCCCTAGCACTCCCTAGCACTCTGCAGTCACTCTGCACTCCCTAGCACTCTGCAGTCACTCTGCACTCCCTAGCACTCTGCACTCCCTAGCACTCTGCAGTCACTCTGCACTCCCTAGCACTCTGCAGTCACTCTGCACTCCCTAGCACTCCCTAGCACTCTGCACTCCCTAGCACTCCCTAGTCACTCTGCACTCCCTAGTCACTCTGCACTCCCTAGCACTCCCTAGCACTCTGCACTCCCTAGTCACTCTGCACTCCCTAGTCACTCTGCACTCCCTAGAACTCTGCACTCCCTAGTCACTCTGCACTCTGCACTCACCACTCTCCACTCTCCAATCTGCACTCTCCACTCTGCACTCTGCACTCTCCACTCTCCACTCTGAACTCTGTACACTCACTTTGCACTCTGCACACTCACTTTGCACTCGGCACTCACTAGTCTGCGCACTCACTACTGTGCACTCACTACTACTCTGCACTCTCTACTCTGCACTCTCTACTCTGCACTCTCTAATCTGCACTCTCTACTCACCACTCACGACTCTCCACTCACCTCTCTCCACTCTCCACTCTCTACTCTGCACTCACTACTCTGCACACTCACTTTGCACTCTGCACTCACTACTCTGCACACTCACTACTGTGCACTCACTACTACTCTGCACTCTCTACTCTGCACTCTCTACTCTGCACTCTCTACTCTGCACTCTCTACTCTGCACTCTCTACTCTGCACTCTCTACTCTGCACTCACTACTCTGCACTCACTACTCTGCACTCAATACTCTGCACACTCACTTTGCACTCTGCACTCACACTCTGCACTCACTAGTCTGCACACTCACTACTGTGCACTCACTACTCTGCACACTCTGCACTCACTACTTCACAATCTGCACTCTGCGCACTCTGCGCCCGTTAGTGGTTAGACCGACCACAAACTTCGAGTCTCGGAGTAGCATGCTATAGCATTGTAAAGCTCGTTGGCGCCTTGTTTTTATTTATTTATTTAATGCATTTTTATAAAGCACTATATACAATTTAAACACTGCTTTGGTAAATTTAAATCAAGGCCCGAGTGTTAACTGAGCGATCAGACCAACTATGGTTAATGAGAAATCTACAACCGAGAATCCCCATATAACTGTTTTATTTTTCTTGTTTCCCTTCGTAATTCGAGCAACGTGACATTGACCCCCAAACACTTTTGGACGAGTAAGTACACGCCGGTGAACAAATGAAACGCGTACCCCCCCACCCCCACATTCACCAACCACCTTGCTACCATTATACGCGGGGGTCGGCGATAGTAAGCACTTGGCTGTTGATTTGAATTGCTTGATCACATATTTTATACTAAAATCCCGTTGTTTGTCATGCATTTATTTGCCTCTAAAAACAGCTGCAAAATGTACATAATCTATGCGGAAGGGCAGGGCGCAGACTCAGTTGATGCAGGTAAACAGTTGGGCGCACTTGCAAGTCCACGGGAGAGAGAGACTTCGGCAATAAATGTGTCTGGACTACCCCAAGTAAATACAAAGCGCCATTAATCTCACTTCTCGCCCAGTTGCCTGCCATTGTTGAGAGTAAGTGACGCATTAGAATTGACTGTGGTAAGGGACAAAGTGCCCTCCCAGCTTTACCTAGGCGAGTGACCCGTCTGCAATGCATGCATTGTTTGCCCTTTGAACAAGCCCTGCCCCAGTCACAGCAGTGCCATCAAGACTGAATGCCCCCCCCCCCCCCCTCAGAGACGGTGTTTAATGTCACCAGCCCCCAAAGCACCTCCGGACATAAATCAAACTCTCCATCTAGTGCGTCATGTCCTTTCTTCCCATGCGATTGGCAGAACCTCCCACTTATGTGTGTGCAAGCAGACCACAAACCCTCCTCACGCGTTTCTGGGAAGCTAAACCTTCCTTCCCGAAAGTCCAGTCACCACAGATCAGAACAGTGACAGACACCATTTCGGAACTATTTGTATAGCGCCTTCCCACCTCTTGCGAAGCACTGCCCACTTACACTGCATGTATGTCATGCAAATAACTCTGAAATCCTGGCAAAAACAGCCGATAAAACACTGGGTTTTGCTCATACTGCTATTATCGCCAGGAAACTACTCATCAGTTCCCCAGATTAAAATATACGGGGGATAAATACGAGTTTTACCAACATTCAAAATGCACACTGAGGTCAAGAGGGATGAATGAAGACGAGGAAGATGGGTCACTTTTTACGCCGAAAAAGCAGCCCGGGCCTTCTTAAAAACAATCACAAATGCCCACCCACGGATTAGGACATCCAGACCTGCCAGCTTTGAGATCTGTTGCACCCTGTGAGGCTACGAAGCACAGCGGGACCTTGGAGGGGGCGGGGCACAGAACCCGTCTCTGTCTGAACAGTCATAGGGGGGCCTTACTAGGGACTGTCCGGTCCCAGAGAGAGAAAGGCGGGGTCTCGAGTTCTTCAATGAGTGAGCAGGTATAAAGACAGGGGTAGGGACTTGAGCCCAATGCTTCCCGAGAAACCCCTCTGTACTCTCCTAAAACATTAAGTCATCTGAATCCACATTCCACGACCAGGGCTTATTTATTAAGTGATAAAGCGCTGACGTCCCCCAGCAGGGCTTCAGAGCGCTACACTTCCGGTGGGTGAGGAAATACCAGACAAAAATCAATCATGTGCCGACTAGTGACAGAACACGCCAACTATTATTTACACACGGACAGCGGGAGGGGGGGGGGGGGGGGGCGGGAACGTAATACTCCATCTCGGTCATGAACACTTATTAACACGGAAATACACTCGTTGTGCTTCCCTGTCTTTTGCCAAGTGTTGTGTTTCGTCCCTTTTCTTTGTCGGCAGCACAGACATGGGCAGAGTGTGACTGACTGTACAGCAGCTTCGAATATAGGAACCCTGCCGGGAACAGGGTGGTGTGCTATAGAGGGCGCACTGCACAGGGGCAGGAGGGGGGCAGGCGCTCTCTGCTAAGATGTTACCTTTATCAATCAAGGACGACGAATACAAACCTCCCAAGTTTAATCTGCTGCGGAAGTTGTCAGGATGGTTCAGGTAAGAAGGGGCAGAGGGTGACGATACCAGTGTAGAGGTATTGGAGACTGTCGGGGAGATGGAAAACAAGTCAGGTCCCGGGCCGCGCTGTGATTGGCTGACGTCACGGGGGTTTCCCGCCGGCAGCCAATCACAGCACGGCCCGGGAATGACGTCACGGGGGTGTCCCGGGCCGGCAGCCAATCGCAGCGCGGCCCGGGACAAAGGGGCGGGGCTTAAAAAAAGCACCAGAAACGCCCCCGAATCGCGTTTTCGAGAGAAAACGCGATTGACAGCCTCTGCCTCCCAATGGCTAGCCTCCATTTATGGAGCTAGCCAATTGGAAACAGAGGCTGTCCTAACCTCACTATTAGAAACAACAGATTTCGATCTGGGAGTGGCTTCGCCCCTCGCCAGGTTACGAAACCTAAAAAGGATAGTCTGTGTCACCACTTTTAACACCAAGAGTTCTCAGATCAAACGGATTATAAACCATCACTGGCAATTGATATCGGATGATATCGATCAACCGTCGGCTCCTCTACATGCCTTTAAAAAAGCAAAAAGTGTCAAAGATTTTGTCGTTAGATCCATGTTATCGACACCCAAGGACCCTACGATTGCAACCCTGTGGAACCTGCCTCCTGTAACCGGCCACTCCAAATGCGGCAGCTGCAAAGCTTGTGACACGACGATCCAAGGCAAAGAATTCCAACATGATCAATTGAAAATTCAACTCAAAGCGCAGACAAACTGCAATTCTTCGAACGTTATATATGCCATACTGTGCCCATGTCAACAGATATACATAGGCCAAACACAGCAGAAAATCAAGGTACGCATTCTCCAACACATGAGTCGCATCAGATGCCAGGTCCAGGGGGCTCCCTTGGTTGAACACTTCACTGCATCTGCACATTCACCAGATAGCCTCAGATGGGTAGTAATAGAAAAAGCCTGTCTTGGTCCCCGGGGTGGTAACATCTCGAGCATTCTCAACACCCGAGAATTGAAATGGATGTTCTTTTTTAATTCCATCGCCAGGGGTCTTAATGAACATGATAGCTCTTTCTCTCAGCTGGCTACCTTGTACTAATGATGTAATCTACTCAATGGTTGACATGATGGCCTTTACCCTGATGTCAGAGGTACGCCATTCAGTATATGTGTCTCTTGTTAATCCCATGTGTATCTGACGGTATGTATGCCCGTCCCTAGATGGCCTTTACCCTCATGTGAGAGGTACGGCAGGTTTTTTACCAAGGGAAATCCAAATGTTCCTTTTTCGCAGATTTGCCCACCCCCCTAGAGTTGCGAGAGGTGCGCCATTTAGTTTATGCAGTTTCATTCTAGAGTATTGCATAAATGTTTTCTTCATTTTCTCCATTTTCTGATGATTTGGCTTCAATGTGTATCTGATGTTATGACTAATTGCTCACCGATGCTTACTCTGGACCTCTATAAGGTCGTCATCAGACTTCCTCACTCTACTGCCACTGGGTCTGTTGGCATTAGGCTCTTTCATTGAAAAATTTCTGATGCAGTCCCGATCGACGTTACATAATTAGCTTAGCATTCCATCCCTATCGCCCGCTGCTTGGGTATCCTAGCAACCCCGCCACAACTATCGTCCCAGCGTCCTGCACATTATTAGGGATTACGTGCCATTATCATCTGGGTCACAAGTATAATTGGGAGTATCAACATCGCCCCGTAGAAACTTTTTAATTATACTTTTTAATTTTCTAGTGAACCGGCACATTTTGAAATTCTGTGTAGTGTAGGTCGGTAGGAATCACAGTTACTTCCTCAATCAGCCTCCACGGACAGTCTGTCCTCTAGTTTCATGATCACTCGAGTGACCACGTGATCTCGTTACCGAGGTAACATGAAGTAACAGGAACCGCAAGTCGCCATTGCGAACTCGCGTGCAGTGTCTGCCAGATTCAGTCGGCTCCTGGTAAGTTTAGCGAAGGGCACCCAGGGAGGGCCACGTCTATCTCACCGACGGTACGCCCCTAAAATATACCTTTCCGCTCCTCTCTCCGATTCTCAACAGATCACTGTAACCCGATCTACCTAGACGTCTTGCAATGCGTTCATAACCAACGGGGTAAGTGCCCTTGGGCCCTCTGCTGATTTACTGCCATAATCGCATGTTCAATCGGTCAGAATGTGTATTTAATTTTTAATTTTTGAAACGTTTTCCCTTAGATACATCTCACAGGATGCCTGCCAAATTTTGCTAGATCGTTAGCCAGACAAGGTTATTGACGTGTTCTCCTCGGTAAGCCTGCCAGTAGTGGTCATGCTGGCATTATGCCACCTGTGTGCGTTCCGCTATTTTTCCACGCTCACGTTTCTGGTCTCAATGTCAAGTACCGGTCACATATAATCACGTTAAGACACCCACTGGTTAGGGGGTCACAGCACGTGATGTAATAACAACCATTCACGGTTTTAGTGTATATTGAATCATTTTTTGATTATTATATATCTGGCACCCCACGACTTGGGGATCCCACCGCCCATTAACAATGGTGTAAAGGTTCCCATCCACCCTCATTTGATCATTGTGCTTTTGATAGAAATAAATGTGATCTAATTCACTCAATTTAATTCTTTTAATAATACTAGCTATCATATATCGACATAGGTGGTCTGCCCCACTCCTGTGTCCTGAAGAAGACCCCACCGCAAGGATTCAATAGGACCTGCAATGTAGAGAGGGTTGAAACGTCGACATCTGTCTATCATGTAAACTCCATGGCCCAATTGTTCATAAACTGTACTGGATGGAGTATGATGGATCTTGATTTGAAATCCAATTTTTTCTTTTGGTTTTTTATGTACATGTGTGTAACTATCAAAACTATTGTGGTTTAAAGTTTTGATTATTCTGTCACCTTTACCTGTCCTTATCACAATATCCTCACATCATCACGCACTCCCCTTTCCTTTGGGGTACAGCTCCACCTATTCCATGTTCAAAGCATGATTAATGTTGCTATTTGTTATCTTCATCCCCATTGTGATTAAAACATGGTGGTTTGATTTAATGTCTACGTAATTTTTGTTTTGTTTTGTACTATGTTATAACTGACTGAAGGTTTGTGCCATTCACGAAGCTGGAAAGAGCAGCACTGCGTGATTGTAAGGCTGAGCCAGGCACAGCGCTCCATAACCATAAGGCCTTAGACAGCAGAGCTAGTATCCAGTGCTTAATTTGTAAAATTTGAAGTCCAGGTGCTCAAATGTTTGTCGGAGGCCACACCCATTTCCCCAGCTCCACCCACTTCCTTCACTAGCTCCACCCATTTCATCTATTGGCTCCACCCACACCCTCAACTGGCACCCAAGCCATAACCTTTAAAATGTCACACATGTCCTCAGGCCAGAACACATGGAAATGTTACACATAGTGGTATTGGATCCCACCTGCACCAGTCAGCCAAAGACAGGGCCAGAGAGGCTGGCTCATGAGTCAGGGTCACCGAGGCAGCGCCGGTGGGGCAGTCTCAGTGAGAGTGGGTGCAGCAAGCTGCTGTGCTCACTGGTTGCAGCATAACTGATGGCACATCGGTGGCAGTAATATATCATGCGACTGGGCGGGACCAAGCCTACCGGGCCGCATCCAGGCTCAGTTGCCCAGTGACGATCATGAATAATTATTAAGTGCGGTGCCTGAGAGAGCAGGTAATCTATTAACTAAACTGTACTTATCAATGACCTCTTTTTAAACACCTCTCCGCAGCTGCCGTGTATAGATTGCTGTTACAGTTTTGAGCTATGTGACTAGGTTAGTGTAGTACTAGTAGGTACTAGTACTTTTGATTCTTATTTCCTCCTTCAGCCTGTGCCCCAGCCGGGGCCCTCACTAAGTGTTCCTGTCGACACACCTGGCAACTCTAGAACTCTGCTCTGAGTCCAGCAGAGCCTGAGCTGGTGGTGTTTAGGGCAGGCGCTTGCACACTATCAGAGCTGTGCCACTGTGACTAGTTTTGTATTCAGAGCTCCTCGCCAGCAATGTGACTGGGGGCAGATTAACTTCGCTACCGGCTGAGCCAGTGAGTGAGACATAGAGACACTTCTCAAGGACATCGGCAGCTGCATTATTATTATTTTTTCCCTACCTAGGTGAACCAGTTAAGTGTTGTTACTTTACTAGAGACAGAAGTGTTTATTATAAAATTAACGCTACCACAGTAATTTTACACAGATGAGAGGTTAAATGTCCCTGTTTAAAGCACTTGACTGTACCAATGATGCACTGCATATTCCCAAAATTACGATCACTGTACAAGGACACTAGGTTAGTGCCCTTTCATTTCTGTGATTTGGAGCAGTTTTAAGATTTTCTTAGTTTCTTGTTCCTCCAATATGTGTGTCATTTCTAATGTTTATATCAATTTCCCTTGTCAATACTGCTTGATTTTGCTCGCGAGTACTGTGTCACTCATAGTGGTTGAAATGTCAGTCATAATTACACTTAAATTATAGAAATGTCACACATAGCAATTTGAAACCTTGGCAGCTATGCATAAGCACCCATGCCATAAAAACCATGGAAATGTCACACATAAGCAAGCACCCAAGCCATAAACAGGGGAAATGTCTTACTTAAGCCCTTAGGCCAGAAAGCATGCCATAATCCATGGCAATGTCACACATAAGCATCCAGGCAAGGGCTAGGCCAAAAACCGTGAAAATGGCACACATAAGTATCCATGATCCACGCCATAAACCATGGAAATGTCACATATAGGCATTCAGCCGGGGTGTGTTGTTGACTTCCAGACACAGTACAGCTCTGATCTCATAAACGCATCTCTGGGGAAGGGCTTATCACCACAACACCCAGCTAAGCACCCATCTTGGTAGGGGTGGCTTAATTAAGCAAAGTATAACGCAGAATTACTGAAATTACTCCTTAATTGAAATTCAGGCCAGGCCTTCTTGTAAGGAATCAGTGTCTCGGACACTACACCATGCAACAAAACTGTACCAGCATTGATGGACAACGTGGCAGGGCGTCTGGCAGCAAGGATATAGAAGGGAACATCATCACAGAGAGGAGGGGTACGGGCCAAAGGCTGACAAGAATGAGGCCATGTAGAGTGACAGAGAAAGATACATTGTGATAATGGGGTAGAGAGTGAGGGAGGCAAATATAAAGAGGAAGCAGGAGAAATCAAGGTAAGAAAGAAAATAATGTGGAACGGAGAAAAGAAAGAAAGATGCATACACGTGGAAAGAATGGGAGACTGAATGAATGAAAGGATGATGTGTGGACACGTGAAAGGATGGATATTTATTGAGTGGATAGAAAAGTGGGCGCAAGGGAGAAAGCATAGCTAAATGGTTAGTTGGTGGGATGGAAGGATGGATGGGCTGAATGGTGCAATGATGGACACATGGGGGGCAGAGTAGATTGGATGCAAAATCAAAGGATGGATAGATAAGTGAAGGATGGTGGTCAGATAGAAAGGTATGATAGGAGGAAGAATAGACGGATGGATGGATGAATAGATTAACACATGGGCAAAAGGATGAATGGATATGATTGATAGATGGATCAAAATATGAATGAATGAAAGAGTGGACGGAAGGAGGGCTGGAAGTGAGAGACGATTATAAATGGGTACGTGGGCGGATGAAAGGATGGTGGATAAATGGATGGAAGAAATGGTGAACTGACCACTTCAAAGGTGTGTTGTGCTTGCTTGCTTCAAAGTGGCGATTCTGGCATATCTTGTTAGTTTCGTACCTGGGTTTTTGAAGCAGGGTTCGGAGTTATTTTGGCATAGTCCTGTCCGAGCGCTGTTCTGGATTGATTTAAACACTGGAAACGTTGGATCTGGACAGTGCAACCGTGCTCTGTCCAATTCGAATTAGACATTACAATACTGCCCGGACATAAGAGGCCCTACTCGTGATATGCCTAAAGGAAGTGGGTGTGTACTTCTATGTAACTGTAATGATAGGCGCGGGATCATATTTCGTAGGAGGTCAGGATTAACAATAGGTACCTGGCAGTGGCACCACTATTTCACGATTCTAAATTTTAAAACTCAGTGCTATATAAGTATTAGCAGTATAGTATTATATAGCTCAGAGCCTCCGGTGCCAACGCCGTTTCAATTCGAGAGAGACAGCCCTCGGTCTGTGGTGTCTCCTGCTCCCTACACCCTTCAGTGGCAGGAGATATCCTTCTGGCGAGGGGGGGGGGGGGGGGGGGGCTCTTCCTGTCAGGCTGGGGAAGCCCCGCTGACTGTGGATTGAACTGGACAAGGCGAGTGCTCCAGATGTCAGACAGGCTAAGTCAGGGGGTGGGGGCCAGGATCAAAGGCAGCCGCTGAGGTGTGGGGGCAACGGATGGCTCGGTCTGAGTCCTGGATATAAAGATGAAAGCTGCCCGGGTTGCACAGAGAGCAGCAGCACCACCAGACACAGAGACAGCCTCGCCCCTAATAACCACTCTGGCTCCGATGCTAGGGTCCGGGGCCCACATGACGGGGCCCGCAGTCCTTACTCTTCTACGATCCACAGTTAGAAAATACCAGGCAGTAAAAGCGGAGGGTGAGGTCCCTTACTCCTAGTCCAACATTGTTGGCGGGGTGTCTTTGACAGGAAGATCAGACTGGGGCAGAAACAGGCACAGTCTTACCTCATAAAAGTGTAAGGGCTGGGGCAGTGTCAGGCCCTTGCCTGCCCACATCCTTTTGATAGTCCGTGGTCAGAACTGGATTACCATAGATTCATGTTTCACACGAGTGCCCCTAGTTCGGTCAGTCACAGACCAATACCTCAGAGTCTGGAAGGCCTAGGTCAGACTCAGCCACATACCGGTACCCTTGAAAGACCAGTAACTTCTTCCTATATTTACTCCTTCTCTCCCCCATACCCAAACGTTTCTTGTAGCTAACTGCCTTCTTAGCACCACAAGGTTAGTAACAACGCTGCGCCTGCTATACACGACGCGCTGCCTCACACTGCCTCGTTGTGCAAACTGCGCTAGTATGCGCTTTTAAAATCATCGTTTAGCTATTTTTTAAATAAAAACGAAATTGCTGTACTAAATCTTTTATTGCACACATAGCGCTTACCTGCACATAAACGGTAAAACTCACCGCTGTTTGGCGGATCACTTAGCTCCCTACACCCACGCACCCAGCCTTCTTGGTGGTAGGCAGGGACAAAAACGCGGCGCCATTTTGGTGAGCGTCCTAGTCTTTTGCCTGGCTGAACTTGGACCTACTTAACCTGCCAGATGCCGCGCAGCGGGAACGCGCAGCGGGAAAGCCGGACTCACGCCGGAGTCCGGCCAGAGTCCGGCCCGTCTGCGCTCGTCCGCGTCGAGGCTGCGGCGAGGGTAAGGGAGGTCACCCCCACATTTACAACTGTAGTGAATTCCAGGGATTGGTTGGATTCTTTTAATACTCATTCTCCCTTTTGTCACAATCTTTTGAACCCAGATAAATGGAAGGATACAGTGGTATGTTTGCATTGTAGAACTGAGCTCAATCCAATATCAGGCTCTCATGCTTATTTGCATCCTACTATCCTTCGAGGGGGGCTTATTAACGCCAGATCGCTATGTAAAAACGCTCAGCATGTCCATGATTTGATCATCGAAATGGACCTGGATTGCCTATTTGTCACCGAGACATGGCTTCGGCCGTGGTGCAATCCGGACTTAGCTGTTGCCTTGCCCCATGACTTCTCAATTCAAAGATGGGATAGACCAGTGCAGCGGGGAGGCGGCCTGGCCATTATCCATCGTACCACCTTCAAATGTTCTACATTTGAACTGCCTGACATCAAAGAAGCTGAGGCCATGGCTTTCTGTCTTACTATTAATGACACCCTCTCTTTTTCTGGTGCTCTAATCTATCGTCCACCTGGCCCGCGGACAGCTTTTCTGGACAGTGTGGGAGACACTCTGAGCGAGCTCACTCTTAGGTTCGCACATTGTACAGTATTGGGAGACCTTAACCTTCACCTGGACTCCATTAAAGAGCCAGGAACTAGTGATTTTATGGATATCATAAACACACTCGGCCTTACTCTGCTGACATCGGAACCTACACATGCAGCGGGCCATGTCCTGGACTGCATCTGTACTAACATGGAGAGCTTGTCTGTTAAGGCCCCATACACCTTGACATGGTCAGATCACAAACTCATTCCATTCAACCTTTCTGCAAAACAGAAGGTTCCGATTCCTAAGGCAGACTCAAGTACGGCCGACCACAAGCCAAATTGGATTAATGCCCTGGCGCGTCCATTGCTCATCGAGAAGCTGAGGGCTAGCAAACCCGGTTTAACGGGTTGCACTTTAACAGATAACCAGCAATACTGCGATTGGTTATCAACTTTTGGCTCATCCCTAGATGCAAGGAAAAAGTGTGGTTACACACATTGTTCCATAAATAAAAAGAGCGCCCCTTGGTTTACATTAGCTCTGAGAATGGAATTAAGTGCAGTAAGATCCCTGGAGCGCAGATGGCGAAGGAAATATGAGCCAGCTGCACGTCATATCTATACAGTTGCACGTAACAACTATCACGTGGCAATTAAGCTGGCAAAAAAAACCTACTATCTGGAGGCTATTTCTTCCTCTGAAGGGGGACAGAAGGAAATTTTCAAGATAGTTAAGAGTTTTACTAATCCCATTGCGCTTTCCCAGGAGATCCCCTCCTCGCAACCATTGTGTAATGATATAGCTGATTATTTCGAAAAGAAGGTCGTGGATATTGTCAGGGATTTTCCAGCGAGCTCCCCCATTCCGCCTAGTCCGGACAAAATGAGGACAGACGCCTTGACATCCAGGACCTCTTGCTTGGAATCATTTGCACAGGTCTCTTTGGAGGACTCATACCAAGCCATTTCGGCCATAAAATCTGGTTCCCCATTTGATCCATGCCCGCCCATAGTTCTTCGAACTCTGGTTGCGGACTTAAATCCAATAATCAACAGTATCATTAACTCCTCGCTGGCTACTGCTGTAATCCCAGAGGATTGGAAATGCGCAGCGGTTATGCCGCTGCAAAAGAAAGCCCTGTCAGACCCAACCACCCTGTCTAACCTGCGACCAATTTCCCTATTACCGGCAGTATTTAAACTGACGGAGAAGTTTGTCAATCATCAACTGTCAAATTTCCTAGAGGAGAATAACATCCTTCACTCCAATCAATCGGGGTTTCGGTCCAAGCACTCGACTGAGTCCGCTCTTTTGTTCTCGGCCGAGACATTACGCATGGCATTGGACCAGGGGAAGAAGGCCGTCTTGATTTTACTCGATCTATCGGCGACCTTCGATACGGTCGCCCATCCAATCTTGATCGACCGCTTGAAGAATGCAGGTTTGGGTGGAACTGTGCTGGCATGGCTTGCTAACTTCCTGTCTCTGCGTCGTCAGGTAATAGTACTAGGTGACTACAAATCGGAAGAAAAGACTATCAACTCAGGGGTCCCACAGGGCGCTAGTTTGAGTCCTGTCTTATTTAATCTTTATATGGTCCCCTTGTTAGAGCTGATTGTGTCTTATCGGATTGAAGTCATAGCGTACGCTGACGACACTCAGTTGATCCTGGTGCTGGACAGGGAGCTGCCAGGGGCAGAAGAAAACTTGAGGAACTGTCTCCGGGCTACCTTTGAGTGGATGACCAACAATCACCTCAAGTGTAACTCGGGGAAGACAGAAATAATATCTTTTGGTCCTCTAAACATGTTTTCCCCCTCACAATGGTGGCCTGAGGGCGCTGAAGCTCCCCCTAACACTATTGCCTCTGCACGAAATTTGGGAGTCAAATTTGATGCCCAACTTTCTTTTAAACCGCAGGCAGTAGCCGTGGCGGGCTCGTGTTTCCAGATCATCAGATCACTGAAGAAGTTTTTTGATTTGCTGCCTTTAGAGGCCAGGAAGACTGTTGCAGTGGCCCTTATAACATCCAGACTGGACTACTGCAACAGTCTTTATGCAGGCACCAATAAAACGGTGCTGCATAGGCTGCAGATGGTTCAGCATGCTGCAGCTCGCCTGGTTTTACGCTGGCCAAAAAGATCATCGGCCACGGCAGCACTAAAAACTTTACATTGGTTGCCAATTCATAAGCGAGTTCTTTTTAAAATTCTCGTGATTGCTTTCAGAGCCTTTCAGTCCCAAGGCCCTAAATATCTTCGGAGGGGATTTCAACACTACACGCCAACGCGATGTTTGAGGTCTGCCAATCAAAACCTTTTAGTTGTCCCTAGATTTAGATTAGCCACTAAGGGAGGGAAGTCCCTCTTCGTGCTGGGTTCAAAAGCCTGGAATAAACTGCCAGCTCAGCTCCGTTGTATAGTCAAGGAGGTTGACTTCAGAAGATCATTGAAAACATGGATCTTTTCGCTCTCTGACGCAGCCTGCAGAGCTTTGGTGTAATAATTGTACAGTGTGTCACTGCCTTCTGTCTACCAATTCATCTCCATCAGGGTTGGGTGTGGAGCGCCAAGATGCTCCTCGGAGCGATAGCCGCGCTATAAAAATGTGTGCTTACATTAGCAAACTTCCGGCTCTCGTTCTGGCAACATGACTGGAAGAGAGGACTTCCCACCCCTGGCCTGCCCCCAAGCGCGACCTGGCTGCACACCGTCACCTACTTTTTTCGAAGTCAGTCAGCCCGCCGGCGACTCGATGCCGATGGATTGATGATGAATGACGATTGACGATTCTCTCCGTTCTTAGTCACTCTCTCACTCTCAGTCTCAGAGTAGTCGATGCACAATGTCTCTTCTCTCTCAGTCTCTCTCTACGTTGCTGCTCACGTGGAGTCGCGATGACAGAGAGAGCCCCCGCCCCCACTTGCAACTTAAGTAGTACAGCAGCAAACGTCACGGCGCGCACCGCGCACGTCCCCGAATCGGAATGGCCATGGCCAATCACTGAATGGCTTTACATGCTGAAGTCACAGTGATTGGCCATGATGATAGTGCGCGATGCCTGAGCCAGTGTGCCACCACCCACGACGCGCGGCATCCAATAGTGGATTGCCTGTCCTTCAGCGCGGTGGACCAGCCAATCCTGGCGCTGCATAAGCGCCAGGATTGGCTAGGGGGGCACACAGACTCCTCGCCCTGGCGCCTTCTCAATCAACGGGGCCAGGCTAAAGACGCACCCCCTGGCCCCTTCGGTCCGTGCTGGTCAAATTGCCGGTAACGCGCATGCGCGGGCAAGTTTCTGCCCTGAATGCCTCATGCACAGAGTCCAACTCGCAGCCGGTGTGTTTGTTATTGAATGTTGTTGTGTTACCCAGGTTACCAGGCCAGCCCCACCCCCTGCGCACTCCCGATTACAGCTGGTCTGTCCCGATTCCGAAGCGCTGTGCTGTGCTTCATTTTATTTTTAGGTGACTGAGTCTCTTGTCGCAGCCGCAGGTGCGTCCACCAGGCTTAGTGGGGCTACGCTCCTACGCCCCAATGGACGCACCGCGGCTGCAGGCATCCGATTTATCTGACAAATTGTTGGCACGAGGGTACCCGAAAAAAATTGTGAATAAATGCCAAAAGAGAGCCAGAAACCAGCCCAGAGAGGCCCTTCTGGAAGAAAAAACTCCTTCAGGAGTCACCGTACCACTCACATGTGTAACCACCTTTAACGCCATCTCTAACCAGGTAACTAGGAGCATTAACAAACATTGGGCCATTCTGAATACTGGCAATCTCCATTGGGAAAAACCCCTTTTTTCTTTAAAAAAATCTCACAGTCCAAGGACACTCTGTAAACACTAGGCCCAAAACCAAAACTATTACTGAGAACAATTCCATCACCAGAGCCTGGGGCCTACCAGAGGTCACTGGACATTATCGTTGTGGCGACTGCAGCGTGTGCCATTTAACGAGGAATACAAAAACACTTGACATCAAAGCAGGGAAAGTGTGGAGACAACTATCTCATACTAACTGCAATAGCAGCAACGTGGTCTACTTAATTGAATGCACTTGTAAAAAACAATACATAGGGATGACAACTAGAAAGGTGAAGCAGCGAATCTGCGAACACTGCAGCACCATCCGGTGTAGAAAAAACTCAACCAGACTAACTGACCACTTCCTTGAAAGCACTACTTTAAAAAGAGAGGAGCGCAGTTGCACCGGGTTTTGTGCCTGTTATACAACAAGAGGAAGAACGTTGTGCTAATGGATCAACTGACACTATTTGTGTTCCTGATAGATTCTAATATTTTATTTATTGTTATTTCATCTTTTTTTTTAGGAAATTTTAAGTAGATCATTTATGTAGATAAGGTTCTAATACATATGACATGAATATTGTGAATAAAAAATACAAAAGTGATAGCAAACAATCAAATTAATTCATAAAATACAGAAAATCATTCCCGTTCAACGCGTTTCGGCGTGAGCCTTCTTCAGGAAGTCTGTATTCTTACACAAAATCATTTACTGAAGTAGGGTTCAATGGAGATGACTATCCTCTGTAGATGTGTTGAATATAAATATCACCACGACTCTCATGTGTGTTGCATCGTGACTTGTCGGGTAGACTTCATCATCGTGTGTGGATAATAAACACGGGGATTGCGAGGATTAGTGGATGGAGAAGAAAATCATCGTCCGCTCATAGAAGGATCGCTTTGCTTGATAAATAGTCCCGGCTGAGCGTGGGGTTCTGATTCTACTGAAGCTGTATGAATTCCGTCATCATTCCTATGTTTGAACAATTTGAAAAAGTACGACCGGGTACGTGGAGCGAACGTCTTCCATCGGGTCCGAGAGGAGAATCAAAGTAAGACTGACAGAGCACAAGTCCAACATTCGCACGAAGAACATGAAGTCCGCCATCGCTGCACATTTCAGTGAAGAACATCACAATGTATCCCAATTAAAGTTTCTGATTTTGGAATGTGTGGAGAAGAAGGAAGGAAAGGACAATACGAAGTATCTTTTACAGCGAGAAAACGTGTGGATTCAAAAATTGTCGTCACATAAACCAATGATCGTATTGAACTGTCTTGCTATTTGTAACGATTTAACATGAAAGGATTGAGTGTTCCTTGGTCACTAGTGTGACCCCTGTTGTTTGTTTATTGTCTATTCACTGATGTTTCAACACACATTTATTATACCTAGGCTATGATCCTCACGAATGCTCGGTAGCACACTTTGCTCATACACACATCATCACTGCATTGGACAGGGTTCATTTCACTTCATCATTTTTTCATTAATTTTTTCAGTCCCGGTTTGACTGTTAGTCTTGGAATTTTACATCTTGTTCTTTATTACATTTTACTCTTCAAACCACTAATATTACTTTAGGCATCTTTACGAAGGATTGTGATATGTATAAGGAATTGGATAGTTGTTTAGCGTCGGATAGTCTGTTGTTTGTTTTTTTGTCACATGATCGGACCATTAACCAATTAGAACGCGATCAGTGGTATACACGGAAACGCGCTTGGCGTACCGGTTCTTGAGAGACCACTCGGGATGTTTGTCGAGCTGCAAGTTTGGACGTTGGCATCTGAGGGTTAGTTTGGCTATATACCAGGGATGTAAGAGTTTGGTTAAAATATGAGGATTAATATGTTGGTTAGCATTGGACTCATCCGTCTTTATGTATTATCTTTATCACAGATTGTTAGTTTGCCACCAACAGACGGCATGTAAGTTTCGTTTATAATGCATTTTTGACTGCTTCACTTATTACCATGCGGGCATTAAGGTTATAAGGTGACACCATAGAGTCACGGATTCACAGCACATGACACACCACCAGTTTTTTATCCTTTTGAAGCGTGTGTTGAGCACCACAGAACACCAGAATGAAATGGGCATATATATTACATTGTTGATGTTGACAGCATCAAAATATATTATGTTTTATTGTTTATTCCTTAGTATTGCTCCCTGACGAAGGGCATTCAATATGCCCGAAATGCATTGGTGTTTGCTTCAGTAATGCCGTTTTGAACACGTTTACAATTTTGAATGAAAAAAAGAAATTCAAAGATATTACATGAAATAAAAAATAAAGTATTTTTCATCATGAACTAGTGTGGAATCCTCATTTCTTACAGAGGAGCATGAGTGTGCCTACAGGGATGCAACTAATGCACCATTAGGAGCACATACTTAATTTATACTTCAGATGCCAACGGACGCCAACGGACGCCCACGGACGGAGGACGCCACCTGCAGAGCACCTTAAAATTTGTGAATACATCACAGTACATTGGAAAAAGAAGGAAAAACAAGGCTGTGCACCTGACCCATCAAGTTTGATCTCAAAATCCACTAGAACCAGGTGAAGACCCAAGCACCAAAGGCCCCTGAGAACACAACACCTTGCACCCGGGAATTTGGCGCATAGTGGACTTTAATGTTTTTGTGTAATAAAATAATTTTTTTCTACAAAGAAAAACACTGGGCTGGACATTGATTTTATTGTACTGCTGGGGGAGTGGTATTGATACTTGAGACTGTGCAACCCCCATATCAACCTCCCAGAGAAACCTGTGACTGGTTGCCTATGCTACCACCGAACGTCAAGTGCGAAAAGGTTTGTGGTTGTCCGAGGTTGCAGAGCCATAGTACGGCCAGCCCCAGGACAGCAACGGTAAAAGGCCTCAACTCCTATGGTTGTGGCTCAGTAACCCCTGCCCCTGCCCCGTGGCCTTGTGAATAGGGTTTGGCAGCAGTAAAGGTGTTAAACAAGTCCTTGATGATATGACTATCTACATTTAATTAGACACAGAATATCCTTATCGTAATGGGGATAATGACAAGGGTATGTTCTGTTTTTATCACTACAGAATCACTGTATTCATGAATCAAGTAGCCAACATGAATTGCATGGTTTCACTCAATGGGAAGCATGTGTTACTTGTTGGGCTCAGAGCTCTAGGGTCTTATAGGAAAGATTCATATCTTTTTTTTATTTCTAGAAGATCAGATTCATCTGATAATTATTATTTGCACAAATCTGAGTTTTTGCCAATATTTGTGGTCACTTGACAGAAAGCTACATGGTGCCTGGCACATTATGAAAGTATGGAATCCTGGCACATTATGAATGTATTACCTGCTTTTTATGTCCAAGAGTGTTTATTTCTCGGAATGACACTGTTTGGAAAACTACCTGTCTGGGTTTTGATTCCCTTAAATATTTACTAATTATGTTAGCTAATTATTTTTTTTTTTTTTTTTTTAAATCTGTTTATTAGCATAGTAGGTAAAGCAGTTACAGAAAGTTCCAGACACAGCAAAAAACAGGGTAATACAGTCATATTTGCGCTTAGAGCATATACATGCATAATCATGTGGAGTTTTCAATTTTGTTGATGATGACAATAACCGTCAAACGATAGATAAACCCCGGTCAATGCTATCCCTCCCCCCACCCTCAACTAACCCACCCAACACTCTCACAACCATATAAAACTGAAAGATCAGTAGACCGGGTCACTTACGGCATCACAACTTAAGGATTCATCATTTGCATACACAGGTGGAACGAGGCAAATATAGTGAATACATTCAGAGTTCCTCGCACCTCATCAGTGCGCACCACAGTTAGCATCATTGCATGACAGTCTGTCTAAGTACCCACTCATCCTACGTGTGACGAGGCATATGAATCCCCGTCCTCCTCATCGTCCCCAGCTTCAAACATACCCAGGGTGGTAAACCAGTCTAGGGAGATAGGCGTTTTCCTCAGGCCCCTGTATTCCTCCCGCTGCAGAGCTTCTCCCTCTGCCTTACCCCATCGCACTACCTCCGCCCTCCACAGTTCAGGATTGGGAGGTTTGGGTGACTTCCACCTCATCGTGATGGCACGCTTCGCCAGCAACAAAGCTAGGTCCGAGAAACGTGCCGCCACGGTTCTGGTGCGTTGTGGGGGCCCCAACCCCAATAATGCGCATTCCAATGCAGGAGCTCTGGACAGAGCGCCCGCTTTCTTAAGCGAATCATGAACCGTAGCCCAGTAATATCCTAGTTTGGGGCAGTGCCAGAGCATGTGCGTCAGTGATGCGTCTTCGGTGTCGCACCGGGGGCAATTGCTTTTCGCATCTGGGAACATCACATGTATGCGGTGTGGGGTCAGGTAGGCCCTATGTAGTAGCATCAATTGAATAAACCTGAACTTGGGGTTCCTAGCCACTTTCTTTGGAAACTGAAGGATGCGTTTCCATTCTCCGTCTCGTAGAGGTCTCCCTATATCTCCCTCCCATGCTGCCCGAAGTAATGACAAATCGAATGCCCTTCCCCCTTTAATACTAGCAGTGAGCCACCTTGTCAGGTGGGCGCCCGCGCCCATCAGATAGTGCATTGTGATGAGAGGGTTTGTAACTGGCTCCTGGTTCTCAGGGGACCACTTGTGTGCAATATATCGGCGAAGGCCCGCGTGTAGGAGGAAGGTGCCTCCAGGGACTCCATGGGTGGTTTTAAAGTCTTCAAAAGACAACAAGTGCCCTTCTGCAAACAGGTCACCTACATGCGACACTCCTGCATCATGCCATTGTTCCAGCGAGTCCGTCGTTAGAGTTCCTGTGGCCAGTGGGATGCCCAAGAGCGGGATCGTGGGTGCATAGGTCGACCCAGGGGACGTATACTTCAATGCCTTACGCCAGTAAAGTATCGCTAGTTTGAGAAGAGGTGGGGCATCCCTCGGTATAACCGAGTTGGGCAATAGCATCGTATGTAGTTTCCCCAGTGCATGCTCCCTGCCTGTCATATCGACCTCCTGAAGGTTGCGACCCGCCACCCAGAAGGCCAGCCATTGTAGCTGACAAGCGTAGTTGTAAGCTCTAAAGTCCAGAAGGCCCATACCACCGGCGTCAGAGGGGAGTTGTAGCTTGGACAGACCCACACGCCTGCGGCCATGCCCCCAAACAAGTTCGGTGAGCAAAGTGTCTAGGATCTTAAATATCGCTGCCGGGATCAGGTATGGCAAGTTAGTGAAGTGATAGAGAAGACGGGGAAGCATCACCATCTTGGAGATCGCCGCTCTGCCAGGTATGGAGAGTGGAAGTGTGAGCCAAAATTGTACCTGCGATTTCAGTGCTCTGATGGCCCTCCCAAGATTACCGTCAATCATCTTGTCGGCTTCCCTGTAAATCTGCATTCCCAGGTATCTAAAGGTGGTTTCAGCCATCTGGAACACGTGGGGGGCGAAAGGTAGGGGAACCGTCAGGCCTGTAATTGCAAATGCGAACCCATATGACTTGGATTCACTGATGGTCAGGCCTGAAACCATCCTAAAGTCCTCAAAGACCCGGGAAATGGGGCTTTATGTTAGCTAATTAAATGCACTTTACCAATTGCAAAGACTGGAGAGCCTTATCTAAAGATGAAAACATAAACTGGTTAAAAATTTTACATTTAAAATGTCATTGTGTGCTTTAAATAGAGGGAAATTGTGGTCAGAGCATACTAACAACTTTACTCAAAGATTCTTGTTGAAGATATCTGGGGCCATATTATCAAGAAAGGGCGATACATTATCGCCGCTTTTATCAGCAGAACACCAGAACCTGGGCTTCTATGGGAATTCACAAGGGCATATTATCAAGCCCATTATCGCCGCTTTAGTGGCAGTTTCCTGCCGATAAAAGCGGCGATAATGTATCGCCCTTTCTTGATATTATGACCCGTGGTCCTTAAGCAAACACACCTGATCCTAGCAATTTACCTGTTAGAGTTACCGCATATAGTGGAAGGAAACTATACAAGCAATTGTTGTTGACATTTGGTCTCAGTTCTGTGAAAATACACATGATGAAAATACATGCCAATATGAAATAAACTGATTTTCTTTTATTTCCAGCTCCAGTGAAAAAAACAGAAGAGCTCTCTCCCTGATTAAACATATCATTTGATAAAACAGAATGGTGATTATCCTGTATTAGGGAGATAGATAAAGAAGGACACTTTTGTAGTATACAGTTGTTTTCAGACATCTAATCATGTCTGTTCTATCTCTATTGTCATGTAATCGGCTCTAAAGCTAGTTAAAGAAAGCTTATATTCAGTATGTCAAGAAAACGCTCAGACACATGACATTACGCAGGTGTATTAAGCTCTGCAGATAATAAAATCACAAAGGGTGTCTTGGCCTGCTTCATGGAACTCCACTCTGTACCTTATGATCTCATTGTATCTCTGTACAACAAGCTAATGATCCCAATCTTGTGTGGGGGATAGATGGGGCTATTTCTCTGCACATCATCATTTCGTACATTTTGTCACGCAATACACAATCCAAAGGCGCGGGCACAACACAGATCTGGGGGATGCTACGAACTTATGCAGAATACATAACTCATATCAATGGGAACATGCTTCAGTTTCATTGCTTATACAATGATGCCCATGTCCTTATAATCACATTTTCCTGTAGTAGATACCCCTTGCGACATTCTCTGTTATGTGACAATATCAGTTCATGGCTTTTGTGAGTTTTCGAAGCCTGGCCTTGCTTGCCTGTAACCGGCTGCACATGCAACTGTTATTACCCTGCTCTTCTCCATAACAGTGGCTATGTTTTCAGAACGAATGTGTCATGTTGGAGGTTACATCAAAAGACTGTTAATCTACTTACTGTGCAAAAATGATAAAATGTTTCTTTGTGACAATGTATCCTCCTCCAATAAGAGTTCCTGGTGTTCCTTTCTGACTCAGGGTTAATGTGTTCCCTAAATGCCTTGATAAAACAAATAACCTTTTATCGGCGATAACACAAACATATGTTACTCTAATGTCTGCAGCACAGACTGTTGGCCTTGAAAGAGCACGTTCTGCAGCAGAATACAACCTCTCTTGGACACTCAGGGGCATATTATCAAGGGGGTTTATCTCCGCTTTTTTGGCTTTAAAAGCCAAGAAAGCGGAGATAAAATTATCTCCCTATTACCAAGCTGTCGCTAACACCAGTTAGCGACAGCTAATAGGAGATAGCGACCATCTTGGGCCCCGCTTTGCATGTCAGTGATATTTATCACTAATGACATGCAAAGTGGGCGTGCCAAGATGTTAGCGACTGGAAACAGTCGCTAACATCGCTATCTCCTATTACCAACTTTTGGAGATATTCGCGCTAAGCGCGAATATCTCCAAAAGCTAACACCTGCCCTGAGCAGTTCTTAGCCATGTTATCCAATGGGAGGTGGATAACATGGCTAAGAGCATTTGCTCGATAATGCATGAATATCGCTGACTTTTCAGCGATATTCATGCATTGCGGCCGTTTTTTATCGCATTTGCGATAAACCTTGCTAATAGCAAGGTTTATCTGCGATAAACATCGCCGATTTGCGGCGATAATTTTTGTCTCTAAACAAGTTAGAGACAAAAATTATCTCTATTGGTTGGTAATATGCCCCTCAGTTTCAGACTCATTTTTCTGACTTGCTTGGTGTTGTCTTCCATTTTTCTAACTCAACTGCGGTTGCTACTGCTTCAAGAGAACAGCTCTGGAATGTGTAGGTGGTACTCGAGCCACTCATCTAACAGGCAGCATCAACATAAGACTAAGAGTATGAGGCCCGTTACTTCTAGTGTTCTGCATGCCATTTGTCCCACTATCTTTAACATAGGAGAAGCAGGGGCATGTCCAGCTTCCATGCTGCTGCATATATCAAAGCCAGTTTAGGAGCCAGCATATCTGTATAAATAGTATAGAATTCGTTTGGCAGCGGTCTGAGCCTAGTGTTTTTCCAGTCACCAGTTCCACCAGACTTCCCTCAAATTTCTACTTAGTGATCAGCCCATCTATCTATTTCCTATTTTCTGGGGTTACCTGCAGCAATGTTACTTGACATAGGAAGGCCTCTATGGCCCCACTGATGTCTTCCAGACAGTATGGGCCTGATTACAACGCTGGCGGTGCGACACCAGGCCCACCCTGCCACCCCCACACTGCTAAAGCCCTGGTCAGGATGGCAGCCAGATAAGGAGGTTCCTCCTGTCTGGTGGACTTTTTGTTGGTGTTCCCACAGCGGTGCCTCTAAAAATGGGCACCGCAATGGCAACGCCAAAAACAGTTCCTGCACGGCATGAACTGGTGTGTATGCACACGGGGGCACATGTTGTGCCCCCCTGTGTGCATCCACAGGTTACAGAGGCACCAGGGGGCCCTTTACGGCCCCCTTTGTTTCCTCTCTGCCAGGGTTTTCATGGAGGAGGAACTGCCATGACAATCCTGGTGGAGGGGAAACTCCTAATTAGCTTGGCGGGACCGTGGTGGTCCCATCAAGCATATAGATGCCTCTACAACGCCGCAACACCACCAGGGAATGGGGGTTCCCTGGCGGCTGGGCTGTGGTGGTCCGACTACACTACCCAACTCCTGATAGGACGTTTGGGAGACCGCCATCGTCGTGCCACTGTAATTCTGGTGGTCCATGGACTGTCAGACTCATAATCAGCCCCAAGTGTTATGCCTGAAATAGTGGGTATTTAAAATTCAGAGCCATTATTATTACAAATATAGACGTTATTATTACAAGAATATTGAATATCTGCAAGACTTCTCTAATTTTCTCATTCTACAGCATGTTGTGAAAAAGCTGAAACTGAAGCAAGATGTCCAATTTTCCTCTGTTTCTCTATTAGGGCCTGCAGCCAAACTTTCCTGAACTGGAAGTGAAGAAATATGAAATAGGCTGTTCATTTCATTTGGAAATATCCCAATAAATGCGCTTCTACACTTTTCTCTTTTTTACACTTTTCCAATGAAATAAATACATTTTCTCAGCCAATCCCATTTATTCAAAAGTACCTAAAGGCCAATTTGAGCAGTTAGTAAACAAATTAAAAATGATCCCCCAGATTCATCAATGTCCCGTTTTGCGAGTCCTTAATAGCGATTTTTAAGGAATCGCTATTAAAGACTCGCAAAACGGGATGCATGTAGAAATCGCAATATTTTTTGCGATTTCTACTGCTTCCTTATTTGCGATTTGGTAATTGCTAATCGCAAATAAGGAATGGTTTTCCCATTCATTCCTATGGGCCTAAAGGCCCATAGGAATGGATGGGGAGTCATTCCTTATTTGCGATTAGCAATTAGCGAATCACAAATAAGGAAGCGATTTCAAGGGTGCCAGGGTGTCCAAAGGACACCCTGTAGCACCCCTGAAATGGTAAGGTACACTGGTGTTGCGCACACACATGTCCAAAGGACATGTGTGTGTGTAACATACAACTTAGAAAAATGCACTGAAGTGCATTTTTCTAAGTTTTCGCTATTTACCACGTAGTTACAGCCAGATTCATCAAGCCGAATTCGGCTCGCAAAGGGCCAGATTCTGAGAATCTGGCCCTTTGCGAGTGCTATTTTTGCATTTGGGATTCATCATCCCAAATGCAAAAATCGCAATTTTAGAAATCGCTAAATTGCGAATTATTGCATTTAAGGAATCTCAATTTGAGATTCCTCAAATGCAATTCATGTACCATTTTAAAATTGCTCATTCGCAATCTGGGGCCGCTATTTACCGCGAAGTGTAATTATGTGGTAAATAGCGAAAAGTTAGAAAAATGCACTTCAGTGCATTTTTTTAAGTTGTATATTACACACACACATGTTCTTTGGACATGTGTGTGCGCAACACCAGTGTACCTTACCATTTCAGGGGTGCTACAGGGTGTCCTTTGGACACCCTGGCACCCTTGAAATCGCTTCCTTATTTGGGATTCGCTAATTGCTAATCGCAAATAAGGAATGACTCCCCATTCATTCCTAGGGGCCTTTAAGCCCATAGGAATGAATGGGAAAGCCATTCCTTATTTGCGATTAGCAATTACCGAATCGCAAATAAGGAAGCAGTAGAAATCACAAAAAATATTGGGATTTCTACATGCATCCCGTTTTGCGAGTCTTTAATAGCGATTCCTTAAAAAACGGTATTAAGGACTCGCAAAACGGGACTTTGATGAATCTGGGGGTTAGACTTCACGGTAAATAGCGGCCCCAGATTGCGAATTCGCAATTTTAAAATGGTTTATGAATTGCATTTAAGGAATCTCTAATTGAGATTCCTTAAATGCAATAATTCGCAATTTAGCGATTTCTAAAATTGCGATTTTTGCATTTGGGATGATGAATCCCAAATGCAAAAATAGCGCTCGCAAAGGGCCAGATTCTCAGAATCTGGCCCTTTGCGAGCCGATTTCGGCTTCATGAATCTGGCTGTAAGTCTTTTGATTAGGACCAATCTTTTTTTTTTGTAAGACCACATCTGAAAATAACTCAAAACCTTCTCTTTTTTTAATTGAGCAGCTTGGGAGGGAACAAACACTGAACAAATTGTAAGTATGTGCACTTTCTAAAGTCCATCCATACTAATAAACAGATCATTCACCAGATTATATTTTATATTGGATTACAGAGCATGAAAAAGAGGTAATATCCTTCTTATAGATTAAAGTGCAAAAGGGCTTTACAGTAACATCATTCGATTCCATGAATCCTTCACAAGCAAATCTCAATGATAACATTCAGTACTAGTAAAGTCAATGCAATTACTTCAACATCTTCCAATAATAAAATAGAGACCACGGCTATAACCACATTACTATTAATAACAGTGCTGTAGAAAACCTACTTTAACCATACCATAGTTTATAAAAAAAACAAATGTCATCTTCAATAAAGTGTTTATCACAAGAGTAGAAATTGATTGATAAAAATTACTAGTGCGAAAGTGTTTTTTAGCAAAGACTTAACCATGGAAGACATTGAAAAGACTTTTAGTCACCAGTTGAAATAGTTAACAATGAATTCTCACTTCTATTTGACCTCCTAAACATAATTTTACCAGCTTCTAATCAATACTACTCAGCAAAGTGTGTTATGCTCATAGTCATCAAAGGCTTTTCAAATTGACAAGTAATTAGGTAAGCACCTGGCTCGCTGCGTATATGCATACTCAAAAACTGGAATTCTTGTCATTCTCATGTACCAGTGTTCAAAAGTTGGATACTTTTTTGATTTCCAGCATTGTAGTAACAGAGACTGGATAGCGGCACTCTTTTTTTGTTATTCAAAAGACCATTGATGTACCAGATCATAATTCAGACTTTACACTTTATGTGTGTTCAAAGTATTCAAATGTTGCAGAAATGTGAGACATGAGCAATTCAAAGGGCCAATAAGTGCTGCTCCTCTTACTCTGAACATCTAAAGTGTTCTTAATCTGAAAACAAAAATGATGGCTAAGTAGCTACTTACACGCTAGTACGAGATTTGTAGTAGGGTTCTCGATTGCTTCTAGCACATTGATAAGCATGGTTTAGCTGAGTCAGTTGAGTATAACACCAAGGAGCATATACTCAAGGACTTATCGCCGAGTTAGCGGCACTTTATCACAGCCAAAGTGGCGATAAATATATCGCCCTATTGGACAAATTTGAGATATTCTGTAGCGAAAGAGGTTTAGAAATAAATCTACAGAAAACCAAATTTATGGCATTTAACTGCCCAAAAAGTACACGTCCTAACCCGTCTTTGAATGGTAAACCTCTTGAGAGAGTGTCATCTTTTGTGTATCTAGGTATTACAATCTCCGAGTCTATGGAATGGGGGGCTCATATCACGAAATCTATGCTAAAATTAGCACAATCCACAGGTGGCATCATGAAGGTCTTTACTGTAAAAAAGGTGGAAGATCGCACAACAAGTAAAGTTTGAAGAAACAATTAAATAATTGTTAGTCAGTTATTGAGGTTTGCAGCCTGGGAGGCGTCTCCTGTCAAAGACGTCCAAAGTAATTCTACAAGAAAGTGCCTGCAATACACATTGTAAGCATCCCCCGGCGCTCCACTTTAGGATAATAATTATTCTATAGTTCAAAAAGAAGTTCGTGCAATGTCTTTTTTTAATCAAATCTTATTGTATTTTCATAAGTGTTGACTTTCAAAGCATTTCTTATTCAATAGTACAGTTCATTTGTAGGCATCAAAGTAGAAAAAACACATTCGGTGTCCAATGCATTTCGGGTTAGCTTTACATGCACCACAAGACTTACGTTTTTTAACAAGTACCGCGAATGGCCGCCGCTTTCAGATGGCCGTCCGCATCACACGCGAGCTTGATTCTGATACAGAAAAGCCAAGAGATACGCTTCGCGCACACTTTAAGTAAGTCAATTAATCTTCACAATGAATTCCCAGCAACCATAACCTTTTAACCGAACATTTCATTACATCGGCACTTTTATATTTTTTTTGTTTTCAGTTTCGAGTCGGAATTGCTGAAAAAGAATAACACGTGAGAAAATGTTTTCTTTGTAACAGATTTACATTTGGTTGATTCTCCTGAATGTTTTGTTACGTTTTCATTTGGTTACAATGATCTGAATGACTGTTTTGGCTTGGTTTCTAGTTATTGTCCCGGATGAAGGGCGCACAGCCCGAAATGCATTGGATACCGAATGTGTTTTTTCTACTTTGATGCCTACAAATGAACTGTACTATTGAATAAGAAATGCTTTGAAAGTCAACACTTATGAAAATACAATAAGATTTGATTAAAAAAAGACATTGCACGAACTTCTTTTTGAACTATAGAATAATTATTATCCTAAAGTGGCGCGCCGGGGGATGCTTACAATGTGTATTGCAGGCACTTTCTTGTAGAATCATGAAGGTCTTTAACAAATCTAGCAAAAGAATTGCCAGCCCCAGCAATAGAAATTTATAGGGCACAGGCTAGAGGCTTGAGAATCTAACACAGGTGGAGAACCAATATTTAGGACAGTTATTTAATTTGCCACGCAGCACCCCGTTGACCCCACTACGTCTTGATATGGGAATAACACCAATTGCCGAAGTGGCGAGCCTTAAACCTATAATGTACTAGCGTCGCCTGCGGACCACTCCTGAACTTATATCTTATAGGGAGGAATTGTCACACGTAATGAGGGTTCGGGGAGCTGCAAAGTTCCCGTGGTTTGACCACATCAAATCCTTGCTTATTAGTATGGGTTTAGGGGATTGTTGGTCTGAACCTGAGTCAGCCTGTTTTCTAACATCAAGGAATCAAATGAAGGCACTTTATAAAGAGTACAGAATGGCCCAACTTCATATCTCCTCTAGAACCGGGAAACTTACTAGAGTCTCTCTAGAAATAAAAGATTTTCCTTGCTTTGAGACGGTAATAGATTTTATTAATCCACCGGCGGCAAGGAAGCTCTATTTACAGTACAGATATGGAGTGCTTCCTCTTCGCTGTTTTACATCTAAGTGGAGAGACCAGCAAATGAGTCAGTGCCCGGCATGTGATTATCCCGAGGAAACTGAGCTCCATGTTTTTTTTAGCTGCCCAGGCTATTACAAAGCAAGGAGATGCTGGCTGGTTCAGATTTGTAGAAATCTCGGCAACAGGCGCTGTATTGAAGTATTCAGGATATTGAAGTCTGATTCTAGTTTTCCAATAGTTTATTCAGTTGCTTCCTGTTCTCCATGTGGTGCACCAGAATGGTTCTTTTAAAATCTGCAAATGTTGCATTGACCGCGCCTTGATGAAGCATTTATGCTAGCATAGTAAGCTGCCTTACTTATTTTGTATATTTTGTATAGCCTTAAACTTAAGGGCTCCTGTACTTTTTTAACATGTCCTTTTAGCTAATTTATGTATTTATTATTCCGCTATGCACTTTCCGAAATTAATTGTGTAACTTTCGCCTAGATTTATACATTAAAAACCGAATGTACTCTAACTTGAAAATATGTGTATAATTAATTTTATTTACTTCCTAATTATGATTGACTGTATGATGTAACTGTGGATATAATTGATTGCTGTGTCCTGCACTTTTTAGGTAATTCTGACCGAAATAAAGTATTTCTGAACTTGAACTTGATATCGCCCTATTCACAAGCTAGTGCTAACAGCCAATATCAAATTTTCCTGCAACAGCAGCCGCAAAAAGCATCGCCACAGATGACACCGGCAACTAATGATATGCAGAGTAGGCGTTCCCGTGCAAAAAGCCGCGAAAACACCACTTCGCAACATTCTCAACAACCAGCAAGATCTGCGATAAGATCCCAAAACAGGTGATTAGGCATATTAGCAGCAGGGAATTAACACCTGCACTTACCTGGTGTAAAGTCGGATGACAACCTGCACCCAGAGCCACACCTTAAGAACAACACATGCCATGGAGCTACTGATCATGCAGCTCGGACACCCAAGAGGGCCACAACACCCACCGTCACCACCCCCAGCCACCCCAGGGCACCCCACCCTGGACAAAGATATGTTACAACAACTTTATGAAATTATGAACAAAACAATACACCTAATGTCGGACAATTGCAACACTTAACATTCATGTGTGTGGTCAGAAAAAGGAGAATCATTCATTCATCTTTGAATTTCCAAACAAATCATTTTCTTAAAATTAAACTCTAAACAACTATTTGGAAGAGGCATGGCGGGTCTTCTCTGGACAATCTGTAAGTCACAGCCTGCAAGACAAAATACAAGATAAGAAGGTGTGTCATGTGCTCATTAAAGGATAGACAGAGAGAGAGAGAGAGAAGGAAAGGGAGAGAGAGAGAGTGAAAGGAAGAGAGAGAAAGAGAGAGAGAGAAAGATAGAGGAAGAGAGATAAGGAGAGAGAAAGAGAGGGAGAGAGAGAGAGTGAAAGGAAGAGAGGGAGAGGGAGAAAGAGAGAGAGAGAGAGAGAGAGAGAGAAAAATAGAGAGACAGTGAAAGGAAGAGAGGGAGAGGGAGCGAGAGTGCCGACACTGTGGACCCAGGTCTCACTGCTCACCTGCTGCCACTAGTGTGTCTCCAACCACATGCCGGTATACACCACAGTCCACCAGGTCCCTTATCTGAAACAGAGTCCAGATTTATGAATGGCAGAGTCCATATAATTGCACACACCAGCATCGCTTGCCCGCACCTGTGCACACAGGCCTCACTACTCACCTTCCCCCACTGGCGTGTCTCCAAGAGGGCCCGCCACGTGCCGGTGTAATCTCCAAGCCCGGGGCCTGCGACCTTGGCAGCATCCACATCATGCAGCCCTGCACCGCGGGCCACCAGGTCACACACAGGATTCTGGGTCTTGATTTCGCATTGGCAGAGATCATATCAGTGCACACGGCATCATCACAGGCTGCACACCCGCTCAGCTTTTTAGGTCCCACTAACTTTGTGAACCGCGAAGCAACACCACGTGGCCGTAGTCCCTGCTGGCTCATGCCTACACTGCGGTCCAGCAGGGCTCACAAAATTTCTTACCAGTCCGGACCGCCAGGACGGCGCATCATCGCAGACTGCACACCCGCTCAGCACTTAAGCTGCCCCTACCTCAGTGCACCGAAAGTCACCGTCCCTTGGCGGTAGGCCCGTGTCAGTCGCAGTGTATCCAGTGCCACCAACTCTGTGCAATGCAAGTCATGGACCCTTTATGATTGAGTCTCGTGGTGCAGACGTCATCATGTCACCCCTGGCAGTGGGGAATGTGATGTGGTAGGGCCCTAGGCCCTCATGCATAAATAATAACCAGACGGATACACCCAGATAGAGAGTGAAAATGGCGTAGAGCACATGCGCTCGGCCCTTTTTATTGGCAGGGTCACATGTCCTGTGACGCATGTGCTTCATGGGTGTGGTGTGGGTGTAAACCAGCCGTGAGGGAGTGGCTGTGGCATGCTGACAACTAGACCTGTGATCAGCAGATCACTACAGGGAAGACCTGGGACATGTAGCGTAGCCGTCCCCCAGGAAGCGGAGTGGGCTGGCCTTGCTTGTGCCAGTCCAGCTTAAGGGTGTGAACAATGACCACGGGGCTCTGGGTGTGGTTCCGTCCTGGGCTGGACAAGGAAGTAACTAATGTGTATCTCTCTGTTGTAGTGTCGGCGCCACCCAGACCGCAATTGGTAATATTGCACCCTGTGACTCAAGTCCCTCAACATGAGCAACATGGACTTAAGGGGGAATCACTGACCCTACATTCATCCATACTTCCACACATGAATGATCATAGACAATACACATCTGTATGAATATGAATGTTTAATGCACATTCAGTGGAGTGTTGAAGCTGGAGCAGTACAGGGCCATGTAAACCCCTCTTTACATTGCTGGCCCGTGGAGGGCCAGCCAAAGTCCTTTAGGGAATGACAAGTTCATCGGGATAGGAAGAGTTCAGTCCGCAGTCTGATTGCTGTGTCATTGGTAACCAAACAGAATATTGCAGTCCATGTCGAGATCCAAGGTGAGTGTCGCAGAGTGTATCGCGGGACAGTGGAAGGTGATGATGCAGAGAGCAGAACCACGCAGAAACAGGCCATATGGCGGAGATGAATGCTACTGCTTTCTTCTTACCAGTAAGGCAGATTAGTCCACATCTTCATCCTCTGCTGTTTCATGTGCCTCACATGTGGGAGGTGGTGTTCTGTCTGCCGCACTGTGTGGCACTGACACTTCAGGGGCGGAGATGTGGATGGAGTGGTAGCAGCAGCATTTATCCGCGCAAGGCCTTGTGGCAGCAATGACATGAGGAGGGTTGCAGAGCATGGAAGAACGCAGCTACCTCTTGCTGGTGTGCAGCCGTGGCAGCTGCTCTTTCCGCCTGCATCCACTCCATGTTCCTCCGGATGTGTCCCAACTCCCGGGTGACATCGCTGGAGCCACTCTGACTAGACAGTTGATCTTGTCTCCGAGTCAGGACTCCAGCGATATCAGCCATGGTTCGTTGGAGAGCATGGAGCAGACTGTGGGTGTCCCTTGGGGACTGTGAGTGGTCCCTGATGGGACTTAGACACCCACGTATGGCATGTAGTTTGGCTGCCATGCGGTCAAACCCCACCCGTACCTGTTCAGCCATCTGTTCCTGGCACCCCAACACCCGGCGTTGGAAGGCCATGTGTTGTTCGTGGGGGTCCTGGGAGGCAGCCATGGTGGTGGTGCTGCCTGCTGTGTGGTCTGTGCAGGGGGTGGGGTTTCCTCGAAGCAGCTGGGCTGCTGTGCTCCTGGAGGTGGGCTGCCGAAGCTGTCCATGAGCTGTTAGAGGGCATCAGTGTTGAAGGTGTGGAGGTCCTCTTCGTCATCAGAGAATAGAGGTTCGCTTTGCTCTGCAGGAGGTGTTGGTTTTCCCTCTGCAATGTGAAGGGGAGATGCAGTTTAACATTGTGTTCACATGTATGTTGACGCATTGTACATGTGCCCATTTGATGCCGGACAGTGGACATTTTGACAACATAATGGATGTGTGTATGTACTTGAACATTGTCAACTCACATTTCCCTTCTAAGCCAAATGTGATTGGCCAGTTTATACACTCAAGGGACACCAGTTGTGTCCTCTGTTTAGTTGTAGACGTGTTGCGGTTTGTTCCACATTGTTGCCAATATTGATGTGCTCTGCATGTTATGTGTGTGTGCTGCATTTTGGGAGAGTCGCCCCTGCAGCTCTGATTTTGCTGCCCCTTATCCCTTTCATGCGGGGTGCCTTTGACTTCTGTGCTTATACAGTGCTGAAATGTTGCAGACTTGGGTACATTGGTCTCTTGGTGGCAGTTGGGAGTCTGGGGCATGGTTTGTCTGCAGATGTGTTGTTGATGTCAGGGGTTGTTTGTGCATGTGGATGTGTCAGAGTAGACCTGCTCCTTTACGGATGTGGTCCACATTCAGCCACCTCAGTTGAAGAAACTAAAATCTTCATTCTCAGATAATAAAGAAGTTGGCACAGAAGCTGAAATATGAAAAGACATCTTTATTAAACTTAAATAAGTGAGACTACGTCACACAGAAGCCTTAGCAACTGAATGAGGCAGTCTAAAGAGTACAGAACACAGAGGCCTTTTATATGCTTAGGGTTACAAACTGAGCATAAAAGTAAGGGCAGTCCTAGCTTTTGAAAGCATGCAAAATACCTAATATGGACATACAAGATCTGCAAAATATTAGCCAATAGGAAAACATTCAAAACAAGGCATCATGTAACCAGAACGTCCCCCTTAAGTCGTGTTTCTGCCCAACCCATAAGTCAATCAATTACAGCACCTATAGGTCAATCAGTAATGGCAGGACATGTCTGTATGCAGTTAGGCCAGCTGCAAGGACAGGGGGGGTTTTCAACACGTTGCAGTCCAAAGGGCAGAGACTCTTCATGAATAGAGCAGCCTGTGTAAAGGCAACACAAAATGACGACACATGTAAGATGGAGTCAAAATGAAAGAACCTCACAGTGTCATGGTGTGCAACATTTCATGATATATTGACTACAGCAATGCTATTCGTCATGCAGTGTCACTTGCATTGTCAGTGTTGCTCACAGACATGCCACTTTGCTGGGTTTAAAACATGTGCATGGGTTGGTTGTGAGATTGGTGGTGTGTGGGAAGGGCCCCCTCTGGGCACATAGTCGACGGGGCCTACTTGCTGTTTCTAGGTGTGCTGCAGTGTGCCAAGGGGATCAGAAACATGCTCCAGAGTCATTGTGGGTGTGCACTGTGCTATACTTAATTGTGCATGTGTGCCATTGTCCCCCCCTCCCCACGTCCCCCCAGTCCCTGGTCGTTACTCACCCTGTTGCTGTTGTGTCAGGTCATGTTGAGCAGTGTCCGGTCCCCCAACTCCTGCCACCTTCTCCCCACTTATGACTGGGACACCATTTCCTCCATCTCATCCAGCTCCTCCTGTGGTGCTGGACTCCCACCTCCAGTCTGCATTGCTGCCTTCTGGTTGTTGGCGAGTTTCTGCTTGGTTTTACACATCACATCATTCCAGCACCTCTTGACCTCTTCCATTGTCCTCCTCAGCACTCGGACTGCATTCATCTTATCCACGATGGACTGCCATATTTCATTTTTTGTTGCCAATGACACAGTGGAGGTGACAAACAGTAGTTGATGGTGTTCTATCAGCTCCGTTATCAGGATCCTGTTTTCCTGCAGACTGAAGTGCGTCTTCCTCTTCTTCTTGTCCTTACCCTTCCCTGACCCCGAGGTCCCGGCCTGGGCCTCCGGGGGGCATGTGGGGTTCTGGTTGTCATCTGTACTTGCTCCAGCTACCTCCATTGTGCTTCACAGTTGTTTTGCATTTGTTTGCATTTTTTTCTACTTTTATAGTGATTTTTCCTGCCTGACGTGTGTGAATTGCAGGCCTGGCCCAGCTTATCGCAGATTTTTTTTTATAGTGGTTGGGTCCATTGCAACTTTTTTCAAGTTGGGGTTTAGATTTTTATCGCCGTCCGGTGACTTTATCGTGGACATTTGACATGTTATCAGGAAAATATTGCATGTTACCGCCGTGTTGTGAATAGGATGTTAACACGGAGTTATTTTCCCTTGATAGACGGCGATATGAAACATTGCGTTAACTGAATTTGGCAATGATTATTGCACGTTCTTGAGAATATCCCCCCAAGATGGGTGTCAATATCAATTCAGAGCAATATTACAAATATAGATAGTATTGCATGATTATTGAATATCTGCTAGACTGTTTTCTTTTTCTCACTCTGCATCATGTTTTGAAAAAGCTGAAACTGAAGCAAGATGCCCTATTTTCATCTTCTGTTTCTCTGCTTGTGTCTGGAGCCAAACTTTCCTGAAATTGGAGTAAAGCAATATTAAATAGAATGCTGTTTTTATTAGAAATACCCCAATAAATATATGTGTTTCTACACTTTTCTCTTTTCCAATCTAAGAAGTGCATTTTCTCAGCAAATACCATTTGTTCAATGGCAACAAAAGGCCAAATCGAGAAGTCATGAAACAAATTAAAAAGTATATCTTCTGATTAGGACCTATCTTTTCCTTTATAAGACCACATCTAAAAAAAATGCCCCAAGCATTCTCCCCCTGCTTTTAACCTCATCTGGCATTCCACATACTGAATTCAAATGAATTATGTTTACTCATGAGGGACCACTGTCTAGTCTGCCACAGCTCTAGGTATGATAACATGTATATGGAGGTTCCAGATATCAGCAATTTCAGCGTAATCAAAAACAATGAAAACTAGCACATAATGCTTTTACATCTCAAACATTGCCATCAACATTTAATGCATTTTAATGTAGATACCCTTTACCTTGCTTGTAAAAAAAGCAGCATTCTTTTTAACATCTAAAATGCTACCTTTTTTTCAAAATGAATCCATATATGTTCCAATTATTCAGCTGAGCTGATTTTCGAAAGAACGTTAATAATTCTGCTCTGTCTCTGTTGCAACATAATCTATGTATACATTATTTCATTGCTTTCACAAACTGAACCCTGACTGGTGTACGATTGTTTTAAGAATCAACACTGCCACCTACTGGATTTTTAGGAAAAGGCATAATTCTTTTTCAATATCTATTTTTTGAACATATATATGTATGTTGTAAAGAAGAAATTAGTCGTGTTATTTATAAATTGCCCTCTTATAAAATTACTTCTCAGAGTTTGGTATTTTGGTGTAGGGGATTTACCTTCTCTTCACAGTAGGGAAAGGGACAGGGTTTTGGTGACACATTTTAGGTTCTATCAGCTACACCATCTTTTAGCCACTCCATCTCCATCTGGCTGGTTTCAATAAAACATACTTGGGCCCTGTGGCTGCGACCAAAGGTCTCCACAGGATAACCTGCATTTTGTGCTTCTATGTAAATATTTTAGCCGGCATAGGAAACAGTTTCTGCGCCCTCTTCGGAAAGCCCTGAATTTTACGCAAGCCCATGGGGCGCTCATGCATTTGCAGCTTCTGTCAAATGAATATACCCTTTTTGCAGTAACTTTTTTCACATTTGGATCACAGTACAGAGAAATTACAATGTTAGATCAGCATACATTCCGACTTATGGGTCCAGCCCGGGTCATGGCTAGTTCAGTCGTTGGAGAGTCACACAATTCACCACGGTATTTGTCCCAGTGTCCCCATTTCTTATCCCACTTCGTGGGGCAACCCCTAATTTTGTACACAGTTTTTTCAGCAAGCATGCAGCGGTCCATCTCGGCCATCCAGCCCACCACCAGCGGCCTCTCGGGAGAGCCCCACTTCATAGCAATTGAACGCTTGGCAAGCAAGAAACCCAATGCCGCCCACTGTAGCTCCAATTCGTTCAGGTCCGTGGCCCCCCATATATTAAGGATACTTTCTTTTGGCGATAGCGGGACCGTTTACCTAGGGAGTTTCTCATTTTACGAACTGCTCCTTCCCAAAATTGTTGTTTCGTCGGGCAGTCCCATAGGATGTGGTAGAAGGTACCTGGTGTGCCGCATCCTCTAAGACACAGCTGGTCTGGGCGCCTACCGCTTTTGGCCAATATGGGAGCGGACATGTAGGCCCTGTGTAAAATCTTCAATTGAATTAATCGGAACCGATGATTAATGGCTGACTCCCTTGGAGACATTAGGGCCGCCTGCCATTCCTCATCTTCTAAGAGACCCAGGTCTCCCTCCCATTTGTCCCATAGGGGTTGGAAAGTGTTTGGGAGGTTGTTACAAAGCTTACGATAAGTGTAGGATATGGCCTTCGCGGGGAGAGGTTCCGACAACAGCCTATCCTCTAGGGGGAGCTCTCAGGTATTGAGGTGAGGTCGGGGATAGCAGTGAGGATGGCATGCTTAATTTGAAGATAGCGAAAAAATTCTGTTGGTGCAGGGGAGTGTTTAGTTTGTAGGTCCTCGAATGTCAACAGCTTACCCCTATGCACTAAGTCGCCCACCGTAGAAATCCCTATCCTGTCCCATTTATCGAATCCCTGAAGGAAACAAAGGGAGCCCAATTTCTGCGATGACCAGAGTGGAGTCGCTTCGGTAAGTTTATCCGACCACCCCATGCACTTGATGGCTCTATGCCATATCGCTACCGTGTGAGCCATGGGCCCGACATATCTTTTCCTGACGGTGTACTGTAAAGGGCCCCAAGGTAACCCTCTCTCCCGGTCTGACATCTGTCAAGGAGGAAGGCCGGATTCAGGGGGGAGCCGTGAATCCAGTGATTGATGGCCACCAATTGCGATGACCAATAGTATAGGCGCAGGTTAGGCAAGGCTATACCTCCGTCGTACCAGCTCTGGGTGAGTTTATGGAGGGCTATGCGGGCCGCCCCACCGTCCCACAACAGTTGACATATGTCGCTCTCCACAGCATTAAAATAGGAGTCAGGGATCAGAAAAGGACAATTTTGCAGGGCGTACAAGAAACGCGGGAGCGCTAGCATTTTAAATAGGGCAGCCCTGCCTGGAAGGGAGAGTGGGAGAGAACGCCAGTGGGCCACGTCACTATGTAGCCTACGCAGGGGACCCAATAGGTTCCGATCATGGAACACTACCGGATCTGGTGTAACAAAGATACCCAGGTATTTAAATCCATCAGGGGCTACTGTGATGGAAAACCCCCGGGGCAGCTTGGGCGGGGGGCCGTGTAGCATATATAGTGTAGACTTGGACCAGTTAATCAAGTAGCCTGAATATTTCCCAAAGTTGGTGAGGACGTGAAACAGGCTATTAATGGAGGACCAGGGGGAAGCTACATATATTAGGATGTCATCGGCATAAAGGGAAATTTTTTCTGTAATCTCGTCATTCCAGTGGAGGCCTCTAAAGGAAACGTCCGTGCGGATCCAGTGGGCCAGGGGTTCCAGGGTGAGGGCAAACAGTAGTGGTGACAGGGGGCAACCCTGTCGGGTTCCCCTGTGGAGTCGAAATTGTCGGGACTTATGGTTGTTGACACGCACTTGACGCAGTAAATCCGTATATAGGAGTCGTATCCATTGGATAAATTTGGGTCCAAAGCCAAATCTGCTCAGGACCTCAAAGAGGTAGGACCACTCAATCGAATCGAACGCCATCGTGGCGTCAAGGGACAGAATGGCAGCATCTTGTTGTATAATAGGTTGTCGATTCAAAACGTTATTGACCCGGTGCAAGTTCAAGGCTGTGTTACGTCCCGGGAGGAAACCCGACTGATCGTCATGGATTAGGGAGGGAAGCACTACGAGTAGTCGAGTAGCTAATAGCTTAGCCAGGGTCTTGGGCTCTGCGCTAATCAGAGAGATCGGTCTATAAGACCCGCAGTCAGTAGGTGGTTTATTCAGCTTGAGGAGGACCGCTATGTAGGCCAGTCTCTGATCCAGCGGCAGGGCACCGTTATCACGACTATCTACAAATATGTTTTTTAGATGGGGTGCATTTCCGGGTGCCATCGCCTTCAGGAACTCGATGGGGACACCGTTGGGACCCATAGCCTTGCCGGAGTTAACGGAAAATAGTGCCGTAGTGAGCTCGTCTGTCGTAATGTCTGCGTCTAGAGTCTCTCTATCAGTCTCTGAGAGGGTAGGTAGGCGCATCTCTTCTAAGAGTTGTCTAGACTCTACCGAGGTATAGTGCGCTCTAGCAGTGTATATGAGCTCCAGGTGGTCGGCGAAAGCATCTGCTATTTCCTGCGGATCCACGATCGTGGACCCATCTGGCTGTATTAAGGACGATACCCATCTATTTTGTGCCGTTCTAGCCACGCCAGCATCTTCCCTGCACTGTCACCGAATTCTTATACACGGTGTCGCGTGTGGAGCAGCCGCGCCTGCGCCTTTTCCTGAGCCAGCGCTTTATAGACAATCTGCTGGGCTCTGAGACGGCGAGCCGTCTCTGTCGAAGGAGCAGCGTTATGTGATGATTCAAGACTGAGAAGGTCCGATTCGGCCTGGTAAATCTGTTCATTATGTTTCCGTATATATCTCATTTTTAACGCTAATGCCTCACCTTTAATAACCGCTAGGTATGCCTCCCAAATCGTGACTGCGGAGCTCACTGAACCAACATTTTTCTCAAAATAGAAGTCGGTGTGTTCCATCAAGCTATCTTTAATGTCAGGGAGCTGAAGGAGCCAAGGATTAATAATGATGGGTCCTCGGGTGTATTGGCGATGATATGTTAGGTCTACAGTGAGGGGAGAGTGATCAGAGATGCCTCGGGGGAGGCCCTTAGGCTGTGCAAAAAAGCTGGTGTCAGTTATAGGGCAAAAAAGATATGCGATGCGGAACATGCTATTGTGCGCGTTAGAATAGTGCGTGAAGTAAGGCGTGTCTGGGTAGTGGGTCCGTCAGACGTCTTCATGTCCCATCGCCTGTACGAAGTCTGAGAGATCGGAGTTATGTCTATGTGAGCTGCGTCTGGGTTGTCGGTCAAGTCTGTCATTCATTGTCATGTTGAAGTCTCCCCCAATGAGGAGTGTGCCGGTAGGGAGGCCAACCAGTCGGTGACCAGTTCTCTGAGGGAGTCTCGGCCTAGGGTTGGTGGTAGGTAGGTCGATATAAGATTCAGAGGACGCCCTTCCCAGGCGGCTTCAACTAGTGCAAAGCGGCACAGGGGGTCAGCCCACGTCTTTGTGTAGGTTAGGGCTAGACTTTTTTTAACAAGAATCCCTTTCCACGGGATCCAGAGGTGAACCCCGCATGTACTAGTAGTTTGTAGCCTCCTCTCTGGAGTGCTTGACAAGTGTTACCCACCAAGTGCGTCTCCTGCAATAGTACTATGTCAGGGGAGTGGCACCGTAGGTATTGGAGGACTATACCGCGTTTTATTTTGTGTCCTAAGCCGTTAACATTCCACGACATTATCGTGATGGTCCTAGAGGTGGTCTGTGGCATGGTGGTGGATAATGAGCGGCCTGTGTATTTGACAAGAGGAGAGGTACCGTGCACTGTTGTGTGGCCGTGGTGAAAGGAATGTGATGTAAGGGGTTATCTGGATCCCTCGGGGCCAGCTGATACCCGAGGGAGCCAACCCTCTGCGGCTAAACTCTGGAGGAGAAGTGGTTTATGACCAGGAAGGACTAAGCAAACGCTATACGCCATGGTTGGACCCTGTGAAAGATGTGAAATGTGACAAAGAAGGACTCTGCTGCAAACAAAAAATAGGATGAAGAACCAACAAAATAGGACTACCAATGAACTACCCCCTCATTGACCTCCCCCCCTCAGCCCTAACTCACCCCCCCACCCTGCTTCTCTGCCCGCAGATTTAAAACTATCTACGCCCCAACAAGGCAGAGCGCCTGTCGCCCACCCAACCATGATAGGGGCGCTGGAAGAGCCGGTCCGGCCCTCGCCTAAACTGTAATCAAACATACTGAAAACCAATACTCATATCAAAACATCCTAAGAGTGCACCTCAATTCGGAATTGAGCCGACTGCTCAGCTGGCTACTTTCAAATGAATCAATACCAAAGTAACAAATGCTAGACAATTGAAAGGGAAACACCCGGAGGCAGTCTGCAGCTCGTCTATAGGGCTGGGATCAAGAGATGCAATACCACTCTCAGACAGTACCACAGAGGCTCAAGGCAGTGAACCCATCCTACTGTTCAGCAGAGGCATCGTCTATGAAGAGATCCTGACTCTCCGGTCGGAAATCTTGAGGTGAATGGTCACTCGAGTCTAGGGTCTCTTTGGAACCCCTTTGTCTGTCGCCAGCCTTCTAGCCACTCCCACACCTCGCCTGGGGACATGAAAAACCAGGCTTTATCGTCAGACTCCACCCGCAACTTCGCCGGGGACAGCATGGAGTATTTGATGTGTTTGTCTCTTAATGCCTTCTTCACCTCCTGAAAACTGCGCCTGCGTGCCTGCACCTTCATAGTGAAATCCGGGAAAATATTTATCCGAGCATTTTCCAGGAGCAACCATCCTCCAGACCTCGTTGCCTGGAGGATGGTGTCCCGATCTCTAAAGTTGAAGACCCTCGCGATGATAGGACGGGGGGGGCCTGGTTTCGGTCTCCCCCCTGGTACCCTGTGCGCCCGCTCAATTGAAAAATAATTGGAGATGTTTTTTGGGCTGAAGGTGCTATAATACCAGGTCTTCCACAAATAGGTCTGCAGCTGGCTCCTCCAGTCTTTCCGGGACACCTAAGATACGGATGTTGTTCCTCCTCACCATTCCTTCGTAATCATCCAGGAGGTCACTCATTTGTTGCTGCTGTTTTTGAAGGAGGGCCACTTCCTGCTGGAGTGTAGACGTGTCATTAATAAGGGCTGCAGTTTTAACTTCCACGTCTTTTACCTTGGTGTCTATTTTGCGGAGGTCTGTCCGTAACAAGGTAACTTCAATATTCACTGAATCAATGCGAGTCTCAAGGGAAGATCTGACCCCCGCAATTGCCTCCATCACATCCTCTAGGGTGAGAGCTTTCGTGGCAGGCCCCGAAGATGTAGGTTTCGGATCTGTATGCGGAACCGCCTCTTTATTTTCTCCCTTAGGGCCCCAGGATTGATTGTTAATCTGCCTCTGGGTGGGCGGCTTAGACCCTCTATTCGCCGCCATCTGAATGATGAGTCGGTGTTCCTTCGCTCAACCGCGCGGAACAGTGGAGAGTGTGATGCAGGCAAAGTTGGTGACTCCGTGCACCCGTGTCAGCCCCCAGCCACTCTTCCCGGGTATGGAATCAGTCCCGAATTGTCTACCCACTAAAGGTGGCCATCCCCCGGTTCCACAACAATGAAAGCTCCCTTACGGACTCCTGTCCCTTGGACCCCACAGCAAGTCGAACTCTACGGTGCTCCCATGGGGCAACTAATGTCCCAGTCTGTTGAGGCCCCCAACCAAGTGTGGATCAGAGTCCAGTGCAGGAGGCGGAGGGTAGAGAAAGAGAACTCCTCCCGACCCACCCTATATTGCCATGGTCTCGTGCACGCATTCACCTCTTCCTTCAATTGACAGCGCATGGGGCAGGCGCATAGCAAGTCAATAGTCACAGCTCCCACCTGTATTTCCCCTCACAGGCAGCCTGGCCGCCAGTATCGCAAGAGGCCACCAACGCACTCCTCCAGCGGCGTGTTGATCCACCAGGTCAATGTTTATCCCCTCGTGCCCGCAACTGGGGGGGTGGGGTGGGGGGGGCTCTGTTCGGCAGTGAGTGGGCCGTGGGTCAAGGCCGCCGTCAATCAAACTGCGAGCACCTCCGATTTATAGGGACCGCCGGGTCACAACACTCGGCAGGTTCCTGGGCCTTGAAGCCGGGGTGTGGCGTAGGCGTCTCCTCGGGGCCACCGGTCGGCGCCGCGCAGGGTCCAGTGGGCAGCAGGAGGTCCGTGTGGGCTGCGACAACCGTCTTGAAGCTTCGGTGGGTCTCCTGCACCACGCTGATAAAGTCAGGGAGCTCTGCAGTCTGTGCCGCCGGCCCAGTGCCAGCTCTGTCACAGCGGGGCTAACTCGGCGCTTTGGCAAACCTCGGATGTCGCTGCCATTTTCCCAGGTCGCGGGGGGAGAGGACTTCACTTGGTCTCCATCGGGTGTTCGCAGTGGGCGCACGCCGCCAGATGCTTCCCAGAGGTGCACCACCGGTTGCTGTGTGGGATCCCCAAGTTGGAAGGGGATCTCACGGTAGTTGGGCGGATCCCCGAAGCAAGTATTCAGGCGAGGTCCGGGAGCCGCGGAATCAAGCGGCCATCTCCTCCGGCTGCAAGCCACGCCCTCCCTTTGGCAGCTTTGATGTCAAGACAATCGAGAGGTGACTGATATTATAAGGATATATTTTTACTGTACATTGTTTTAAATGTGATTTTATATTACTTTTATCAGTATTTATCTAAGATACTGTATTTAATGTATTTGTTCCGTGATTTTGGGCCCGATGTAGGTAAAACGCATTTACCGATTTTAAAATACCGATCCGTACCGAATCGGTATTTCAAAATCGGAAAATGATATGTAGGAAAAAAACATCGGAAAAATACCGAATCGGTAGCATTCGGTATCGAGAGTCGGTACGTACCGAATCGCCAAGTACCGATTCGGTATAGGCCGGGTCGGACACGTCCGAATCGGTAATAAAAAAATGCGGAACCAACCGATTCGGTAAACGCCGAATCGGAAACATAAATACGCCCCATGGGCCGAAAGGCCAATAGGAAGGCATTATACATTCCGAATCGGTATTTACCGAACATATTCGGAAAATACCGAATCGGAAAATACCGATTCGGAAAATGCCGTTTTGCCGAGCAGGTTGAGTGACACTGAAGACATCAGCCAATGAGCTGTAAGCACCCTCCCCCACAGGGAGTGGCAACCCAGGCAGGTGCAACTCATCAGAACTTTCTGGAAAGCTGCCTGAGCTGAGCAAACACAGAGAGAGCAGCATTGTGAGCAGGATCCCTGTGAGACATGGATACCAGCACAGAGAGCCAGAAGGCAGCGCGTAAGCGCAATCCAAAATTCAGCACCATGGAGCTGCAAACTTTGGTGGAGGAGGTGGTGAGGGTGCACACCCAGCTATATGGAAGGCTGTCCCTCACTGTTCCGGAGAGCACCAAGAGGAGGCTGTGGATCGACATCGGGGAGAAAGTGAATGCAGTTGGTGTCACCCACAGGAGCCTAGACGACCTCAAGAAGAGGTTTTATGACATTCGTGGCGTGACCAAGCGCAAACTGGCCGACCTGCACAAGCAGGCTGGACTCACTGGAGGAGGAACAAACCGTGCGCCACCCCTCACTCAGCTGGAGGAACTAGTGGCGACCACCATCGAGAGGGCCAGTGTCGTGGGAATTGGGGACCTGGATAGCTCATTCCGAGCTACAGCTACAGGTAAGAAGCATGCGCAACTTGACACACCATACCAGACACCTCCCCTACAGACCCAATGCACAGCCAAACCCCAGGCCAGTACTGCTAGCAACAGACATGAGCAATGCATCTTTCTAAATGTACTCTGCAAAAGTTACCAAAAATGCCACAGCAGAAGCATAAGATAAATAACAGTAATACAGCATCAACGTGTTTGTAATGAGATGTGCAATGCTTTAATAGTAGTGACTGGTACACATTAACACCCACTTGACAAATGCTTCTTTATACCTAGGGGCACCATCAGGTGGGGGAGCAGCATCAGCTCCAGCACCAGCTCCAGCACCAACAGCCAGTGCGGCGGTGGCAAGCACCAGTGCAGCAGCACAGGAGGAGGAGGACAACAGCTGTGCCCTGGCAAATGAGGAGGACACTGGACATTCCCTCACAACTCCACACTCCCCCGACTGTCTCAGTCTCAGTCGCCCTCATTGCTATTCTCCCCGGAGAACACACCACCACAGAGCCACCCTGCACCTGCCACTTCCCCGGCCCGGAGGAGAATTGTAGCTCCATTAGTCATCATGGAGGGGGCAGCGGCTCAGGCTCCTGCACAAGACCCCGTGACACCAGCGTCACCAGAGCACACACAGCAGGGCAGCAGGAATCCACGTAGGCCACGTGCAACCAGCAGCCCAATACCAGCACCGGGAGGCAGCGTCTTCGCAGGGCTGGAGACCAGCATGGTCACGATACAGAGGATGCAGGCGAAATCCATCCTGGCCTGCCATCGCCAGTTGCGCCTGCACAACCTGCAGATGGGTGAAATGACACAGGGCTTCAAGACCTTCGTTGACAGCAACAAGGAAATAGCGACATCAATTGGCCGAATGACCACTGCCATCACCCAGCTCTGCAACAGGTTGGATGACCAAGAGCTGAGTCGTCGCAGGGATGCACGAGTACAGAACAGGTCACTGAACCGCCTTGCTGCTGCGACTGCCCAGCTATGCCAACGTGGGGCAAACATGGAGGCCAGCCTCACAAAGAACATGTCCGAGGTCACTAGGGGCATGGGCCGTATTACAACCGCCATGGAGACACTACTCATCTCCAACACCGTAGTGAATCCCGTCCTGGGCGAGGCTGGGGACAGCAGCAGCCGCAGCAGCCCGGCCAGCGCTGCGTCAGAGCCGCGCCGGAGCAGCAGGCGCTCAGCTGAGGCTGCAGGGCATTCAGAAGGGGGTGAGGCTCATCCTAGTGGGCCTGCTAAGCGCAGCAAAAAATAAGACTGCCACTGCGGGTGAGGCAACCCGGACATTGGACATTCCTACCCCTTCTTGTTAAACTTTTCTTTTGTTGCACATCAGTGCAGTAACGTTGATGCAACTTTATTAAATTTAATTTCTGAAAACATACATTGACCTGTTTGTGCATCTGTACTCACTCAGAAATAGTTGTCTGTGATCTCCTGACGCCTGTATCTGCCGTCAGTTGGTGCAGAGACTCCAGCAGGTAGTGGTAGTGGCACAGCATTGTCATCGTCAGGGTCCTCGTAGTCGGATAACTTTACCTCAGTGCCTTTCCTGACTGCAAGGTTGTGCAACATTGCACAGACAGCAATAATCTTGCAGCAGGTGATGGGGGTATATTGCCTTGCACCTCCGCTCTTGTGCAGACATCTGAACCTGCTCTTCCAGATGCCAAAGGTCCTTTCCACTTCGTTCCTCGTGCTTTTGTGGGCACGGTTGTACCTCCTTTGGCTGGGTGTTGAGGGGTTGAGGTAAGGGGTGAGAATGAACGAGCGTAGGGCATATGCACTGTCGCCTAGAAGGAGAAGGGGTAACATTACTCACATGCATACATGTACTTCACACTGCAATTTTGGTTATGGGGGTCTGACACTGTGTCTTACCTAGGAGGTATCCTTCGCCAAATTCCCCTGCCATCAGCCGTGCATAAATTCCGCTACTCTGGAAGATATAGGAGTCGTGGGTACTCCCCGGAAACTTTGCAACCAGGTCAGTGATCACACACTTGGCATTGCATATCACTTGCACATTTATGGTGTGCCGTGACTTCCGATTGCGGTATACGTATTCCGTGTCAGCAGGGGGGCAAATCGGTATGTGTGTGCCATCTATGCAGCCTATGATGTGGGGGAATCTTGCCATCTGATAGAATTCAGCTTTTGTCTGTGCCAGTTCTGCATGGGTGGAAGGGAAGGAAATGTAGTGGTCCATCCTCTGGATCATGGCATCAAGGAACTTGTGGAAGAACCTTGACAGGCTGCTCTGGGTCACCCCTCCTGCCACAGCAACTACACTTTGATAGCTGCCAGACGCCAGCAGGTGTAGGCAGCATAGCACCTGCACCTGCACAGGGATTGCGTGTGCCCTTGGGGTGGGGTGCTGCAACAGGGGTTGGAGGTCCCTGATGAGGTCTCTGATGGTGTCTGCCTCCAGCCTGTACCTCTGTAGGATCTCTGGATCTGTCAGCATGCACAGGGTCACCCTCTGCCTGTAGACCTGCTCCTGTCTCAGCCATTCCCTCTCTCCTTCCTGCTGTAGCCGTAGCCGTCTTGCTATGACATAGAAAGCTGCCATGTTGCAAGTAGAACTGCATTTTGGGTCCTTTTTTTATAGGTTGCACCTGGTTACCACCTGATTCCAATCCATGGTAATTTCCGACTCTGAAATACCGAATTTGAAGCAAAATCGGTATTTCAGTGCTTACCTACATCTCAATCTTAAGCTTTTCGCATCGAATCGGATTTTTACCGATTCGGAATTTATACCAAATCGGCGATTTTACCGAATCGGAAAGTCACCGAGTCGGTAGGATTCCGAATCGGAAAAAAGTAGGAATCGGAAAAATCTCCGATTAGGTATTCTACCGAATCGGAGATTTTTCCGATTCCTACTTTTTTCCGAATCGGAAATTTTACCGACTCGGTGACTTTCCGATTCGGTAAAATCGCCGATTTCGCCGGATTTCGGCCTCCTACATCCCGTTGTCTCTATTCCGATCGGTAACGGCCGAAAATACCGATTTTCGGCCGTTACCGACCGACCTACATCGGGCCCTAAATCTTTTATGGTTGTCATTGCAACCGAACAAAGATTGATTTGATTGATTGAAATACCCATTTTTAAATAGAACGCTTTTTCTGAAAAAATGGAATTAGTAAATTAAAGTATCATATCAAAGGTAAATGACTTCCCACCCTTTGCCCCTATATAACTTTAATGACCCAAACCTAAAATGTACATTATTCTTAAAAAGGTAATTTTTAAATAAAGCATCCCATATTTTAAGTGTGAAAAATATCACCCTTTCCCCTATATTACTTTAAAAAAGTTATCTAACCCTAAGCTTTAGTGAAGAACGCAAACATGTCATCACAAAGACTAAGATTTGCAATTCATTGTAAAATAAAATGCAATGTTAATGTAGGGCTATAGAAATGATGTGCATATGGTCTCTGTTTTTCAGTTGCAGCTGATTTCAAATGGAAACAACGTTTTGGCCCGAAAGTTGCCTTTTCAGAAAAAAAAGTACTGAAAAGTTGGCACTTAGCGGGTGGCATTGCCCTACCAAAGCATAACAAATGCTGCTCCATTTAGTGACAAAAACAGGAAGCAGTTTGCAAAATTATTCAGTGCTCTAAAATAGAAATTCTTCTCCACTCAATCTTCCCTGCAAACAAAAATGAAAAAAATTAAAAGAAGGATTTCATTTCTATTCAAATACGAATGTAGCAGCCCCGGAGAATCAATTAAAATGTACAAAAAGATCAGCAATTTGGTTCAAAGGAGCTATGCATAAAACGTAGAAAAAGACTCCTTCCTTCATTAAAGCTTATGATTAGATCTTCCTACTGTTGAAAGTAATGAAGCAAAAGGTTTCTGTTGCATCTCATTAGAGACGCACCCAGCGAGGAGAGGGCAATACAAGAAGGGTTCAGTGGGAGTCGAGGGTCTTACACAGCTTGAACAGAGAAGAAGAAGGTTAACAGGCTAAACCTGTTGGAGAATGTTGTGTGTCGGCAAGTCTGGGACCCCTTGCTGGTGATTGTTTCATCAGTAAGCAATTTCCCATTTTGCTGCTTTGGCGCCTTCATAAGATGTAATAGAGGATACATCCAGAGGCTGGGCTCTGCTGGCATTTTGAAAAGGAAAGCACACAAAAGTTAAGTCTCAAGACAGATAGAAATTCTATAAAAAAATACATTAAACTCCATGGTGCTCAGGACACTCTTGGGAATATTACATGAGAGCAAGTCCATGTTATGGAGAAGCTTCCATGTCAGTCTGTAATTTGTGATACTCTGCAGCGCTGGCAAATGGCTCTTTATTTTTAGGTGAGGTTTATTATAGCTTGTGGCATTGTACTAGAGAAGAACCCTTCAATGTGTAACAATGTAGGACCTTCACACTAGTATGATGCCATGGACCCTACACAGAGCTCTCAATCTATTTAGGGGAACTTGGTCATTCTGTGTTTAACATGTCTCCGCGACCCCAACCACGTCACAATGATAGCCACACTCTTGAGGAATATGTAGAGCAACCCGCATGGGCTCAGGAGTTTATGAGACAACCTGCCAGGTTCCACTTCCTGCACAAAAACAATCCTGCATGCAGAGGAGGCACCCTTGGGGCAAGGGTGTATGCGTTGGCGCTAGGCAGCCAATTCAGCACCAGCCTAGGCACCAAGGCAGGAATGCGTCATATTCTTTTAAATACAGTGCACTCCTGCCCTGTCACGCAGCGCAGCAAGGTGACTTGCAGTACTGTGCTGTGTAACATTCTCATAAACATGTCTCTAAGTCACTGTGAATAGATGTAGTTGCTCAGTAGCTCTCAGCACCTCTACCGGTTTTAATTTCTTGCATTTGGATGTTTTCAGATGGAATCACAGTGCGGTTGAGAGTAAAATGGTAAAACACACACTGACAAAAGAGTCAATGTTGCAAGTAGAGTCAAATTAGGAATGTTTATACTACACTGACTGCACTTACTTTTCTAAAAAAAATAAATCACTGTTAAAGTATCTACATTCAGCAAAATACACAAAAGACCATATGAAGACAACATTTGCAAAATTAAATGTACATTTTGCTTAACTAATCAGAATACATGTGATGTAGATTGGCATACATAGAGTGTGCTTCAACCACAGTAATCCTACTCTCCGTCTAACACTTGCATCCATGCACATTTGTTTGATGGAAAAAAGATAATGGAACCATATTACCAACAATAATTTTAAGCCCTGTATCTGTTGCATTTAAAGTGTAACTTACAAAAAAATAAGCAATTAAAAAGTATTATGTACATTACCGCATGTTAAAGATGGTCCAGCTACAATAAAAAGCTAATCTGAATGTATTTTATAAACACTGCAAAACACAGTCACTGCTAAATATTTGTGGGGTGCAGCACATTTTTAAACACTGCTAACCCCTGATTTTGTAAAGTATGGAAAACACTGGAAAATCTCGACTGGAACTCACCCAAAAAATAAACACTGAAAACAGGAGAGCCTAGATATGCAATACAAAGAATGCATTGTAAATGTAAGTCTATGTAAATGATTAACTGTAAGGGTAGCATACCATCATTTCGATCTGACTGACATTTAAGCTTATGTATTTATGTTAATTCCCAGAGTCATTTACATTTTGGCTTTGGGCCTAATCTAAGATGCTTAGTGAAGACATTTCCGTTCTAGGATATTCATCGATATAAACAGTGAATATGTCTGCTTAGATGTGGTACTTCATAGAAAGCTCTTGCTTTATTTTTCTGTGCTATCTCCACCACAACTCCTATGAGATTGCCTGCATCGACAAGAATGACAGCAAAAACCTTCAAAACAGTACACTGTCACATTAAGAGAACATGCAATGTTACGTCGCATACGGTACAACACATGTGATTACGACCAAGTTGTTACAACGCATACCATTACATCGCAAGTCGTTTCTACAACTTGCTGTAGGGGGCGAGCTGGACTTAGGAATAGTATAATTTACTATTGGAACTCCAGCGTGCGCAACAGTAGGTAAGGTGTTGGAATAGTAAATGATACTATTCCTTAGTTTAGAGCACCCCCTACAACAAGTCGTAGAAACGACATGCCTTGTAATGGTTAGCGTTGTAACAACCCGGTCGTTGTAACAACCGCGTTATAATCGCATGCGTTGTACCGCATGCGTTGTAAACATTGCTTTCCCTTTAAGAACTTTGGATAACCCATGCAAAAGTGCCCATCTGCACTTGTGAGACCCACCTCTGTATAGCTTTGCCACCAAGTGCCACAGCTAGTTCCTATATTTTGCCATTCAGGTACTTCTCTGGTGGTTCCCATTGTGGGTGTGTTTTGTACTTTACAAAATGTATTGAATTTGAAGACAGTTCATCATGCTACTTCTCACCTTCAGTGTATGCTTTAAACAGTGCATTGCATGCAACAAGTAGTTCACATCAGTTAACATTCAAGACCTGTGTCTAAAAAACTGGCATCTTGTCAATGTGAGTTCTTCCGTGTTGGAATTCACTTTTACATAAAACTGAGATACTAAAAGATCCCAAGGGCTGCATTATGGGACACAATATGTTGCATCTAGGTAAAAGGGATTCAGAATCACCCATGTTGTGATAGTCAAAAGCACTTATCAATCCCACTATGAGCATTGCAGCCGCCTTTCCTAGCCCTTCTATACCACCTGTTCAAGATGAGGAACCGCCAGGTGTTCACATTTCCAAGTACCTCCTGGGAGTAAAGTACCAAGCAGCACAGGTTGGGGTCCTGAGGTATCAGACAACCTGAGCATTCCTTACCTGGTCTCTACAGCATAACAAAAGCATGCTCCTATCTCCACCAAAGAGGCCTGGAGCATCCTGATATTGATGAGTCTGCTACATGCGAACCCCCACAAGCAGCCAATAGGCTTTTGGCTGCCAAATTTCTCACTTCTGAGATTGAGTCTGTAATCCTCTATGGTCCAGGTCTGAAACATCAGTACTAATGTACATAGGTCAAGTGCTTTGGTATCAAATATCCCAGAAACACCCCCACCCTATTCACCAGCTGTTAAACATACACCTTAAATGGTACCTCCTCTGGCTCCCAGAGCATCATTTGGGAGATTCTGCATATATCTGTTCATTCAAATAAAAAGGAGAAAGAGAAGAAAGTGAGAGAAAGAAAACAGTGTCATGATAGGCACTGTATGGAAGTTTAAGGTTTCTGAAAGTTTGGTACTGCAAAGTTTTAACTAGGCAATGCGCTAAAAAGATTGTTGCATCTAGTTTTTTTCACTTTATTTGTAGTCCATGCCTGGTGATAAGGGCTCTCCTCATTTAATTCCTATATTTTCCAACCATGCCCCTCATCATCCGTCACTACATTTTATCATACAGGCGTCTAGCTATCTAGACATGCTATTTTTGTGTGTATCAAACACTATTTACACTAGTTTGTCTCTCTTGTTCAAATTGACAACTCCTTTGTCTGCAAGGGTTTCACAGCCTCTGCTTTATCAACTTCCCCTGAGAAATACTTAAAGCAACCAGATCAGTTAGCAGAAATAGCCAAAAGCTTGAATGGAATAGTGGTGCTGTCTGTTTACTGTGACCAGTCCTTGGGCAGCTTTGCAAGATTCCTTTGCCTGTTTCTGGTCTTCTTCATGTTTCTCCTTCAAAAAGTGAGCCAGGTATTGAGACAGACATTTGACATAGGGTACTGGATCATCTTGTCTTTCTTCTCTTGAGAAACAAAGAATGGATATTGAATTTGACAATCCAGACATTGATACAGAGGAGGAGCCCTTCACACAATAAAACGTTTTCATGCAGTTTTGTAGATGTCAATGTGTTGGACTTGGCCCTTTTTGCGGGGTCATCCCAGAACTTTTTGTCTTTCTCCAGTATTTCTTCTGACCTGTTGTTGGTGGTTTTAGGACCCTGGGCCCTTTATCACTGCTAATCAGTGCTAAAGTTCCTATGCTGTCTAAGGTACACTAGGTAAGATTGGTCTATGTCTGTTTGGCATATTTAATTTACCTGTCAGTCCCTTCTACAGTGGTATCTCATATACCAAGGGCCAGTAAATTAAATGCTACTGGTGGGCTTGAAGCGCTGCTTGTGCCACCTGCCAAAGAGGCCTTTCAAACCTGTCTCAGGCCTCTGCCATTGCAGGGCCTGCGCATGCAGTTTACTGTGGTTGCCATGTCTGTGACTTCCCTTTTACTACATGTCCATCACCCCTAAGGTACTCCCTAGCTAGCCCTATCGGCAGGGTGCGGTGTAGGTAAAAGGTAGGACATGTGCCATAACTGTGTGGCATGCCCTGTTAGTGACAAACAGCCTATTTGCGTTCTCACTGCTGTGAGGCTGCCCTCTCATAGGAATGCATTGGGGATTCCCTGATATGTGCTTCAGTGGTAATTCCTTACATGAGAGGGGTGGCATGATCAAGTTTGGTATGTTTGGAATAGTGGTGATAAATGCTGCGTACTGGTGTTTTCAGATTGATTATCACTATTTTAGAAATGCAACTTTTAGAAGTAGTACAAAAGGTGGTGGTGATGGACGGAGCATCTGAATCAATCAAACACTCACACCCAGTCAAAAGATCTGGGTTTGATCCATCACCGTTCTTTAGCCCACTCTGCCACCCCAGTTCAGACATGGCTATATGCAAATCAGTCTGACCCTGTGCCTCATGGGAACAGTCCAGCCCGAACTGCCAAGCCATGCCTTCCCTGGACCGGAAACAAGCTTCCGAGGACCGGTTTCTGGCATTCCAGCCGTCTTCAGCCCGGCTTGCTTGAATCCAGTGGCAAAGTGAGCAAGGGACTCACGTCTGAGCATACCCTGCCACACTTATGGCAGCCAAAAGCGGTACAAAAGGGGGTGGTGATGTCTGAACTGGGATGGCAGAGTGGGCTAAAGAACGGTGATGGATTAAACCCAGATCTTTTGACTGGGTGTGAGTGTTTGATTGGTTCAGATGCTCCGTCCATCACCACCCCCTTTTGTACCACTTTTAGAAGTAGGCATTTCTGTGTGTTATGTGTCTTTGTGCCTGCCTGTTGTGTATTCACTATCTGGCCTCGGAGTGACATGGGCTGGGGAGGTGCGGTGGCTCCAGAGGGGCTGGGTGAGTCAGCGCTAGGCTGACTAAGCCTCATCTGCATTTGGAGTAGTGGGAGGAGTAGCACCTGAACCTGAACAGGGATGTGCCTGCCCTCCACAATGATGGCTCCACCCCCCTGTGGTGTGTCTGGAACAGGGCCTACACTAACAATAGAGGTGGTTGTGCACTTGAAAAGATATGTGTAAGTGCCCCCCAGAACTGGTTTTGGACTGGGCTCAGAGCCCTGTGCCAGAGGAAACAAAAGACACTTGGTACTATAAATATTGGGGCTGTGACCCCATGTCTGCTGAACTTACTGAACTGAGCTTTCTTGGCTCTGGTGAGCACTCTGCCAGGAGGAACTACTGTGGGACCCAGCTGCTGCCTGAAGGGTGTTGACGGGGCTGCCCTCTGCTGGGAGGCCCTGCGTGCTGGCCTGCCTGTGCCCAGCTCTGTCCTGCATAGCTTGTGTTTGGGCTAGCGCCGGGCTGAGCGCTTTAACTTTTGTTACCCTCTCAACTAGTGCTTTTTCTCCTCTTGCGGACTTAGCGCCTGGCTGAGCTCTCTATCTTGATTACCCTGGACTTGGGCTTGGAGCGCTGCAGGATTCCTATGTGTTGAGCCCCTGGTGTCGGCTTGTGTCGCAGCAGATCCGTGGGGAGATTCCATGGGCATTGGAAGCAAAAGGGGGCCGCTCGTCAGCTGAGCGAACGCCGCAGGGGCCTGAAGCTTTGCCCGGCAACCTAACGGAAGCCAGGCGTGATGGTGCCTTGTTGTGGGTGGGGCCCACTACAAGGATGAAATTGAGCCTCGTGGCCTCCCTCCAGCTGGGGGCCACCGAAGGTCCGCAAAGAGAGAGTGGAGGGCACGTTGCCTTCCTGAGCCCGAGGAATGGACTCAATCCACCCCACTTCAGCAGGCGCAGAGGGTGTTGTGGCTGGAAATTGTATCTGGAAGTCAGGCGTCGTCGAAGCCTGACTGTGGGTGGGGTCCTCAGCCGCGAGCAGGGAGGAGCTGAGATTGACAGAGACCTTGCTCGGTGTGCGTGGTCGGCAGTGAGTCTCCTCTGTCCAATTGGGAGACCCTGGCCCAGCAGAGGATTCTCACCATAAGAGAAGCCCCCAAAACGTGGGGAGGGCCAAATGAGGTCTCCCCACCAACCAGGCAACATCTGTGGCATTGAGGATTTCCCTTTGAGGGTGAACCCGGCTGTCAGCAGCTGCCTGAATATGCGTCTGCACTGCATCGTGGGCAATCTTCTTCAGGGACAGGGTGAATTGCACCCCGCCCCTTTGCTCGTGGCATTGTGTCCCTGAATGAGGTGAGACATCTATGGAGGCCCCAGGGGATGAGACTTGCAATCTTTTATGAGATAGGGGGGCACGTGGCCCAAAAGACAGGAATAGGGACACCAGGTACCTTAAAAGAGAGTACAGGTGTCGCAATCATTGTCGGGCGCATGTAGTACTGGGTACAACCCAAAAGTGTTCACTGTACTTCACTGCTGATGATGTTGTGCATGCATAACCTATTGTGTAGTTGATGCCTAAGAAGGAGCCTGATGTACCTTTTGTATTTCAGGATATGTGCACAGCTGCAAAGGTTTCCCAGGATACCCGGGGGATGGTGTTATTCCTGGAGGTGGTGTACTCAGTGCATCCTTACCTGTAGTTACTAGTGGTTCTCACTAACTGTGAGTTGTGATGTTATGCGTGGCCCGATTGACATGGTGATTTATGCAACTACCTGTAAATACATGACAAGTGCCTGGTGGCACAGTGTATATATGTGATATGTTCTAATGTCTTTAATGGATAATACAAAGGCTATTTTTATATAACCTTGTGTGAAGTTCCTTTTGTGGTGTGCCTAGTGTGTCACTGCTGTGTGAATATGCTGCGCAAACGCTTTACACATTGCCTCTGGGATAAGCCTCACTGCTCTGCCAAGCTACCAAGGGAGTGAGCAGGGGATATCTTCAGTGTGTAACTCCCTTGCCCTGACTACAGTGGCGGTTTCTGCCTGTCTTAGGCGCATGACCTAGCCAACCAGGAATCCCATTTCTGAAGTACTGGGTTTTTCAGAACCGGTAACCCAGCGGTGCCAGAGACAACACCCAAAGACTTCGGGCACTTTCCTGATTCAGACACAGAAACTCAGAGTCTTCTAGGTGAAGTCAAAGATCGAATTTATTGGCTGCAACCAAGTAACAGGTGTCCTAGAAGTACAACACGTGTATATTCTCAGGAGACTGCTCAATCTTACAAAGCCAGGCTTCTGTTTTTATACAAAATATTAAGCTTTAGGCAAACATTCTTTACATTTCATTAGACCATTCACATGTTTTCACTACAAAGAAAAAGCAGAGTCATGATGACAAGCCCATATTTCAGTTCGTTCAGCCCACAACAAATTACCCGGCACAGCCCAACATTTTCATCAGATATCGGTGGACCCCCAATAAAAATGGGCACCTCCTCCTCGTAAAGCAAGTCGTAGAGAAAGAAACAGGGACAGTGTGAGCAAGATTAGGCAGGGTGTGTGTGCGATGAAAAGGTTTATGGCAGGCTGTGCCTTGATGCTATCTCGCTCGGCCACTGGGAAAGGAACTGGCCGGGCAGGTTCGGCCTGGGGCAATGGTTCCAGCTTGCCCAGGTCACGGAGAAGTCAACCAAGGTGTACGTGTCCTTTGGAATCATGTTTGGCCTTAATCATTAGCCTATGTGAGGGCAACTCACTAAAATGGCTGCCGTGCACAAAATGGAATCCGAGGGTTCAGGACGAAAATGACGATTTCGCAGCAAAATCGTCACTCGAATATGACGAAAATGCTTGTGCACAGTGTACTAGCCCTTCTCGGTCTTCTGATATCAAATTCGTCATGCTACGATGATGTTCATAACACGGATCCAGAATTTTCAGTACCACAGACCCTCCTTTTGCCCATACATAGGCAATAAACCTATACTCACGCTAATCTGAGTTCAGGTCTATATTCCTGAAGTCATTGAGATGTTGCTGTAACATCATCCTAGTACTTAGCTCGTCTCTTGATACAGGTTTCCTTACACATGATGTGACACAGAGGCCACATATTGCAGGAGCACACTGCACGCACAGACAGAACAGGAAAAGAATGCCTAAGACCATCCCAATGACCATCAGAATTCTCCATCCCCAGGCGGATATCAGTTCCCAGAACCATCCCATCAACGACCAATCTCCTTTATCCACATGAATAGATTCGGAAATCTTATGCAGTTTGGAGATGGCCTGGTACACTGTTGGAGCGTTATCTGGAATGAAAACACAGCAACTCGATTGGATCAATTTACATACCCCACCTCGGTCTGCAAGTATGACGTCTAATGCGACCCTGTTCTGAAGGGTCATAAGACGATCCGACTGGAGCTCAGCAGTCAAGTTACTAAGGGCACCGGCAGTTTCAACTACGGTAGATTCAACCACCCTTGTCAATTGCCTTATGTTCCTGCTGTTAACCATGGGTCCTCAGAACGGCAGAAAACCCTTTACGAAGTCCCCAAATTATTGTCCTGCTGTGTCTTCTTTACTGAAGACACCTCTAACTAGCCTTGTCTTATGGTAATCTGCCGCAGCTGTGTAGGTGGGAGGCAGCAGGAACGAAACGAAACATGTGCCCAAAAAGTCAGGGGGCAACCATTTGTAGGCTCTATCATGGCAGATATGGCAGATGAAATAGGTACCCTTAGCTGCTAAAAACGAAGGGGAAGTCTGAGATGCAAAAACATACGTTTCAATACAGATACTTTTCCCTAACTGAGCTCTGGGATTCTTGCCAGTACCTTGCAGACACAGGTGACCCTGATGGGGTACAATCCAGATCGGGGAGGATCTCTTAGCTTGCTGTTTCTCACTCAAAGTAGCTCCATATCCGGTTACGTTCCATCCTATGTATACTAGTGTCTCATCTCTCGGGATAGTCTCATAAGAAATATCTTCCTTAATCATATCTACTATCCCTTTAACCAGAGCACTATTCTCAGGATTGTCTGTTACGGAGCGTAGGGGGTAAACTTTGTGTGCGTAGATGAACATCGTTCTGTATGCCCACACAGAACCATTATGGCTGAATGGCAGGACCAGATAAGGAATACCTTTATCCGTGGTGTGAGGCATAAGACCACACACCCAACAGTTAGTCGTGTTCATTACTAGTTGGTGTTGGTGCAAAAGCTGAACGAAGGAGTTATTAATAAACTCTAATCTCCTAGCGGATTCATGTTCAGGAAGGGGTTGAAAAGAATGTGAGGAAACAGTAGGAGGAGGTATGGGTGATGTAGTGAGTGCAAATGTATTTTGTAAAGAAAATAAGACATATCCTGTTAAAAACATCATTGTACCGAATAACATGAGAATACATAATAATAAAAAACGTTTCTTGGTCATCAATTTACATATACTGGCTTTAAAAGTCATTGGTTTGGCAGGTCTCTCCATCTCGAAAAACTCCATCCTCTATAATATGCTGCTCGCGATGGTTGGGTGTTCTATGCTAAGGAATGCTTCTGTCAGTCCAGGGCAACTCCCTTAGACCAACCAGAACTGTCGACCTAATGTCTACAGCTGCACCCCAAAGACTTTGGGCAACCGTGACCCTACATCGGAACCCGGATGGTGGTTCGAAAAACAAAAATAAAAAAGTTTCTCAGATGAGAGAGCTGCACTTTCAAAAATAGTACTTAGAAAAGACAATTTTATTAGTTCATAGTTCTTGGCCTCAGATTATATTTCTTCTTTCCAGGTGTTGTCTGATCTTGGAAAAGTAGTTCAGGTTCGGTAGTGTCCAATCGAAGTGATACAGCTGGTTGCAAAATGTTGTCACTCTCTTTTTCAGTAATTGTTCCTTTTATACGTGCATCACTGAAAGGTAGAAAACGAGGCACAATTTCAGTCTCTGAGTCGGCGACACCCTCCTGGACCCACCGGTCGTACGGTAGAGGCAAAGGTACCCTCTTGCAATGTACACCGTGGATCCAGTTCTTCTTTCCTTCCACCCGAACAGCTGATCTGGTTGAAAGAAGGACGAGGTGTGGGCCGGTCCACCAGGGCTGGTCGTTCTTCGTTCGCTGAAAGTTTTTCACCTCAACCCAAGATCCAGGATCAATGGGGTGTCCTGGAGCTTCGGAGACCTGAGGCAGAGTGTCCTGGACCTGTTGGTGTAAAACACGCAATTTAGCCGTCAATTCATACAAATAGTCAAGCAAAACAGGGTGTTCGATTTCACTGAATTTAGTGGGCCTTGGCACTCCCCATATGTTGGCCGGGCGGCCGAAAACTATTTCATAAGGACTAAGTTTCACTCACGAATGCACAGTCATTCTGGTGGATAGGAGTGCTAAGGGCAGAGCATCAGGCCATTTAAGACCAGTGCTTGCTTGAATCTTGGCCAGTTTTAACTTTAGCGTGCCATTGTAATATTCTACTAGTCCAGCTGATTGGGGGTGATTTGCAGCGTGGAACTTCTGTTGGATGCCTAGCCCTTCACATACTTTCTTCATCACTCGACCCACAAATTCACTCCCATTGTCACTCCAGACCATTCTCGGCATTCCAAATCTAGGGAAGAACTCTTTCACAAGGGCTTTAGCTGTGGATAAGGCAGTATTGTCTTTTAGGGGGTATGCTTCTATCCATATTGAAAAGGCACAAACAACAACGAGTACGTATTTCAAATTGTTGCACCTTTCCATATGGATGAAATCTAGCTGCAAAACCTCGAACGGGTACGTAGGAGGCGCAAAATGACCAGCTAGAGTTGGGGTTCCCCTACCAGGATTGTACTTCAGACACACCATGCAATTCTTGACAACATTCTCTGCACACTTGGGAATTCCAGCATTTTGCCATACTGGAGCCGACAACTTACAAATCCCTTTCACACTGATGTGAGCCATTCCATGGGCCATCGTAACCACTGCAAGCACATATGCATCGGGTAACAACCATCTCTGATGCTCTGACAATTCAATCCAACAACCATTGGCATCCATTTTACCCGTACTTTCTCTCCACACACTCAACTCTTTCTCTGTAGCTTCAGCTTGAATTGATTTCACACTCTCTATCGTGTCTTCACACATTCCAACGTCACCAATCCATCTTGCAGGGCCCGCAACATACATTCGACTCATCACATTCCTTGCTGTCTCTTTTGCGACTTCGTCAGCAAATGCATTTCCACGACCAACATCATCAGTAACCTTCTTGTGTGCGCTACATTTCACAATCGCAACTTGCAAGGTCGAAGTCAGTGACTCGAGAAGCTCATTCACCAACTGACCATGCTGAATCTTAGCTCCATGCGAAGTCAGGAACCCACGTTCTTTCCACAATCGTCCAAAACTGTGAGCCAAACCAAATGCATACTGGCTGTCGGTATATATGGTCACTTTAATTCCTTTCGATAACACACATGCTCGTGTAAGTGCAATCAACTCTGCTGCTTGGGCTGAAATATGTGGGATACGTGCAGCTTTAAACACTCGTATGCAAAGTCGTGACAGCATATGCTGCAGTCGTATCACCATTCGGAAGCTTGAAGCATGAACTATCCACCCATAAGGTACCATTACACTCTGCAAGAGGAGTATCTTTGAGGCAATGTTTGTTTAAGGGCCAAAACTTCAGCGCGCTTCCATGGAACATGTACCCACATACGCTGAAAATGTGCTGGTACAGCATCAATATGAAGAGCGGCATCAGCCTGAATTGCTTCCTTCCATACCGGAGGAACTTCTCTCATGGGATATTGTCTTCCCTTCTTCTTAACAGAGGAATTAGACTCAAACAACGATTTAGAAACACCTTAAGTCCTAAGCGACAACAACGTCGCAACTGCTTTCTTAACATCTGAACCCATAATTGCGCCTTTCCCAAACTCGAACCTTATACAACACAACTCAGGCGGATTGGGCTCCAAATCATTCTCCTCTAAATCCTCAGAAAGGAAAGTACACATTTTCTCAAAAACGTATCTCTGCTTCGGTTCTTCCCATTGATGGAAGACATCCATGACAGATTCTAGATCATATTTTGCCGGGTCAGTAACCCATTTATGCGCCAAATAATTCATCGTGTCCTTCTCCCTAGAATCAGGCAATTGGCTACGCAACTGTGTACGCTCTGAGGTGGGGGTCGTGCTTGTTGCCCCAAAGAAGGGATATAGAAGACTAGTGACCGTGCTAGTCACTCTTTGTCGAACAGAGGGAGAATTCGATGAAAAGACAAGCGGAAAAGCAGGGGGAGGCAAAGCAGATGCAGAGGCCGTGTCAGGAGGAATACCAGGAGTGGTAGTCGTTATAGTAGTTAAAGTTGTAGGAAGAAAAGGCAGAGCAGACGTTAAAGCCGGTGGCCCTTGGGGAGGCTGCACCAGAGGAATAGGAACCAACTGAAGAACTGCGTGTGGCTGTTGAGGAGCAGGGGGCACAACAACTAAAGGTTGCGCAGCTAAAGCTTGCGGAGGTGCCGTAGCATTTTGCGCGTAGGGGGGTGGCGAACTCAACAAATGCGACATTAGGGGATCTTTTTCAAGTTCTTTTGCTGCATCTTGCTGAAGAGGCGGCAAAACTGGATAACATTTATCTATTACCATTTTACGTTGCCTGTGCAACTGCTCACTCATCTGTTCTTCTTCGTTATCTTTAAACTGCATAGCAGCTTGCATTATCGAGATACCCCTTTCTCTCTTATTTTTCTTCGCTAATTTAATTTCCTTCTGTTTGGCTTCCTTACGCCATAGGCGGAAAGAGTCAAACATCGCCGGCCGGGCTTTCTTCTTAAAAAGTTTAACTTCAAGGTTATCTAGTATTTCCGTGTCAAAGCTACCATATTGGGGCCATTTTAAAACACCATCCTTTCTGGTGTATCGGATCCATACTTCATTGTATGTGATGGGGCCTACTCCATGTTTCACATACAGTTCATAGGTCGGAGTTCCAATCGGAGGAACCGGACACGAGTCCTCCAATCGGGAATCCCTAGTACAACCAAGACAAAACAAATTTCCAAGTCTGGTAAGACCAGGCATCTTCGCTCTCTAGTCTAGCTTCAAACTTCAAAGGATTATCGAATACGATATTCTCGTGAATACACGAGTCCTTCGGCTTTGGTACTTGCAAGTTCCAAATCAAAGATCCAGAAGGGATACAAACTAAGAACCAACTAAGGACTGGGAGACGCTCCACTTATACTTAACTGAGGTATCGATGACGTCACCAGAAGACTCGTCTATCGTTTCGCTCTACCAAACATCAAGGGTCCAAATCAGGGCGATAGTCAGGGCAGCAGTCCTTTGTAGCCGTCGGGAAGCGGGGAACCTCGCAGCAAAGACTTTCGGACCACGTCGACATGCAGGGGTCGATGAAGTGGCGGCCTTCCTCCAGAATTTTCACACAAAGCTCCTCACGAACCTCTGGCTTGGACCGGTACCGCTGAAATCGCCCCACGTTGGGCGCCAACTGAAGTACTGGGTTTTGCAGAACCGGTACCGAACCGGTAACCCAGCGGTGCCAGGGACAACACCCAAAGACTTCGGGTACTTTCCTGATTCAGACACAGAAACTCAGAGTCTTCTAGGTGAAGTCAAAGATCGAATTTATTGGCTGCAACCAAGTAACAGGCGTCCTAGAAGTACAACACGTGTATATTCTCAGGAGACTGCTCAATCTTACAAAGCCAGGCTTCTCTTTTTATACAAAATATTAAGCTTTAGGCAACCATTCTTTACATTTCATTAGACCATTCACATGTTTTCACTACAAAGAAAAAGCAGAGTCATGATGACAAGCCCATATTTCAGTTCGTTCAGCCCACAACAAATTACCCGGCACGGCCCAACATTTTCATCAGATATCGGTGGACCCCCAATAAAAACGGGCACCTCCTCCTCGTAAAGCAAGTCGTAGAGAAAGAAACAGGGACAGGTGTGAGCAAGATTAGGCAGGGTGTGTGTGCGATGAAAAGGTTTATGGCAGGCTGTGCCTTGATGCTATCTCGCTCGGCCACTGGGAAAGGAACTGGCCGGGCAGGTTCGGCCTGGGGCAATGGTTCCAGCTTGCCCAGGTCGCGGAGAAGTCAACCAAGGTGTACGTGTCCTTTGGAATCATGTTTGGCCTTAATCATTAGCCTATGTGAGGGCAACTCACTAAAATGGCTGCCGTGCACAAAATGGAATCCGAGGGTTCAGGACGAAAATGACGATTTCGCAGCGAAATCGTCACTCGAATACGACGAAAATGCTTGTGCGCAGTGTACTAGCCATTCTCGGTCTTCTGATATCAAATTCGTCATGCTACAATGATGTTCATAACACGGATCCAGAATTTTCAGTACCACATTTCTAACACAATGGACTGCCTTTGTTGCATCCTTCTAAATATATTTCCTCAGGTCTTTTCTTGAATTGATACCTCCTACTTTTATCTAGCCTCTTTTAATCATGGTGACTCTCTAACTAGTTTGTCAAGATTTTTGAAGTTGTTTCCATAGGTTCTTTAAAAATTAAAAAGTCTTTCATTAGCGCTTATTGAAGTAATTTTGGAGAGAGAAGGGGTTAAGATTTGACCTCAACTGCTTTGGTGTGCCCCATAAAAAATGAGGCAAAAAGCTGATGTCAGTTTTTTATCTCCCATGCCAGTTTCAGGTGGGAGGCACATTTATTTTGGTCATCCCAGCCCTGATGTTGGATGCCTTACAGTTTGGAGGATGAATGACATCTCCAAAATGCATACTCACATTGTCATTATGGAAGAACATTGTCAATTTCTGAGGTTTATGACAGGAGATCATCGTTATCAATACGAATGTCGTCCTTTGTCACACACTCAACCCTTTTAATAATGGGAACCTATCTTCATTTTAGGGATTCACCTATACCTAAACATGGTCGCCTGGCTTATCAAAGCTTGGTCGACCATTTCTATAATTTCAGAGATCACAGCTCATAAGACCATTGATAAGCATATCCGTAGATCTAGTAGGTCCTCTTCCAGAATGGTTGATGCCTTCTAATAGGTAGGGATGCATTTTTAAGTCTACCCTGCTGATTCAGCGTGATGGTTTCATTGACTCTTGGGTCCAATGACTTCTCTATCCATGTGGTCTCTTGAGTGTTTCAGATGAGAGTTCTTCAATATCATCTGACCTTCACTGACCTTCAACATCTCCATTTTTGTTTGAGCAGGGAGATTGATTATGTATCCTGCCTGCCCTTCTGTTGTCAGACTCGAGAGGCTTGGACTTAAGATAACTATGCACATTTTGGCTTCTCAACGAAAACTTATGAACAGATGAAAATAAAAATAAGAGCCAATATAAAGGGAATTAAACTGTGTAACTAGACCTTAGGGCGGACATTAAACCCTCTAAGAACATATTTAAATAATGTTTTAATTTTTATTTTAACCATGCTCTTTATTGTTTTATAAAACATGTACAAAACTAGAACTGGCACCACAAGCACATATGAATGACACATGAGAAGGTAAAGCAGTTTTAAAGTATATACATCAATTGCTTATACCCCTGTCGAGGATGAGTAATCTAACCAAATGCCCTATATTTTCATGTGTTTTTGGAGACTGCCCCTTGAGTAATACACATATTCTTCCGCTCTGGTGCACTAGTTGCTTCCTTGTATTGAATTCCTGCAGAGAGGGAGCTCTTGTGGAACGCCAGTGTCAAGGCTGTACCCCTGGGCAGTACTCGAGCTGCGTCCCCGCCCAGGGGTACCGACGGACAGAGCAGTGTCCCTTTCCCTGAGCTGTCGCCAGGTAGAGGTGCACGGTCACGACCAGTATAATCTGGACATGAAAATAGCAAGATTACTGGTTTGATACTTGATCAAATTCATTCCGATTTTGTGCACTATTTCACTCTTCTCTTGCAGCAGCACCCCTTTAGGTCCTGACGAAAGCCTTGACACCTGATGGGTCACCTGGCTGAAACATGTAGACCCTCTTCGTCACACACATGCAGTTTTATACTGCAGGTGCACTGGTTTTAATCCTGACTGCGAGAACAAGTTAATAAAGACTACCCTTTTGTTCCCGTTAGTTAGTTTTAATATCACCCACTTCTCAGTTTTTTCTTATTTGCGCTGCGCCCTCACCTGACTGACCTTTGTCTCTCATCTATTGGATTTAGTATATCCTCAGCAGAGGAGGAATACGAAAACATCCCTCAGCTCCTTCCTCTCAAAAAGGGAGTTGTAGCCCTTGGTGGGACCAGGAATTCTCACCAAAAGGAGAAACTCAAATGACGAAACATGCCACCTGTGGTGGGTGAGGGATTTAGTCCTGAATGGGATCATCCCACAGGCTCTCCAGTGTGATTTTGCGTGTCACTTTCCATGCTTGTTGAGTAACTTTCAGACCCAAGGATTTCTTTGTTAGTATTGAGTAAATGATTGGGGACGTAGTCCTTGCGGGTCATTAAATTCCCTCTGACCCTCCTCTAATTTTTTGTATATAGTCTAATACTTGGTAGCCATGTGAAGAGTACTCCTTGCACCCAATGCCTTACAAGTTGCTCTAGAGAGAATATGGCTTTTTTATCCCAAAACTACTGGCTTCAATCTCTGAAGCTGAATCACTACACAGGATATACCTACGAACAGTGGCGGCTTGCCGAGGGAGGGCTGCGGGCGGTGGGGAGGGGCAGGGTGGGGGTGTAGCGGACTTAGACATACGATGGACAGAGCTCAGAGTAAGCTTTACTCTGAGTTCTGTCCATCATTTGTCCGAGTCCGCTACCCTCACCCTTCCCCTCCCCTGCCTCGGCCCACCGCCCCGCAGCACTCCCTTGGCGAGCCGCCACTGCCTGCAAAGTGTGACGTCAGCACAGACTTGTGAGTGGGATCTGTGTGCAGTTAGAAGTTTTATCTTTTATACCAAAATGTGTAAAAAACGAATTTGATGAATTTTATACGTAAGGAAGAAATTGGGAGAACCAGGCATTATGAGTAGCCTAGCAGTAGCACTCTTGTTCGCAATGTTGTCTTGAGTTGGCGAAGGGTGTCGAGGGCTGGACGATGCTGCGGTTGTGCATGGTTACAGTTGCAGAGACATGCTTTCTTCTACACCATAAGCCCAGCGACCCAGCCAGTAGAACGGAAGAGAGTGTTATCTTTGATAATATATACCTTGCCCTAATTGCTAATGCAGTATCTGCACATCATGAGATAGCAGTGATGCACGTGTGATCTGCAGACCGGAACCATTCATTTTGGGAACTATGTTTTGAAACCTTCCCATCTTTGTTTTTAAACCCTCCCACCCTGCTATTGCTGCTTTCAATGCCCCTCATCCTCCCAGCCTTGCTTTCAGTTCTGTCCCACCCTCCCGTAGTGGCTTTCAATTCACCCACATGCTACCGATGTTGCATTTAATTCCCAAATGGCGCCTAGGAAGAAGAACGGCATGGCAGAGGCACGCATGTATTCCTGAATCAGTGGCCGAATGTTGAGGCCAAGTCGGCTGATAACTTTTCCTGTACCTGTTTACTTTGATGCAACAATAAAACAAATTTAAAAAAAAAAAAAAAATGTATTCCTGAATCAGACTGCATGAACCAGTGTGTAGTAATTGCATCTTTTCAAATCATCACGGCACAGTACCCAGGAAAATGTGGCGCATGACTAAACACTTATGATGTCCCAAAGGCGAGACCTATTGGCTATACCAATGCTTGTTTCTGCTAGGGTTGACTTGGAAGGTTTGGTCTTTTCTCTGCACAGCTTCCGAAACCACTTGATCTGTTAGGAGTTTGACTTTGACCTAGGCTTCAATGTCGAGAAGAGAAACGTATGACACACACATCAGTGCTTAAATTGTAAAACTTGCATGCCAGGGCCCACTTCTAGAGGCCACTGCAGCTTGCACCACTCTTTGCCACTGCCAATGACAGTACCAACACAACTAGTAACCATAACATTTCAACAAGTGTGACAATTCAGACTATTCCAGGCCAGGGTAGGTACTAGGAGCTTCAATAGATACCTCCTGGAACTGGAAGTCACAGTCCATGAGCAAAATGAAATGAAAGTGGGAGATACCTGTAAAATAACCACTACATCCAAAGAATGTTGAAAGTTCAGGTGACCTTTATTTAAGCACCTCACCAACAGAGTGCTTCTCTCCAACTTGACTAGAATGACAGCCAGTTCTTAATTCAAACTGGTGGCTGCAGGTAGGGCCAACTGGCACTCACTTTTGGTGACCGGCACCTATTTTTCCTCAAGAAATTTTGGTTCAGAGCAAGACAGGGAAACCCACAAAAGGGGGAAAAAGGAGGAAGAGTAAGATGGAAAACAGTGACAAAGGGAGAAAGCAGGAATGAAAACAAACCTGCAAAAGGTGGACTATAGAGGCAGGGAGGGCATGGTAATGGCTTAAAGAGGCATGACGTGGAATCAAGACTACGCAGCCTTGGTGTTCAGCATCTTGATCTTCGATAGCACCACCCACAGGCTTCTGAGCAAAATATTGTGCCCCAGCACTTATTCTTTTACGAATTAGGCGCTAGAGGCAGTCCTGAAGATTCAAATGCTACCGTTCCAATAACATTTGGAAGACATCATAAAGATGTGACAGGTACCCAGGCATAGCGGCGATGATGAGCAAGGGAGTCATGGATCCTGCAGCTTTGAGGTGGTGCAATGAAGTGAATCACCAGTGTATCTATTTTTCTCTACTTTGGGTATCGTGCCAGTTCAGTCAAGTGAGGCTTGGGGGGAGGGATCATAAGCAGGTTTCTTTTCCTGCATCATTAAATGTTGGTGCCTCTCTTGCGCAGGAAATGGTGGTGGTGGTGGTGGTGGTGGTGGTGGTGGTGGGGGGGGGGGGGTTGGATCAAGCAGGCTCCTTGATCCAGCAGGCTTTTCTTTGAGCTGGGTCTGGAATACAGGCTGAGCCCAGTAAAATACGCTGAATTTGTCTCTGTACAAACTGCAGACACTGGGGCAGGGTCAGCAGCACCCACGTGCTGTCTGCTTTTCATTCCAAGCAGTAACCTGTAAGGCGGTTAGGGAGCTTTCTTATTTTTACTTCCAGCTGGGCCTAACACGCAGGCCTATCTTCCTGGCTGGGAGCTGTCGGGAGCCAAACACCTAAATGCTAACGCAACGTAGGGAAACGAAGGCGCACAGCCTAGTAACACTTCATAAGTACTTATAAGAAACTATGATTTGGGGGCAGATGTTTGACTTTGTTAAACCCCTGTATGTAAGAGATATATTTACACTGTACGAATGTACACTGGACTGTGAACACTCACTATACTTGAACATGCACGTTTTTTTACTTTGAACAAAGAGGAAGGTGACATTTTATGTATTTCCTTAATGTCAGTATGCACTGTCTGGTGGACATTTGCATAAATAGTGAGGGGTTGATTTCACGGTCATGTGACCAAGACCAGGTTTCGCAGCACACGCAGGTCTCCATGGACGAAATCTGCCTCCACTGCAGTTAAATCAGGCAGCAGCTCGGCAGCATTCCTAACTGCCCGGTAACCAGTCGGGCTCTGACCAAGACTGAGTGAGGTCGAAACGTGTCTTCTTTTACTTGTCAAATAAATTGCCTAAAAAATGAGCCTGTTGGTGAGGCTGGAATTCTTTTACTAACTAGCTGCAGTAGAAGGATATGGATGCAATATTGAGCGGTGGCGATCGCTGAACCAGCTCTGGCCCGATTGGCAGAGTGAACTCACTACGCACCGCCATATATGTCTACACTGTGCGAATGTCAGATGTATCTATCTCTATGAGTAATTACAAAAATAAAAATTTAAATAGCACTTATTATTTTTTCATTTAATTCATTTATGCCCCTATTTATCCCAGTGTGGAGTATCGTCTCGCTTTATATCAGTGTATAAATCAATGTCCGTGATTTATTATATACTACAATGAGGGTTGCAAGGTGTAGGGGTTAAATAATTCATACTGGCAGAAATTACACGTTAAGACTTCTCATGGACTTCTCATGGTCAGGAGAAACACAAAGTAATGATTTAAAATGTAACATAGTGGTTGGGTTTGTCTTTAATAATAAGACTTTACTTCCCAGAAGGAACCCTTTTTAGGGACCTTAGCATAACAACAGTTTGAGGAAAAAATACAAAGAGGTTCTAAACCTATGCCTTGCAGTTTACATGCAGCTCCATGAGACTGGTTAATAGCTCACTGAGTGATATTAGAAGCACTGCTGCATACCAACTGTGAGTAACAAAAGCATCTCTATGTCAAAAGGAGTAACGCACTTTCTTGTCTTAAAAAATATGAATCTGTGAGCTGTATGTTACAGGATGTGCTTGATGGTGGCACATTAACCCTCTATGCTACGTTATGGGTAAAAAATGGGACAAAACACAGATTGCTCCAATTCACTTACATTATCCCCTCAAAAGCTCTATGCACACAAAAATACCTCTGTAGTAGGTGCCATTCCATATATATATTTTTTAATCTAGTGTTTTTTGACCAATTAAGTAAGGGACAATAGATGTACTACCACACTTGTCCCGTTGCCAATTTCTTTGTGCCAGAGTTTTAAAAATAAATGTATGAGCTGACTGTCAGACTTTGATTTTCATAACTCCACCCTCTTTCCACTGCTACACCTTAAACCCCCCACCCCCCATTTTATAGGAGTAAATGTTTCCAGCACTGTGCCTCGCCCACAGAATGCGGAGACCATGACAGTTCAAACACCAAAGGCAGCGCTTTAAATGACAGGGGGACTGTCACTGTGTCTGTTTCAAGAACCTTTGCTGTGCTCAGCCTTCCTCGGATGGCACAGGATAGACCTCAGATACTGATCCTTAGACTACAATGACGCCCTTTGACCCCGAAAGCCATTGGCCCATTAAACGCTGAGGTCACTGATAAGGTTACAAAGAGAGGAGAAGCAAGAGGGAAATAGATTGATATCAGTCTTTTCCTCTTTTCAAAGTTCACAGCTCAGGGAAATTGGTGTCATTTACAAAATGTTCTTTTTAAACGGGGCCCGAGGGCTTGTTTGATTAATGAGACCCCCTCCCTGCAGATGTAGGCTATTTGCTTCCTATTCTGTCCATCCTGGCTTCGAGGGGGGGGGGGAGGCACCTGATGCCCACAGGAAAGAGGCAGGCAGTGGGCAGTTGTTGGTGCCAGGCCCATGCAGGGTCACATCTGGGGCACAAAGCGAAAGAAAGATCAATGGGAAACGTGATGAAGGCAGTTTGTAGGGGCAGGGTAGGGGGCACGTGCGGCAGAGGGGGCGTAGGAGTGAGACTGGCATTGAGGGCTGTTGTGACCCTGCCACAGGGGGGGGGGGGACAAACAGGGTGTCTGGAAGCACGTAAGGGCAGCACCTGTGACAGGAAAGCACAGTGCCTGGTGGAGCTTTGATAGGCTGTCTGAATAGGGGGGTAAAGGGAACAGTCGGGGCGCATTGCGGTGCCCAGTCTGGGTGGACAAGAAGCACAGAAAGGTGCAGCTTGGGAGCTGGCGAGGGACTCAGAAGGGGGTGTATGGGGTACTTAGAGAAGGCAATAAAAGCGGGAAAGCACAGTGCTTAGAAGCTTGTAGGTGGCTACTGGGGCTGGTGGTAAATGTAAATTTAAATGTAAATGTAAATGTGTTATATAGCGCACTTCTACCCAGAGGTCTCGTAGCGCTGTATTCATACCGCTGTGGAACCCATCCTGGCTTTCCTGTGAAATGTCCACTCCTGGGCACCCCCAAGGTGAAGCCAGGCATCCAAGCGCTGCTGGGGCCGTTGTGGAGATTAAGCAAGCTATTGCCCAGAGTCACAGAGTGGGACCCATGATTAGAATAGGCACCGAGGCGAGAATTATCAGGTCCGAGGAAATTGAGTCCAAGAGCCGCCGAGGCGGGAATTGAACCCTGGTCCCGGGCCAGACCTCTGCATCAGGGTCTGCCGCTCTAACCATTGAGCCACGTGGGCTGTTGGCACCTGTTGGCGCTTACAATAGATGATTAAGGACGCTAGTGAATAAGGGGGAGGTGCATTGGAGGTCACCCGGGAGCAGTGAGGGGGAGGTGGCCTCAAGGAGTGCTAAGGGGCCAAGTGGCCATTCAACTGAGGTAGAGCGTGAGGTATGGGCCTGGGGCCCAGACACCCTTCTTGGTGAAGGTGCACTTTACAAACACGTTATGTTATGTTATGCTATGCTATGTTATGCTGTGCTGTGCTATGTTATGTTATGTTATTCTATGCCAGTGGTCTTCAAAAGTATTAATGCTGCGCCCCCCTGTTAAAAAAAATTCTTCTGCCCCCCCTTAATTTTTTCACAGTTATGCTGCTAAATTGGCAATGTTCAATAAGTCTAAACCTATTTAAACATTGCAGTTCAGCTCTAGTACCTCTCTTTTACACATACTCCCAGTCAGGATATAAATGACAAAAGCTGTGGCCCATTCCAAAGTGACTTACTGTAGTTCATGTATTCAACATTTAAAACAACGTGTGTTGCTTCTCTTGGCCCCCCAAGATCACTTAAGCCCCCCCCCCACCATGGGGGAAGCCCCCCCGTTTGAAGACGTCTGTGCTATGCTATGTTAAGTTATGCTGTGCTATATTATGCTATGTTAAGTTATGTTATGTTATGCTTTGCTATGTTATGCTATGTTATGTTATACTATGCTATGCTGTGTTATGTAATGCTATGCTATGATAAGTTATGTTATGTTATGATATGCTATGCTATGCTATGTTATGCTATGCTATGTTAAGGTATGTTATGTTATGCTATGCTATATTGTGCTATGCTATGCTATGTTTTGTTTTGCTATGCTATGCAGTGCTATGTTATGCTATGTTAAGTTATGTTACGTTATGCTATGATATGTTATGCTATGATATGCTATGCTATGTTATGTAATGCTATACTATGATAAGTTGTGTTATGCTATGCTATGCTATGGTATGTTCTGCTATGATAAGTAAAGCTATGCTATATTATGCTATGCTATGTTAAGGTATGTTATGTTATGCTATGCTATGCTGTGTTTTGTTATGCTATGCTGTGCTATGTTATGCTGTGCTATGTTATGCTATGCTATGTTATGCTGTGCTGTGCTATGCTATGTTATGGTATGCTAGGCTATGTTATGTTATGCTAGGCTGTGCTATTTTATGCTGTGCTATGTTATGCTATGCTATGTTGCCACTAAGAGGGTCTATTGGGTGCTCAGTGACATCACATGGTTGTACTTTGAGTAAGGTACGGGGAGACAGCATGACATTGGAAGCACTGGGGCCACTGTGGAGACAGTGAAACGAGCACTCGCGTCACAGTAAGAGCATATGTCTGGGGCAAATCTTTGCAGGGCAAAGGAAGTCTGGGTGCAGCTAGACCTGGGGCAGAGGGAGCATTACATGAGAGATAACCAGGAGGACGCGGAGTGAGGGGGGGGTCTAGAGAGAGGTGCAACAGAGGGGGCATCTGCAGTACAGAGGGGGTGAAAACCTGTAGACCCTTAAATAACGGGATTGCCAGTGGTAGCACAGTACATACAGCACAGGTACAGGGCAGTGGAGACCAGAGGCAGAGGGAGCATTGCATTGGATTCACTGGGGTGAAGGAGCCTGTGGGCAGTCAGAGTTGCAACAAAGCAGGAGCAAGTTGAGGGGTTATCTGTGAAAATGGGGCAGTCTGGGTGACTCTGAAGTGTTGGTTGCGGTTGTGACAGGACCTCTACCTATTAACCCATGCACTCTAAATTCTTAACTTTTAATCCTGCGCCCCAAACCCAATAACTTTAACCCTTTACCCTACCCTCTATTCCCTTAACCCTATATTATTAACCCTGTGCCACAAACCCTTAAACATATACCCCAGACTCCTTACTCTACAACCTTACACAACCCCAGAACCCATACTCTATCCATTATGCCCTTAACCCTTTCACCCACAACTCTTAACATTTAATCCTCCTTCCCAAACATTCAGCGTTATTCCCATAACCCTATAACCCCTCTTTAATCCTATATCACAGAACCATAACCCTATACCCTTGACCCCAACTACATACGCTTGCTCCCGAAATCCTGTAACATTAACCATATACCCTAAACTTCTAACCTTATATCCTAAACCCTTAACCATATATCTTTTACACCTAACCACATACCCTTAATGCTGTGCACTTAACCCTATTCTGTTAACTCTGAACCCTTAACATCTAACCCAAATATCTCAAACACTGAACTCTATACCTTTAACCCAATACCCAAAACCCATAACTACCTACCATAACACCCTGTTCCCATACCCTTATCCTTGAAATCCTATGCACACCATATCCTTAACCCCTAGCCCTTAACCTTTTAAGCTCTTTCACTCTCTCACAGTGTAATATGGGAACACACACTTTGGGGAGTGTTACTTTTTCTATTTATTTGAAACTAATAATGGAAAAGGGTTATTTTTTAGAAGTGTTGCTTTTGAGGTTTTAAAGCAATACTTTTTTTTTGGTGTGACAAGAGTTCTAAAGGAGGAGCTTGGCTATCCAGTTGAAGTTCTGCTGTGCCCGAGGTTGGTACATCAATGTTAAAGGCAAAACAGACTAAGAGATACTGCGGAGTGGGCCCTGGGAAAAGGCTGCACACCACTTACCTTGAAGAAGGAGATGTAGTGGGTATTATTGTAGGTCGATATTGTTGCCTCAATATTGTGGCATGTACCTTTTTTTGAGTTGTAGCCTGTGTTAAAGATGCCCTGTTTCCATCCACTAGGATGCAACAGGTATAATGTATGCAGGTAGGGTGTTCCAGCGCAGAAAAAAGGCTCAAAGAAGTGTCGCAGTGAAATCTATGAGATTTCACTGTGACACTTCTACAGCCTCCCTGTGTGATGCAGGCCTTTTTACCTGGGGCTTGCCCCATTTAAAATGACACATTGCTGGAGTTGAGTCTCTTTCCAGACACACGCCAGCAATGCACCATTTTTGCGCCGACAGATAAGTCAGGATTCCTGAGGTATCTGTCAATCCTTGCGACATGGAGCGCCATACAGTAAATACGGGTCATCCATGGTGTTGCAAGGAGGGCGCACTGAAAAGTGTTGCATCGCTATTTTACCCAAGCGATGAAACCATTTTCATAAATGACGCCCTTGCTATTTACTCAGTGGCTGACTAAGTAACTGGACCACAAATTGATTATAAATCACCATGCTTATGTCTATGTTTGATAACCCTTCTGGCTTAGTGACTGCCCTGCTGGTGGTGGGGGAGCAATCTAGCTCAGAGAAGACAGAAAGAACAAGCATCTGCAATGCAATTGGTCTCAAATTTACGCAAGTTTGAGCTATTGGCATTGCAAATGACAATGCCTTTTATTTGTTTTGGTTTTTAAACCGCAAGACCTATTGCATTACAAATGCCTGAAGGCATTGTTGAGTTTCCCCCTTCTGTCTCCCATGGCCCCTGAAGAGCTCCTATTTGCTACGAGTTAAATAAACAAGCCGGTGGTCACAACTGCACAGGAGAGACTATCCTGCCAGGCGCATCCGGTCCATTGGAGCTGAGGGGCCACGCCCCTCCACCTTTTGCCCCTCACGAACAGTGTCTGTCAGGCTGCACAAAGGTCAGCCTGACAGACACTGTACACTTTCAGTTCAAGCAGCCAGGATCCAGACATGCACAAAATCTGCAGGCTCCTGACTGCTTGAGGTGAACTTTGCTGGGCTGAAGAAGTCACAGCTCCTGTGGGTGTGACGTCCTCAGCTTAGCAAAGGGCCCTGAGGCCCTCCCCTCAGTGGTGAGGGGTAGCGTCACTGATTGCCTCACACCTGGGCGCTTCAGTTTTAGGCCCTGAAGCGCCCAGGCTTGAGTGTCAATCACTGACATTGACTCCATTCCACTCTGATGATGTTGGGACTGCTGCCTTCTCTCATTGGCTGAACTTAGGTCAGCCAATGAGTGAAGGCAGCAGTCCCAAGCCTCCTGCAACTTCTGAGGCAGGGCTGGCTGCAGGTAAGTGTGTTTTGTTTTCTTTTAAATTAATGTTGGTGCGTGCGTGCATGTATGCATGAATGTTTGGTAAAGAGTGTTGTGAATAGATGTGTTTGTGTATGTGTGTGCGCATGTGGGAATGCCTGGTTGTGGGAATTATGTGCATGTGTGCATGTGTGTGTAAGGGAAATGGACTTCGTAACCCACTGGTGATGTGGTAAAAAAGCAGCTGTAATTGTGGTGCATTGGGCCCCTATTAGACTTCAGTCCCAGTGCCATTGCCCTGGCTGAAGTTATGAGCGACAGGCCCCTGAACACTTGCATCTCTTTATCCAAGCATCCTACCCTGAATATCTCCCACCCCTTCTACTTTTCCTTTGCTTCTATATCATGCTATCCCACTAAGGAAACCCATTAGTTACAACAACAGTTCCCTAGAGCGCCCCACAGTATGTGCGCTACAGCCTCTGCACACACCCCGCGGGAACACCTGAGCCTCCATGTCTCAACCTATAGCTCAGTGATGAGACTTCTTACCCTAAGTCTCAGCTGGAAATATTGGTTCTTCCTGCTTCCTCATCTCCTGGCAGTCTTACTCTTCAGGCAGCCTTTTTATTCTGTGATGGCACCTTCACTACCTTGCAAACAGTCATTCAATTCCTTCCCTCAAGGCAGGGCCCAAGGGACAGTCTGTTGGAGGCTGTTGAATGCCCCAGGTTTCTGGTGCAGAACCAGCTGCTAAAAATGAGTCTGCAATTCATACCCAACTGTGGAGCATTTAAGAGTTTCTCTGTTGCACTGCCATTGGACCCCTGGATTCAGGCAGGTTAACCTTAGCACCCTAGCTGGCACTACACAATACCACACTACAAAAGGGTAGGTATAGATGTCTAGGTACAGTAACATCTCTAATTTGAAGTTGACATCTATTAAGTTCATTCTTTGGCCTTCAAAGATTACATGTCAAATCTCTATTGAAAATGCTTTATTTTCTACTGAGTCTTCAGTTTTCATAATCAGTTCAAAATTCATTATATTTTCGATACACCATACACATAAAATATCGAAAAACACACTTAACCAAGCAAAAACAATCGTTCATACTCTACATTAAAAACTTTGGGAGCGAGATCTTCACATATAATGTGGGGTATATCATTGATTCTGATGTCCACAACATATTTTCGATCTATTTCTCTTCACCCTCTTCTCTAATTTCTTCATTTATCGACTATGAATCCAAAGTTTCGGCTTTATCATTCGCAGCCGAATCAGGATAGTGAAAGGTGCAACTATGTACATGTTACTATTTCATAAATATTTCATTAAAACAATACACTGCTGCTTTGTTCTTTAATTTATTTTCATTTACTGGCTACATGTTTATACTAGTAGTCATCAAGTTTCAGGAATTGGGAACTTTCTTTATGCCGCCCGGTGCCGAGATCTACCTAATCATTTCAAATTAAGCAAATTATAATAGGGTTCGAAATCAGATGAAAAATAGAGTTCAGGTTAAAAATATATTTAACAGTGTAAGTCTAAGGTCAAATACTAACAGGGATTCATTATTTGGCCACTATATTACCTACTTACCGACCCAATTTCTACATTAGACATGATCCTTGGATTTATTGGAGCCCTACATACAGCCGTTTCTGTCTTATACAATCTCGAAAAATAATTTCAAAACGCCCTACTGTTGTTGTTCATTCACTCATATTTGTATTTTATGCTCACCTTGGATATTTTATACTCTAGCCTCACATCTGGTTATATTTCTTAACACTTGTTGGAGCCTGATTTCTTATTATTGTTCTATCTTGTGATAGTCCCTAAAACAACATAATTCACCAAACAACTCCTAAGATTTATTTATTTGATTTGGATCTCCTAACTTGTTTAAAGCTTTAATGCTAACTTTTTTTTTTGTAACTTTTTATTATATAAAACAAAGAAAAAATAACACATCAAACAAACAATCAAGGCAATACAGCAATAATACAGCCATTGGACCCGCGCTCAAGGAGGACGGGAGATACATGACAACAGGAGAAAAGACTTTTTGAATACAGATGAGGGTAGGGTGCCAAAGGTAGAATTGCATATGAACAACACAATATACCACAGCTAGAAGGAATGTAGGTCAGGGCGACTGGGAAGGACTAGGAATCGCAGTGAGTGGGGGCGTACAGATATCTCCACGGTATAAGTTCCACTGGTTCCAAATCGTCCCCCATTTTTTAGGTCTGCCTCTTGCCATATACACTGTCTTCTCTCTGAACATGCACCAGTCCAAACTCTCTTTCCAAGCAGTCACTGTAGGCGGCCTCGGGGACCCCCACAACTGCGCAATATCCCTCTTCGCAACCATATTGGCAAGAGTCACCCATCGAAGCTGCGACACGTCATAATCATTCGGACCCCACACATTCAATAAACATTGTCGGGCTTCCGGCATCATCACAACACCCGTTACTTCATCCATCACCTCATGTATACTTTTCCAAAATCGCACCACCTCAGGGCATTCCCATATGATATGGAGATAGGTGCCAAGGAGACCACACCCACGCCTACACATGCCGTCCGTGGAGTAGCCCATATGGATCAGACGGGGACCGGTGACATAGATTCTGTGGAGGATCTTGAGTTGGACCAGATGGAGGCAGGCCGGAATCGCCACCTCCCTGGGAGAGGAGATCGCGGACTGCCAGTCCTCGTCATCCAGTTCAATACCATCAGCAATCCAAGCTTCACGAAGGCGATCAAGCAGACTCGATCGGCCATTGATCATTTTCTTATAGAACAACGAGATAGTACTGTCTGGCACATAACCGTCTAGTATACGATCTTCGAGGGGGGAGGAATCTGGAATATCACTACCCATTGGCAACACAGAGTTCAGAGCATGGCGTATCTGGACATAACGAAATTTTTCCCTGTCACTCAGCTTATACTCTACTTGCAGAGCCGAGAAGGACTTCACCTCTCATTAACCCAGAGATCACGCACTTTACTAATACCGATCTTGTCCCATTTATCAAATCCCTTCGTCCTCCTTAGGCCACCCAACTTCGCAGAGGCATAGAGCGGAGTTGCACCAGTTAGTTTATCACTCCAGCCCATAGCCGCCGTCGCGCTATGCCATACCCGCACGGCTATAGCGGTAGGTCCCGAGAGTTGTGAACGCGAGGGTCCCGAATAAAGCGTCCTGTAGTAATCACCACCCGGGAGCAGCCACTTATCCATTTCAAATGCTGGGTTCAACGCCGGCCATACATCCCGTGGTTGATGGCAGCAAGGTGTGAGGCCCAATAATACCTACGAATATCCGGGAGCGCTATACCGCCATCATACCAGGGAAGTGTCAATTTTGGAAGAGCGATGCGTGAACGTCCGTCCCATATTAATTGCCTCTGCAACGATTTTACTTCCCGGAAATATCTCGACGGGATGACATCAAAACTATTCTGAAGTGCATATAGGAACCGCGGTAAGGACATCATTTTAAATAGGGCCGCACGCCCTAGGGGAGAAAACGGTAATTTACGCCAACGCGCTACATCGGAGCGCAACCTTTGGAGTGGGGGGAGTAAATTGCGTTCATAGCGAACCGCCGGATCCAACGAGATAAACACACCCAAGTACTTAAAGCCAGACTGCGACAACTGGATGGGACAGCCCCGCGGCAAATGTGGGACATCACCCGCAAGTACATAAATGTAGGATTTCGACCAATTAATGATAAGGCCCGAGTTCTTCCCGAAGGAGTTAAGTACGTCAAACAATACGTTGAGCGATTTTTGGGGAGATGTAAGGTACAATAAAATATCATCCGCGTATAAGGAAATGCGGTCTTCAAATTCCGGTGTCCAGCGTATACCCTTCATCGAAGGTTCCCACCGTAGCCAAGCGGCGAGTGGCTCCAACGCCAAAGCAAAGAGGAGCGGGGACAGCGGACAACCCTGCCGCGTGCCCCTCCCAAGAGTAAAAGTCACGGAGACACGGCCATTAACCACCACCTGTGTCAGTGGCGTTTCATACAGGAGTTTGACCCAACTAATAAAACCAGGGCCGAATCCAAATTTGGCGAGTACCGCCCAAAGATAAGACCATTCGATTGTATCAAAGGCCATCGTGGCATCCAAGGACGCCAAGATGGCCGGTTCGCGCAGTGTCAGGGCCCTCGCGAGAACACCATGTAAACGTTGCACATTTAATGCCGTGTTATGGTGCGGGATAAAACCCGATTGATCCGGATGAATCAGGTCGCTAATAACCGTAATCAGACGATTAGGAAGCAGTTTGGCAAGGATCTTAGGTTCCGCATTTAAGAGCAAAATGGGTCTATAAGACGAGCAGCGATCCCGTGGTTTACCCTCCTTATGGATCACCACAATGGTAGCAAGACGCTGATCTCTGGGGAGGGAGCCACCGTCTCGCGCAGCCAAAAACAAATCACGAAGATAGGGAGCTAGAGTATCAGGGCGTAATTTATACAGTTCAACAGGAAGGCCATTGGGACCCAGAGCCTTGCCGGAACGAATGGAGCGTAGCGCGAGAGCCACCTCATCCACCGAGGGCGTGGCATCCAAACAGTCCCGATCCGATTCCGACAAACATGGAAGTGCTATATCTCGAAGCAACAACTGCGAATCCTCCTCGGGCCTGTCGGATACCGAGGTATAGACCTCTCGAAAATAATCAGCAAAGCATTCAACAATTTCAACAGGGTCCGTTACACGCACACCTCCACATGTCTCAATCACCGAAACCACTCGACTAGCTCTCTCCCTTCTGTCCAGCCAGGCAATAAATGTTCCTGCTTTATCACCCACATCATATAGCCGTCCCTGCTGTTCCCTACTCATCATCTTTGCCGCATCAGTAACCAAAGTTTTATATTCTAATTGTTTAAGGCGGAGGACATGCAATGCTTCTCGAGACACTTCTCGTTCCAATGCAGTCTCCAGGTCTGTGATTTCAGTCTCGAGCTGAACAATTGCCTCATTCTTACATTTCTTAGCACACCCCACCAAAGACAATGCCTGTCCCCTGATCACAGTCTTAAAAGCTTCCCATAACGAAACAGGCGAGGCTACAGAACCAGCATTCTCAGTAAAATACAGATCAAATGATTTAATCAATTCAGTGCTTAGGATTAAGAAGATACCAGGGGTTAATCGGGGCCACCCTCCCTTCGGCGCCGATGCAAAAATTAAAATGAAACCAAATAGGGGAATGGTCTGATATACCCCGGGCCAAGTGTCTAATCTCTCCAATCGAAGGGGACAGGGCAGCCGGTATCAGGATATAATCCAATCTAGAAAGACTACCATGAGCTCCCGAATGGAAAGTAAACTGTGTTTGGTCTGGATGCATTAGTCTCCAACAATCTATAAGTCCCAATGTTTCCAGGAAGTCACCCAACCAGGATTGCGCAGCAGGAAGATCTCGGGGCGGATAACGGTCTATTCTGCCAGAAATGACGGAGTTAAAATCACCACCCAGTATCAAAATACCCTCCGGGAGACCCAGAACCATCCGCCCCAGGTCCATAAATGTCGTGGATTGTAAGCCCGGAGGGACATACACCCACACCAACGAAATTGGTTTAACCCTCCCACCACCCAACAAGTGCAACATATCGACCCCTGGCATCAAGGATCACATCATCAACCTCGAGGGGGAGGGAAACCCTAAGCAAAATACCCACTCCTCTAGAACTAGATGTAAATCCAGAATGGGCAGCAAGACGATAACCCCGTCTATTAAGAGCGTGACAAGTATTTCCTATCAAGTGGGTCTCTTGTAGCAAAACGACATCAGGCAAAAGGCGCCACAACAGCTGCATGACCACCCCTCTCTTTATCCGATCACCCAACCCATTCACATTCCAGCATAATACCCTCAACCCTCTACCCCCATCCAGATCCACAATGAACTCCCATCGCAAAACGAGCATCACACACATGTCAAAGATAATGAAAGTACCTTGCCTTGAAAAGAAAAAATAAACAATCCCAAAACATGGCCCTCCCTCTCCCCAAGGTTCCCAACACAACTCCCCCCACCCTGCACCCCTGCACCGACTCAAAAGCCACCCCAATTTGCAGTGTGCCTGTCGCCCTAACAATTACAAACAAAGAACTAATCTACACAAAGAAAACCCCCAGAGGAGGAAAGGGGTCCCGCCATCCCCGCTACCTCCCAGGATACGAATGGAATGATCAAGGAAGTCAGTGAGCCTCAGCTGAACACGTTGAATAATGTTCCGGACACAGGCACAATCATCATTCTTGGTCCATCAGTCCCCCCTCAGCACCACCAGCATGTTCCTGACCAGTACGGCGAGCCGGCAAAGTGTCCAACCAATCACTCGCTTCCTCAGGCCTGACAAAGAAGAATGTTCGATTGTCATATTCCACACGCAGTCGGGCCGGGAATAACATGGCGTATTTTAATTCAATGTCTCTTAGTCGCCGTTTCACCCCTTGAAATCCCAATCGTTGTTTCTGGACCGATTGAGAGAAGTCCGGATAAAAGTTCACAGCAGCGTTCTCGAACTGCGTATGGCGCTTGTCCGTGCCGCCTGCAGAATGGCGTCGCGTTCTCTGAAGTTGAAGATCCGTGCAATAATCGGACGGGGGGGAAAACCGGGCTTTGCCTGTCCCCCTGGCACTCTGTGCGCACGTTCGATGGCAAAGAATTTGCTCAGGCCCTTGGGTGCAAGATGATTAAGAATGAGGTCCTCCACTCGAAGATCAGTGGCGAGTGAACTAGAATCTTCCGGGACCCCAATAATACGCACGTTGTTGCGCCGTGCACAGCCTTCAAAATCCTCCAAGCGACGAGCAAAAAAGTCATTAGAGGATCTAAGGTTGCGCACTTCTGTTTGCAAGTCGGACACATCCGTGGTAAGGCTGGATGTCTTTAGGTCCAATGACTTCACATTCTCGTTCGTCTTGGCCAAATCAGTTCGAATGAGGTTGATCTCAATAGCCACCGTGTCCAACTTCAGAGCCAGGGCTTCATACTGTTGGCCGATAGAAGACTGAAAACCAGCAATGGCGCCCATCACGTCCTGTAGCGTTAATTCCGCCAATACAGCAGGATCGTCGACAGCCTCCTCCCGGGCCTTAGGTGCACCACCAGGGGATCCTTTAGAAAGTGTGTAGCGATCCATGACATTCGTCTGGGTTGAACCTCCACGAATAGTGGTCTTGACTTTCCGTTTTTCACCCTCGGGCTTGCCCGTCATGGCGAGCCGGGTGCCCCGGAGGGAGGCTTGGGATCTGGTCCAAATGGCTCCTTAAAATTCACACACAAGAATATAGGAGGCGAAGTTGGGCCAATTTGAATCCACAGCCAAACAGTCGCTAGCTCAAAACTCAAGGAGCTGGCATCGGAGCCCGTTCGATCATCAGACACACCGCAGATAGGAGACAGTGCGCTGGAGAAACGAAACCGAAAGTGAAGTGAGGCTGTGGTCTGATCCCCTCAAGCCGTTGTTGTTAAATTACGACCTGGGCACTGCTACAACTCAAGGTCCAGGCTGTTCCATGGAGAAGGCCACAAATTTCAAGACGGAAGAACTCGGGGACCCTGCGTCCGATTCCGACCCAAAAACCTGCTAGTACATCAGCCGGGTTGTGTCTTCAATGACCTTCCATCAAATCAGGATATTATCCAGGATAAATGCGGGAGGCAGCGAGGGTCCTCGGGAGCCCTGTGCTCACGCGGCCATCTCGGATGCGCGCGTAGCTCCTCCCCCCAATGCTAACCTTATTCTAATATCCTTGTCACCTATTTGTACTAGTTCCTTACTGTTGTGGATCATCCCAATTACAGAGATACCCAAGTATACTACAGGTAATAGTAATTTTTAATGTATATTGAATTCATAATTAACTGTTCTTGTGATCCCCTCTAAATAAGCCAGACAGTGCTACCTTGTGGCAGACTGCACATGCTCTGGTGTTGACAATTAAGTGCCCGTGCAGAGCACCGGAAACCAGTGACTCAAATGAAGCACTGAATTTATCATTTGAAAGGTCGGGGTTCTAGAATAAGTGTCTTTTAATCTCACCTTCATTCTTGCACTCCTCCCATATCACACAAACTTATCCTCTTGTCAATCCCGACAAGAGTGGTGTGGTGTTTCAGTGAGTGTTATACTATATGGGGCACATCTGTAGAGATGCGTCACTTTCCCTGCGCCACCCTGAGAAACCCTGGCGCCACCATGGATGCGACAATATAGCTGTGGGTCTCATACATCACCTGGCGCCTAAACGTCCTATTTCTGAGCCTAAATAGTAAAAACTATGTTCACAACCATGACCTCTCAAGGAAAGCCTTATTTAAAGGACAGAATCCCATCACTCACCCAAAGGTGACATGCTTCATCATTTGGGATCTCCTCTCAACTGTAAACCTAGTACTTATATTGTTGTCTATGTACTGCAGCGATATATACATAGAATTCTAATCGTTTTGTAAAAATTCCTAACTAAAAAATAAAATGTGAATAGCATTATCGGATATACAAATATATCCAAATTTCTGAGTATACACAAAAAATCTTACATTTGTCTCTTCCGGTTAAAATAATCACTAATGGGTTTACATTTCTTTGACTCATCCATATCATTCTAATTTAAATAATTACAAACTACAGATATTTCATTAACATCCAATAAACTTTGGAAATACAATGAATGTTGAACTGATTATCAAAAATTAAGAATTTGTGGAAAATAAGCATTTTCAATTGAGATTTGCCCAGGACTCTTTCGATGACCCAAATAATCAGGTTAATAGATGTCAGTTTCAGTGTACAGACACGAGCTGGTAGTTTCAGTCTCAATCGAATACTGCTAAGTTTGCAGAAAGAGTTTGTATATTCTGAAGGTCCAGCTCGGAGATTGGTCGCTGGAATTGCCTGCCTTTTGCTTATTCCTTCCATATTGGTACAGCCATGGTCTTTTTCTTGCAGTTTCAGCAGCACAGTGGAGTGGAGGTAAGAGTGTCCTATCAACAGAGACACAAAACAAAGACATAAAACTGGGAAAGGGCTTCCCACTTAGCCTGGTGTGATTAATACTTCTGGGAAAGAAGGTAGCTGGAAGTGGGCTGGACTCCTGGAAAGTTTCATGCACTACAAAGAGACCCTCTCACTACTTTCTTTAAAGCTTGTCTGGTCATATGCTAAAGAATGGGAGCAATGCGTATACTACTGTGCAGATGAACAACATATATATGGACAAGCAGAATTTAGTGTCTGATATTGAAAAATTGTTGTTTTTCAGCAATGAAGTAAACAGAACTGACTCAAAGTCATGGAAACAGGCATTGGCAAAGCAAATGGGTTTAATGTGATATTGCGTGCTGCGGCAGACAGGGCTATAATTGTAAAGCAGTCCCACAAGCAGTTCAACGCAAGCACTCAAATGGAGACAGAAAGATTTACCCAACCAACCACTGCCATTTTTTTTTTTTTTTGTAAGACGTTTATTAGTGTTCAAAAGTACAGTACATATAGCCAAGCCTACAACCCTGTGGGCCGGCTGCAAAAAGGCAGTAGATCTCGAGGGTGAGGGACTGCAAAGGAGGGCGTGTCGTTGCGCCCCTCTTGTCGCCGGCAGGTGAAACTTCAGGTATTGCAGTGTGGAAAAGTAAATTTTGCCATGTTCTGTGTCCCTACGTGTCCCCCATCTTATGTTATATGTGCATGATTAATATGCATATGTATTCCCCATGTTTGATTAAAGACGCAATTACAGTTGTGTCCATCTCTAGTATGTCAGTTTCCAGTTCTCGTGAATACTATGAATATCAGGCCTATGTAAAGTTACGTTGCCACGTTTCCCAGTGTGCACGTTATTTCATTGAAAAGTCCCCGTTTCTAGGCCTCAAAAGGGCCCGGACACCAGATTCAGCTCCTGTCTCCTGAGCCCTCGCTGAGGAGCGATACAGCCCCCACCTGTGTTCCTGACCCTTCACTTACTTCCTGCCTCACAGTGCCCGGCTCGGCCTGGCTCTGCCTGCTAGTCTGCCAAGAGTATGTTATGATTCTAGTTATCAGTCCAGCTCTCCTTCTCTGCATTCCTAAGCTACTGAATCGCATCAATAATTTCCGTCACAGTCTAGCCTTTACGTCTCCATGTAAGAGAAATACTGCATTAATGGTCATTTAATATTCTTCATCACGCACTACATGTAGAATAATGCATGCACCAGTCTTAGTGTCTGTTAGCCTTTACCCCGATAACTTTTGGATTCTATCAACATGTTCTCTAAACATCAGATACTAGATAGGGTTTAGGTACATGTCGCCCTGACTCTCCAGACTTCAGTCTCTACTCCTAGCACAGAGTTCATAGCCCCCAGCTTCTCCTAGTAACACGTCATTGTCAGTTTGCGCGCACCATTAGGTTAGAGGTCCCGGCTCCTCAGGTAGCCCCCTCCATGTTTCCGCCCCATTGATGACATATTCTGTTACGTTTACATCACATGTCTATGTATACGCCTCCTGTTACACCCACTTTCACCCTTATCTTTCGCGACTGCTATTGACCACACCCACTGCTCCGCCTATTGTATGTATTGCAATTGCAACTGTTTTAGTATATATGCTTGTGCATTGTTATTAAAAGTTATCCTTTCCCTTGATCCTGCCCCCGGCAGCGCTGCCATCCTATTCCTGTGCAGGTTGTCCTGTTCCTGTCCTTTATGCTGTATTAAACCTGCAAACTCCTACTACCTCGAATCTTGACTCTTATTTATTGAGCTATCTGTTATTGCTATGTCCAGTCAAACCTAGATCCGGTATTATTTATTTATATACCACATAATGGCGCCCGAATAGGGACTTGCCCTTTCCCCACGCGCCGGTGAAGCCACGTATGCCCCCTGACCCTTTGCAGCCGTGACGGAACCATACCGGCCACGTGCAGATATTTCTGCTTCAAGTATCCCTCAGGCCCACGGAGGAGACGGAGGTTGCGGTCCAGCATCCAGACGAGGCGGTGGAGGAACGCGGCGAGTCCCGACCAGAGCCCAAGCCGAGAGTCCAAGGTCCGAGGTATCCGGAGGCCCACCCGTAACAGAAGTCCGAAGTCCGTCTGTCCGGCGTCGAAGCAGTCCAGTCCAGTCCGAGGCCTTCCGTTCTTGCTGCCCGGTGAGTACCGTTGCTGGGGTAGTATCTGACAGGGTCAATTTAATTGTCTCTGGTCCGTGGGTTTTGGTGGTACACAGACCCAAAACGAAGTGTCCACTTCGGTGGATGCGGGTCCTGACGTGTCTCTTTATGAGACCGGTAAGTTTCGTACTGTTTCAGCAGTGCATCTAGTCTCTGTTCTAGTCAGTTCTGTTCTCGAGAAATTCATGTATTTTGTTTTCAGTATTCCAGGTAGTATTCTGTCCGAACTGTTATTTTAAATGTTCTTCATGTATTTTAATGTCGTGGTATGAAAGTGGTGTAATTATCGTGTTCATTGTGTATTGTATTGTGTCCAGATTACAGTTCAGTCATGCCGTTATTTTCCAGACTACGTCAGTTAAGAACTAGAAAAGGTCTGTTAGAAGAAGCAGTTCCTGTCCCGCCTAGGGACAGTCCAGGTCACTTTATGTATCAGAAGCATGGCATAAGTGCCATATTATATCTAGATTTATGGGTAGAGTATACCAAACAGTTAGAGGAAAAGTATAGATGGCCCGTATCGGGTACATGGGATGCCGAGTGCATCATGCGAGTAGAAGAAGCATTATGGAAAAAGAAAGCCAGACAGTCACAGAAAGATGCCATCGAGTTATGGCGCAAAGAATCTCATAAAAGAACCGAAAAAGAAATCAGAAAGTCAGAATTAAGTAGAGAATCCTTAGAACGAGCCCAAGAAAGGGAATTAATCGAGATAGGTGAACGAGTTAAAACCGAACAGTCAGACAGACAGAGAAATGCCCTCATTAAGGGTATGTATCCTCTTCTTGCCGAGGGCTTGCCAAAAGCGACCCCGGAGGCATCCAGTAATTTTCCGCCACCATTAGTTCCGACCAAGCTACGTCACAAACCGACCGCAGCTGATATTTTTATTTTGTCCTATTTGGACGACACGGTTCCAGAATATACAAATCCTGTTCCGCCAGCTCCTGTAAATAATGTAAATCCTGCTCCTCCAGTCACCGGAGTACCTGTTACGGTACCCCCGGTCCAGCCCACATTACAATTTCCCGCCGCGCCAGCACGAAGAGTATCAGTCGACGATTCCAGTATAGGGGCCGCAGGAGGAGGTCCTCCTGGTACCCCGCCACCACACCAACGTTTAACGTTAGTCGAGTTACATGAATGTGCGTTACAGCGTACGCCCAAATATAAGTCCGTTGCAGATATCCGACGAGCCCTTACTGAATGCCGCTATGATCCAGTTGCAGGTGATGATAGTACAGTTATATATTCCATCCGTGTAAGACGGGTGACCGGGTATTTGGACACCCTACCGAATATGAAAGAAGATCTAGACAGAATATATCGTTTCATCCGTACAGGGGATGATCCAGAAAGTATTGGCGAAGCCATGTCTCAAAGGAAAGCTGAGATCCAGCTCATGTTATTAAAGTTTCTGATTAATTGTTTAATAAGAGAACAAGATTACCCGTCCAAAGATCCGAGTGAAATGAGAATCCTGACAAGGTGGAGTGATAATATAGCCGAGGGTAAACACAGAACTATCAGTAGTATAGAGAGTATGTACAAGAGAATTCGTAAGGAAATAATAAAGTTACACGAACAACGTAAAGCAGCACAAGTAAGCGAGAAAGAAAATGACTCTTCTACGGAAGAGGTAGACGACGAGAATCCCGCCAGAATAGCGTATGTAGGTAAATCTAGATTTCCAGATCGCCATTTACGCCTAGAACGCAAGTCAGTTTTTCATCATCCAGCACCAGAACAAGGTTCTCTAGAACAAGTATTTCAAGCTACCGATCAAATTCTGAAATCACGAATCGGTTATAGTGAATTAAGTACTATGCATGAACAAGAACTAGCCCGATCAGCAGTCCGATGGATTACTGATTCTACCACTTTTCCAGACGAAATAGTGGCACACATGTTTCTGAAATTGCCCCCAGCCGAGCAGCGACTGGTGGGTATGTATATGATCCAGCACCTCATTACTCTGTATGAGGGTCAACATTCTGATCCAGGTCCGTTACATGATGTCCTGAACGAGTTACTCCAGTATAGATGGAAAGGTCTAGGTACCGATTTAATTAGTGTCATTCTAGAACAGCGTCACAAATATAGTATGTTTCTGAACCCGCATTTTGTTCATGTTTCACCTCCAGAAAGTAAACCGTTTTACATAGATAGACAGAACCCGCTACGAGAAGTACACCCAGTTAGGACAGCGGATGGTGAAATGCAACGAGTGTTTGTTTACACTCCGATTACAAAGATGGAACTCTTAGAGATGAAGAAACTAATTCCCTGTCATGACAAAGATCCAGCAGGGTTCCACCGAGAATTAAAAGACATGCTCCGTATGGGAGAATACACGTATCCAGATATAATTAAAATGTTAAAAGTCCTGTTGCCCGCAGGCATATATGAAAAACTCAAGGAAAAAGAATGGGAGGTGGGAGAGAAAAAGATCGATTGGGCAGTTCTAGAAGCTGAAGATAAGATACGAGTACCAGGTACCGGTCTTGGAGAGAAATGTAAAGAATTACCAGAACTGTTAATACAAGTTTTGCCAAGATTATTGGCCACTAAAAAGGAAGACTGGGATGCAATCTCAGCCTGTAAACAGAAACAAGACGAAGACACTAGTGATTTTTATTCTAGATTTCAGAAATGCTTTATTATAAACAGTGGCCTCAAGACGAGTAGCGAGTCATACCCTCATCTTTTTGTTACTAAATTAGTCGAGAATTCAAGTCCACAAGTTAAGAATCGAGTTTTGAAAGTCGAAAGTACATGGCAAGCTAGTACCCCGTCCCAGATGTTACAGATGCTCCAGTACCACCAAAATAGAATCAGAGAAGAGCAAGAACACGAGAGAAAACGTATGAAAGACACGAAAATGAAAGTACTAGTTGCACAATCTGTTCCACAAGACAGTCAGAAGAGGGGTCCGAATCAAGCCAGTCATCCTACAGTTCCCGTTAAAGGGACATGCAATTATTGTAAACAGCCAGGTCATTTCATAAACGAGTGTGCAGTTCTGAAACACAATATAGCTACTGGTAAGACTAAAGAAAGACCACGTCCGCCTAGACAAGAACAAGTTTCACAGACTTCTCAGCCACAGAATGCACAACAGACAGTTCCAGCACCGCAGCCTATTGCTGCAACACAGCATGTTACACAGCAGATGTACCAGTATGCACAGTCCGAGTATCCAGAGTATCAACAGTACTCATGAAACAGCCTAGAGAGGGAGGTAGGCTTGCCTCTCATCGAGATACCTGTAGATCAAGAGGGTCCCTATGTTCATAGTCAAGTACTAGGGAAAGACAGAAAGTTTTTGATTGATACAGGGGCAAGTAGGACCACCATCAGTCACGCCGAAGTTCCAGGGGCTCCGCTCTCAGGCTCTAGAAATGTTTCCCTTGGATTTTCAGGAAAGCCTATTGTAAACGAGATATCTAAGCCAGTTACTCTAGAAGTAGGTCCATTGTCCCGCACTACTGATCTATTACTTACTAAGTCATGTCCAGAAAATTTGTTAGGTATTAAAACACTGAAAGAATTAGGTGCAGTCATATGTTGTTCCCCAGAGGGAATACGACTGTTTCTACGTGACTTCAAGGGTCACTATGTATTACGAGATTTTGATCCGAGATTGTCCAATGTTCCGCAGCATCTATGGGCGCAAGGTCCAACTGATGTTGGTTTCATGCAGATCACACCCCATCGTGTGACTCTCAAACCAGGTGTAGTCCTGCCACGAATCAGGCAGTACAGATTGCCACCTGAGGCTGTAGCAGCCTTATCCAAAATTATTGACGAGCTCATGGCTCAAGGAGTAGTTGTAGAAACTGACTCCAATGTATGTAATTCTCCGATCATTCCAGTCATGAAACGTACTGATCCAAATGCACCGCCAGTATATCGATTAGTGATTGACCTACGAGAACTCAATAAATGTATTATTCCCCAGTACCCAGTTGTCCCAGATATCTCTTCCCTATTGACAGCCATTGATTCCGAAGCCTCATTTTTTACAGTCATAGACCTCAAGAACGCGTTTTTCAGTGTCCCCATTCATCCAGACAGCCAGTTTCTTTTCGGATTTTGTTTAAATGGAAGGAGCTATATGTTCACACGAGCTCCTCAAGGTTTCACAGAAAGTCCTAGTATTTACAGTCAAGCACTTAAGAGACAACTAGACAATATTCACATGCCAACTGACACTGCCCTGCTCCAGTATGTCGATGATCTACTGATCACAGCCCGTTCTGAACGTGCTTGCGAGCGAGCATCACTTACAGTCTTGTACTTCCTAGCCGAGATGGGGCACAAGGTGTCCCCTTCGAAGCTTCAGTTCTGTGTCCAGCAAGTGATCTACTTAGGCCACTTGCTGTCCAAGTGGGGTAGGCAGTTGACACCAGACCGTATCCAGTTAATAGCGAGTCTTCCTCAACCCAAGACACAGAAGGAGGTACGTGCTTTTATCGGCCTTACTTCTTACTGCAGACAATGGATTCCTCAGTATGCATTTCTAGCCAAACCACTGATACAGTTAACGACACAGGAGGCAGCCCTATCGACTGTCCTCCCTTGGACATCTGAACATACACTTAGTTTCAATGAGTTAAAGAAAGCTTTATGCCAAGCTCCAGTTCTAGCTACACCGAACTACAGTAAGCCTTTTACACTTTTCGTCACAGAACGCGAAGGTACAGCATTATCTGTTCTCACACAAGATCAAGCAGGACAATACAAGCCCTGTGCTTATTTTTCGAGCACACTAGATCCTGTAGCCCAGGCTCTGCCTGCGTGCCTTAAGTCAGTTGCAGCCACAGCACTAGCTATCAGACAAAGTGATTCCATAGTATTAGGACATTCCTTGACAGTACAAGTTCCACACTCCGTGGAAGTTCTTTTAAACCGTACACAGACTCAACACTTGACAATTGCACGTTTAACAGGTTATGAATTGACACTGTTCCAGCCACACATAGAAATCAGACGCTGCAACGTTCTAAATCCTGCTACACTGTTACCGTCAGTTATTTCGAATCCTGCCACACACGACTGTGTGGAAGTAGTTAACACTATGACTAAGCCAAGACAAGATCTGACAGATATTCCATTACCAGATCCCGACCTGACACTTTATGTGGATGGTTCATGTATGAGAACAAGTACAGGAGAACTAGTAGCCGCGTATGCAGTGACTACTGACACTGAAGTTATAGAAACACACCGTATTGACACCCTGTCTGCTCAAGCAGCAGAGCTAGTTGCTCTGACACAAGCCTGCATACACGCTAAGAACCTGAAAGTTAAGGTTTACACAGATTCACGCTACGCATTTGGAGTCGTACACGACTTTGGAGTGCTCTGGCAGGAGAGAGGTTTCATGACTTCTCATGGAACCAAGATTCAGCATGGTCTCCTTATTCAGGCTCTGTTAGATGCCATACATTTACCGACATCTATTGCTATCATGAAGTGCAAAGCACATACGAAAGTTACTGATATTATTTCCCAAGGTAATGATCTAGCAGATCGCACAGCCAAGCTTACAGCACAGACTCCAGACATACCAGTTAACAAGACACCGACATCCACTCTAGAACAGACTACTTGTATGACAGTTAAGGACCCCACTCAAGATGTCATAGATATCCAGTTACATGCTACTCCCGATGAAATCAAGAAATGGTCCGAACAAGGAGGGGTCCAGACAGATCAGGGTTGGGTAACGAAGGGTAGAGCCACATGGTTTCTCCCCGACTCTATGGTTCAAGTCATTATCAATACCGCACATAGTCCAGCACATTTAGGAGAAAAAGCTATGTTAGACAGTATCCAGAACATTTGGTTCAACAAGCATTTACGAGCTGCAGCCAAGCAGAAGGTCCGTACCTGTATGATATGTTGCCAGTTTAATCCAGGTAAAAGTGTCCCGGTGGAACAAGGTGGATTCCAGCCCCCTGACCACCCTTTTGAAGTCCTCCAGATGGATTATATTCAGATGGAGCGATGTCGAGGTTTCAAGTATGTCCTTGTAGTTGTATGCGCTTTGTCCAGATGGACAGAGGCATATCCAGTCCCAGATTACACAGCCGCGACCACTGCCAAGCAGTTGGTTCGTGAATTCTTCCCCCGCTACGGACTCCCTAGAGTCGTATATTCTGACAACGGCCAGCCATTCTCATCTGAACTCATGAAACATGTTTCCCTTTTGTTAGGGTATCAGTGGAAGTTCCATTGTGTACGCCATCCAGAAGCAGCCGGTCTCGTAGAGAGACATAATCAGACCCTGAAAATCCGCATTGCTAAAATATGTAAAGAGAAAGGTGTGGACTGGCTAGTAGCTCTGCCAGTCGCTTTGTTTTATATGCGCATGGTCGCACATTCCAGATCAGGTCTGTCCCCGTATGAGGTCGTATTCGGCCGCCCCCCTAACATGTGGGGTACACCTAGACCTCGAAGTATTACCGATGTTTCAAGTAATATGCTGACAGATTACCTAGCTTCCTTGATGTCTGCCCTACACTCTTGTCGTTCACAGGTTGCCGCCGCATTTCCAGACAATACCGAGGTGGCACCGCATGAAATCGTTCCCGGATGCATGGTTCTTGTCCGGAATTTTGATCGTTCAAGTCCGCTGGAGCCCCGCTGGAAGGAGCCCAAGCAGGTCCTCCTGGCCACCCGTACTGCCGTCAAGCTGGAAGGCAGGAAGGGCTGGGTCCACCTGTCTCATGTGAAAAGATTTTACGGACTAAAGACTGTTTCAAAGAACATTTCCGAGGATTTTAAGGATTGCCAAAGTACTATTCTCAAGGACTGTCCCGCAAAAGACAATGATACAGATTCCTCCCTGTTAGAGAAAACTCCGCAACAGGAGTATAAGCTAAAATTAAGGTCTAGTAAAATAAGTCAGCCAGTTTGATTGTCTAGGTCCTCCCCTAGGTGAAACGGTTAGACCGGTTTCTGACATGTATAAAATAGACCCCCATAGTGAGAGAGTTAGTCAAAACTCAATCCGATGTATCGTTTTTCTAAGTTTCATATTGTTTTTCAGCCTCATGATTACCTGCACAGGTTATGCATTTTATTTTTGTTTTCCAGTTTCTCATGTAAATAAGTCTTCTATTGCTACAGTAGAGCACACGTTTAGTGATCTGCCTTCTCATGAACTATCTTATCGTCTTGCTATGCGTAATAATTCCTTTATCCGCATGTTACATTATTCACACCAAACCAGCAATGCCACTAATTGTTGGGTGTGTGGTCGACTCCCCCCTTTCCAGACACCGAAGGGAGTTCTGCCACTCTTTCCTTATCCATTTTCACATAATGGTTCGTGTGGAGCATGGTCCACGTTAACGTCATCCTCAACAGATATGTCTTTTCTTAACAGTACATGTTTCCCAGACAAGCAAGGTCTTCCCCACAGAACAGGGTTCGATCTAGAAAATGAAGTTTACAATTTAGGTAATTATTCTTCGAATTTCATGGTCCTGAATGTTCAGTCTGATACTACTCCAGACTTCCCTGCTATGTCAGTACTACCAGTTAAAGGCGAATTATGTGTCCGAAAGAATGGTTCCGTACATGTAGGCCATAGTGATTGTACTACTATTGTCAAGTATAGTGACAGTAGGAAATCTATTTTTAAAGCTTCACGTCATTCTTATTTTGTTTGTGGTCAGACCGCATATGTTCGTCTGCCCCTCGATTGGGAGGGAACCTGTTACATTGCCTTCCTACTGCCACCAGTTTTCCTAGCCCCACCTGACTACCATAGGAATTCCCACCTAGTACATACTAGACACAAGAGAGACCTCCCGATTGTCGATTATACTGAAACTGCTCTAGAACAATATATAGATATCAATAAAGGTGTCTTTCCCTATTTAGGTACTGTCGTGAATAGTAAACTGATACGTAGATTAACCAGAACCCTTGAAGCAGTAGTGATTGAGACTACCTTTGCTCTAGGTAACTTGACCGAAGAGCAATCCTTTATGAGAATTGTCGTGCTCCAGAATCGTCTCGTCCTTGACGTCATACTGGCCGATAGGGGCGGGGCTTGTAGAGTCATCGGATCTAGTTGCTGCATTTTCATTCCTAATAACGCACCGTCTGTTTATTCAGCTATAACCAGACTCCATAAAATTGCCCATATGTTACACCAAGATCCAGGCACCTGGACATGGTCCGGTTGGTTCTGGAATATAATTTCCGCCTGGGGATGGAAAGTATTGTCATTTCTGGGTATTGCAGTAGCGATCATATTCAGTTGCTGCCTCTGTATACAATGTGGCCCTGCGATTTGTGGCATTTGTGCTACCTCTTGTATTCCTAGCCCCAAGTCCCGTTCTAAATCCCGTTCCAAGAAAATTCGAGACGAGCAAATGATACTGTATGAAATGATAGATGGTATCATGAATATTGATGTTTCCTGATGGAAACGTAGTGACAAGGAGGGAATGTGGAAAAGTAAATTTTGCCATGTTCTGTGTCCCTACGTGTCCCCCATCTTATGTTATATGTGCATGATTAATATGCATATGTATTCCCCATGTTTGATTAAAGACGCAATTACAGTTGTGTCCATCTCTAGTATGTCAGTTTCCAGTTCTCGTGAATACTATGAATATCAGGCCTATGTAAAGTTACGTTGCCACGTTTCCCAGTGTGCACGTTATTTCATTGAAAAGTCCCCGTTTCTAGGCCTCAAAAGGGCCCGGACACCAGATTCAGCTCCTGTCTCCTGAGCCCTCGCTGAGGAGCGATACAGCCCCCACCTGTGTTCCTGACCCTTCACTTACTTCCTGCCTCACAGTGCCCGGCTCGGCCTGGCTCTGCCTGCTAGTCTGCCAAGAGTATGTTATGATTCTAGTTATCAGTCCAGCTCTCCTTCTCTGCATTCCTAAGCTACTGAATCGCATCAATAATTTCCGTCACAGTCTAGCCTTTACGTCTCCATGTAAGAGAAATACTGCATTAATGGTCATTTAATATTCTTCATCACGCACTACATGTAGAATAATGCATGCACCAGTCTTAGTGTCTGTTAGCCTTTACCCCGATAACTTTTGGATTCTATCAACATGTTCTCTAAACATCAGATACTAGATAGGGTTTAGGTACATGTCGCCCTGACTCTCCAGACTTCAGTCTCTACTCCTAGCACAGAGTTCATAGCCCCCAGCTTCTCCTAGTAACACGTCATTGTCAGTTTGCGCGCACCATTAGGTTAGAGGTCCCGGCTCCTCAGGTAGCCCCCTCCATGTTTCCGCCCCATTTATGACATATTCTGTTACGTTTACATCACATGTCTATGTATACGCCTCCTGTTACACCCACTTTCACCCTTATCTTTCGCGACTGCTATTGACCACACCCACTGCTCCGCCTATTGTATGTATTGCAATTGCAACTGTTTTAGTATATATGCTTGTGCATTGTTATTAAAAGTTATCCTTTCCCTTGATCCTGCCCCCGGCAGCACTGCCATCCTATTCCTGTGCAGGTTGTCCTGTTCCTGTCCTTTATGCTGTATTAAACCTGCAAACTCCTACTACCTCGAATCTTGACTCTTATTTATTGAGCTATCTGTTATTGCTATGTCCAGTCAAACCTAGATCCGGTATTATTTATTTATATACCACAGCAGTCACATCACTTCCTTTCAGTAGATAAACAGTTTCATAAGTGACGTCTTGTTTTACAATTGTTCTAGAACTAAACCATGAATTCAGCAAACGAAACAGAACAGTTCGTATCGGCATGTCCCAATGTCGCTTCCGCAGCTGCGCCGCGTCGTGTCTGTCCTGCTTGCACGGTGCTAAAGTAAGACCCCGTCGCATGGTGCAGTGGACACTGATAATGTGGCAGTATATTAGTGGGTCAGTGGTGCACTCGTGCAAATAAATGCAAACTTGGGATGGGACAGCTCCAGTGGGTCGTGGTGCCTCGCCGGTCGCCTGCCAGGCCATTGGCGCGAGTAGTAGTCAAGTGGGGTAGCCTAGCTGTTGTGATAGCAGATGTCGTCTGCGCCTGGACTCGCCGTCGGGGGCGCGACTAATGGCTTCTGTCCGCCATGGCGTGAAGGGGTGCTGAGGCTACAGGTAGGATTCAGGAGTCCGATACTTCAAACATGTGAATATTTAAGGGGAAGGGGGGGGTGGAGTGTACTTACGGGAGCGGTGCAACGGTTCGGAGCTGGGGGCGAACTGGAAGGTGACATCTGCTGGAGAGCACTCGTGTGGGTGGCTGTCCTCGTCTGCGGCCTGCGCGCGCATGGGTCGGTGTCAAGGGCTGGGGGGGGGCGTGATACGCGATGGTGATGGTGGCGCCGCCTACTAGGCTGTCGCCCCATGGCGCTCGTCCAGCACAGCATTCTCTACGTGAGCCCTCTGATCGCACCCTCCCCCTGCAAGGACCCCAGGATGCCATCCCAAAGCTGTGCGATCGGGAATTGCCTCAGGCCCGCTATTTCCTCCCGGCGAAGTGCTGTGCCCTCCGCTCTAGCCCAGTTAGTGAAGGATGCGAACCAGTGTGCTGTGGTGGGTGGTTCCCGCCGTTTCCAGTGTCTAGTGAGCAGCCTCTTGGCCGTGATGAGGCCCAGATCCCAGAACCGGGCTTGTGTTTTATTCAGTTTAGTCCTTTTATACAACCCGAGGATGCATGCCTCCCACGTGTCAGGCAATCCCGGGCCCGTGCAGTGAGTTAGGAGCGATGTTACTTCCCCCCAGTATGTAGCCAGAGATGGGCAGTACCAGAGCATGTGCAGGATGTCCGCGTCCAGTAGGTCACATCTGGGACAAGCGGCAGTGTTGATCGCAAAATACTTATTTATTCTATCTGGTGTTAAGTAAGCCTGGTGCAATATGTACAACTGGATGATGCGGAAGCGGGAGTTGCGGGGGACGTTCACAGGGCTGGCTAGAACTAGGGTCCACTCCTTATCTGTCCAGTCCCTCCCTCTGTGGGTCGCCCATTTGTCCCTGATCTGCTGTGTGGGTTTTTGTGTGTGGATGAGAAGCGCCTGTGCCAACCAGTGTGTAATGTGTGAGCCTCTGCCCATAACATGTAGGTATTGGATTAGATAGTGCATCGGTGGCTCTTCCTGGATGTCCCCCCAGGAGGCGGTATATGCCCGCAGTACCGACGCGTGTAGCAAGAATTGCCCTGCCGGCAGGCCTGTGCCCTCCGACAGTTCCGCAAATGGAAGCAGGGCCCCATCAGCATACAGGTCGCCCATGGTCTCCACTCCGGCTGCGATCCAGTGTTCCAGGTTGCGAGGCGTTATCATCCCGTTCCTCCTGGGGGTGCCCAGCAGCGGGAGGGCCGGGGCATACGGTCTGATGGCCTGCGTCAGTTTCAGGCTGCGGACAAAGCACTTGCGGGCCACAGCCATGTGCAGGGGTAGGGGTCGGGGTCCCTTGGTTAACGGGTGGAACAGGGCGCACACCTGGGAGTGGGTCCATTGGTGTCCCGCGGTGGCCGTGTCGTCGAGGTGGGTGTCGTTAAGCCAGTACGTCACCCATTGTAGCTGTGCAGCTAGGTAATATAGCTCCATGTTGGGGACTGCCAGTCCACCCTCCGTAGTGGGGGAGTATAACTTAGCCAGGGCCACGCGCGGGCGTCCCGCGTTCCAGATCAAGCCGCGAAGCATTGTTTCCAGGTCGTGGAATATCCGCGAGGGGACATAGGTTGGGATATTCGCAAAGTGGTAGAGTAGCCTGGGGAGCGCTATCATTTTGGACAGTGCTATCCGGCTGGACACGTTCAACGGCAAGGTCTTCCAGAAGGACATCTGGGCTCTCAGTGAGGAGATGGCACGCGTCAAATTACCTTCCAGTATGAGCTGTGGGTCCCTGTAAATGTGTAGCCCGAGGTATTTGAACGTGGTTGGGTACCATGTAAGCCGAGCCCCTCCGAGGTGTACTTCGCATTCCCCCTGGTCCGGGCTGAACGAGTATACACCCGACTTGGTCCAGTTGACCCTGAGGCCCGAGACCTCTGCAAAGGTCTGGAAGATGTCCGACAGCTCGGCGGGTATCTCAGTAAGGTCCCGCACATAGAGCAGCAGGTCGTCCGCATAGAGCGAAACCGTGTGTATTCCATCGGCCAGTGGGATCCCCCACTCCGCTCCTCTGTCCCGCAGCAAGGCCGCCAGGGGTTCAATGGCCAGGGAGAAAAGGAGGGGCGACAGGGGGCAGCCCTGTCGGGTGCCTCTGCGTACCCTGACCTTCTCCGACAGGAGCCCGCCCGTCCGCACTCGGACACTGGGTCTCTGGTAGAGCAGTCCGACCATTTCCGCGAAGGCATCTCCCATACCCAATTTCTCCAATACTGCCCCCAGGTATGGCCACTCCACAGAGTCAAAGGCCTTTTCCAGGTCTAAGACCAGACACCCTGATCTCGGCCAAGGCGTTGTGGCCGCTTCCTGAACCCGGAAGAGGCGGCGCAGGTTGCGGGAGGTGCTCCTCGCCGGCATGAAGCCATTCTGATCCGCATGCACCCGGGTCTGGACCTCTAGGGCCAAGCGTCTGGCCAGGAGGGAGGTGAAGATTTTATAGTCGGTGTTCAGCATGGCTAACGGTCTGTAAGACCCCATGTGCGTACCGTCCCTGCCTGGCTTTAGTAGTGAGACCAGGTTCGCCTCATTGAGCGAGTCCGGGAGTGTCGAGTCCTTAATTGCGTTGTTGTACAATTTGAGCATCTCTGGGATCAGTGTGTCCGAACACGCCTTAAAGAATTCGGCTGGCAGACCATCCGGGCCAGGGGATTTGCCATTGGATAACGCGAAAATGGCTTCACGCATTTCGTCTGGGGTGAATGGCGCCCCTAGAGCGCCCTGCTATGCGTCCGTGAGGGAAGGCAGTGGGATGTCCGCAAGGTAATCCGCAATGTAGGCCGTGGAAACCCGTAGTTGTGATTTGTAGAGGGCCTGCTAGTGCCCCACAAACGCCTGATGTATCCTATTTTGGGTGTACACTATTTCTCCCTCAGCCGTGCGGATGGCGGATACTGGTTCCGTGCGGGTCTCCTGTCTGACCAGCCAGGCCAATAGCCTCCCGGGCTTGTCACTGTACTGGTGCACTCGCGCCGAGTGAGCCGCGAAGTTAACGTGTCGCAGCCTTTCCAGCAATGCTTCATGTTCCGCTCGGGCCTCCCTCAGCCGGTCTCCCATGCCACCCACCGCCTCCTGGTCCCAGCGGAGTAAGTCCGCCTCTACCCTGCGCAGTTCCACCTCCAATTTTTTCTGCATGCTTCCCTGAGTGCTCAGGCAATGCCCCCGTACCACCACCTTAAAGGCGTCCCACTCCACTCTCGGGGAGGACGCTGTGCCCGAGTTATCATCGAAGTATTGCGCTACGCAGGCCTGCAGGGAGTCCCTAAAGGGGCCGTCTAATAGCAAAGCAGGCTGTAGTTGCCATGTAGGGATGGGTGGGTGCGGGCGGTCCCAAGCCACGTGCAGGGTGTGGGGGTTGTGGTCCGAATGTGTCCGGCCTAGGTATTGGGAGTCAGTAACGTGTGGTAATAGTTCCGTTGAGACCATGTATCTGTCAAGGCGGACATGTAGCGTGTGTGCCCCTGAGTAATATGAATATACCCTAGCGTCTGGGTTGTGCGCGCGCCATGCATCCTTCAGGTCCCATTGTGTTGCCCACTGCGTGAGTGCCCTCGTGGCCCCCAGGGATGTTGCCTCTGGCCTGGGCGGGACCGAGCGGTCCCTCGCAGGGTCCAGTACCATGTTGTAGTCGCCTCCCAGTATCCATGGGACTCCATGCCAAGGTGCCAGTGTCTCTGAGATGCGCGCCAGGAAGGTGCCCTGATCAGTGTTGGGAGCGTATATGGACGCCAGGACTATTGGTTGCCCGTCCATGCGGCCCTTTACCAGGACATACCTCCCCTCGGGGTCTATGTGAACTTCGGACATTGTGAAGGGAGTGCCCGGCTTCACCCACAATAGCGCTCCGCGGGCAAACGAGGAGTAGTCGGTGGCATACAGTTGTCCCCTCCATCTTCGCCGCAGCGCAGCCACCTCTGCCCCACTCAGATGTGTTTCTTGCAGGAGTGCGACCTGTACATGTTGTCTCTTCAGGTAGGAGTATATTTGATACCTACGTGCAGGTGTGTGCATGCCTCTAATGTTCCAGGTACACAGCTTTATCGCAGTCATGTTGGCAGTCTACACTCCCCCCCAACATTTCCACTAACAGCAGCTCCACCAGGCGCTCCCACAGCAGTTCTCCCATTTCTCCCATATCCCCCCCCCCCTCAGTACACTCAACAATGTTCGGGAAGACATTAGGGTTAGGAATAACAATGAATAACAACAACCAACAGCGGGCGTACCCCACTAAAATACCAAAAGGGCAGTGGCAAAACGGGCCACCGTCCATGCTCTCGAGTGAGAGAAACAACCTTACTTGTCTAAGGGGCAGCGTGCGTCGAGCACAGTCTCGGCAAGGAGGATATGTAGTTAGTCAGGGAGAGCATATCCCTTCCCCGAGCCTTGCAGCGTAGGGTGTTGGTGGCCACCGTCTGTGCTCCGGTGCGCAAAAGTACTCTGTTCATGTGCGGTCTCAGCAGTGTGAGTCTCTGCAGGTGTGGGGCAGAGTATCCTGTGTCAAGGGCCGCGGGCCCCCACCGGAAGGAACCCCCTCCCGCCCTCCAACCACTGCCATTAGATGAGAAATACTTATTGCACTGGGATGATCAAAGACCTGTTTGACAAAGGCTCAAACCAGTGACTGAAAAAGGCTGTTTAACAAAAGCAAATGGCTGAAAGGAGTGGACCCAAAGCAGGTTCTGTGTATATAGCTAGCAATACGCTGTAATAATTTCATTGTCAAACCCCAGACCTAAAAAAAATGGCAACACAACAAAAGAAAGTAGAGGTTACCCATTCTCAATGATGCTTGAGTTTCTGAGACAGTAAGAAGAATCAGCATGGAGGAGAGAGGACCAAGCGTGGGCAGAGGAGTTGGCCTAATGGCTAGAGCAGTCGAACTCAAATACGGGGAACTGGGTTTGAGTCTCAGCAAGGACGCGCACCATCCTGTGATTCTGGACAAATCACGTAATCTCCCAGTGCCTAAAAAAATAAAAATAAAACGAATGTGGTCTCATGTAATGCAACTGGTGCTCGTGTAAAGCAGTCTGATACCCGATACCTTCGGGTCAAGATGGCGCTACATAAAACTCTGTAAAAGAAAAAGCAAAGAAAAAGCGGAGAAGCTGAGAACACAAGAGCAACTATGCCGGGAAAGCCAGTGGGCCAAAGGAGTAGCTTTCATAGTCTTCTTACCCAGGCTTAAACATTGCCCTTCTTACATTGATGAAAGTCTGCATCTCTTTGAGTGCTAACCCACTCATCTGTTATGGATGTAATATTTTAAAAGATCTAAAACGTGTTTCGATTTTTTTAAAGAAAGTAATGGTTGAATCTTTTATATGAGTTGAATTGACAGCTAAGCAGTCAAAAAAGCTTAGACTGTCTTTGATGATCATTTAAATTTGCTGTAAAGAACATGTGTGTTTTTTAAATCCTAAATGTGAAATATCCATGGAAGTCAATTCATCAAACTGACAGGAGTAGCGAAAATGACACCACTTGTCCCTGGATCTCTTGGTGACATTACAGGGGAGAGCATCCAGGGATGCCTGAAGAGGGTTTTTGATTGGTTTCAGCAGAATGGTCTTAAGGCCAACTCTAGTAAATCTGAGGTTCTGCTATTTGGCTGTGCTTCGGAACCGGAATGGCGTGATTGGTGGCCAGCTGATAAGTGCCCCCCCGCCCAGCCATCGTTGGCTGCTAAAAATGTGGGAGTCAAGGTCGATAACGGCCTTACGTTCAGATCGCACATTCTTGGTCTGACGGGCACCTGTTTTGGCATCCTTAAGATGCTTCGGAAGTTCCTACCCCTGCTTACAGAGGAGCATAGGAAGATCATTGTCCAAGCTCTTATAGGATCTAGACTGGACTATGCTAATGCTCTTTACTTAGGACTTCCGGAGTATCTGATTCAAAGGCTGCAAGTGGCGCAGAACTCTGCGGCTCGCGCCATATTCGGTCTTCACAGGCGGGCAAGAACATCTGGGGTGCTACAGTCACTTCACAGGCTCCCTATCCGAAAGCGGATAATGTTTAAAACGTTGACGCTGGTGCATAAGGCACTTTCTGGCTCCGGAGCTAAGTATTTGCAGCGCAGACTGGCCTTCTACTGTCCGGCCCGCTCTTTGCGGTCGGAATCTTTGTACATGGCTGTGGTGCCCCGCGTGAATAAGGCACGCATTGGGGGTCGTTCCTTTAGCCTTAAGGCTCCCCAGTTGTGGAACTCATTGCCCCTTGCTTTACGCAGTATTCCTAGTTTGCTCCTGTTCAGGAAAAACCTGAAGACCTGGCTTTTTAATCTTTAGGTTGCTTGTTTTTTCTTTACTCTATTTCTCTTTTCTTGTTTGTCTACTGTTATGTTTTTTAATTGCTGAGCCGCCCTCTGAAAGCGCCGGGACACTCTTGTTGAGTAGCCGTGCACTATATAAATAAAAGTTAACATAACATAACATAACATAACAGGAACTGATGTCATTTGACCTTTTACTTTGATGACACAGCATGAAATTGTGCCAGATGACCTTTGAGGTTGATAACATCACAAAAATAGATAATCACCTAAATTAAAAAGCTGCAAGTGTATGATTAATAAACTAACAGTGACCTTACTATAGTAGATGCAAGTCTTTCTTCGTTATAGTTTGGAGGGGAACCGCCAAGCACACGTTTAATATGACGTTAGATTTGACTGATCCTAGCTTAGACTGCCTTCCAGTGCTGGAAATGGAAAAGATTTACTCAGGAAAACTAACATTTGGGGTGGCTGCTGAAAGGGGAAGAGTTGTGAGCGGGTGAATCATGATGGGGAGCAACATTACAGAGAAGAGTAAACAACGACCCAGGAATTATTTTAACAAACTTTGCCACCAAAGAAACTGGCATCAATGACATATGTGGGAGTAAAGTTACTTTGACCTACTTAATTGGTCACAAGCTGTATTTTTAATCTAACTGGTGGTGGGGTGGTGAGAGAGGGGCAACGCACCTGCTGCAAAGATCTATGAATATTTAGCACATTTCAGGAATTAATACTGGTAAGCCTACTTTGAAGATTAATGCATTTGCTGGAGAGATCTGTGTACACTAACCACAAACAAGAGAGGCAGTGAAGAGGTGTGGTAAGTTCTGAACTCAGCCTCCTCTATAACTTGCGAAAAAACAAAGAAAGTTCATCGTAGCCAGGGGTAGGCATTGCTTGGGTGAGAGAACAGCTTTGACTATTGTTTGACTACAAGCAATTGTTGGACTCCCCTCCCTGTTTAAGCTCATGGGGCATTAGTTAAGCACCAAAAGTATTGTTGTTTTTTTCAGGAACATACCGATTAGGTATTGTATGAATGCATGTTTACCATGTGCACATTAGACTCTGACATTGATTAGGCAGACCACATAGTTTACTTGTACAGTGGTTTTAGGGATCAACCATTTTGGTCCTGAAGAAAAGCAGAGGGGAAGGCTTTGAAACATATAGACCAGGGAGGAAACAGCCCAAAATAACATACATTCCTCCTATCCCCTTTTTACTAATACCAGCTACAGGGAGTATTAAAGTTTAGGTTCCACGCAGCCAGGTATTTTTTTAACCCGCCTCATTGCCTCTGACCCTTCCACTCTCACACCAACACATAGAATCCCCTCACTAACAAGCACTCCCACGTCTTCGCCGGTCACAGCACGCCCCGTCCTCCAGCAGGATGGGAGGAATACGATGATGAAGCATGCCTTCAAGGGACCTTCTGGTGGGTGAGCTTTATTTTAACAGAACATATTGTTTTCCTATACACCTTTAGGAAAACCTATTGTCCTCTACAACTCACTTTAGAACAAATTCTGGTAGGATGGTTTTTGTATGAATGAAGTGTGGAGTTTCTTTATGGTTTCGCGAGATCTGTGTACACTCCTTGATCATAGTTTTGAATTATCATAAAATTGGTCAGTAGGGTAATGTGTCCACTGCAGGACAGATATGTGTTTTCAGAAAGACAACTGAGCAAGAAAGCACTTTTTGGCACAGAGATCCATGTGCTATTTCTAAGTTTAATCCTGGTAAAATAGACAATTAAGTTACGCTCTTGCTCCAAGTAACTTTATGTAATCTGTTAGCATTAAGTTTGAAACCTTGAAGTTTTTCACTAAGGGCCTGATTTATAATTTGGCGGACAGCACGTCTTCTGCCAGGACAACAAGGTAAATTACTCTGTCCCCCTGATGGAGGTGCAGCCCACCAAATTATGAAATGTTCATTTCCTGCCAATGCACTATATCTTTACCGGATCAGCTCCATCAAACATGACAGAGCCGTACGTCAAAAGTTACATTCCCAAAATGGGATTTTCTTTTTGGAAATAAAACAAAACTGCCCAAATTGCCATGGGTGTGTCCTGAAATGGCAAGGCGGGCATTGTGCACTTTTTAGTGGCCCTTACCACCAGAGTATTCCTGGTGGTGATGGACATTAAAAAACGTCATATGTGCTCCTATCTAAATTAGGCAGGTGGAAATATAGCCAAATATCCGATGGCCCTTACTATGCCGGGCCGTTGGAGGCGTTTCACCATGACAGAGACGGAGTAGTCTCTGCCGTCGTCAAACTTCAAATCGGGCGGACGGAGCAACTGAGTTTCCCCCCTACCCAGAAAGAAACCCGGTCCTAAATCTATATTATTTTAAGGTTGATAAAATGAGTTCCAGTGGGCAGCAATAAAACCTTACTTTTTAAGTGCCAGAAAATTCAGCTTGTATTATTAGCTACGGAAATGATTATATTTAGTGAATGTCCACGTGCACATAGAAAGATATACTTTGTATCCCTACATTCACTCATATATAGATCCACATATGTTTTTAGACGCATAGACTGAGGAAGGAAAACATTAATTTGGTGTTTATTTCTGAGCAAATTGTAAAGTTACACTGCAGGCGGGTTTCTTTCCTTTTTTAGATGAGTTGCTGGATGTGGCAATGAGGTTTGATGTTGTGGCTTTGCCAGCTAGGAAACCACTTGGGGACAAAATGAAATAGATTGGACATGAAGGGTGTAGTGAGTCCGAACGATCAAAAGAGGAGGCTCTAGTATACACCAAACATAATTTTATTAATCCAAATACAGGAGCTCATGTCCCATATGTCCTGCCTCCCAGGAGTCCAAGTTGTAAGTGGTTTAACTGCAGCTGAATACCATGGGGAAGGAATGCAGCGCATGAGGCATCATGAAAGTGAGCATATACAAACAAGTGAGGGTGCTTGCACGCTGAACAGATGCATTGTAACTGTAAAGTGATGGCCATAAAGAAAGGACGAAGTGTTACACTATATCATACACTACATCATCTTCCCCTTAAAAACAAAATAATAATGTAAAATAATGACATTTTTAATCAAGATAGCAATCTCTGTACTTTACTGACATGAACACATTAAGTGCAATTCAATCACTGCCAATTGAATCAGTAGCCTTAACATTAACAGATGGGTCACTGTCAAAACTTCCCTCCATATGATTTGTCAACGTAAATTCAGTATAATCCAGAGCAATAGAAGAATTAAACATTGTAGGGGTAGGATCTTGAGTGGCAATTGTAGAATTAGATATTGCTTAGGGAGAGATTTGAATGGTACTTTCATTGCTTGCCTCCAAAGTGAACCAAACATTGTTTTGTCTTCCTTCCTTCACAATGCCTTTTTGTGTGTTAGAATTTTGCAACCTTGCTCAGGTGTCACTTAAGCATGGGCGTAAAATCCGCTCCGATCGCGGATTTTTCGGATTTTCGGCAAATTCGCAATCCGCGAACTCTCGCGAATTTGTCGAAAATCCGTGAATCCGCTCGCGGCGGATTTTTTGCTTGGTTGCGGCGCGCGGCGTGGTGCACGGCGTTCACTTTCCGTCATTTTAGCGTTTGCCGAGTTGTTTTTCTTTGCGAGTGACGCGCCATTTTAGATCTTGCTGCGTGTTCCCGCGGGAGTTTGTCGCCCGCGAATACGTACTCGCGGCTTGCCACCTTGCACAGCACACCTCGCGAGAGTTCGCAATTGCGAACACGTAGTTGCGGCGGAAAGGAACAATCTCGCACTTGCGAAATAGAGATTTTGCAATTTCGCACAAGAAAATCACAAGCAAACAGGATAAACCTTCAGAAAATTATGATTTTTATCAGAATCACTCCTCAGGTTGACATTTGCATGGCCTTTTTTTTTGCAAGGAGTCCATTTTGGGGGGGGGGGAGGAAGGAAGTGCCCCACAGTCTCCAACTTCCTGTTCCTGTCCAGCAGGCTCCTCCCAGTGCTTTGTCCATCTCCTGGTCACTTTCATTTGGATCTGGAGCTGGAAGGATTACTTTTTGTGGGTGCTGCTGGATATTTGGATTTGAGGCCTTTTTGACTGTCTTTGGATCACTTTTGGATTAGAAATCAACTTTCACAAGTAAGTTTGTTTGGGGCATTACAGTTGCTGCAAGTACAATTTTGGAACTTTTTCAGAAAATTAAATAAATTATATTGTGGGTAGCCACAGTATCCAGTAGGACCAGGGTTGGTTATGGGTGCATGATACAACTGTTTTGTTGAATTTAAACACCATTGAGGCCATGGATGGGCTGGGATTGTGCAGATTTTATTGTTTTTTGTCGTTTTTTTGGGCCTGCTGGTGTGGCCCTTTGCCCAGGTGTGGTGAGTGTTGCATGGGCCTAGTCTTTCTGTGGGGTGTCTTCTTGAATTTAAACATAATTGAGGCCATGGATGGGCTGGGATTGTGCTTATTTTATTGTTTTTTGTCGTTTTTGGGGGGCTGCTGGTGTGGCCTTTTGCTTGCCCAGGGGTGGTGGTGGTGCATGGACTGAGTGTGCCTGTGGTGTTGTCTCACTCTCTTTGATGTAAACATCATGGATGGCATTGGATTGTGGTGATTTCTGGCTGTTTTTCTGTTTTTTGGGGGTGTACTGTTGATGTGGTCTGGCCATGTGGGTGGTGGTGGTGGCCATCTTGAGTGCTGGCTGGTACAGGCAACATGTGCTTGGGGTGTAAGGGGGCCATTTTGAGGAGAGGCAGTGTCTGAGGCCTGCACTTATTTTGCCTACTTTTCATCCCTTATGCCCAGGGGTAGTGAGTGTTGCATGGGCCTAGTGTTTCTGAGGGGTGTCTTCTTGAATTTAAACACCATTGAGGCCATGGATGGGCTGGGATTGTGCAGATTTTATTGTTTTTTGTCGTTTTTTTGGGCCTGCTGGTGTGGCCCTTTGCCCAGGGGTGGTGAGTGTTGCATGGGCCTAGTCTTTCTGTGGGGTGTCTTCTTGAATTTAAACACCATTGAGGCCATGGATGGGCTGGGATTGTGCAGATTTTATTGGTTTTTGTCGTTTTTTTGGGCCTGCTGGTGTGGCCCTTTGCCCAGGGGTGGTGAGTGTTGCATGGGCCTAGTCTTTCTGTGGGGTGTCTTCTTGAATTTAAACATAATTAAGGCCATGGATGGGCTGGGATTGTGCTTATTTTATTGTTTTTTGTCGTTTTTGGGGGGCTGCTGGTGTGGCCTTTTGCTTGCCCAGGGGTGGTGGTGGTGCATGGACTGAGTGTGCCTGTGGTGTGGTCTCACTCTCTTTGATGTAAACATCATGGATGGCATTGGATTGTGGTGATTTCTGGCTGTTTTTCTGTTTTTTGGGGGTGTACTGTTGATGTGGACTGGCCATGTGGGTGGTGGTGGTGGCCATCTTGAGTGCTGGCTGGTACAGGCAACATGTGCTTGGGGTGTAAGGGGGCCATTTTGAGGAGAGGCAGTGTCTGAGGCCTGCACTTATTTTGCCTACTTTTCATCCCTTATGCCCAGGGGTAGTGAGTGTTGCATGGGCCTAGTGTTTCTGAGGGGTGTCTTCTTGAATTTAAACACCATTGAGGCCATGGATGGGCTGGGATTGTGCAGATTTTATTGTTTTTAGTCGTTTTTCTGGGCCTGCTGGTGTGGCCCTTTGCCCAGGGGTGGTGAGTGTTGCATGGGCCTAGTCTTTCTGTGGGGTGTCTTCTTGAATTTAAACATAATTGAGGCCATGGATGGGTTGGGATTGTGCTTATTTTATTGTTTTTTGTCGTTTTTGGGGGGCTGCTGGTGTGGCCTTTTGCTTGCCCAGGGGTGGGGTGCATGGACTGAGTGTGCCTGTGGTGTGGTCTCACTCTCTTTGATGTAAACATCATGGATGGCATTGGATTGTGGTGATTTCTGGCTGTTTTTCTGTTTTTTGGGGGTGTACTGTTGATGTGGACTGGCCATGTGGGTGGTGGTGGTGGCCATCTTGAGTGCTGGCTGGTACAGGCAACATGTGCTTGGGGTGTAAGGGGACCATTTTGAGGAGAGGCAGTGTCTGAGGCCTGCACTTATTTTGCCTACTTTTCATCCCTTATGCCCAGGGGTAGTGAGTGTTGCATGGGCCTAGTGTTTCTGAGGGGTGTCTTCTTGAATTTAAACACCATTGAGGCCATGGATGGGCTGGGATTGTGCAGATTTTATTGTTTTTTGTCGTTTTTTTGGGCCTGCTGGTGTGGCCCTTTGCCCAGGGGTGGTGAGTGTTGCATGGGCCTAGTCTTTCTGTGGGGTGTCTTCTTGAATTTAAACACCATTGAGGCCATGGATGGGCTGGGATTGTGCAGATTTTATTGGTTTTTGTCGTTTTTTTGGGCCTGCTGGTGTGGCCCTTTGCCCAGGGGTGGTGAGTGTTGCATGGGCCTAGTCTTTCTGTGGGATGTCTTCTTGAATTTAAACATAATTGAGGCCATGGATGGGCTGGGATTGTGCTTATTTTATTGTTTTTTGTCGTTTTTGGGGGGCTGCTGGTGTGGCCTTTTGCTTGCCCAGGGGTGGTGGTGGTGCATGGACTGAGTGTGCCTGTGGTGTTGTCTCACTCTCTTTGATGTAAACATCATGGATGGCATTGGATTGTGGTGATTTCTGGCTGTTTTTCTGTTTTTTGGGGGTGTACTGTTGATGTGGACTGGCCATGTGGGTGGTGGTGGTGGCCATCTTGAGTGCTGGCTGGTACAGGCAACATGTGCTTGGGGTGTAAGGGGGCCATTTTGAGGAGAGGCAGTGTCTGAGGCCTGCACTTATTTTGCCTACTTTTCATCCCTTATGCCCAGGGGTAGTGAGTGTTGCATACTTGCATGTCCCTAGTCTTTCTGTGGGGTGTCTTCAATGTAAACATCATGGATGGCATGGGATTGTGCTCATTTTTCTGTGTTTTGTCGATTTTTTGGGGTGTATAACTGAACTGATGTTCCTCTGTCTTCCATTGCTTTTAGGTGCACAAGAAGACTCAATAGAACCACCAGTGCCAGGAAGAAGTCCTGCAGCGGTGTGTGCAGCATAACGTCACGCGACGTCACGTCTGGACACAGAACCCTCTGCAACTCGTGCAACTGCTGCCTGCTGACCTGCTCTGAAGAAGATGGCCCCAAAAAAAGTAACCCGTAGCTCCTCTAGCAAGAAAGGTGCCAGTAAGGAGCAGAAGAAGCAAGTTACCAAGGACACTGGTGTGCCGCCCGCCCCTTTTTTTGTGAGTAAAAAAAAAAGTATGCCTGCAGCAGCTGCAGCGGGATCTGCTGGGGACCAAGCTGGCAGCAGCACCCCCGCTCCATTGGGCTCAGTGCCGCCACCACCACCACCACGCCAACTTAAGTCCAAGCCCTTGAGTGCTGCAGAGGCAGCCAGTATACTTCTTCAATCACCATCGACCAGTGATGTTGGCTCATCGCAAGAAAGCAGCAGCAATGTCCCTCAATCAACACAGGTTGTTGTAGCTCATCTGACGAGTGTTGAACAACCACAGCGGCAACAACAATCACATGTGCAAGTACAAGCCCAAGTACATGTGGAAGGAGAGGCAGCGCAAGGAGATGCGCAAGCAGAGGTGCATGGAGGGTCACAACAAGTGCCCACAATAGTTGTTCCTCCCGAAGTAGGGGCACATCAGGAAATCGACAATCAAGGCGAGGTATCATTTGAGGAAGCCACTCCTCCTGATGATCCTTCATTGTCTTCCACACCCCTAGCAAGGAAGAGATCAAGGGTGGTGTCTACATCCTCTTCAAGCACACCTCCTTCTGATGATACGGATCAAACTTGGGAACAAACAAAGGTAGTTAAGCGTAAAAGGAAGCTCGTCCAAAGTCTCAGAGTTATGGAGTGTGATGAGTCTCAACAAGAAGTGGCGGATACTGCTGCTGATGAAGACTCTGCCAACGACGACCCAGTCATCATAAAGGTCACTGCAGCCCCAGCGGGCATGCAGCAAACAGACATTTTGACCCTAGCCCGAAGAGCTGCTGAGCGTGATGATGATGTTGTCGATGAGGAGGCAGTGGAAACACCACAATCATTGGAGTTAAGTAGTACACCAACTCGTCCCGCTTCCATATTTCTTTCTGGCAAGAAGAGACCTCCGTCAATCTCGACCTTAATTAGTGGCGGTGAAAGTGCAAAACGTACAAAAGTTGGGCAATCCACATCCTCCACTTCATCTGGCATTAGCTTCATGACCACCACCACCAGTATCGCCGCCTCCTCCATGTCCCACAGACACTTCAAGTCCCCAGTTTGGGACTTCTTTACTGTTTGTCCAAAAAATCCAAAGTTTGCCATTTGTACCATTTGTAAGCAAGCAGTTAGTCGTGGTAAGCCAGGTACCAACTATGGTACCGGAGGCCAGAGAGGTCATCTTAGGAGACAGCACACTGTCAAATGGTTTGCGCACCTAGATGCGATCAAGAAAGGCTAAATTCAAGGAAACGTTGATGTTTCATCTGATGATGACGAGCAGGAAGAAGACGTGTCAAACACTTCCCTTACACCCAGTACCCCTGTCAGCAGCACACCCAATGTGAGGCACACTAAGAGTGTTGGAGCGAGTGAGACACCAACGCACAAAAGTTCACCAGCGAGCAAAATTGGGTCAACGAAGTCATTATCAGCCCGTAAATGCTTGGTCCAGGGCAACATTAGAACAATGCTTACTTCAGACGTGCCATATGAACGCAACCACCCACTGACGCGTCTGTATAACACTAAGCTGGCTAAAATGCTAGCTGTGGACCTTCTACCTTTTTCTTTTGTAGAAGCGGTAGGTTTTCTTGAATTAGTGGCAACGCTCTGCCCTAAATGGAAGGTTCCGAGCCGGTTCTATTTTGCCAGAGTTGCGGTTCCAGCACTACATGAAGATGTGCTGCAGGCGATTGGGGCAGCTTTGCAGAAGAGTGCTGTTCACACAATACATCTGACAACAGACATGTGGACCAGTGGCCCAGGCGATGATTACATGTGCATCACTGCACACTGGGTCTCTTTTTCAGGTGTTATAGCAAAGCTAAACGCAGGTGTTGACCCGGACCAAGTTTTCAAAGCTGCTCGGAAACATGCAACACTAGCCATGTTTGGCTTGGAGAAAAGTCACACAGCAGAAAACCTTTTGGAAGAGTTTGACAAAAAGGTCTTGACAATGCTATCCCCCCTAAAACGCAAGATTGGTTATGTTTCCACGGATAATGGCGCCAATGTAGTTAAGGCCATGTTGAAGGGTGACCATGTTAGAGTGCCGTGTTTGGCGCACTGTATCAACCTGGTAGTTCAAAAATTCTTGAGTGATAAAGAGAGTCCAGCGTTCGAGGTAATGGCCACCTGCCGCAAAATGTGCAACCATTTCAGCCATTCTTTTAAGGCCCGGAAGCATCTGCGGAGACTGCTACTTGAACGTGGAATGCCAGTGAAAGCACTCATCCAGGAGGTGGCAACACGTTGGAACTCAACCTTCTACATGCTTGAGCGTCTGTATGAGCAGTATACGGTACTCGATCACTATTTCTTGACAGAGGCTACATCTCAGAAGGAGGACCTGCGGATGAGTAAGGCGCAATGGGCCATAGTTAAAAGCCTGACAGACATGCTTCGTCCTTTTGAGTTCTTCACGCGTGCAGTCAGCCAGGAAGACTGTAATTTGGGAAAAGCTATCCCATTGTTGTGCATACTGGAGCACCAACTGATGGCGGTTTCTTCTGAGTTTCAAAAAGATGAAAAAAAAAAACCATTTCATTTTGTCTGAGAAATTATTACATCGCCTACGTGGTGATGAACGTCTTAAAAACATCAACTCAGATCAGCATTACATTTGTGCTACTATTCTGGATCCACGCTACAAAAAGGCGCTGGCAGACAACGCATTCTTTCCTTTCGCTGATGCAGATGTTCAAAAGTACAAACATTGGTTAGCCTGGTCAGCCAAGAGGTTTGAAAAAGAACGGCAGGTTATTGAAGGAGAAGCCAGTACATCAGCATCAGCATCAGCAGGCCATCCGCAGTCACAAGAATCCACTTCTGCACCTGTGGCTGGGGCACAAGTGACCTCTCAGCCGTTAAAGACACCGGCAACTGGATCATCTGCACCACACACAATGACAACACTAACAGTGGCTGGGGAGGAGGATTGGCTAAGTTTGATGGGGTATGGTTCTCGAAAAAATGTCACAGCCAGCACAGCAAAAAGTAAGCAAAGTGGAGGAACAGTTGATGACCTTGAGTCGATGGTGCAGGACTATCTGAATGACTCAACAGTGGTCTTTCTTAATGAGGAGCCATTGCAGTATTGGCATGGCAAAAAACAATTGTGGCCACAGCTCTACAACCTGGCTATAAACTATTTGTCTTGCCCACTCGCAAGTGTGTCTTCTGAACGTGTTTTCAGTGCTGCTGGTGGCATTGTAACTCCCAAACGGAGCCGCCTCTCGCCCAAAAATGTGGAGCGGCTGACAATGATCAAGATGAATCAGCACCTCATACCACCAGATTACAAAGTACGAGAAAGCACGCCGCATGAAGACGAGGAGGACAGCAACGTAGATGAGGGGATTTTTTCTCTGTTCGGTGCCACTGACCTCATCCAGCCTGAATTCGCAGAGTATGATGACAAAATCTTGTTCTTATTCCCTGACACCGAGCCCTGAAAATGAGACAATCAATCAAGAACTTTCTTTTTCGTCCTTATTCACTTTTATTCCTGTGTGCTTTGTGTCTCTCTTTCTTTGTTTTGCACAGTTAATTTAATTCAAACTTTAATCACCTAATCCCAAAAACAAGACCATCATCAGAACTGTCTTCACTTGTTTGCTTATTGATTTGAAGGTGCCGCAGTCTACATTCCTCAGGTTCACAAGTTCTGAAGAACATGCTCCTCTATCCTCCTCCTCCAGACTGCGATTTCCCTCCAAGCAGAGTGCTGGATTACGCACAATGAAGAAAGACTCAGCACTTGTGGGGGTGTTGTACTTCTTTGCGGGTGAGTTGACGGTTTTGGGCCCATTGCTGTGAAGCTCTAATAATGGACAAAAGTGTTTTGGACCAAATATGAGGTGGAAATTTCTTGCCGTTTTTGCTGACTTGCTTGCCTTTGAGGTGCTCTTTGGCGGGGTTCCGGGGGTTTGTGTGTAATTTTTGGTGTCTGTCGAAGCACTGCTGCGACAGTCTAATCTTGATTGCATTTGCTTTTCAGGAAATCCGTGGTGGAAAACAGGAGTTATGATGATTGATGATGATGACGACCTAGCTGCACAGCGCCGCGTTTGGACCGAAGGCCGAGAGACATTGTAAGTATGAGATTTAGCTTTTCCGCTGTTTGGGGGTGTTGTGTCGGGTGTTTTTTTGCGGGTGGGTTGGCGGGTCTTGCCTGGGGCATTCCTGGGAAGGTCTAATACCGGATACAAGTGTTTTGGACAAAATCCATAAGGAACAGCCTTTTTTTTGCCATTTCTTCAGACATCTTGCTCAATGTAGCGTTTTGGGGGGCTTCCTGCTGTTCGTGGGTGGGTTGCGGCCGGGGTCTCTGTCGAAGCACTGCTGCGACAGTCTAATCTTGATTGCATTTGCTTTTCAGGAAATCCGTGGTGGAAAACAGGAGTTATGATGATTGATGATGACCTAGCTGCACAGCGCGTTACTTTGGACCGAAGGCCGAGAGATATTGTAAGTATGAGATTTAGCTTTTTCGCTGTTTGGGGGTGTTGTCGCGTGTTTTTTTGCGGGTGGGTTGGCGGGTCTTGGCTGGGGCATTCCTGGGAAGGTCTAATGCCGGATAGAAGTGTTTTGGACAAAATCCTTAAGGAAAAGCCTTTTTTTTGCCATTTCTTCAGACATCTTGCTCAATGTAGCGTTTTGGGGGGCTTCCTGCTGTTCGTGGGTGGGTTGCGGCCGGGGTCTCTGTCGAAGCACTGCTGCGACAGTCTAATCTTGATTGCATTTGCTTTTCAGGAAATCCGTGGTGGAAAACAGGAGTTATGATGATTGATGATGACCTAGCTGCACAGCGCGTTACTTTGGACCGAAGGCCGAGAGATATTGTAAGTATGAGATTTAGCTTTTTCGCTGTTTGGGGGTGTTGTCGCGTGTTTTTTTGCGGGTGGGTTGGCGGGTCTTGCCTGGGGCATTCCTGGGAAGGTCTAATACCGGCTAGAAGTTTGTTGGACAAAATCCATAAGGAAACACCAGTTTTGGCACTTTTTGTAAGTTAGGGTTCGTTAGGGTTAGCCCTAGCAGCAGGATTGCATGTGTTTAGGGGGGTTCTATTGCAACGCGGTTCTGTTGTTGTAGAGCACTGTTGGAGCGATGCTGGCTATGGATACTTTTGCTTGCAGGCAAGTGGTTTGAATACAATCCACGGTCTGTATTTGGGTCTACTGTTACTTTCAAAGTACGTTTTGTAACCATTTTTCTGCTAGGCATCGTTTTTGGAGATATGATTGGGTTCTTCTACATTTTTGCGACTGGCTTTAGTAAGGGTCTTGGTGGGAGCATTGCTGGGAAGGTCAAATTTTGTTCTAAAACACAGTAGTACACCCACCTTGAGGGGAAAGATCCGCTATAATATTTTGGCCATACTTATTGATCCTTAAAAAGGTGACTCAGACAGAGCACGCAATTTCAAAAATATTGTACTGTCTATTAGGGAAATCAAAGTGTCACTTTTTGAACCACACAGCGTACATACCTTTTATTTATTTATCAGTGGTATTGTAATAGCACTTCCTGTTTTCCGTTCAATAATTACAGGCCGGGTTTCAGTCAACATCCGCCAGGCAGGCAGTGGACAGGGTGTCTCTTCTGTCAGTGGTCACCACCACATTGATGGACGAAGCGTCAGCTGGAATGGAGGAGTGCCGCCAATAAGAGGAATTGTTTGCTGCATGCAACTTACTTACCAATTTCAACAGGACAACTCCAACAACATACGCAATACAGATACAGTATCCATTGTTGTCTTTTATTCTATGAGTGTGACTGCATGTGCTTACCTTTAGTTTGTAACCAAAGATTGTCTGTAAACTCTGTATCTTCAATTATTGTTTGTCCATGCTCTGCTTTTTTTTCTTCTCTCAACAAAACCTACCCAAAAAGAAACCCCCATTCCCATCCATTTTACAAACCCTAACCCTCTTCCCCCGGGCTGTGTTGTTTTGCTTGATGTCTGACTAAAATGACATCAATAATTCCACACACTTGCTGGGGAGGATAAGGTGATAGCAGCAACAGGCTGGTGAAGGAATACGAGGATATCTTCTAGACTTACTCAGCTTCAGTACTATATCTTCTAGTAGTAGTAGCCAATGTCAAATAAATTCAACGCAAGTACTAGTTATACTTGCAATACTTTACCATTTGTTAGGCTACATTATGGCACTGTTCTAGTGTACTGTCACCTGCTATTTTCTCGATCGTACCGTAACCGTTGTAATGCTACAGTAAGGAGTACAAACAAGGTTTCGTTTTCTTTTTTTCCATAGGCATGCAACTGCCACTGTGTCACACCACTAGTACCACCGCAATGAGGAAATGTCACCCGCCCAGGAATGACAACGTTAATCCCCATTTCACCTGGAGCCAGCCCTGGGCCTAGCCCTAATTTCTAACACAAATTACAGGTAAGATAAGCGTTTGGTGGGAGGTAGTATAATGGAGTATTATTTCGGAGTAGACAAGAGATTGACGGTTGTACTACTAAAGTCCTACGACTGTTCAGGAAAACAAAGTTACTGTTACACCCCCGCCCCCCACCCACCAGACTGAAAAGCAGTAAAAAACAGGTATGGTCAGATAAAGTTGAAAAATATATTTATTTATCCCTAACAAAATAATCTCCCTCACCCACCCTAACCCCAACGATTGTCTCTGAAACGTCCCAAAACAATCCCAACTCCCAAATCCCACCCCCCAAAAGTCTATAAAAAAAGGGCAAGGGACACTCCACTACTGGAGGGTGCTGGTGCTGGTGCATGATGCGGCATGGGCATCATACTCCTTGCGGAGGGTGGCAAGCTCGGAGCGGAGGCCCTTAACCAAGGTCTTATACCTCAGGACCTCCTGCTCCAGGTTGGACATGCGGACTCGTAGGCGGCGTTGGCGTTCCTTGCAGCTCCTGTGGGGGGCAGCTGGTATTTCGGTTGCTTGGCGGTGGCGGTCGGCTTTCTTAGCCCGGCTCGGTCCCGCTGGCTTAGTCACGGAGGAGGATGCAGTGGTCACAGTCGAAGATGTTGCCCCGCTCGACTGCGTGTCCTCCTCCTCCTCCAGGGCCACCAGCCGCCGATACTCGGCGACTGTGGCCTCCAGCCTCCGTTGCCGGGCCAATCTAGCCTGCTCCCTCCTTGTTGTTGATTTGGAAGGAGCAACTATATGAAGAAAGAAAGACATAGTCTGTAACCAATGCTCCTTATTAATAACACAAAGTGATTGAGCCGAAAGTTGGGTCACAGAGTACAAGTAGCAAATTGAAAGCACAGTACATAACTATTGAGGACAGTATCTATGTAACCTCCCACTTCTGCATCCTTGCTCTAACAGTAGTGGTAGTTTAATGAACTAATTCTACGACCACTATGGACTTCCATTACAGTCGACTATGACAGTACACCAGTCTTATTCTTATTCTTCTCTCTTGTTTAGGGAAATGGGTACGTTATCTTATGCAAGCCGGCAGAATGACATGGACACAGCACAGTGAAGTTGCACCCGAGAAAAAAAGTTGCACACCATGATGATGGAGACAGACTTGCGTTACTGTACCGGTCCAGTACATGCAGGTGGTGAAGCTATTACTTTTCTATTACGGGTGGCACTGAGAATACTCTGTTACAAGGGCTACTGCTTAATTAATTTACCTTTCACCCTACAGTGCAAATGAGTACTAGAAAAGGAAACTGAAGAAGCTAACTAATTTGATTATCTATCACTTCACATGGGACGTATTTAATGACAGATGAGATGACTTTAGGTGCTTTGCTTAATATTGAGTGAACAGTGATACACCCACACATGAATGACGTACTACAAGTAAACTAAAGTTATTAAGAGAGGTACGGAGTGTCCACCGTAATAACCAGATATATGCTGTGAATGCAAACGCAATACAAAGTACTGCTACTATTCATGGTAGTATTGGACACATTTACAATTTCTTTTCCTTGCCTTCCCTGCACTGGGACGGACGTGCGGGTGCGGTGGTACATGCTCTTCAAGGTAACACTTACTTCACCTGGCGACCATCTACTCTCTCTAGATACACATGTGCTATGTAAGAGTCAGAGAATACCATGCTCCAGGCATCCATTCAGTCAAAGTATACGCACACATACAGTTTCTGTTTCACCCACCCAGGCTGCTGTCCTTCCACCCATCCTTGCTTCATCATTGACCCAGCCATGCACCATACCATATTCTTTCCTTCCCAGCCACCTCTGGGTCCAAGCAAACACATATCGTTCTTCTTTGCCAGCCATCATACAAGTTCGCGTCCCACTTACTTACACCCTTCTTTCGCTTTTCGTTCATCCCATCCATCACGTTCGTCTAAGAACTTATTGGGATTCTTCTCACCAAAAACTTCACAGCTAAGTCGAAGTACATTTCGAGGAGGCTACTACCTGGTTGATTTGTAATTGTAATACACCCGTGCAGAAAGCACACTATGCAGTCTTCAATCTCAATAAGTAAGGAATATATAGCTTACCTGTTTCCGCCACCACCGTTTGATCCCCCACAGGAACGGCCACCAGCTCTTCTAACGCCGCCTCCTCCCCAGAGGCCTCCGAGTCCAAGTCCAACACAGCCACCTCCGCGCTGGCCCCGTCACCAGATGTTACACCTACAAAGTACATTTAAGAATGTTAGAATACACCACTCACTACTATATAATATTTGGTCTAGGAGAAATGTTAAAAAAACAGAATACAATGTAATAATTTGTGACTGTCTATTCCATAGTAAAAATGTCCCATTTTCCAGGGAAGGCTGTTGTCTTGCTGCACTTTTATGCACAACTGATGAATGCTTGCTTTGGATTTTTAACACGCACCACTTTTTCTCCTAACAGACAGAAGCTTGACTCCTGAGTCCTAAGAACACGACCAGGATCAAGTTCAAACTAGGTGAGAGTTCGGCTCGACCACAAGAAATGTGTCCAATTAATCGTCAGCACTAACCACTTTTCCGTTTACAGTTAAATAGTTTTATGACAAAGTAGATTTTAATAAATGTGTTTACTTTTAATAAAGCTTTTACACTTAAATAGACTCTGTGGTTTTTGTTCCTCTAGACTAGAGTGGATGAGCTAAAGGTTTTGGAATTTTTGCAAGCATGAGTGCCTCTGACACTTCTTGACTGTGCTGTGACTCCGTACTACTCTCTTGTCCTGCGTACGATAATCTAGAGATCATTGGGGATCTATAATCGGTGACTTCGGGAGCTGAATGACTCTGCCACACTATCTAGTCAGTAAGGAGACAGTGCATAGAGGTATTGCTGAATATAATGGGAGTCCAATGGAATTGCCAAATGTCCAATCTTAGTTAGCTACACAGACAGACTAATAAGAATAGTCTAGTAATACCACAGGGAGTCATATTCGAGGCAGGATAAGAATTTATATCCAGTCTACAAGAAGATCAAAGACGATTTAGAAAAAATCGAATGAGGAACGCTAGGAAAAAATAGGTACTGTTTATTAAAATGTAAACTTACTGGGGCCAGCAAAGGAGCCCTCGCCTGCCCGATCCTGGCCTGCATCCTCAGCACCCTCCTCCTGTGTCCTCTTGACCTTGGGGGGAGCTGATGTACAACATGAAAGAAAGAAAAACCAGAAAACATGGATGAGATTTTTCAACCAAATCAAACATTTCAAAAGAACAATAACAACATATTTTGGAAAAATAGCAAATAGATAGACAACTATTCCACGGGATCTATCTCATGTGGTATACTACGTTATTCGTATTGCCTGATTTGCGGAACGTTGACTTAGAAAGTTCCTATGTAACTCAATAAACAGACTACTAAAGAGGTTTGCCTAGGCCTGGCACTGCAGGCAGCAGTGCGCAACACGTGACAGACAAAGTCCATCCTGCTTGCAGATCAGTGAATACTCAAACTATCAATCCACCCGCCACCACCGCCACTATTTCTTCTGATAGCCATGTGACTGTCTAAAGGAAGGACTGGACTTCAGTCTGTTGGGGCTGATTTATAAGTCCCTTGCGGAAGTTGCGGCTGATTTTCCTCCATTGTTGCGTGCCTTTTCTGACGCAGCGGCAGAACAAAAGACTCGCCATGGTGTTGGTGCGGCGTATATATTAAAAAAAAAAACACATATGGGCATATGGGCGATGCATCACGTTGTAAAGCCCTGCGCCATCAGGGGGCGTTCCGGCGCAAGGGAGGGCGTACCTGCGCAGGAACGAATCCTAAAAGTGGCTGAGGGAAATCTACAAGATGTCAATCAGTCATTTTTAGGACAATGATGCATGACTCAAACCCTGCGCGCTTGAAGCCGACGTACGGCTTGATGCAGCATTGGGGAGATAGGGTACCCCAGAGCATTGCTGGAGCTGCGCCATCGTTGGCACGCAACTCCAGCAATGCGCTGCCTTTACGGCACAGATGCGTAAGGCTTCTGTGACGTTTTGGGCCAATGGGTGGTGGTGGCATGGCACACAATTACTGCCGCATCCCTGCTACTTTGCAGGGATGCGCCGGTAATTGAAAATATGACCCTTACTGTCTAGCATTACGCAGTTCTTTTCTTTACAGTACACTCATACATAATTTCTCAGGCCAATGAAATGCTTCTGAACACAACATACAAAACAAAGAAGCATAGTAGCAAGCAAGGCTACTGAGAAGGAGAGCAGTGCACCTGAAAATGAAATGCATAGAAGATTTTGAAATATAATTTACCTCAATGTAATCGGCAGCATTATTGCTCTTGGTAAAGAACAAAGATTTGCAAATAACAGAGCAGGATAAAACAGAGTAGTAAATGTACTACTACTACTACTCACCAAGCCCGGGGACCTCTACGCCGAGCGCGTCCAGCAAGTCCCGCTCCCGGTCCATGACATCGGTCCAGCGGTGGGTGGCCTGGTTATATGTGCGCCGGACCCCAGAGATCTTGTACATGGCCCGGCACACCTTCTCCCACCGCTGGCGGCGCTCCCGGATGCCATAGCCGGTCGCGATCTTGCCGCCTCCCAGGATCGTCTTGGGGAGGCGGCGCTGGACGTGGAAGATCAGTGCCGCCACTTCCTCCGCGCTGAAGATCTCCCTCGGGACCACTTGCTCCCCCCTTAAACGCCCGCACGGGAGCCGGGCACGGGGTGCGGGACCCTTCCCCTTCTCAGGGTGCTTCCCGGCTCCCTTTACCATGGTCTGGGCAGAAATAAACTTAAATGATAAAGAAGAAATAGAATAGTGAAGAAGAAAAGAAAAGAGTTTAAAAAAGTAGTTTAAAAGTAAATAAAAGCTGCAGAAAACACAAAAATATAGAGCTAGAAAAATAGAGGGTTAGATAATAAGTAAAATTAGATCAAAAAAACTTCAAACAAGCAAAGGATGGCAGAGATTGAGAGAGGATACAGAAAGCATGCCCAGAACCATAGCAATGAATGAGAAACAAGATGGCCGCGCCCGTTCACGACCGCGTGGGTAAGTTCGCGCGAGATTTTCCTTGCGAGTACGCGCGAAATTGTACTAGCGAGCAGCACACTTTGCGAGATTACACATAGCGGGCGGAAACGGAATTACGTCACGCCAACAAGATGGCCGCGCCCGTGTACGACCGATAGGGTAACTTGGCAAACGAATAGCTAGAAGCGCCTCGCGAACACGCGCAAGATCACGCGAACATACACGTCTCAACAAAAACAATTTTGTATTCGCACGTATTCGCGGCTTCCGAAATCGATCTCGCACGGATTCGCGCCCCAAATAACGCGCGAAATTGCAAAAAAAACGATTTTAGCTAAAATGAAAGCAATGAGCAGGTGCAAAAGTTCAAACTTAACATTAGTAACATTCACGGTAGTGCTTCCTGATGGGCCCCTCCAGAGTTTGCAACAATTCTATGACCCTGCTATGACCCAAACAGCAGGCTCATAGAATAGCACCATAAAGGTCCTGTAAAAAAAAAATTTCACTGCAACAAAAAGCAAATTACAGATAAGGAAGGAAGCAGGTGCCAGCCAGACTGGAACTTTCAAAATTACTGACACATTAATGAAACACAAATTAATTGATGGCAGTTGAAGAAGGGCAGGTGTGCTTGCTTTTTTCAACCACCATAATCTACAGTGATAAATAAACCTAATAGGTGCCAGTGAGGATGTACTAGAGGGTGGCATGGGTGTCCCAGAGGGTGGCAGTGGTGAAACAGAGGGTGCTGTGAACCTGTGATGATAAACCAGACGTAGAAACAACATAGTCGCGGCCGTTGCAAGCCGAAAAGTAAGTTCGCAATTGCGAACTTGTCCCAAAATCGGCGCGAACACGCGCCAACACAAAAAACGGAAAAATCCGCAAATCCGCTAGAGTTCGCGGATCTTCGCGGATTGCGAATCCGTAAATCCGCAATTTCGCGTACGCGAGATCCGCTAGATCCGCCCATGCTTAGTGTCACTCTTACAAGTGCCTTTTTGCTCCACCAACCCCTTCAATCTAACAGAACTGAACCACTTGCAACTCTGATTATTTGTACAGGATCATAGAAAACTGAAAGTTCTTTTTTTACTCTGGTAGCAAGTTTGATCAACACCAAATTGGAAACTTTAAAGTCAACAAATTAACGGTGTGAGTTTTGTCATAGTGCCCTTTAAGAGTTACCTGGGTTGCTGCCACTCTTTCTTTAACTATTTTAGAAATATTATAGTGACAATCTTTGTTTTTGGGAATAAGAACTTTAATCCAATCAGGACAAACTTAAGACCTGGGTTTTCTTTTTCTTAGTAAAGAAAGAGGAGAAACCACAATGGTACAGTGTGGGGTAATATGATAAACCCATATTTTTTTTTTTTTTTTAATTCCTCCACCGGAACTCTGCTGGCCAAAGCAGATTGAATACCTTCTTCAACGAATCTGCTCACCCTCTCAACCAGACCATTTGAGGCTGGAGAGTATAAGTAAATGTCTGATATGATGACTATGAACAAAATCCCTCTTTTGTGAAGAGACAAAAGGTGTTCTATTATCAGTTACTAAAACCCTTTGGTAGTCTTTCTGCTTCAAAGATTTTGCTTAAGAATTTAATGACAATGGAGGTACTGGTGTTGGGAACACATTCGAAGAAAGCCCATTTTGAGAAGTAATCAATTAAAACAATTAAAAATTGTTTGTCTGAAGGCAGAATTTCAAATGGACCAACAAAGTCTAAAGCAACTTTTTACCAACCTTCATCAGGAAGTGAAACAATGTATGAAAGTGCCTGGTGAGTACTCCAGTGTTTGTCTGAAAGTAAACAGGTGCTGCATGTAGATATCCAGTTAGTTACCTGTGTGTCTAATGAAGGCCACCAAAAGAATTGTTTCAAATTCTTACAGGTGACTCCCACCCCTAAGTGTCCTTGATGGGCAGCTTCAATGAGTATAATTCTAATATTAGATGGGGGACTAGATACATCATTACGTAAAAGTATCTCATCAACAATAGACAGTTCACATTCAACCAGTGCAAAGGGTATGAGTGGAGCTGGTAGTGATATTGTCCTGGGCCATCCCTTCTTTTACAAAATTCATATTAGTAGATAAAGTGTTGTCACTTTTCAAGGTCAGATAACCATCTCTCACAAGAGATCATGTCTGAAAAGCTCACTATGTCATCTAAGGTAGCTGCCACTGACTCAACCTCCTCACAATCTTCTGATTGGTCATCAACCTGAATTGGCATCCTGGGAAGAAAATCTGCTTGTGAATTTCTGCCACCAGGTATGGAATCAATCTTAAAATTGTACTTCCGTATGTGAGAAAGTAATCTGACTAATCGAGCAGAGGCTTTTCCGGATCCATTGCCATTCAATAAGTGTATTAGAGGTTTATGGTCAGTGAATAAATCAGATCTCATGTCCCATGGAAATGTTTTGAATTTCTCGATGGTGCATGAGCAAGTCAATGCCTCCCTCGCAATGATTCTGAAGATTTCAATAAGTGGGAGGCAAAGGCCACTGTATGCTCTCTGCCATCATAAAACTTTGAGGGAACAGCTCTATTACCAATTAAACTTTCACCTACTGCAAGTATGCATTTAATTCCAGGGTTAAAGGAGGGCAAAACTGGTGCATTAATAATTACATTTTTGATTCTGGAGAAGGCTTTGTTGCTGCTTCATCCCAAGTGTAATATACTCCTTTCTGCCACAACTTTCTAAGTGGTTGCACTACTACAGCATAACCTTGAATAAAGCTTGAGTAATAGTTACTCATTCCAAGAAATTACCTCAAAGTGTGTTTGCCTTTAGGAGGATTTGCATACTGAAAGGCCTGTACTAAAGACAATTTTGGTCTTATGCAATCCCCAGAAATGTGATGGCCCAAATACTCTAAATCCTGCGTGTGAGAAAGTGCCCTCTTTCTGCATTGTAGCCCCCACTTTTTGCAGAACTGCTGATGTGCTTTCACTGAGTGTGCCCTGGGCTCCTGCCAATCAAGTGCCCAGGGCCTATTTTCTTTCCATAAACCTGCATTAAAAATCAAACCCAATAGGCATCTCTGGCCATAGGTCAGCCCCTGGTAAATGGTACAACAGGTACCCAGGGCACTCTGACCAGGGAAGACCGCTAAGGGCTGCAGCACTGATTGTGCCACCCTTAGAGGCCCTGTACCGTGACACTCACACACTGCTTTGCCGGCTGCGTGTCTTGGTGCAGAACAAAGTGAAGAGTCGACATGGCACACATCCCTGTGTGCCATGCTTACAAACCACTGCCCTAGCATAGATCATTCACCCCTCTAGCTGGGTGCCCTATACCAGTGGTGAGGGTGCAGGTGCATGAGCCCTGTACACCTTCAGTGTCTAAGTCCATTCTTAGACATTGTAAGTGCAGTGCTGCCATTAGGAATATATGGTGCTGGGAGTTTGTCATTACGAACTCCACTGCACCATAACGGCTACACTGAAAACTGAGAAGTTTTCGTATCAAACATCTCAGTACATTAAACCCACACTGATGCCAGAGTGGGATTTAATGAAAAATGCACACAGAGGGCATCTTAGAGATGCCCCCTGAAAAACGACCTACCACTAATGTCCAGGCTGAGTGGCTGCCTTCAGCTGCCACACCAGACATGTTTCTGGACCCCTGGGTCGAGAGCCTGCTGCTCTTGGGTACCTGAAACAATGCACATCCTGGGACGAGGTGCCAAGCCTCCTCCCCCAGAATGGGCAGGGTCCACAAAGGAGAAGCTTAAAAGGCTTTCAGCAACTGGTCAAAAAGCCAAAGATGTCCCGAATGGGTGGACAATCGTCCTATTTGTGTGTTAATCGTAGGGGTATAGTATTAAAAACAGCATACCATTCAATGGACGGGAAAGGCAAACGTACAATAAGATATAATGGTATATTGAAATTGTCTAAACCCTTGAATTATACAGTATCATACAAAGCTCGATTGTGGATTCTAACAATTTTTAAACATTTTTGAGGCAAAGGGAATTAAATCAATAAAACTTGTAAAAAAACATATAAAAACATATCAAAAAGCATATATTGGTAAAACTGTGTTGAATTTATTTGCACAATCAAATTTCAGAACATAATTCATATCAAAACATCATTTAAAAAAAACATTTCACATTGGACATTGAATAAAAGATTTAAAAAGAATTTTCATGAAATACGTAATAAAAACAAGAAGAATCAAAGAGGTCGACGCGGCGTTTCGGCTTTCTTTTAGTACACCTTCATCAGGACTGATTCTAAACAAGTAAAACATTAAAAGCACAGAGTTACCAACCATTTTTGCATTAGAACAAGTTTTTGGGATCACCTCTACCTTTCCTCCATCGTTGCACTGTTATTTACAGAGAAATATCGTACTGTTTTTTTAACACATATTCAAATACACAGAGTATGTTCATATTCTATATTTTGCTTGATATCTCAGTGTATATTTAGACAAAAAAAAGGTTGTTTGCCTCTTCCTGGGACCTAAGTCCAATGCTGTTCCCCCATGCAATTAACACTACAAAAAGTGGTTTGTTGTTTCAGCATTCATACCTTATTCCAGATGGAATCCAACTGGAAAATGCTGGGTGGATCTAAAAGTCTTATGAACTTTTAAACAGTTAGCAGGTCACAGGATGCTTTTCTCAATTTGCAATGCCTGATTTTTCTGAATAAGAGAGTAAGGATTATCAATACCATCCTTTCTTATCGTCCCAGCACCTATCAACTTATATAGGATGGGCGATGTTCTTATTACATACCTCCTCGGAGATGAGTGACTACAAAGTTTCTTTGATGTCGTCTCTATCTGTTAGTCCAATTTTTCTCGTTTCTGTAATTGTACACAATTATATCATCTGATTATCATGATATGATTACATGCCCATTATTCACTCACCATGTGAGCTATATGATCAATCGTTGCAGTCTGGAGTCTCTTTCAATTATGACAGCCTTGTGCACAAGGCTGATAAGAGCATTAATTACAAACCCCATAGGAAGAAGATTCTTTACAACCTTTATAAAAACGGTGGCTCCTCCTGGCAGACACATAAGCAGGACCATATCCTAACAACAGGTAATAGGTACATCATAATATATTACCAAAAACATATTGGGATGGTACTTGAAAATCTAGTTAGTAAAGAAAATCCTATTTATATAATTGTGTACAATTACAGAAACGAGAAAAATTGGACTAACAGATAGAGACGACATCAAAGAAACTTTGTAGTCACTCATCTCCGAGGAGGTATGTAATAAGAACATCGCCCATCCTATATAAGTTGATAGGTGCTGGGACGATAAGAAAGGATGGTATTGATAATCCTTACTCTCTTATTCAGAAACATCAGGCATTGCAAATTGAGAAAAGCATCCTGTGACCTGCTAACTGTTTAAAAGTTCATAAGACTTTTAGATCCACCCAGCATTTTCCAGTTGGATTCCATCTGGAATAAGGTATGAATGCTGAAACAACAAACCACTTTTTGTAGTGTTAATTGCATGGGGGAACAGCATTGGACTTAGGTCCCAGGAAGAGGCAAACAACCTTTTTTTTGTCTAAATATACACTGAGATATCAAGCAAAATATAGAATATGAACATACTCTGTGTATTTGAATATGTGTTAAAAAAAACAGTACGATATTTCTCTGTAAATAACAGTGCAACGATGGAGGAAAGGTAGAGGTGATCCCAAAAAGATGTACAACTTGTTCTAATGCAAAAATGGTTGGTAACTCTGTGCTTTTAATGTTTTACTTGTTTAGAATCAGTCCTGATGAAGGTGTACTAAAAGAAAGCCGAAACGCCGCGTCGACCTCTTTGATTCTTCTTGTTTTTATTACGTATTTCATGAAAATTCTTTTTAAATCTTTTATTCAATGTCCAATGTGAAATGTTTTTTTTAAAATGATGTTTTGATATGAATTATGTTCTGAGATTTGATTGTGCAAATAAATTCAACACAGTTTTACCAATATATGCTTTTTGATATGTTTTTTTATATGTTTTTTGACAAGTTTTATTGATTTAATTCCCTTTGCCTCAAAAATGTTTAAAAATTGTTAGAATCCACAATTGAGCTTTGTATGATACTGTATAATTCACGGGTTTAGACAATTTCAATATACCATTATATCTTATTGTACGTTTGCCTTTCCCGTCCATTGAATGGTATGCTGTTTTTAATACTATACCCCTACGATTAACACACAAATAGGACGATTGTCCACCCATTCGGGACATCTTTGGCTTTTTGACTTCTGTCTTCCCCCCAGTCCCGTATAACTCTGTGAGGGGTCCTCCTTTTTTACTCCATTTCAGCAACTGGTCCCCACTGGTTCTGACCCCCACGTTGGGTGGGAGAACCGGCGGGAAAAACAAGTGAGGAAGAGAGGTGTGCTCACCTCTGCCAATTCCACCCCTCCGGTGGGGGAGGCGAGGTGAAGCACAACTCTCAGTCCCCACCATCTTGCAGCTGGGGGACCCAGTCAACCAGCCAACCAGGGAAAGGCTTATGCCCCCTCCCACTGGAGGGTGGTATAATAGGGGGTGTACCCACCCCAGGGAAGAGACCCATTGCTCCCAACCTTTTAACGAACTATAAAACCCCTAATTCTAGTATTTAGGGGCACCCCTGACCCTTGCTTCCTCAGACAAGAAACCAGAAGAAGAAAAGAAGAAGAAGAACTGAACAGCTGTGCCAAAGCTAACAAGAGGACAAAGCCCACTGACTTGGCCCCAGCCCTACCGGCCTGTCCCCACCTTGAACCTGCTCCAGCGAAATCCCGGTGTGCCCTGCAGCCAGCAACCTTGAGAAACCCAGAGGACCTGCCTGCCTTCAATCCCAAAGACTCTCTTTCCCTTGAACACCGGATTTGTTCAAACAGACTTCAGCTCCGTAAGGATCCGTGAGTTTGCACCACTCTGCACCCGACGCCCACGGCCAGTGTGGTCCAACACCATGAGGAGGTCTCCCTGACGATCCTGACCTGAGATCTGGTGACCCCTGACCTGCCTCAAGCCTGCAGCCTCAAACAGGAAGGTTCCCTCAACCGCGACCAGGTAACTGGTAAGAAGAGCTGACCCTAAAAGGCACCCCTGCACCGGATGCCCCACGGCCTTGGGTGCCTCAACCGACGGTGCCTAACCAACCCCCATTAACCAACTTACCTCTCCAAATGGTGGTCGCACCTAGAAGACCTTCGTCCCCGAGTCTGCAGTGCTTTTGCAAACCAGAGACTTCCCATTGAAAGCTACAGGGCACCCAAAACCACAAAAGCACTCTCCACACTGCTGCCCCAGTTCCGCTGTGGGTGCATATTTTGTGCTGGCCTAAACCCCCATTTGCCCTGAGCTTAAGTCGAGGAGCTTTGCTTCCACAACCGAGTGGCCTGCTCATCAGCAGCCACCAACCAGAGGTGCTCTATCCCCCTTTAGATAACATTGGACCTCAGCACTCTGCACCTGGCCGCTCAAGTGCAGCTGAGGGCGTAACAAGAATGCATCCTTGACCCTGGGGGGCATCTTTGACCCTGGGGGACCCCTGAGTCTAACCCCAGAATACCATCCCCTACAACAAAGTACTTACCTTTGAACCGACAACACTATTTTCCTCCATAGGATAACATTGACTGTTTTTCTGTGAAGTGTTTCTAAGTGTGGAGTTGGAAAATCTAAGAAATCCTTTAAAACTGTAATTAAATTACCAAAACGTTTTTACTTACCTGTTTACAGGAAATGTTCCAGTGCAGTATCCAGGTATACTTCACTGTGTAAGAAAAGTAATCTAAAAAGTAACTTACATGATATTCTGCTAAAAATCCAATACAAAGTATATGTACTGTATTCTGAAAAGCATTGCATTATCAGTAACACTACTGTAATCAAATCAAAGTACATTTACAATTCAAACTGTTTACAAACTTTATATTTACTGCAAAATATGTATAATTTACCTGTGCCAGGCTTGCTTGGTTCATGGAAATAAAATAACTAAAAGAATATTTTTATATAAAAACAATTGATCTGAAGTTCAGTCTTTGAGTGTGTGAAATCATTTGCTGACTGTGTGTGTACAACAAATACTTAACACTCCGAAACAGCCTTACTGTTCAACCACACTACCACAAATAGAGAGTGAGGTGCTATCTACCTTTACCTCTGCCTACCTTTGGGGTTCCCCTGGACTCTGTGCACACTATACCTCACTTTGGTATAGTATATACAAAGCCATCTTCCTACACTGCTTTAACACACACAATATGCATTGCTTGAGAGTTGTACGTACCGCTCTAACAACTTCCAAAACTTTGTGAAGTATGACCTTGTGTTCTGTAACGGTTTTGGAAAAGAGGAGTACATTATCCTGGTAGGCTTGAGTACCTGGTATGCCAGATAAGACAGTATCCATTAATTTCTGTAATACGCTTGCTGCAGATGCAAGACCAAATGGTATGCAAAAAAAGTAAAAGCTCAAAAAGGAGGAACGAATGTGGTGAGGTGTTGTGACTCTGAAGCAAGTGGGATTTGGTGGTATGCAGAGAGCAAGTCTAAAAGTGTGAAATATTTGGCAGAATGTATATGTGCTAAAAAGTCATGTATTTAGGGTAATAGGTGAAAGTCGACTACCAGGTTCTTATTAAGAGTGCGTACATCCGCACGAAGTCTGAAGTTCCCAGCTTTTTTCAGACTAAGATAATGGGTCTTACACATTCTGAGGAGTCTGTGTGCGCAATCACACCTTCCTTAACTAAATTATCAAGCAGATTCTTTAGCTCTAACCTTATGGATAGAGGTACTGACCTGTCTGTGTGTGCCACCGTAAAGCATGCTTCTTAAGCGTTATCCTATGTTAAAAATTGATAATATTTCCAATACTATTTGTGAAAACTTCTTGGAATTTGTGTGTAACCTGGGACCTCAGACAATACACTATCACTGTTTTCTGTGACTGAGGCTACACACATGTTGTTCACTATGGTTCCATGATGAAATATCGATTACTAAAACATCGACCTACAAAAATATCGCCATAAATACATCCTCTACAAAAATATCGTAACCATATACTTAAACAAGAATTTACACAAATATCGATATTTTTTTATCGACTACTCTAATATCGTTAACAATTATATCGACTACATAAATATCGACTACTACATTATCGACAATATTTAAAATAACATTACCTTCTACACTAATATCGACAACACTAATATCGACTACCTTTCTACTCATATTAATATAAATAAAATATCGTCATTTTCTTTATAACCTTATATACACATTACCTTTCTTTTATTCACTTTTTCATAGTTATTTAAATTCAAAAAAAGCTTTTCTAACATATATGTATATACAATATGTATTATTTATTTATATATAATAAGAAAAAATAAATTAGTAATATAAACTATGTATGACGTTACAACACATACTTTTACAACGCATACCTTTACAACGAAATTTTTACAACGCAAAAACCATTACAACGCATGTATTTACAACGCATATTTTTACAACACAGGTACCTTTACAACGCATACCATTTCAACGTAAGTATTAGTAAATATATAATAATTTTTTTAATATAAATTAATTAAAATGAATAGATTTTAATTAAATGTAATTACATTTAATTTAATTTATTTAATTAATATATTAAATATTTTTTTTTACCCTGTACCCCTGTACCCCAAAAACACAAAACTGAGCCTGAACAATAAAAATACCCCTTTACCCAAACACTAAAAACTAACCCTGACCCCTTAAAATACCCCTTTACCCAAAAATTAAAACTGACACTGAACCCTAAAAATACCCCTTTACCCAAAAACTGACCCTGAACCCTAAAAATTCCCCTTTACCCAAAAACTGAAAACGGACCCTGAACCCTAACAATACCCCTTTTCCCAAAAACACAAAACTGACCCTGAACCCTAAAAATACCCCTCTACCCAAAAACTGAAAACTGACCCTGAACCCTAAAAATACCCCTTTACCCAAAAACTGAAAACTGACCCTGAACCTTAAAAATACCCCTTTACCTAAAAACTGAAAACTGACCCTGAACCCTAAAAATACCCCTTTACTCAAAAACTGAAAACTGACCCTGAACCCTAAAAATACCCCTTTACCCAAAAACTGAAAACTGACCCTGAACCCTAAAAATACCCCTTTACCCAAAAACTGAAAACTGACCCTGAACCCTAAAAATACCGCTTTACCCAAAAACTGAAAACTGACCCTGAACTCTAAAAATTCCCCTTTAACCAAAAACTGAAAACTGACCCTGAACTCTAAAAATACCCCTTTACCCAAAAACTGAAAACTGATCCTGATCCCTAAAAATACCCCTTTAACCAAAAACGTAAAACTCACCCTGAACCCTAAAAATACCCCTTTACCCAAAAACTGAAAACTGACCCTGAACCCTAAAAATACCCCTTTACCCAAAAACTGAAAACTGACCCTGAACCCTAAAAATACCCCTTTACCCAAAAACTGAAAACGGACCCTGAACCCTAAAAATACCCCTTTTCCCAAAAACACAAAACTGACCCTGAACCCTAAAAATACCCCTTTACCCTAAAAGCCAAAACTGACCCTGAACCCTAAAAATATCCCTTAAAAAACCCCAAACATATTACATTTTAAATATAATTATATACTTACCAATACTTACGTTGTAATGATATGCGTTGTAAAGGTACCTACGTTGTAAAAACATGCCTTGTAAATACATGCATTGTAATGGTTTTTGCATTGTAAAAGTTTGGTTGTAATGGTAGTAAGTTGTAAAAGTTGCGTTGTAAAGGTTGTATACCAATATAAACATTACCAAACACTATCATACACTCTTATCGGATTACTTTAAATCACATTTCACTAATTTTAACATTGTAATAAATATTTACCATTAAAATAAAACACATATAATACATTTGGTAATAAATATCGAAAACTATTATTGATGCTACTAACTCTTTACAAAATAACGGCTTTCAAATTCAAACTAATGTTGTCAGCCAATGAATTTAAATTATATTTAATTGAACCAATCAAATATAACCATTAATTAACTCACTACTATAAATACAATTACAAACTTAACTTAAATTACCATTTTTTTGCCAAACTTGGAGGGAAACGGTTACCTTGCTGAAAAGAAGAGAATACACACCTACTACAACGACTACAACACAGCATACTACAACTCAAGTAAGTCAAGTCCCATTTCATTTATCATACAAACCTGTCGAAATGTAGCTAAACTCCCTATGGTCTTTATATTTGTTTAAATATAACTACAACATCCTATCAACAACCACCACAAGATAATAATTAAATGAAATTATGAACTGCCTTATCCATGTCTACTTAGAAAACTTTTAAATAATTTTAAAAAGTTGCAAAGTAAAGTTGCAAAAGACTTGATATGTTATTACCTACTAATATATCCTAATACAATAAATAACACAAATTAACTTTCTTTTACAGAATATACAAACTTCATCTACCAATCTACAACTAAACTAACAACATCTTCTACTACATTAAGTAAGTATACCCACTGTGTCTATTAATAATGAGAAAGACAAAATAAACAACTATAAAACTAAATCATTTTTTTGTACTAATCTTTACCACAACTACAGAACATTAAAGAGTGAAAATCTACATAGAAGAACAGAAAACATAAAATTAGCAGGAAAACAACATTGTAAGTATGTTTTTGCACTTTTTCCTTTTAACGTACACATCTCAAGAAATGTTTTTCACTTTTACTAAAAAAACATATATATGTCTTCACAGATCTACCTTAGACATGGCAACAGGAGCTACTTTTATTACTTCTCAAAAAGGGAAAATAATGCTGAGCTACATGGGTTACACCTACACCCAAGAAAGAATAAAAGGGAATAAAACTTACTGGAAATGTAGTAAATATTACTCAACTGCATGCTATGGTAGAGCACAGACTGTTGATAACAATGTTGTAAATGTACATGAGCATAACCACCCACCCAATGTAACAGAAGTCGAAGTAAGAGAAGCACTAGAGACATTGAGAGAAGCTAGTACAGGCTCACAAGAAACAAGCACCACTATTTTGAAAAATGTTTTAAGCAAGGTGCCAGAACATGTCACAGGACAGTTACCTTCAATACCCAACTTGAAAAGATTAATTGCTAAAACAAAACGAGATTCTGATCCAACTCCACCAGCACCTGACACTTTTCAAGACATTAAAATATATCCTGAATATACTATTACACACAATGAAGATAAATTCTTAATGTATGATAACCACAGTCATGATAAAAGAATTTTACTTTTTGCAACAAATAGCAATTTGCAAAAACTAAAATCGTGTGAAACCTGGATGATGGACGGAACTTTTAAAGTATGTCCCAAACCTTTCTATCAACTTTACACCATCCATGGTGAATACCAAGAAACAAATATCCCTTTAATTTATACACTGCTGCCAAATAAAACAAATGCTACCTACGTAGAAATTTTAACAACTATCAAAGATTTTACTGATAATTACTATCCACAAAGAATAATAATAGACTTTGAAATAGCCATGATTCAAGCTATACTTAAAATATATCCTCACACATCTATACAAGGGTGTTATTATCACTACAACCAAAGTATATGGAGGCACTTACAAAAATCTACTTTAAGCATTGAATATTCAACAAACAGTAACTTTGCTTATCAGATTAAAAAGTTAATAGCATTGGCATTTGTACCAACAACAGAAGTTGCTAACTATTACAATTTACTACTTGACAGCCCTTTCTACCGCACCAATGAAAAAAAATTAACTCCCTTCTTAGACTATTTTGAAGATACCTGGGTGGGAAGATTACATCGTTCTGGCCACCGCAGACAACCTAAATTCCAAATTCCATGGTGGAATGTGTATGCTAGTACTATGGCACAGAAAGCCAAAACTAACAACGCGGTCGAAGGATGGCATAATGCCTTCCAAGCCACAATAGGAAGAACACAACCCACACTTCATAAACTAATCCAAAGCATCAAAAAGAGCAAAGCTACCAAGAACTAAGAATAGAGCAATCTCTATCTAAAATCGGCCCTAAACTAAGTAAACAAACATTAAATATGTACGAATACCTACAGCAAAAAATAAGAATGTACCCAAGTATCGAAGGTCTTGAATACTTAGAACTAATAGCCAAATCTATCCTTTAACAAGCAACACATAAAAACATTTCAAACAATAAATAAAACTTTTTTTTTTAATGTAGTTAAATTATGTCATGTAAAAATAAATGTAATCTATTATTACAAGACATAATAAAACGACATTTAAAAAAATTGCACAATATAGCACAATCCACCCCAAACAAAAATATAATAATAACTTTACTGTTCTGCAGCTGTAGAATGTGTTCCAAGAACATGGTTTCAAAACGATTAGAACCAAAATCAATCCACATGTTTTACAAAAAATCCCCACTAAATGCCAAATATACAACTGTTTTATAAGGGTCCCAGTAGCAAGACTCTGGAGAACGGAACCATAAAAAACCCGAAAAATAATCACGAGAAAAACTCTCCAAAATCCCGAAAAATCACGAAAAATCAAGAAATGTAGTGAAACATTTACCTGTATTTTACAAAAAATACGAGATAAAATCCATCTGCTCACCAAAACGAACACCTGTAAATAAATACAAACAAAACCCACCCACAATAAATACGAAAGCCAGAAAGCCTAAACATAACATATAAAACATAGGAAAACACCTGAACTAATTCATTTACACAATACATAAACCTTAATTTCATAAGAAATATCTAAGAAAGTACGTTATCAATAACGACCTTAAACAACACGTATTTTTCACCTAAACTGTAAAGTACAACACATAGCAACATGTACACACTACAACTAGCTCTATAATGTATTAAAATGTAGTTAAAATTAATGTAAAATAAACTTACATTCACCAACACGAAGCAGCTCCCAACCGCGAGGTTCCGTTTTCTGAAATGACCCAAACAATGATGTAGATAGACTAAAAAGTGAAGTTCAAAAAACAAAATGGCAGCACAATAAAAATAAAAATAGGACTAAATCCCCATTATTAAAAATAAACAATAGAGATGAATAGCAATTTATTTTCCATGTTTTGTAATAATTTTGTAATAATTTACTTATTGTTTGTAAATAAACATATGATTAATGTAAAATATACAATAATAAATATAATATATTTATATATTAATTAATTATTGTATATTAAAAATATGTATTTGATTGTTAAAAAATATTTTTTATGTACATACCTTAGAAAAATACAATTACATGTCAATTAATTAACATATTAAATTTAAAAAAAGAAAAATTAAAATTTAATATACTAATTGATGTAATATAACAATGTATATATGACTAAAATTGCAATGTAAAATGTAAACAAATAATTGAAAAAGGTGTATGAAAATTATGTAAATGTTTGCATCAACAAATGAAAGTATGAATAAAAAAAATGTGTACAAAACTATATTACTATTGTACTTAATAAATGTTGACACTTGTGATATGTATGTAAAAATGTAGAAAATATTCATATTTTTTTATTTATAAAAATAATATTTCAACATTATATATAATAATAATTCTAAAAATTAAAAAAATATATTTAAATTATTTTTTTATAAATAAAAAAATATAAAACATAACTCATAGAAAATACTTAACAGTAAGCAACAATAAATAACTATTTTAACTCCAATCATACATAAGTCAGATAAAGTGCTGGACAGGAAACCATAATAAATAACAATTCTAACTCCAATCCTACATAAGTCAGGGAAACTGCTGGACAGTAAACCATAATATTTGTGATATTATAACACATAAACATCACTTTATATATATTAATAACAACTCTTATCTATTATACTACAAAATAGACAATCACAAAATATGTTTTTTTGAACATAACAATAACAAATTTTTTTCATCAAAATGTAAATTTCAAATTTCGAATTTTTATACATTTTTACATAATTTTCACAATTTTATAATTTTTAACCCAAACTTTGTTTTTAATTTTTTCGAATAATTCTTAGCATATATTATAAGAAATACACAAACATAAAATATTACACACTTCACTTAATTTAATATAATTTAAAAATTAATTTTCTAATTTCAAATTTAAAATTTCAAAATTAAATATTGAAATTTCAATTTTCGATTTTTTTTAAAATTTTTACATAATTTTCACAATTTTATAATTTTTAACCAAAAGGTTGTTTTTGTGTTTTTCTAATCATTCTTAGCATATATTATAACAAATACACAAACATAAAATATTACACACTTGACTTATTTTAATATAATTTAAAAATCAAATTTCTAATTTCAAATTTCAAATTTCAAATTTAAATATTGAAATTTCAAATTTCGTATTTTTTATAGCAATTGAATTTTTTATTAAACATTATATAAATAAAACCCACACTTAATTACAAAATTATTATATAATACATTCAATTTCAATTAAATATAATATTTTTTCGTATTTCAATTTATAATTTTTTTAATTAAATTTAAATTTTATGAAACATATTTTAATATACTACCCACCCTTATCCCCTATATCACCAACAACCCGCTACTAAATCTTTTTAAAAACCCATTAAATAAATAATTCTGTTATTTAAATTAAATTTCAAATTTCGCAATTCAAAATAAAAAATAAATTAAAATTTTCGAATTTTTTACCATTCTATACATATTATTTACACTACTTTTTTAAATTACTACCCACCCTTATCCCCTATAATACCAATAACCCGCTCCTAAAATATTTACAAACATTTAATTTTTTTTAACATTTTGATCCCTATAATAATAAAAATAGACATTTAATTAATATTTAAACAAAACAAATTTTTCTACACTTATATAACACATTCAATTATTTTGTCGATATTATATTCAACGATATTTCTCTAAACGATATTCTATACAACGATATTTTATTTTGACGATATTTTTGTCATTATACAAAATCGATATTTACAACAACGATATTTACTTCAACGATATTTTTTTAATTCGATATTCTTACCTCGATATTTATGCTAGTCGATATTCTCCCGTCGATATTCCTGCTTTATACCGTTCACTATAACTAGACTGGGAGCACCAGGATCCAGCATGAGACCCAACTTAGCTAAGTCTTGCCAACCAATTATGTGTTTCCCATTTTCTACAACATATATCCCAGTATAAGTCTGTCTGCCTAAACATTCCAAATCATCCATAAAGAAACCTATCATATTTATATCTTGATCTCCATATGCCTTCGGAGGAACATCAGCAGGACTTAATGGTTTAGTTTCAGACCATGTATGTTCATAGAAGGTGCCTGAGACAACAGTGATAGGTGCCCCTGAGTCAGCCATCATGTTAAGTTTTATAGAACCAATGTGTACATCACATAATGGACTCTTCGCCGGTTTCATATTTAAAAAATCAACATGAAGTGTGAGAACAACCCTAGACAGATCTTGTGAACACTCATCCATCACAGTAGAAATGTCTACAGAATTCACCCCAGACATGTTTCCAGCACTTCTGCATAACCTTTGAAAATGCCTTATTTTATGATATTTAATGCATTTTTAACCTGACACTGGACATGTGTCATAATTGATAAGATATGTTTTGGAACCCCATCTAAAACAATATGTCCCAGATTTTATTTTTTTGATTCTTGTGAATCTTATCCCTAATTGATAAAGCAATTAACAACTTCACAATTTTGTACAGAGTTCAAAGCATGCACAACAGGTTCAGGTACAATACATTTGCTAGAAATGACCAAGCGTTTAATGGCTTTAGCCATATCCAAATCTTCAACTAAAGTGAGGTCTCAGAAATTAAGCAAATGTTCCTGAATTTTTCTTGAATTACAACCAAAAACAAACTGATCCCTGATTACTGTGTCTCAGGTAGCTCCAAATTTGCACTTGGATGTGAGAATCCTGATTGCAGAGACAAACTCCTCAATAGTTTCTTCTTGAGATTGGTTCCTGTTGTTGAAATTAAATATTTCGATTGAACCACTGGATTGTTCAGTACATTTGTTCTTTAGTCTTTTAATCGCCTCCAAATACTCATTCCACCCATCACCATCTCCAGGCGGTGTTAATCAGTAAGATTATCAAATACTTATTGCCCTTCAGGTCCCAAGTTGCTGTAAAGAATGACGTTTTTTCTTTTTGAAGAAAACCTTTCTGCCTCAATAGCAACCAAGTAATTCTCAAAACAGTTAAACCATTTTTTCAAAGTAGTAAGAGGTGTCTGAAGGAGAGGTTGAATCTGTACAAACTCTTTTATATTGGAGTACATTTTATTCTATGGAGTTACCCCAGTGGTATTTTGAAAAATATAGCAGAAGTTTTGCACATAAGTATGAAAGAAATACCTTGTAGATGTTGTAATAATGGGAGATGCAGTCTAGTGTTCGGGGGGGGGTGGAGTAAGGGGAGTAGCAGGAAGGGGAGGAGTGGAGACAGGAAAGGGGCAGTTAGAGTAGGGACGAGATGGTGTGCAGATGCCATTAATAAAGCTCCTATAAATGAACATAGTGACCGCCTCTCATTTGGTAGGACGACACTACAGATGTGATGATGAAGTATTTGTAAATGCTTTCAGTAAATACTCTGAGTCTGAAGAACTGGACAGTTTACCTCAAAACTGTAAAAAGTTGAATACGAGGCTAAAAGAACACCGTATATAGTCCCCAACAAAGATGGCCCCCAAAAGAAATGACGTATCGCTTCAGGCGAAGCAGTGCATGTCAGCCACTTGTGTGCCTGTCTCCATGACAGTGCGTCATGACTGCATCCCAATGGCAATGCAGATTTCCCGCAGGGAGATTTCCTTAGCAACATTTTGTGACCGAACATCACGAATAGGGGGCATGTTCGAAAACATGCAAATATGGCTCCAGAAACAAATCAGGAAACACCCTTGTTAAAACGAATGCCAGCGACCAAAGCACTGCAGCAATCCAGAAACAATGCATCTATACCAATCCACTGGGGCAGAGCAAGGCTGGATACGAACGAAGAAGTAAATGGGTCAAGATAGCCAAAATGAGGGTGGGCTCCTGAAACGACCCCTGCTCATCGCCAAATATCTAGTGAGGCCTAATGAAGAAAAAAGGAGCCTCCAGTTTATACCAAACGTAAGTTTATTACTCCAAATACAGGACCCCATATTCAAAATGTCCTGCTGCCAAGGAATCAAAGCTGTAAGTGGTTTAACTGCAGTTGAATACCATGGAGAAGGATTGCAGCACACGAGACAGTATGAAAGTAAATATATACAAACATTAACAAGTGAATGTGCTTGCACTCTGAACAGATACATTGTAACTGTAATGTGATGGACATAAATAAAGGACAAAGTGTCACACTACGTCATACACTACTAAGAGGCAGAGTTACGTACCTGTCACACAATGCAGTGCAGCACCCATAGTTGCTGGGCGGCTTTGAGTGACTGGGAGAGAGGAGGAAAGCGCTGTGTCTACAGAGGTAGGACACTCTCCTCTCTCTCAAGCGCCAGCGACCTATCAGGCTACTGAGAGCCACACACACACCTTTTCAAAATAGTGCAAGGCAGTGTACATAAGTCTAGCAAATACTATGTCTAGACAAGCTTTAAAACTTTACCCACTTTGTATTTGTAATGTACAGTGCAGCACACTTGCAAAGTCGAAAAAGAAAGGAGAAATTACAGTATTTCTCCTTTAGCACCTGCTTCAAGGTGGCACTATTTTTTTGGCACAAAACTTTATTTACTATTGTTAGTAGATATGATTTTGCCTCAAACAGCATGGGTGGTTGCATGGGTATGCCCATGTAGCACACATGTAACGTCCCACTGACACAGAGTAATGCCAGTTTCAGACAACTTTGCAGTGCAAAACAAGATTTGCGCTGGAAAGTAAATCCAAAAAGAAACGTTTTGCGCAGGTACGCGTCACAACCCAGCGCAAAAGGTTTGGAAATCTGAGCCAAAGTGAGCGCTTCATGCAGCTGGTTGCAATGAAAATCAAAATGACTCCTCAGCAGTTACTCACCAGGAAGCTCACTGGGTGTGCACGCACAGCGCGCACACACCACAGCCTCTGCCCCAGTGTTAGCACACTAAACCATGAAACAGGACCATTTGCAGAATGTACAAAAGTAGATGTTGGAAACAGAATTTGTATTGTTCCCACTCGGTTATTCCTGTACTGACCTCTATATTTTGAACTTAACCTCACTGTTAGCACTTTCCTGTCTGCTGGACAATCCCTGTTTTAGTGACTCTGAAGGGAAAGTATGCTCAAGTTTATTCTTCGACCCTAAATATGTCAGTCCGCCACCATCATCAGATGCAACTGAATTCTCTAAATTGAATTGCATTTTACATTCTAAACTGACACTTGAGTCCAGAATTTTAAAACAGTCATGGAACGCAGGGCAGCAGCCAAAAATGCTGTGCTGCTTTGCAGTACAGGGAGGGAGCAGGAGAGCGCCGTATATACAGAGATATGACTCTCTACTCCCTTCTCCCTAGTGCCAGCTCAGAATTTAGCTGCTATGCACCAGGTATACACCTTAGCATCATAGAGCAGGGATGTGAGCCTGAGTCTATCCTAGGTTTTGTACTGAAAGGGTTTCCTTCCTGTACAAAATACTATGCTTAGACACACTTTAAAACTTTTCTTACTTTATATGTGTGCTGCACAGTGCAGCACGCATGCAAAGTTGGAAAAGAAAGGAGAAATAAAAACAATTCTCCTTTGAACTCCTCATAGCAAATGGCGTTAAGTTGTGCCTTTAAACCCTGTCTACTATGGTTTGTAGATAGGGTTTTGTGTCAAAGGGCATGGGTGGTTATATAGGAACACCCATGCACAAGCCATGTAAAGCTTCTTGGCGCTAAGTAATGCAAAGCAGTGCTTCATGCAGCTTTGCGTTACTTTCAAGGTACTTTCCAGTGCAAAACAGGTTTTGTACTGAAAGTAAATTAGGAAAAAAACATGTTTGTGCTAGTTAGCATCAGCGCAAAGGTTTTGTAAATCTACCCCCACGATTGTGAGCTCTCGCGCACACCATGTCTGTGACGCTAGTGCATTCTACATTCCAAGCTTTCACTCTACAGCCATTTCTTAGCCTTGTGTATGAAAGGTGTTAGAATTGCACATTTTATGTGACTCTATTTAGTTGCCTTGAAAAGCCAAGATTCAACCTCACGATTTACAGGGCACAAACGTATGTCCGCAAACATTGTTTAACCCACTCATCCATGTTGGTGGTTTTAAAAGCCGTCTTTCATTCGAGCATCCTTTCCACCGTCTCCTGCAGATAACCTGCTCTATGACAGAGTGTAACTAAATAAAGGAAGAATAAACATACATTCTGCAATCGTGTCAAATTATGAATATAAATAGCACCTCTCCTGTGTGAGGGAACTGTGCCACTGGATATTCAGGGACAAATATCTGTATGCCCCGGAACCATTAGACTTTACCACCATCCTGAAGGTTTGCTATTTAGCCCAGGACTGTGGGGCATATTCAGATGCCACTTTTAAAGATGTTCCTGTGGCGAGACGTGCTTCGCCTTATTTACAAGGCAGCGTTAAGCCACTTAACGTGACTTAACGTTTTACTTAGTGTGAAAGGGGTAGGCATTGGGTGTTGAGGTGGGTGTTCTGCCGCAACACCCATTGATTTTGACACTGCCCTATTTACAAGGGTGGCATAAATATGGGGCTGCGCCAAAAGGAAAAGACCAAAAAAAAACTGGTCTTAAAATGGCGCAACGAGGAGAAATGCTTTCTTTCTCCTCATGGTTGTTGTTTCTAAGTTTTCTTCATTGTGCAGCACACATAGAAACAGCAAAACACCATGCAGGATTGTTTATGTGCAGGAAGGTGTCTCTTCCTGACATAAACAATCATTTTCAAAATGACAAGTTGCAACTTCTATGTGTGCTGCACAAAGCAGCACACATAGAAGTTACAGATCGCCACTTAAGATTGTTTATGTGCAGCTGTAATTAGCATCAGCACGGGGAAACGCATGGCTGAATGTATTGTTGTAAATACTGTGCAGCCCTGCTTTTCAGAAAAGGCAGTGAGTGATGTTAAGCCAAGGAGGCTAACGCTGTGCTCCATCACTTCTTTGCAAATATTCCCCGATTAATCTATTCCTTACTCTTGCAAACCAAAGTCTTTTTTCTGCCTTCATTCTAAGACAGTCTTCTATATTGTTGCATTCTGGAGGCCATGTCTGTCTTTTATGTTTCTCCTTATAGTGTAACAAGTATTGCATTTGTGTTCTAAAGGAGAATGGCCTTCAGGCACCAAAGTGACATATTGTGTCAGATAGGTTTGCCTCGCTGTTTCATGCCTTCTTAAATAGTTTTTTCAGTGCTGGGCATCTTGATGCACTGGGAGTGGCGTGGAGACGGCATGGGGATCATCTTGTTGGAGAGGTGGGCTTGTTTCTTATTTTTTTTTTTTTGTCCTCATTTGCCCCTCCTCACCCTTTTCTCTTATGATGGCTCCCTAGGGTGGTTTCATCTCATATAATAGGACATTTTGCTCTCTTGAGAGGGAGTACACTCCCTTAAACCGGCCTACGTGAGAGATATTTCCACCAAGATTTCGGAGAGACTTAATCATAGGACTTTCTCCCACCCTTGCCTTCACCAGTTTCCCATAACCTTCACCCATAACAATTTAGAAAAGGAATCCAGAATCTATATCTCTTCTTATGCTGGCCGACCATATCCAACTTTGCTACAGCCCTCATAGATCTTATCCAGGACAAATCTGACGGAGGATCAGCAGAGACCCAAAGCTTGCAAATTTCCCTACGGGCCAACAATGTAGCATAGAACACCAATTTTACTTTATCATCGATGCTCTTACCTTGTAGATCTGCTCTTCCCGTGATAACAAGTTCGGGGCTTACCTCGATATGTTGGGCCAGTGCAGTTGACAAGCATTTACTCACATCACCCCAGAAAACTTTTATATAACGAACATATGCATATCATCCCCGTTTGGGCTGCTGCATTTAGGGCATTTCACAATTCCACCATCTTTGAATTTCGCCAATTTTTTGGGAGACCAATACGCCCTGTGGAGAGTAAACAAGTGGCTCCTTCTTAAATTCGCAGGTTTTACCACCTTGTATAGAATCAACATAGTTACTTGCCATTGGTCTTTTGTGGCGATCCTCGGCAAGCACTCTCCCCACGGCTCTCCGGCAATGTAAACAGTCCATCCTCCATTTCGACTATTGCCCAGTACCACATCGCCACTTCTTTTTTGATCGGAACCTCCGATGCCAGTTTCTCTTCAAACTCGTTATATAGCCCAATTAAATGTTCTTTGCCAGCTGCCCAGCTTTGTATCTGAAGATATTTGAATTTCGAAAAAATACAGCCCCACTCTTGTTCACAATATCTCCATGGCAGTAGACTGCGATCTGAAAACAGATCTCCCCATTTCTGAGGTTCCTCTGATTTTAATGTTTTTGCCAACGCATCTTCAGCCCAACTGGTGATTCCCATATCGGTGCTCTTATACTAAAATATGGTATTTTTGTGGCCCTCCTGATTCTATACCAGACCATCGCCAGATCTTTCAAAACTTTTAATCTTACTTTTTTAAAGTACTTTGGGTCAGAAAATGTATACATAAACCCATTCTGTCTTGTATTCTCAACTCTTAGCAATGCAGACAAAAGTTCACCAATAACCGAGCTCCCTGGTGTGCCCAAAAGCATTCTACAATTTTTAAGCAAAAAAGCCCAAGAGTATATCTGGAAATCTGGTGCTGCCAAACCTCCTTTCAAAAGTCTTCTACTGATTTTCTTCCAAGATAGGCGCGATCCCTTAGATGCCCAAATAAAAGACCCAATTTCACTCTGGAGTCTCGAAAAACCCTCTTTCTCAAACATAAGAGGAAGCACATCAAATAAAAAACCAAAGGGGAAAACATGGCGGCCAGCTAGGGAGTCGATCGCGAGTGCCTAAGGGAGTGGTGGCGTGTAGTATGCTAGACGGACCTATACATCGCGGTGCTAGATTAAAGAGTATCGCGGGTAAATCTTAAATTGAAAACAGAGTGTTTATCTACCTATTTTTGGGTTTCCGTGTTCCTGGATTATTGCAGCGGCGGCGACGGTTGTGTATGGCGGCAGAGGACGAGGACGCAGTGCAGGATCTCGGGCAGAGGGCGGTGGAGGAGGAGCCTCCTGTGGAGCCGCCAGAGGATCTGAAACTCGGAGGAGAGCTCTGGAGCAGAGCGGCGGTAGAGCGAGGCAGAGGAAGACGAGCCGTCACTAGAATACAATTCAGTGCAGGCGGGCGGTTGGAAGAGGCGCCGGGAGTACGAAGGAGAAAAGCACTGAGGTAGGACAAGCCCCCAGTCGGCAAACACGTCAAGCTCTGGATATTACACCGGGAAGTGTGGTTAGCAAGGGCACTGAAGATAGGGAGGAAGGAGCTCGGTCAAAAAACCTTTTAAACAGTGCAAACGATAAGAAAAAAGAAATTGCACGCATTAAGAGGGAGATACATAAAAAAAATACAGGGTATGCCTTGAGAAGTGCTGTAAAGGTGGCTAAGGAGGAACAATTTACTGTACAAAAGGGCTTTAGAAGGAATAAAGAAGTAAGTTTGAACAATGCATAAAAATATATGAGACAAGGCAATAGGATAGGCATACTGGAAAAAAAAGTAGTAGTCAATCCCTCGTTGAATGATTATTTTAAGCCCATTCCCAAGACTCTAGTACTCTCAAACGGTGGTGTCCTGGATAGCGCTCTACCAGGAATCCCTGAGGATTTAATAAAAGAGCAGGAAACCGGGGAAGAAACACAGGCTGAGGACAGAATTAATGGGGTAAAGGCGACCGGGCTGGAAAACAGTTGGGTGGACTGGGCAGATCACGAGAGCCCAAATAGGTACAAAGTTCTGGAGATGGAAGAAGAAAATCAAGAGGCAGCGAGGCAGGAGGATCCGGGACCAGGTCCCAGTAGTGTGCTCGGGAGTAGAGGAGAAGACGGCCCCCCCATCTTGTTAGTGGCGCTAAGTGGAGCTGAAAAACAAGGGGGTAGTGCAGAGAGTGAGGAGGATCTCTTGGGTGCTGAGAACTCTGATAGTGCGATTATAGCCTTATTAAAAAAGCTGGACTTAGATGTACATAGAGGCTTTGAGGAATCAAAGGCCAATCAAGAAGGGATCAGGGAGGCATGTGGACTGTTGGACTGTTGGAGGCAAAGTTCGAGGCGTTGAATACCCGCACAGAAGCACTTGAGGAAGAGATTAAGGAAATTCAGGGTAAGGTTGAGGAACAGAGCAGAGATCTAGAGGAGGTTAGACATAAAGAAAGAATGTATGAGGAGCGCTTAGAAAAATTGGAAAATATGCAGCGTAGGAACAATCTAAAAATTTTGAAGCTTCCGGAGGGGAAAGAAGGGGAAAATATAAAAGGGTACATAGTTCATCTACTAAAAACAGAACTGCAGATAGAGGAAACAGAAAAGGAGATCTCTTTGGATATTCAGAAGATACATCGAGACCCCTTCAGACTGAATCCAAACCACCCAAAACCCAGAAGGATTCTGATAAATTTCTTAACTTACAGTTTAAAGGAAAAGATCCTTGCCGCAGCTTTAAAGAAGGGTGCAATAATGGTGGAGGGCACGAGAGTAGAGGTCAGGTCAGACCTTTCTGTGGTTACTGCAAATAGACAGTGGGAGCTGGGCAAAAGAATGGAAGCATTAAAGAGTTTGGGGGCCACTGTACACCTGAAGTTCCCAGCCTTCTTAAATGTCATGTGGAAGAATAAAATGTATACTTTTAGGTTTGTGGAAGATGTAGATGGTTTCTTGGAACAGTGTCAGAGCGGAGCACTTTAAAAGTCTAGCAGGAAAGATAGATTAAACCGATATAAAGTTTTGAAAAAAAGCGTTAGTTTTGTTTTGTATAGGTCTTTTTATGTTAAAAACGCCATGTAGAGATAGACACGACCACCCAATAGGCACTCGAAGGGCCTAGGTTGGGCCTAAGGAAGCTGGTTGGGTTTTCCAGGGAGGGGGGGGGGGGGGAAAGGTAGGACTGTAGGGAAGGGGGATGAGTTAGGACCGGAGGGACAGGGGTGGGGGGGGGGACACAACATTTTTTCTCATAAGCCACCTTCTCACCTGGGGGATGGAAAGAAATTAGAGGCTCTGGGATGGAGGGTAGTGCAACGGTGGTAACTTGGATGTCTTGGAATGTAAATGGTCTACGGGTTAAATCCAGAAGAGACAGGATTATGAAATATCTGAGAGATCTCTCTGTGCATATTATGATTTTGCAGGAGACCCATTTAACAGAAGAGGAGGGTAAGAAATTTATTGGATCACAACGATGGTTAAAACATGTTTTTTATACACCACAAGTGGCGGTAACCAAAGGTATTGCAGTATTGGTTAGACAAGGCTTCGATTGTGTTGTTGTCGGTAAGGTGGCAGATGTTAAAGGTAGGTGGTTAATCGTGATTTTGAAGATAAACGGTCTTATGTATAATGTTATAGGTTATTATGGCCCTAATCAAGATGATGTGGGCCCCCTTGATGAGTTAATTAAGGAAATGATGGGTCTTACAGGTTTGTTTATTCTTGCTGGCGATTTTAATACAGTGCTTGACAAAAAATTAGATAGGTCAGACAACAGTAGGGCTCTGGCTAACAGTAAAATATCATCGAGAGTCAAGGGTTTGCTAGACCAGTTTGGTCTTTACGATGTATGGAGACAGAGGTCGGGGCAGGTATTAGGGTACACGTATTATAATAAAAAGTACAACCATAGATCTCAAATTGACTACTTTTTAATAGACCTTAGACTTAAAGATAGAGTGAAACAGATCATGCACGTGGGGGTCCATCTATCAGATCATTCAGCAGTTATTTTGGAACTCAAGATAGGAACAATTGGTTTGGGTTCAGTCTGGAGGCTGGATCGTACTGTTCTGTACGATCATGAGGTTATGGAGATCCTCAGGCAGGAAGTTGACGTATTTGTTGAGCACAATGTGGGTTCAGCAAGAATAGATATTGTATGGGAGGTGGCAAAGGCATTTCTTCGGGGGAGGTTGGGAGCAATGAGTGCTAGGAGAAGAAGAGCGTATTATAATACAGTAGAGTTTTTAGAGAAGGAAATCCGGCAGAAGGAGGCAGTAGTGGTAAACACGGAGAATATCTTGATAAAGGAAAAAAACGTTCAAGAATTGGAACATTTGAAAGAGGAGATAGCTACAGTTGTTAATAACAGGGTGAAAGAAAGATGGGAGGCCGTTAATTTGGCGCACTTTGAGTATGGAGAAGGCTCGAGTAAATTATTAGCTTGGAAAGCAAGGAAAGACCGGATCAGAAACACGATTAAAGAGGTGAAAGAGAGAGAGTCAGGCCGTTTAGTAACAGATACTAAAGATATTGTTGACGCCTTTCATAGCTATTTTGAGGAGGTTTATAGGGAAGATTTAGTCCTAGACAAGTATGAGGTAGAAAAGTGGATAAAAGCGCTAGACCCATTGACAGAAGAGCTCCAAGAGTTCTTGAATCAGGAGATCAGACAGGTTGAAGTAGAGGAGGTTATTAAGCAGGCCAAGAAAGGGAAAGCACCAGGTCCGGACGGGCTTCCTGTTGAGGTCTATAAGGTTTTGGGTGGGAGTCTGGCACCATTAATAACAAGGCTCTTTAGTGAGATTTTTGTTGGGAAGGCGCCTCTTCCCACATCATGGAATGAGGCGAACATTATAGTTATTCCTAAACCTGGGAAATCACAAAAAAACATGGATTCGTACAGGCCTATATCGCTGTTAAACAGCGACTATAAGTTGTTTGCTACAATTATGGCAGATAGGCTTGGCAGAGTAATTCCCTATTTCATTTATGAAGACCAGAAAGGGTTTATCAAGGGCAGATACTTAAAAGAGCTAACCTTCTCTTTAATAGCTGGCATTGATGTGGCTGTTACACATAATCTCCCATTGGCGGTAGTTGCTCTCAACGCCGCTAAAGCGTTCGATCGTGTCAATTGGGAGTTCCTAAGGCCTTAATAACACACTTGCAGCTGGGGGTTAATTATGGTCCGGTTTTGGCTCAAATATACCAATCACCTATCTCGAGAGTTCTAGGAAATGGGGTATTAACTGAGCCAATAAAGGTAATGAGAGGTACTAGGCAGGGATGCCCTTTATCCCCTCTCCTATTTGATTTATATATTGAACCGTTAGCTTGCAGAATTAGAGAGGCAGACATGATTTCCCCCTTTGAGTTTCAGGGATGGGCCAGAAAGATCGGGCTGTATGCAGACGACATAGTTATTTTATCATCAAATTTGCATCAAACCTTGGACTCCATAACGAGGAAATTTGGCAAAGTTTCAGGATATCAGTTAATTGTAGATAAAACAGAAATTATGTCCTGGAACTTGGCAACAGAAGATATAGTTTGCAAAAAAGAAATAAGATATCTAGGGGTTCAAATTACTCAAGACATAAAGGACCTAACTAAAGTAAATTTTGCTAAAGTTAGGAAGGAAATTTCCTCGGATATGAAGGGCTGGGCCCATCTGCCTTTAACATTGTATGGTCGTGTAGGTTTGGTGAAGATGATGGCGCTACCTAAGGTGGGCTTGTTTCTTGTACTCCTGTGTTCCATTGGCTCTGAGGGTTGCCACCTCAGAAGGGAGGAGGCAGTCATGCCTGAATCATACTACCAGACCTCCAGTCCTTTGAGAGGTACACCTTGTCATGCATACCTCACCTTTATTTAAGGTGTGTTCTTCCCCAGAGATCGGGTGCGGTGACTTCAACAACATGCTTACATGAGGGAAGCCTGAATTGCTTCTACCCATACCGTATCTGTTCTATTTGTGAGGGGAGCTTAGACTGCACTTTATGTATCTATGTATATAGTATTTCTATAGCGTAAACCTAACCAAAAGTCAGCAGAATGCTGTATATGGTCAAAGACAAAGATAAAGCCAATGAGTAATAGGAGAGGATTGGGTTGTGAACAGTGAATGTCTTGTGATGTAGTGTTCTTTAAAGACGGGAGCTTTCAAATCTTTCCTAAATTGGAGCATCTTTGGAGAGGTTGTGATGGACATGGGGATGCTGCTCCAGATCATGGGCACATAGATAGTCTGATGGGGACCTGGCTGTGGGTGGGTTGAGAACTATCAGAGATGGTAAGCTTGTCTGTAAGAAAAGGGAGGCTGCTGGTCATGATGGCATTGTATATGCTGCTGCTGGTTTTGAAGATGGTGTGGACCGACAAAGGGAGCCAATGGAGTTCTATCAGTTTTCTTTAGGCCCTGTTTGAGAAGTGATGTAGTGTGTATGATAAACCTAAGGGGTCTCACTGAGGAGTCTGGAAGGCCACTATCCAGATGAAAGAGCTGGTACCAGGACATCCTTATCTCTTTTTGCCGCTATGTTCCTCGAGGGTTATGTTGGTCTCCAGGGTGAATCCACGTAACTTGGCATTCAGTGAAAGTTGTGGTTCAAAGCTTTCAAGATACACATCATGGAACCAGGTTTGTATTGTATCTTGTTTGTTATAACAGGGATTCTTCCTTGGTTGGATTGAGCATCAGTTAGATACTGGCCACATCTAGGTCTGAATAATAAGCAAGCAGCGTTTGAGGGGTTGGCTGTCTAAAGGAGGGGAGACTTTCAAATAGAGTTGTGTATTGTTGTCATATTGGTGAATCTTGATACTGTCATCTGTGAGTAGAGCACTAAGTGGCAGGTGTGGAGACAAAATGGAACCTTGGGGGACTGCACAGATGATAGGGATATTTTATGATCTAGAGGTGCCCATATTAACAAACTTGTGTTGGTTGGAAAGGTAGGAGGAGAACAACTGACAGACATTGTCGGTGAATCTCATTTAAGACCTCACGGTGCTTATGAGGGTTGGATGGTCGACTGTGTCCAAGTCAGCTGAGGGGTCAAGCAAAATCAGGACACTGATGATCTTCATCTGTGGTCAGTCAGCATCATGTACGACATGTAAGGTAGCAGTATCTGTGCTGCAGGGTGATCTGAAGCCAGACTGGTAGTTGTGCAGATGGATAGCACTGATGCTGTCTTGGAGTGTGAGCGCCATCTTCTTTGTGGTCTTCAATGTCAGCCTGTACGGGAAATTGATTAGGTGAGAGTAGCATGCTGTACGAATAGCTCTCCATGTGTTAAAGTAGGTTGAACATTATTATCTGTCCTTTGATGCCTTTCACGGAAGTTTGCCCTGATACAGTGTGTGTTGGGCTTGTTATGTGGTAAAGTTTACATTTTTGCAGCCATTGAGTGCACAAGAGGGAGGATTGCACTACTACTGCTGCATATGGCATACAAGTTCCGTGTGCAATGGGATATTTAATGCTACTGCAAAGTGTGTGTGTGTGTGCTTGCGTTTTCACTGCTGCTGTTTGTGGTGTTCATCTCCTTTGTTCGTGAAACCTACACAACTACTGCTAAAGCTCACAATTCTAAACAGATTCTAACATTATCATGGAGCCCTCTCAGAGGGCTACAGGGTTACTCTGAATTTTACCACATTTGCACCACTGTGACATCATAAGTATCAGATAAAAGAATCAGTGCCCACCACTTTGACATTGATATGATGTCATCACACTTGTGCACAATGTGCACCACCATGACATTGCACATGCAGAATGAAACTGAGGGGCTTATTTACAAGCCTCTTGAGCTGCCGGTGCGTCTCTTTTAATATGGCAAAAAGTGACGCACCGGCGGCGCCACTAAGCGTGCACATTCTCCAATGATCGACCGTGTCCACCACTTTGGCACCTTTATGATGTTACATATGTGTGCAAAGGAAATCATTGTGCACAACTATGGTGTAACATGTGTGCAATGAAAACAGTTTTTAGCACTGTCACGTCAAGGTGCAGATAAACTAAGGTTTCTCACATTGTGTTGTGTGAAATGGCGAGAGCAGAAATGCCCCTTATCTACTAAGATATGGTACTCTGCTGCTCCCCCCATGTGCTGGCGCATTGTGTGCAGCCTAGCGCAATTGAAGGCACCCTTGCAACTTGATGCCTGGGGATAGGATGTGGCCAAATGGGTAGAGCGTTCAACTTCCAAGCTGGGGAGCCGGGTTCAGCCTCGGCAAGAATGTTCAAAATCCTGTGATTCTGTGCAAATCACTTAATCTCCTGTGCCTAATAAAAATGAATGTGTCCATCTGTAACATAACTGGTACTCATGTAAAGTGCTCTGATACCTTTCGGTCGAGTTTGCGCTATATAAAACTAAAAAATGAAAAAAAGGGTGCCTGCGTTATATACAGGAAGGTTTTTATGAAGAAAGGGGTACCTTCCTTTCACACATAGAAAAAGGAAGTAACAAGAAGAAATACAGATATTTCTCCTCGTCACGCCTGTGTCAGGGAGATGCACTATTTTGGAGCAATCCCAAATTTACTCATTTTAGTAGATATGGGATTGCGTCAAAATCCATAGGTGGATGCATAGGACGCCAATGTTCCACTCATGGAATGCCTCCTCGATGCAATATGACAAAAGACAGTGCTATGAGCTGCCTTGTGTTACTATTCTTTTTAACAAAGCTATGCAAGGCGCCATAAATCTGCTCTTGCATAGCGTTGTAAAATATTTCTCACATTTTGTGTGGTGCAGCCACAACGCGAAATTGTAGTACATTTGCTCCCAAATGCATTTTAGTGAAAGGAACACTCACAACTGACCTTACACTCTGACATCACACCTATAATAAATGATTCAGTTGCTATATAAATGCCAATATAATATGATACAATGGAAGTTCTGCCCCCCTTGGGCATCTTTAAGCATCCCACATGTGTACAGTGAAAGTCAGCGTGCACCAGTGTGACATCATATCGTTTCATACCATGCAGGATCACTGTCGTAACTCATTTGTGTACAATGAAGGCAATTTGCACCACTCTGCCTCACCATGCATATGAAGCCGACACTGTGTGCCTCTATGATATCACCTATACACAAAGAAAGTCAGTGTACATCATATTGTCAACAAAAGGGTGCACAATTGAAGTCACTGTACACATCTGTGAAATCACACGTCTACAATTAATTCAGTGGGGCAGATTTAGAAGAAAGTGATGCATCTGTAGAGATGGTCACTTTCCCTACGCCACCCTGAGAAACCCTTGCGCCACCATGGATGCACCATATTTAGAATACAGCGCACCATGGCGCAAGGATTGTTGGGGCAAAAGCCACGCCTTACTGGAATCATGTCACAAGCACAACGCAACTCCAGCCATGCATGGGGAGGTCTATTCCCACTAGACTGTGCCACTTCTTACGCCTGCTTCAAGCAGGCGTAAGGTTTTGACGCTGTGGCGTCCTAGAAGTGATGCAGTGAAATCTTGTAGATTTCACTACATCACTTTTACGAGGCTTTCCTGCATGGGAACGCCCACCCTGCATACATTATACTTGACTGAGGTATAATGTGACGAAGGGCTTTACATCGTGGTGCATCTCCCTAGATACGTCATGTTGTAAATTGACTGCATTTTTTACGCTGTCGCTGCGTCACAAAAGTGACGCAACGGCGGCACAAAAGTGTGGCAACAAGCTTGTAAATCTGACTCAGTATGCACCACTTAGACATTACACACGTGCAATGAAAGTCAGTCATACTACTGTGACAACACGTACACTTGCGAGCACTAATAGATGGAGTATGTTAGTTTGAATATTATTAGCAAGGGCAGCATTATTCATAATAATACTCGGAGTGCCAGCAATAGTATCAGTAATACACTTACAAGTGTAACAACTAGTGGGGTAGTAATAGTGTTTTTCACTTATAGTAGAAGCAGACTAGCCACTAAAGGCCGGAGCCTAGTTTGAGGCAGATGGTTGTCTCTGGCTCGGCTTGCGACCCTCTTGGACCCTGAGTGAAAAGACAGCCGAACCTTCATGTGACATGTGCATCCCTGTTGCATGCTGACTACACCCACCCTGGGGCATAGAGGAAGGGGGGCTGGGCATCAAGTGGAAGAAACACCACAAAGAAGAGCCATAGCTCTGTGTAAGGTGGGAAACATTGTTTACAACGCATGCAATACATCCCATGCCATTACAAAGCAAGTTGTTACAACGACGCGTTGTTACATCGCATACCATTACAACGCAAGTCATTACAACGACTTGCTGTAGGGGGCTAAAGGTGTTGGATTTGTTGGATTTTCAGTCCAACACCTTCCCTACTGCTGCACACTGAAGTTGGAATAGTAAATTATACTATTCCAAACTCCAGCGCCCCCCTACAGCAAGCCGTTGTAACAACTTGCTTTGTAATGGCATGCGATGTAACAATGCGCTCTTGTAACGACTTACATTGTAATGGCTTGTGTAGAAAACGCATGCGTTGTAATGAGTGCTATTCATGTAAGGGGGTCTGTGAGAGTGTGCTACAGACCCAGGACTCGCATTGAAGTCGTTGGGCACACAGTTTATTTGCTCACGAGTCACAGAAATGTATTTACCAGCCCATAGATATTTGTAGCCTTAACTGGTGATTTGGCTCTACGAGCCAAGCTGGGGCTTTGGCTCGGCACTCGCTCTCCCTATACATTCGCTCCCCCGCCATACACATTGCAGACTGTCTTGAATGTACCAATTTGAACCCACTCTCCCTTTTCTGGGTCCTACAAGAACTTTAATGTGCTGGAATTAACACAGTTTCAAGACGGCCTCTGCCTGCTGGTGCTTGCCTCCATCTTCCCAGGATTGCCTTCGCTCCCTCATGGTGCTTAAGTTGAGCTGGTGTTTTTCCTCTTCCTGTCTAATTTAGAAATAACAAAAACAACAGTTATTTAATATTCAATCTATATTGAAAATGAATAATACCTGCCGCCCAAGCCATGCTAATAGCGTTGGGGGCCTGTAATAGTCTGAACAGTCACACTTTTGTAGTGTGATGGTTAGTAGTTGTGTTGGTACTGGCAGGCTGGCAGGGGCAATGGGTGGTGCAGTCTGTAGTGACCTGAAGAAGGCCCTGGCAGTTGTTGTTTTACAAATTAAGACTGCTTCCCCATAACTGCCTGCATATCTGCCCCTTCCCCGCTCCCACCCATTATCACTTCAAAGCTGTGCCAGCATCGGAGAACTGCAGAATAGAGGCAACGTCCTGCAGTTTCAGTGCTTAATCTGAACTGGTGGCCAGAGCGGCCTCTAGGGCGGTGGGATCAGTGCCACTGCACCAGGCATGGACTTCGGAAGGGGGTGCCATGTTTGTGGTTTTAAAAGCACCTGATGACACCATTCCTTGACCCTAGCAATTTTCAGGCATCAATAAAAGTGTCAAGATAACTCCAGTGATTAATGTTTTTCCCAGAGAGAGACCTGAGTTTTGTCTGGTGGAAAGATTTGACTCATCCTAAGATAGTGCAGAGGGGTAATATGCCTGCTGCAAAGAATGTGTACCATGCAGCTAACAACGTGAATATAAAATAAATAGGTCAGTGGGTTACTGCTTTTGTCAGAGAGATCATTTTGTTACTTTCAGTTTATAAATTAAAATCCTAATGTAGAACAATGAGCTAATAATTAAGTGTCATCAAAGAGCTGCATGCAAACTGCAAGGACTATGTTAGAGCTATATGTTTTTTGCCTAGTCTTTCCTTATCCTAATTTTGCAAAAAGGGTTAATTTGGGTAGAAATCAATTAATATTATTGAAGAAAACCCCAAACAATGGTGTTACATTTTAAATTCAGAATTTGTACTTTTCCAGACCAAGTACTCTTAAACTATACTGCCTACCAGTATGGATGACATGTGACTCCTACACCTTGTAGGCTTCTGTCTTATGTAACATTTGCTATACACTGATTTACACATGTATGTTTGTCTTTGTGCAGTATGTGTGTGATGTAAAGCGTTCTGACACCTTAAACTGGTATTAGTGGTGCTACATAACTAAATGAATCGAGGAGATAGTGGTTATGGAGCATTGCGGCATCATTTGTTCCTTTTTCATTTTTCGCCCTAAGTGGGAAGGGTATGCCCAGATGTGGGTCCTGTGGTCACTGTGCCACTGGATTCAAGATAGCCTGGCTGATGAGTGATGTTTCCCCGAAACCGGTCCTAGGATGCTTGTTTCCGGTCCAGGGGGGACCTGGCCTGGCAGGTCAGGCTGAACTGTTCCCATAAGGAACAGGTTCAAGGCTGATTTGCATATGGCTGGGTCCACACTGGGGTGGTGTGGTGAGCAAAAGAGCTAAGGATTAAACCCAGATTTTGGTGACTGGGGTGATTGTTTGCATTGTTCAGCATTCTGTCCATCATCTGTTCCTTTTGGACTTGAGGGGCACTGTCAAATGGTGGTAGTGAAGGAATCCATGGTGGAGGTGTTCATTCGGGTGCACCAAAAGACATTGTCGCAAAGGGCACAACTAGTGTTCAGGCCGGTCTAGCCAGTGGTTGCCGGTGTGGGGGCCACCAGCACTCTTTTTGGGCACCAGCACTTATTTTCCCTCATCAGGTATTGACAACGAGCAAGAGAGGACAAAACATAGAAGAGGGAAAGAAGGAGGACGAGAAGATGGAGAAAAAAAACAAATGGAGAAATAGGAAGCTGCAAGAGTGGGGTAGAGGGGCAACAGAGTCTGGTAGTGGGTTAAGGAGGACTCCAGCAAATTATAGACTGTGCAGCCTTGGTACGCTGGTTTTTAATAGCACTTTGGAGTAGAGCTTTGGGCACCGGCACTCATACCTTTACAAATTAAGCACTCTCTATTCCTAAATTAACACCAGGCATTTGGCACGGAATTCTGGTTCGCCGACATGTAGATGAACAGAACCAGCAGGACAAGGGCTGGGTTTCCCAGTGTATGAATTTATTGTTTTTTTATCAATGGATTGATCTAAGGTTGAACGAAGAAGAACTGCAAAATATGGGCCATGCTGCTGTCCTAGATTCAACAATGGAAGTGGCGTTAGTCTCCTTCCGCTACATTGTCTCTTTTTTACCCTGTAATGCCAGCAGTGTAACAAGTAGCATGACGATTCTCTCCTGTGCAGGTAACAACGTACCAAGTGATTCATCCCTCACCCTATTGTGTGCTGGGTGCCAGTCTGGCTAGGGTGTGCGGTATTACCCTAAATAGGGCTCACTTGACTTGTCTTCCTTTGTCTTTGGGAACCTTCGGTAGCATGCTGGTTTTCTCCGGTCTGGCAGGAGGAGGTGGAACTTGGGCCTTTTAAAGGATTTTGTAGTTTTGCCTCAAATTTGCCAACCTTGGGCCTCATTTACAAACTTTTGACACACTGCAACAGGTATTCCTGCGGTGTTGCCGTGCGTCAAAAGAAAAGTGCAGGAATGCACCTTATCTACAAGATATGGCGCATTCCTGTCCTTCTCACCTGCACTGGTGCACAAACAGCAGCCATGCGCCATGTTGCAAGGGTGTGTGCGTTGGGGGTATGATTGTTTTAGTGCAGGAAGGGACACCTTCGTGTACAAAAATAATAATTGATGCAGGGGAATAACACAGGCCTCCGCATCCCCCATGGTGCGGGCGCTCCCCAGCTGTCCCCTCAGCACAGTACTTAGACCTGAGCGCTCCGTATTAAATCCGTAGCGGTGGGCCCTCCATGTACATTGCAGGGGGGCCCTTAAACCTTCGTTACACCACTGAATTGATGGCATTTTACTCTTTCTATGTGTGCTGCGGAATGCAGCATGCACAAAAAGAGGAAACAATGAGGAGAAATAAAAGCATTTCTCCTCATTGTGTCACTCCTATGCCTCCCTTGGGGAGGCGAAGGAATCTGGTGCATTCCCAGGTTTACGATTCCTCGTAAATCTCGGAATGCTTCAGATTCCATGGGTGTTGCAGGGAACACTCACAGCAACATCCAGTGTTCTGCATGAAAAGGGCACATATTTCCAATGCCATGAAAAGCCACTTAAAGTGGCTTTGCGTGACATTGTAAATATGCTGCGGCACAGCGAAAGTGACGCTCCGGCTGCGCAAAAGTGCCGCTAGGGCCAGGTAAATGAGGAGCCTTGATTGCTTTTCCACGTCTTTCCTCATTCATGACAGTAGCCAGTATCCCTACCTTCAAAAGGGAAGCATGGGTACTGCTCCCTGCCTATTAAGCCCCAACTTCCTTCCTATTTAGCACCATTTACTTGCTTGACAGCATCTCTGCACTGTGCATGTTGCTGCATGGATTACTAGGCCTTCTCTGATTGCACCACTTTTCAGTGTACATGCAAATAACATTCTGCTGCTCTTCTCCCTGGTACTGTGTAGATGACTATATCTTTTGGTCCTAATTATAATTCAGGCTTCCAGTTTTCTGTTTTTACTGATTTTAATAGATAAATAGAGAGAGAAACCAATCTATTTTCTGTTTGTATTTATTTTTAAAAGCTGAAAAATACAGAAAATTGTGCTTCTTGTAAGTGACTCTCCTTGCTGTCCTTCATGAATGTCAGACACCATGGGGAATTAAAAACAGGATCGGATTCCCTATAGATACAGGCATATGTTAACCTATGTTTATATCTAATGGTTATTTCTCCCTGTCGTGTAGTTTTTTTTTCATATGTGGCTGCTTAATTTGCTAAAATGCAACAGGTATGAGTGCATATTTAGCAGTTAAATAAATGATGAAATATACCATTTTACAATTCCATTTATTCTCAAAACATAAAATAATTCATGGATAAATGCCAATAAAAGGGCCATGAAAAAAATATGGATAAATCCAGACGGAAATGTAAAAAAAAAAATACCATAAAACCGGTAGCCCTAATTATAATTTGCACAGGGATCCCTCACACCTCCTCTTCCAGCACACTGCTACACAGTGTGTCTCAGGAGAAGGTAAGAGCACAGCCTCTGCTCGATCTGGCATGATACCAAAGCACTTCTCACATTTATTTTTTTTTTTATTTTAGCGATTTCTAAAGCGCCTGGTGACCCAAGGGCATCCCCGCGCTATGTAGCTTGAAGTCCTATTGAGAGGGAAGGCGGTCGAAGGGAGTTATTTGGGAAACAGATGGGTCTTTAGTTTTTTGCGGAAAGCAAGGTAGTTGGATTCCAGTCTGAGGGCGCGAGGGAGTGCGTTCCAGCCCTTAGCCGCCTGAACGGAGAATTGTCGACCTCCTGTGCGGGCTTTTTTGAATCTGGGGATGCAGACTAGATTCTCATTTTGAGATCGTAGTGATCTAGTTGCTGTATAAGGTGTGATCATTTTACTGAGGATCGCTGGACCAGATCCGTTGTAAAGCTTGTGTGTTGTACACATTGCTTTAAAGTGCACCCTTTGGCGCACGGGGAGCCAATGCAGGGTTTTGAGGGCTGGCTTGGCAGATATTCTGGAGGGGGTGTTGGTAATCAGGCGTGCTGCCGCGTTCTGTGTCCGCTGGAGTTTCGTGATGGTAGCCTCGGGGGCTCCCAGATAGACCAGATTGCTGTAGTCCAGACGGGACAACACTAGACCCTGGATAAGAAGCTTTCTGGACATAGGTGGGAGTAAGGGCAGAATTTTACGGGTCGTGCGCATGAATCCAAAACATATGCCCGAGGTTTTGGTTGCATGGGTTTTCATCGTAAGCTGTGGCTCAAGCCACACCCCGAGTGTCTTGATTTCAGATTTAGGGGGGGGAATTTCTCCGAACACATCGGGCCATAGTGTAGGAGGGATAGTTGTCCATTGCTTGCCGAGTAGCATTACCTCTGTCTTAGTCCCATTCAATTTCAGTGATGAGTCATTCATCCAGTTGTGGATATCTATGAGGCAGTTAGTTAGATTTTCAGGATGGTCAATCAGCTGGGACAAGAAGACGACTAGTTGGGTGTCGTCAGCGTAACTCACCATTTTGATGTTAAATGGTGTTACCACATCCTCGAGGGGGGCCATATAGACATTAAAAAGCGTCGGGCTTAGGGAAGAGCCCTGGGGGACGCCGCTGGTGAGTGGGAGGGTGGATGAGTGATGGATGTCGTCCCACACTTGAAAAGTGCGTCCTGTAAGAAAGGATTCGATCCATTTGATAGCTGTCCCGGTAAGTCCTGCATTTGCCAGTCTATGCAGAAGGACACGGTGGTTGACCGTGTCAAAGGCTGCACTTAGATCCAGGAGGATCACTGCCACTGATCCTCCTGAATCTAGTAAGCCCCTTGCCTCTTCAATAACTGCAAGGAGTGCGGTGTCCGTTCCATGGCCTGGGCGAAATCCGGTTTGGGATTGTCGGAGCAGTTTATTGGTTTCAAGGAACTGGGACAGTTGAATGTTTACCAGTTTCTCGGTGACTTTGCTAATGCCCGGGAGTAGGGATATTGGTCTATAGTTGGACAGGTCCAATGGATCTAGCTGGGGTTTTTTTAAGAGTGCTTTGACCACAGCACTCTTCCAGCTGTCAGGGACGGTTCCGTGGGTAAACGAGCAGTTGATAAGGTCCGTAATGATAGGCACAATTACTGAGGCTACAGTCTTGAGGAACCTTATAGGGGCTGGGTCCAAAGGGGATCCACTTTTCATTTTTACTAGGGTTCGCTCCACCTCTACGGGGGTGACAGGTCGGAAAGTCTGAAGCGAAGGACGACAGATACTTTCAGTCTGTTCGAGGGAAGTGCTACTTTCCGTGAGGCTAGGGGAGCTGGGGGGTGGGAGGGAGGTCAGGATTCGGGTGATTTTCTCGTTGAAGAAGTTAGCTAGCTCATTACTTCTGTCAACTTTGGGGGTGTTGGAGGGAGAGGTGGTGGGGACCTTGGTCAGCTCTTTGACGATTGAAAAGGATTCTCGGGCTGAATTGGATGCTTCTTGTATTCGTGTGTTGTAGTAAGAAGCTTTGGCTGATTTAATGGCCTCTTTGTAAAGTTTGACCGTGGCCTGGTAGGCTACTTTGCTGGCATGTTGCCAAGTCTTTCTCCAGAGTCGTTCGGCCTTTTTGCAGTTTTTGCGAAGTGTTCTTAGTTCTGCGGAGTACCATGGTGCTGAGCCATGTTTGCCGTTTTTATTTTCCCTATTTCTGAGTGGGAGTACTAGGTCTAGGGAGACGGTAATCCAGTCCCTGAATCTTCTGTCTGCCGTATTTGGGTCTTCAGCGTGAGCAGGGATGTTTTTTTCAAGGGTCTGAGCCCATTCGTCCGTGGAGAGTCTGGGCCAGGTCCTATCCTTGCTGAAGGTAGGGGGTGTACGGTTTTTCGTGAAGGTTCCAGGTAGTTGGAAAGGGACCAAGAAGTGGTCTGTCCAAGGAAGGGGAAGGGCCTCCTTTACTAGCATTGAGAACGAGCTGGTAAATACGGGGTCTAATAGGTGGCCCTTAATGTGGGTGGCTCCGGAGTTTAATAGACGGATATCGAAGGCCGCTAGATCTTGAATCAGATCATTGGCTACCGAGTCGGCCGGGTCTTCTAGGTGGATATTTAGGTCCCCAACTATCATATAGTTTGATAAGGAGTGGGCCTGAGTTGTGACTAGGTCCAGAAGAGAGCAGGTGAAGGGGCCCGGGGTGCCGGGGGGGCGGTAAATGAGAAGTCCTGTTAGAGAAGTGGTTGGGTTGAGTGTGACGGTAAAATGCAGACTTTCAGCGTCGGTAATCTGTGCGTTGTGGGTTTTGCAGTGGAGGTGTTCTCGATGGATGATAGCTACACCGCCTCCTCTGCCTAGAGGACGGGGTAGGGATTGAATACAGTAACCCTGTGGTGTTGCTAGTACCATGTCTGATTGTGAATGAGGACCGAGCCATGTTTCCGTGAGGAAGAATATATCGATTCCATGATCTTCTATGATGTCGGCTATCCGAGTCGCATGTTTTGGAAGTGAACGACAGTTTAGAGAGGCAAGGTTAAGGGTGGCGGGTTTGCTGGGTTTAGTGGGTAGCGTGAGCTGGAGTGGTTTGCATAAGGAGCAACGAGTGAAGGGTCCCTTGAGATTGTGGATGTAATCACAGGAGGGTGGGGGGGGTCTGAGGCTCAATAGATCTCTACGGGAGTACCTTATAGTTGGGTAAAGAGATTCGGGCAGGGGTTCTGGCCCTAAGCCCGGTCGTGCGCGGACGGGCGCAGACGGGCTTGCCTCTGGCGCGCCTCCGTCGCGCCGCCGGCGCGCCCGCTGCGCCCGCACGCTGCGCGGACGGGCGGTGTTGTTGTTTTTATGCATACTTTGGGCGGGGCGATAGGAGGGCGGGAGGGGCGTCGAGCTCTCCGGCGAGCCTGCCCAATCCAAGATGGCCGCCAAAGTTGTCAAGAGATGTTCCCTGCGCCTCAATGGATCGACGCTAAGGAAATGGGGTGCCCAGCGAAGTAATCTCGCTGATGGGGGGTCAGGGAAGTTTTAAAACGCTCCAGTTAAAATATAGTACTATTTTAAAACAAATTTTCAGTCGATCGTTTTTTTTATCAAAAGCAGGTGCAAGAGAGCACAGTAGACCTCCGGCTTTCCGCCTCAGAGGGAGCAGCAAGAATAACCTCGCGGAGGCGAGTTATGCCTTGTTAAATACCCAGGGAGGGCGGGAGGGGCGTCGAGCTCTCCGGCGAGCCTGCCCAATCCAAGATGGCCGCCAAAGTTGTCAAGAGATGTTCCCTGCGCCTCAATGGATCGACGCTAAGGAAATGGGGTGCCCAGCGAAGTAATCTCGCTGATGGGGGGTCAGGGAAGTTTTAAAACGCTCCAGTTAAAATATAGTACAATTTTAAAACAAATTTTCAGTCGATCGTTTTTTTTATCAAAAGCAGGTGCAAGAGAGCACAGTAGACCTCCGGCTTTCCGCCTCAGAGGGAGCAGCAAGAATAACCTCGCGGAGGCGAGTTATGCCTTGTTAAATACCCAGGGAGGGCGGGAGGGGCGTCGAGCTCTCCGGCGAGCATGCCCAATCCAAGATGGCCGCCAAAGTTGTCAAGAGATGTTCCCTGCGCCTCAATGGATCGACGCTAAGGAAATGGGGTGCCCAGCGAAGTAATCTCGCTGATGGGGGGTCAGGGAAGTTTTAAAACGCTCCAGTTAAAATATAGTACAATTTTAAAACAAATTTTTAGTCGATCGTTTTTTTTATCAAAAGCAGGTGCAAGAGAGCACAGTAGACCTCCGGCTTTCCGCCTCAGAGGGAGCAGCAAGAATAACCTCGCGGAGGCGAGTTATGCCTTGTGAAATACCCAGGGAGGGCGGGAGGGGCGTCGAGCTCTCCGGCGAGCCTGCCCAATCCAAGATGGCCGCCAAAGTTGTCAAGAGATGTTCCCTGCGCCTCAATGGATTGACGCTAAGGAAATGGGGTGCCCAGCGAAGTAATCTCGCTGATGGGGGGTCAGGGAAGTTTTAAAACGCTCCAGTTAAAATATAGTACAATTTTAAAACAAATTTTCAGTCGATCGTTTTTTTTATCAAAAGCAGGTGCAAGAGAGCACAGTAGACCTCCGGCTTTCCGCCTCAGAGGGAGCAGCAAGAATAACGTAGACAACAAATACAACTATTCTCCAATGTGATATAGTGGGCTACCAATGCGAAAATGTGCTTCAGCACCCCACGTAGGGGTATAAAGCACTGTATGAATAGTACTTTACAGTTGTGAAATTACTCTCTAAAATATAACAGTGGAAAGGCCTGGTAAATAGGGCGTGATTAGTAAGAAGCTTCCTATTGTTAGGCAAACTCCTAAAGCAGAACTAGTCACCTAGAAGCCCAGGTGGCCCTATACGATGGGGGACAAAAAATATGACTTTCCCATCTAAGTGAATATAAAGTTTTATTAATAATAACCACCACATTGAATGTACAATACCACAATTGGATAACACAGTATACATTAGTAGTTTTCATTGAACCGCTTTATCTTTTGCAGCGAAAGGCCACTAGGCCATTTTGAGGGTTTCTGTGACAGGGTTCAAGGTGCTGAGACATCTTCTGGAGTCTCCGAGGGATCCGCCATGGACGATCATTTTTGGAATCCCGCTGAACCCTGGATTTGGCCTCACTCACGGGCCGTGATGCTCCTTTTCGTAGCCCGTCGGGAGAGGGTTGGCGTGAGAGTTGTGAAAGAGGGAGTGGTTCCCATCTCCCCAAGGAAACGGCTGAAAAACAGAAGGATGGAACTGAGTAACTGGGGTCCAAGAGTCCACCACTTCAATCCCCCTCATCACAGGCCTGATCTACTTCCATCCGATTTATTCCACTTCCTTTGGTCCCCCGTTACAGCCCCATGCTCCCTCCATCCCCCACATTCAAATGTACCTCATTACTGACCGTGGCGCCCTCCGTTCCTTCCAAACACCCTCATATCCACAGACCACAGTCCCTCATTGCAGACTCGTGCCCCTCCAGCTCATACATACCACAGTCCACGATTTCTCATCGCAGACACGTGTTTCCTCCATTCCACATTGATGATTATCCTGGGGCATATTTATAATGATATCATGCAGCGTAGCAAGCCACCTTACTGCGCTGCTCTGCGTGATAGGGAAAGGGCAGGAATGCGCCATACTTAGCAATATACGGCGCATTCCTGTAATTTGCGCTGGCCCACAATGTGCTGCCTAGTGCCAATGCAGGCACCCTTGAACCATGGTGCACCAGTGCCTGCGTTGTAAGCAGGATTGTTTTTGTGTAGGAAGAGACACCAAAGAGTAAGTAACAAGGAGAAATAAAGATATTTCTCCTCGATTTGACTCACCTGGGACGCGCAGGCTTTTGACTCATTCCCAGGTCCACCACTAACGATAAATCTGGTAATGTGCTCAAATCATGGTGGCCATGTCATCAATACCAACCCTAGCCCCAGCAGTTGATTTATCAGTAATGTTGGCTGGGTGGCAACCCTATCCACAGTCCCTCATTGCAGACCTGAATTACTGCTATCCCACAGAGACCATCTGTTATTCACTGTCCATGGTCTCACATTACAGACCTGCACTATTTCCATCCTACAGAGACCACTTATCCCCCTCACAGCATACTCTCACATTACACACCTTTGCTTCTATTATCTCACAAAGACCACAGCTCATGGTCCCTCCTTACAGACCTGTGCACCCTCTATCATGCACACATCCACTGTTAACCACGGTCCATCCCCAATCGTCACATACCTGTCCCACAACCATTCAACCCAGATCTGTCTTATCTACAGTCTGTGATCCCTCATTATGGACCTCTGACCCATCACTAGAGATAAACAACAATCTATGGTCTCTCACTACAGAGCTGTACATACACCCACTTCCCACACAGACCACATGGTACCCCAAGGTTCCTGATCCCACGATGCAGACGCAGGTTACTTCCAACCCACACAGATCTGCTATTAACCACATTCCATGGCCCCCATAACCTAGACTCGAGACTTGTGTCCCTGCCATAACACAGAAATGGCAGCTGTGTAGGGACATCACATTACCTATGATGCTGCACTCCTGAGGCAAATAGCCGGGAGATACTTTTAAATTGTGTTTATTCTTGTGTTTTTAAAACTTACTTACCAGCACTTGCTTGCACTCTACAGCGGATTTTATCGCTGATAGTTTAAGGCGCAGGACGCTTCTACTAGCGCTTTGCCTCGCCCGCAGGCCACGCCCCTTTTGCAGGCCATGCCCACTTCCGATATCATAAAGGGACGCTGAGAGCAAGCGCCGCCATTATGATGCTGCACTCCTGAGGCAAAATAGCCGGGAGATACTTTTAAATTGTGTTTATTCTTGTGTTTTTAAAACTTACTTACCAGCACTTGCTTGCACTCTACAGCAGATTTTATCGCTGATAGTTTAAGGCGCAGGACGCTTCTACTAGCGCTTTGCCTCGCCCGCAGGCCACGCCCCTTTTGCAGGCCACGCCCACTTCCGATATCATAAAGGGACGCTGAGAGCAAGCGCCGCCATTATGATGCTGCACTCCTGAGGCAAAATAGCCGGGAGATACTTTTAAATTGTGTTTATTCTTGTGTTTTTAAAACTTACTTACCAGCACTTGCTTGCACTCTACAGCGGATTTTATCGCTGATAGTTTATGGCGCAGGACGCTTCTACTAGCGCTTTGCCTCGCCCGCAGGCCACGCCCCTTTTGCAGGCCACGCCCACTTCCCTGGCCCCCCCCCAGCTTTAAATCATGTGCTTTCCTAGGAAGCGCAGCGGACGAGCGCAGCGAGAGCGCCGTTTGCGCGCCGAAGGCGCGCTTAAGGCAAGCTCGTCTGCGCTCGTCCGAGACGAGGACGTGACCAGTGCCAACACCTCTGCTCAAATTTGCTCGCAGCCCCCTCGCTATACTCGAGAAACCCTGATTAACCTGCGAGAGTTCGCTCACGAAGGTAAACTCACCTTTGATGACACCGCCTTTCCACTGCTTGACTTCACCCATAAGGATCTGCTCCTGGGAGGCCTTCTGAATGTCAGATCACTGCCTAAGCATGCTAACGAAATTCATCTCCTCATAGAATCCCACCACCTGGACGTCCTCTTCCTAACCGAAACATGGACTCACGCAAACTGCGACATTGATTTAGCATGGGCGTGCCCTCAAGACTTCAAAATTTTGCACCTTCCCAGACCCAAAGGCCGTGGTGGCGGAGTAGGCATTATATACAGAGCCTCTTGGCACATCAACGCCATAGACATGGACTCTGTTGTGGGGACTGAGCTCTTTGGCCTTTCCATAAACGGCCACTCCGGAGGCATCTTCACGGCAATTATTTGCTACCGACCTCCAGGGTCTTTTACCCCCCCACAACAGCAAGCGCTACTTACCACCTTTACGAATATGGCAACCTCCCACAATAAATTAATCATTTTAGGGGATTTTAACCTCTGGCCAAATGTGAGTCTAGACACTGGTCTAGAAAACCTCCTGCTCTCCTGCGAAAGCGTGGGACTTTACCAGCTGGTTAAGCAACCTACCCACTCAGGAGGCCACCGTCTTGACCTCATCTTCTCCAGTCATGGTTTAATACATGTGGACGACATTCTGCCCATGAGCTGGACAGATCATGCTCTTATCAAATTCCACATTACCAGCACAAAAACTTTAAAGCTGAATAATAGCGCCCCATCAGAATTTTATTATAGAGACTGGAAAGCTCTGGAAAAATTGAGCTCCACTACCTCCGTCTTCAACGTAGAAGATAGCTTCTCCCCATTCAACCCGGTTGAAGACAACTATAGAGCCTTCTGTAAGAGGATAGTATCCTCCACGGACTCTATTGCTCCACTAAAAAGATGCAAACCTAAAGGTAGAGCACCAGCCCCATGGTATAACGACTCCCTGAAAATCCTCAAATTAGTCTGTAAACAGGCCGAGAGGAAGTGGAGACAAGGCTACCATGACTCAAACAAAATTATCTGGAAAAACAAGCTCCTAGAATACAAATCTGCCATCACGGAGAGCAAATCCACCTATTACTGCTCCACTATAGTCAACGCCGCAAATAGCTCCAAAAGCATCTTCCAGATCCTTGACAACCTTACCCACCCTGACTGTGCCAAGAAAACTATCCCCCTCGCACAGATCTTCACGAACAAAATTGAGACAATCATTCAGAATCTTGCAATTCCCCCATTACAAGATAACTTTAACTCCCCGGGAGCCGCCACTATCAACCTTGATCCACCGAGCCCAGGACACCTACCAAGGGAATGTCTACAGGCTCTCCCCCTATCCCCGAAGTAGATTTCGAGAGACTGGCACACGGAATCACTTCTGGGTCCCCCCTTGACCCACTGCCCCCTAAAACCTGGAAAGCGTGCAGAACTGAACTATTCCACACCCTCCGTAGGATCTGCAACCAATCTCTGTGCTGTGGATTTGTCCCCACTCCCTGGAAGCAAGCACTCATCACCCCGCTGCTGAAAAAACCCTCCTTGAATCCCGAGTGCCTTTCCAAGTTTCGACCTATATCGCTTCTACCCTTTCCAGTGAAAGTGGTGGAACGCTGGGTTAGCTCCTGTCTCTCGATACATCTTGAGCAGAGTCACATCCTGGACGACTTCCAATTTGGCTTTCGCCCAGCCCATGGCACCGAAACGGCTGTGCTTACAGCCATGGAAGAACTTCGGATGCGTGCAGACAGGGGCCACGCAGTGGCCGTGATCTTATTGGACCTGTCTGCCGCATTCGATACGGTTAACCATGTGATTCTGCTGAAAAGGCTCAGAGAGGCAGGGGTCGACGGCAACGCCCTGCTCTGGTTCCATTCATACCTGAGGGATAGGAAACAGGCTGTGTCCCTCCCCCCTTTTCAATCCGCCTTTTCTCCCGTGCTTCACGGTGTACCCCAGGGCTCGTCCATCAGCCCGATCCTTTTTAACGTTTATCTAAAACCACTGGTCACTTTAATCAAATCACACGGATTGAAAACTGTAAATTACGCGGATGACACCCAGCTCATCCTTTCCTGGGAGGGGGAAGACTCAATCCCCATGGAATCGTTCCATGACTGCTTAAGAGACACAGCCGGCTGGCTGCACTTGAATTCCCTGCAATTCAATTCCTCCAAGACCGAGGTCCTGTTCTGCTCTGGGAGCCGGATTCCTCGTCTATTTCCTACTGAATTCTGGCCCCCGGAAAATCCAGAAAAACCACAGCCGGTTACTAGTGTCCGCAATCTGGGTGTCATGCTAAACAACAACCTTAGCATGCAAACGCAGGTAACCAAAACAGTCTCTACCTGCTCAGCCCTACTGCGTTCTTTACGTAAAATCATGCCACTACTCCCCACCCAGGCCCGAGCACTAATAGTCAGGTGCACTATCCTCAGTCGCCTTGACTATTGTAATGCTCTTTTGCTCGAGTCCCCAGCTGTTCTTCTGGACAGACTCCAAAGAGTCCAGTCGGCTGCAGCCAAACTGGCCCTTGGTTGGACCAGGAGATCCTCGGCCACAGCAGCCTTAGCCGAATTACATTGGCTCCCTTTGAAGCAGCGAATAGCTTTTAAAGCACTCTGCCTTGTCTTCAAGGCACTACACGGAACGGGCCCCAGACCCCTACAAAAAATGTTTTCCTGGTACACCCCCACCAGAACTCTTCGATCCACCTCAGCCTGCCTTGTGTTGGTACCCAGATTTAACAAGGTAAGGACTGGGGGAAGATCCTTCAGAGTGGCCGCCGCCAAACTATGGAACAGTCTGCCGGTCGACATTCGCCAAACTCCACAACTCCTGCCATTCAGAAAGTGAATTAAAACTTGGCTCTTCCCCAAATCCGCTCACTTCTAACTCCCTTTTAGCCTCCCGTCTCTTTCCACCTTAGGAGTAAGCTCTCAGCGCCAGGATACCTGTCAGGTGACAGTTGCGCTTTACAAGTGTTTTAAATAAATAAATTAAATAAATAATAAATAAAGCAATATTAACCATGGCACCATTTCAGGAAAACAGGAACAACCTGTTTCATCTAAGTTCTGTCTACACTTCCCAGGTCACATATAGACCTGTTTTTCCCACTAGCAGTGGTTCCTCCACTGTACTGTTCTACCTCTTGCACAGATCTGCCACCATCCGCTGTCTATGGTCTACCCCTTCAGATTGCCCACCTTCAGTTCTTTAACTTGCACTGTCTCGTCATACCTTGGTGCGGATCCGAAGGTGGGTGTACGGCTTGAACTCCGGAGACTCGTGCGGGTGATTCTCCTTCTTGAGCCACGCATTCAACATGCAGATCCCCACGCCAGGCAGTGCTACCACGAAAGACAGGATCTTCCATGTGCGAGCTGCTCCACAAACACAGAGAATCAAAGGATGAGTAAATTAGTCGTATTAAGATATGTTCTTAAATCTTGTTATATTTCATTCATTCATTCATAGTAACGACAACTTCTAAATATATCTCTCACTCTTGCTTAGAGTGCTGAATAAATTATGCAAAGCAGGAAGCAAGGAACTCTGGGTAGTGCCCAAGTTTAGGCGAAGAGCAGCTTCTTTAAATGGAGCATCCTACAACACTAGTGGCACTCTGAATCTGCTTACCACCACTGTCTATTTTCTACCATTTTTTAAGCTTAGGATTAGCACAGTGCCATTCACGCCGAGCTAGAAGGGAGCCAAAGACTTCTGCTATTTTTCCAGCAAAGTTGTTATGCATAGGGTTAGCACAGTGCCATTAATGTCAAGCTGAAAAATGACAAAAGCCGTTTGCCACTCCAGGCACAGTATGACAGGGGTCATGGACCTTTGTAATTTGCACCATTTGTTTCAAAGGAATGTTCATCTGCAGGAATAAATTATTGAAAATCACCCCGCGGGTGATGTGACTGCCACAGAGGACAAGTTGAATTATGTATATATATATATTCACTGAAAAAACCATAGGTTATAGACCATATATAGTTAGGAATTAGCATTTAGAAAACCTTATTTTACTCACACAAAACCATTGAAATTCCATATATAGTTAGTTGCACTAACTATATATCGCGCACCCGCAATCCACTGCTGATGATGTCACATATTACATCATTCATGACATGGTCAGTGACATCACTGATGACATCACTGATGACATCTCAAATGACATCACTGATGACATCATCTAGTGTCTGTGTGTTTTTGTAAAGTTTAAATACGTTTTACATATTGAAGAATGACTGGATGTATGGAAGACTGAGTGTGTGTGTGGCTGGCTGGGAGGTGTGTGACTCTGTGCATATCAATGTGTACTTGTATCAGTGATTGTATAAGAGAGTAAGTATGTGTTAGTATATGTGTGAAAAGTATGGTGTTCTGTGTTTAACTATAGATGAGGAAATCGAAGTGTGATTGATTCTTCACAGGACTGACTAGGTGTATGAGTGCATATGATAGTGTTCTAATAATAAGTGACTGTATGTATGAGTAATTGTATGGGTGAATGAGTGAATGTGTGTGTAGACGTACGAATCAGTGAGTGTGTATGTAGTAACTGGTATTGGTGTGTCATGATGTCATCAGTGATGTCATTTGAGATGTCATCAGTGATGTCATTTCAGATGTCATTAGTGATGTCATCAGTGATGTCACTGAAGTATGGTGTTCTGTGTTTAACTGTATAGATGAAGAAATGGAAGTGTGATTGATTCTTTACAGGACTGGCTTGGTGTGTGAGTAACTCCATGGATGAGTGGCAGTGTGTGACTGTCTGCATAGGTGTATGAGTGCATATGATAGTGTTGTAATAATAAGTGACTGTATGTATGAGTGATTGTATGGGTGAATGAGTGAATGTGTGTGTAGACGTAGGAATCAGTGAGTGCTTATGTAGTAACTGGTATTGGTGTGTCATGATGTCATCAGTGATGTCATTTGAGATGTCATCAGTGATGTCATCAGTGATGTCATTTGAGATGTCATCAGTGATGTCATCAGTGATGTCACTGACCATGTCATGAATGATGTAATATGTGACATCATCAGCAGTGGATTGCGGGTGCGCGATATATAGTTAGTGCAACTAACTATATATGGAATTTCAATGGTTTTGTGTGAGTAAAATAAGGTTTTCTAAATGCTAATTCCTAACTATATATGGTCTATAACCTATGGTTTTTTCAGTGAATTTTCAAGGTTTTGTAAATGCTAATTCCTAACTATATATGGTCTATAACCTATGGTTTTTTCTGTGAATTTCATTGGTTTTTTAACAGCTAATATCTGTAGCTGTAAAATGTATTCTTCTTTAAATCCAAAAATATATTTTATATGTTTATGAATAATTTTTTTTTTAAATATATTTTTTTCTTCGTTCCCGCTTCGCGAATCAGGAAGCTTCCCGTTAGCTGACCTTGATGCCGCGAAATAGACCGCAAGCCGGTAAACGTTTCTTTACCGCAAGTGCCGCGTTAGAAAACAACATCGTGACGCCTCCCGTCCGCATGACGTTTCACGTTGTCGCGTGATACGTCATATGACGTACAACGTTAGCGAACTGGTACGCGAAGCGAGTCGCAAAGCGCAGGTTTCTGGAAGCAAACCGGGAGGCCCTGCAAAGCGCTTAACGTAAACACAGCAAGTCATGTGACTTGGTAATAACACTTTTCATTGGTTCATTTCACTTTTGGTTTCCTAATGATGTAAGACTAGGTCATATAATCTAAAATGAACACTTTTGATTGGTTGAGAACTCTTGTTTTTCCCAAATGATGAAAATCCCTCCTTCTTTCCTCACTCTGACTTTCATCATTGTGAGAGAAAGACCCTTTGTGATCACTGAGCAATGGCTTCTTTAGTAGCTTCAGCTGGTGCTTCCCCACCACCTCCACCACATCCAAGGAAGAGTGGACCACCTGCTCAAGTTATAATTCAACAAGGAGAGGAAGAAGAGGAACAGGAGGACGAGCACGAAGAGAGGCAGTTTTTGCCTGAGCAGCCCAGGACGTCTCACCGGAAAGAAAACTTCATTTGGCAATTTTTTAAAATTCCCAAAGGTCAGAAAAAAGTAAATGCAAGATACGTAACTTGCCTTATATGTCAAGATAGACTGTCCAGAGGGACCGACAAAAAATACAGTTTCGGAAACTACACAATGCATCGCCATATGACTAGGTGGCATCCTAACAACTACAGTGCTGCACAGTTTCGGAACGACCTAGATAATCTCCCTATTATGGCCAGAAGATCTGTTGTACCGGAAGTAACGGGACCAGAGGGCAGGGAGATGGTGCCAAATATACAAATGAGATTTGGTGATGTAAAACACATCTGCGTATTTTGCGATGGATTCATTTCCTACGGAGAAAAAAGCATCACTCTGATCAACAGAGCTATTGACTATCATATGCAAGTTTGTACGAAACGCCCAAAATAATAAATACTTCTTTTTTTTGTTTTGTTGCTCCTGTTGAGCCCTTTACAATGAATCGTTTTCATTGCCCCTTCCAAGAAAAACCCCAAAAAATATAAAACTGTTCAGAAAAATTCAAAAAAAGTAAAAAAATGTTCTGAAAAATAAAAAAAAAAGTTCTTTTCAGAACTACCTCCCCGTTATTAAAAAATTGGTACAATATTTGGAACTGTGCCAACCTCTATTTCTCTTAGTTCGCTTCCCAGTTCGCTCCCCGGTACGCGAACCGGAAGCGAACCAAAAACAGTAAGTATAAGGGAAGGAAACAGACACTTATGTTAAAAGAAAGACAGCTATAGGGGAGTAAACTAGAGATACTATTACCCGTAATCCACTGCTGATGATGTCACATATTACATCATTCATGACATGCTCAGTGACATCATCAGCAGAGGATTGCGGGTTTTTTGGCAACGTGCCTTATCCACGGTTTAATAACGCTGCCTTTTGCTTTATATAAGTTTTCAAATTGTATGAAATATATACCAATAGGTCGTTATGAACCTTTAGGTAGTGCTTTTCTTCATGAGGTCTGGTCGCTTCCATACACATACAGATGTTTCAAAGATGATCAAGAAGTTTATCTGAATGGAGAGGAATGCACTGAGACGCCAGATCATTCACTAATGTGTAGGCACATACAGTTACACGGTTCATGCAACAAACACCGACCAAATATGGCTTGCGTGTTGCAAGGCACGCCAGTTCCTGCTATCATCCCCACGTTCAAGTTGTTGGAAAATGGTAGTTATTTGATGCTCAATAATGAAGATTGTTCTGAGTTAATTAAAAGTATTCCTTTTATCGTAACAGTAAGTGAACGGGTTATTTGCTGCAGAAATGTTCTATTTCCTCCCACACATGAACATAGGGAGTTTTCAATCTGGCCACAAATACCAACCTTGGGACAGATTTCAACGGCATGGCAAGAATAAGAGCTCTTTTGTCTCAGAGAGAGGTGGCCTTGAGTTCGGCCCGTGAAACTTTCGTGCTTCACATAGCGAACACCCGTACAGAGGTGCACACACTTTTCAATTCAGATTTGCCTTTCAAATTCAGCAAGATGGTTCCGACTATCTTTAACGCATCCTCCGCAAAGTCCCTGGCGCACTTTTTTAAAGTTGTTACCAGTGGTCTCGTGACTTCATTTGAGAAAATCTTTGGACTCATCCCTGCTTCCTTTCATTCTATTTTCTCCACTCTGGTTCGTGGATTGGCATTTTTACTTGCATTACCAGCGGACGCTCTTGTGCTTTTTTACATTTTTAAATATGGATGTCCCTCCTATGCAACCTCCCACCCTGCAGCTGCTGACACTGTTCCGCAATCGCATGCTAGAATATTATGGCACAATGCCGTTGGCGATATTAAGCACGGCATATGGATTATCTTTTCGATTCTCCTACTTCACCTGTGTCCAGCCTGTATTTCACTGCCTGACCTGTGATTTCGATTGGGCCATTGATTTGTGTCTCTGCGGACCGGTTTCTCCTGACGTCGACTTTAATCAGCTGATGACTCCTATCATTACTCACGAGTTGGTTTGTCCTGGCGAAAGGATTATGGCTGTGGCATTGATGCATGGACTACTTGGTCCCTGGAATTTACTGGCGGCAGCACAGTCTTTCTTGGAACAGAGCTTTCTTGAAAACCCACCGAGCTGTCCTCTGATGGTGATAGAGGATCCGGTGCTGGGAGAGCACGTATGTTCTTTTCCGCTTTTAAATTGGATGGCTGAACTGTTTTCGGATGAAGACGGTGACTTCCTATTGGAGGCTGTTGCAGCCTATTTTGCATACACAGTTATGTCATAGACCTTTTTCATGTTTGATATGCTGAGTACTAGCATTTCATTGACAATTCATTGACTTATTTGTCAAGTTTTTATTATTTACCTTGCCTATTGGCTTAAGACTCGATAAAGTACTTGGCTGTTTTATTTTTCTTTAGCATTAAATTTTCCTAGTTTTTAATGCTTTACCTTGCGGACCGTCCACATATAAACTTGCAATCTGCTCTCATGAGATGGCACTTCTATTATCTTATTCAGTTCGTTTCCGGATCATGGGGAGGTGTCATCTAGGTCCTGGATATCTTTACACCGTGTTAAGTTAGCATGGGCTCATTACCGGTTTAAACGCCATTTTTCCTTTTTTGCAACTTCTGCACACGACACTTAGTTGTTGCTTTAGCTTTCCACCTAGTAGTTCATCGTGGTTTACATGAGAATAATATGTTATTGCTCTACTATCTGCTTTGCTTGTTAAACTATATCTGTACAGCGAGTGCTAAAGTTTCAAGAACAACACGATACAGAATTGTTATGAGGTCTGATCTCCACGACTTCATACTCATAACATAAGTGCAACTTCTGCCAATTCTGGGCATGAGGCGGGTTTTATATTGCATTGCCGAACACACATACACAACAGTTGATGCGGCTCACATGAAGAGAGAGCTGGTGTATGCTGATGTGATTCCTTCAAATCTAAGACACTAAAGTATGGGCACGCCCTAAACCAACACAAAGAGACCTTCTTAGCAAATAATATAATATGTGTATTAGGGAGGGTGAGATATAAGCAGCCGCGGGCCGTGGAGGGAGTTACGGTGAGGCAGGGAGGCGGGGAGGGGGAGAAGCAGGGTGGAGCCCTCTCTACCTTGCCCCTCCCCCTCCCCGCCTCCCTGCCCCACCGTAACTCCCTCCACGGCCCGCGGCTGCTTATAAGTGTTGCTAACTCTTATTCATTTACAGCATGTTAACATACTATCACCATTCGCTTTTTATGTACTAGTAACTATGCTGGTAATTTTGCTACTGATAATATGTGTACTTGTATTATCTAAGATACTACGCCTGTGAAGACGGCATTAGTAAATAAACATTTCAAATACACATGTGTTCTTCTTAACTCCATGTTCTGGTTTCTAAGAAATATATAACGACCGACTGTTCATGAGTTCCACGTATCCTGAGGTACTATAAGTTCATATTCTGGATTGTCTAAACATTGAGAGTTTGTTATATCCAATGTGACACTGTACCTAGCTTGCTAAGGAGTTTTTGATTACTAACGTGAGTTTTGGGACACCCTAATTCGCCGAGGTTCCAATCCTCTGTCCACAGTTCTGTGTGAGAACAGAAACCCTGCGACAGGGGCACCCCCGACCCTTGCTGGAGCTTCATCACACTTGCGATACAACTCCAGCAATGCGCCACCTTTACGGCACAGATACATCACGCATCTGTGCTGTTTTTGCCCCATGATGCGCCGCATTGTAAATGCAGCACACCATAGGTGACGGAACAGCGGCACAGAATGACTAACACATCCCTGGTGATGCGCCAGTCATCATAAATGTATCCCTATGCTTCTTATCTTGTTAGAGATGAACCGCCATATGTATCATCAAAGTTTTTTGCATTTCCTAAATAGCGAACTTTAAGGAATAAATAGCGATTCTTTACCATTCCTAGTTTGCGATGAGCTATTTGCTAATTACAAATTACCCATTCATTTCCTTCATTTCCATAGGGCGGTTGGACTCACTTTTAGCTCGAACGGCTGAATGGATTTCCACGAAACTTGGCAAAATTGTAGGGACTGGTAGCCCGATGTGCCTTTGCTATGTCTCAAGATATATGCTCCAGTGGTTTTTACGAAAATTAACTTTGAAAAATATATATTGGGCTACATTGGCCTATATATATGTTGGAGCCCAAATGTAGCCCAATGTAGCCCAATGTAGCCCAAAGATGGCCGCCAGACACACAAAAAAACAAATGTAGCCCAAATATCAGCCAGATGTAGCCCAACTATAGCCCAGTGACAGAATGACCAATCAGCTTCGCAAACCTCCGTTACGCGAAGCGGAGCGCTGTTACAGATATATATCTTTTTTTGAACGTTAATTTCTTAAAATCCACTGGAGCACATATATTGAGACCTAGCAAAGGCACATCGGGCTACCAGTCCCTAATATTTTGCCAAGTTTCGTGCAAATCCATTCAGCCGTTCGATTATTATTATTATTATTTTTTTTTGCCCCGCGGGGCCCTTTTAAAACCTCCACATCAAACCTAGGGGGTCAGCGAGGATCTACTATGCCCCCTTATAGTTATTTCCCCCTTTGTTTTGACCTCCTCTTGTCTCTCGATCCTACAGAGAGACAAGATGGCGGCCGCTACGGACTGTTTGGAATGTTGACAGACGCCGGAGAACCAATCAGCTTCGCTTCACAAAGCTCCGTTGCGCGACAAGTACGCGTCCTGGGCCGCTGCCCGGTCCGCTGTTACAGATATATATCTTTTTTTAAACGTTAATTTCTCAAAATCCACTGGAGCACATATATTGAGACCTACAAAAGGCACATCGGGCTACCAGTCCCTACAATTTTGCCAAGTTTCGTGCAAATCCATTCAGCCGTTCGGGCTAAAAGTGAGGCCAACCGCCCTATGGAAATTAACATGGGAAAAACGCGTTTTGGGACCCCCCTTTTTTCTCGGCCCCCCCTTGACGAACCCCCCCAAAATTTTCAGGGGCTGCTCAGAAACAAAATGTGCCATTTTCCTGAAAATTTCAGCCAATTCCGTCCACAAATGCCAAAGTTATTAGACATAGAATTTTCAAAAATCCCATAGGGAAAAAATCCTAACTATATATACCTACTGGCGACCGCCAGTAGGTAATATATATATATATATATATATATATATATCCGTGACTGTGCAAGTAATGCTAAATAAAAGAAAAGTATGGTGTTTAAAATATAAGCATGTTCTGTGTTTCCGGACCCACGAGGGTTAAATAGGGACTCCAACTCCTGTGATTCATTTCATTCAGGCCCAGCTGGGCAGGATATAAATTAGATGGGATATGTCAGTTGGAGTGATTATGGAAAGAACACTGTTTGGCATGCTGCCTCTGAGGAAAGGGTTGTTTACTCTGAAACGCGTCAGGCAAGGCATGCGATTATTATTTTATTTGTGCTTCACGAAGGTTGTTCCTGTGCTTCTGAAAGACTTGTTGGGAGTGCACTCTAACAAAGGCAACTTGTGGTGTGGAAATGTATATATATATATATATATTATATATATATATATATATATATATATCCCACAAAAAAGGTTACCCCGGTGTAATATTGTTCTCTGTATTTTATTTCGCGAAGGCTGCATGCAGTTTTCAGCAAAAGTCATCATAAAAATGCTGCCAGGCGCGTTTCGGGTACTTTTGACCCTTAATCATTGGCAATTCAGCATGAAACAACAGGATCAGCAGTTATGCAACTCAATTTAAACTTTAAAAAGACCTCCCTAGTGGGCGTGGCCACTCCCGTGGCCTTATTGTATCTGTGGTTGTACATTTTGAAACCTCACTGAGGGTAACCCTTTTTGATGGGAAATTAGCGGCTCACTCTGGCCGCAGAAGCATCATCACGGCGATGAATTTATGCTAAGAAAGAGCTCAATCTGGAAACTCTTCCCAACTGCTTTGGGACTATGGTGTGCAGGCGCCGGAATCCATCACAGGTCACACTCAGGCTCCAGTGAAAGGTACCAGCAAGCGACCAGGCCTCCAACCTACAGTGGGTGATAGCTGACATACAACATAGCACAACACAATGTAGTAACAACCAGGCGCATAACTCCATTACAATAATAGAACATAGTGCAGCCGAACGTAACACAAGAAACAACGTAAAAAAGGCATACTACAATGCACAATCGCAGCATAAAAAACAACACAATACAAAACCACAACACAATGACAGAACAGAATGAGGACAGAATAACAAAACAACAGCACATCAACAAAACCTCACCACAATGCAACAACATATCAAGACAAGACAATAAAAAAGACAGGAACAATGTACGAACATAACATGAAAAAAGACAACCTTTAAATACAGCAACACTCCAATACTAAACCCAAATACGAAACACCAAGATATCACAGCAACACTGCAATAACCAGCTCAACACAGTATGTTCACATACCCCAACACGCAGTACATCAGCATTATACAACTATACAGCATTACAATGTCAAAACACAACAAAATAACAGACATAAATGGATGTTTGCATTGTTGTGCTGTTGTGTTGCTGAGTTATTTTACTGTGTTGTTTTGCATGTGTGGCTGCTGGTGTTCTGTTGCTATTTTTTAAGGTTGTGTTGTTTTTTTCTTTTTGCGTTTGGTAGTGGTTGTTTTCTTGTGTGTTTGTGGTCTGTTATGCCCGGTTACTCACCGGTAATAACCATTACTCCGAGTCCTGGTCTCCCCGTCCCATTCCTGATACGTGAGCAGCTAGTCTGCTCTACAGAACCCCTACCTAGCTGAGCTGTTGGCACTTCCCCCTAGGATGACGTCACCATCACGTGACTACTAAAGGGGGAAGTGCCGGATGAATCATCCTGAAAATACCAAAGACAACAGAACGAAACACATACAATCACCCACGGAAAACCCAAACCAGGGAGGGAGGGAAGGGCTCAGGAATGGGACGGGGAGACCAGGACTCGGAGTAATGGTTATTACCGGTGAGTAACCGGGAATTACCTCCTCGTCCTGGTCTCCCCGTCCCATTCCTGATACGTGAGCCCATACCCAAGCATGATTGTAAGAAAAAAACAGACCAGAAGAATGTCAGAAAAACAGGTCCATTTTAATCAATCAAAACAGTACAAAACTACAAAACAAGTACTGCAGACAGAACACTAGTCCCAAAAGCAGCCGAGGCCGCCATCCCCAACTCCAGACGATAATGGGCAACAAAAGTGTGGGGAGAAGCCCACGTAGCAGCATTGCAAATGTCTCGCAAAGAGGCACCCCTGAACATGGCCCAGGAGGACGAAACACTCCGAGTCGACCGACCCTGAACAGAAGAAGGCAGGGGGCAGTGGACCGAATCATAAGCAGAAACCACTGCGCCCTTGACCCAACGAGACAAGGTGGACAAAGAAGGGCGAAGCCCCAGACCCGACAGGCCGTAGGTGAGGAACAGGAAATCAACCTTACGGAAACCAGCCGTACGCTCTAAGTAGATGCGGAGAGCCCTCAACACATCCAAAGAATGGAGCAGCTCCTCCTCAGGAGAGGCAGGAGCCGGAAAAAACACAGGGAGAACAATATCCTCCTGACAGTGAAAAGTCGAAATCACCTTAGGGAGAAAAAACTGACTCGGACGGAGAACGACCTTGTCAGCGCAGAAGCGCAAGAAGGGGGGAGAAGCCATCAGCGCACCAATCTCACCAACCCTACGCCCAGAGGTAATGGCCACCAGGAAGATATCCTTGGCAGAAAGGAACTTCAGGGCCACGGAGTCCAAAGGCTCAAACGGAGGACCCGTCAAAGCCCGAAGAACCAAGGGCAGATCCCAAGGAGGCACAGGGGAACGGGATACAGGACGGTGAAGCAAGAAACTCCTCAGAAGGCGAGCCACCAACGGGGAGACAGAAGAAACAGAGGAACCCCGAAAGGCAAGAACGGCAGCCCATTGCGCCCGCAGGGAAGAAACCGCCAGTCCCAAGACAAAACCATCCCGCAAGAAGTCCAACACCCGCACGGCCTCACAGGAGGCAGGAGAGAGACCCCTCCCAAGACACCAGGTGGAAAAAGACTTCCAGTGACGGGCATAAGACTTCAAGGTGGAAGGACGCCGGGAAAGCTGAAGACACTGGGCAACCTCCAACGAGCAACCCAGACCCAGCAAACTCAACCTCTCAAGTGCCAAACCCCCAGCCGGAGGCGACGCAGGGAGGCAAGACTGAGAAGAGGAGCCCGCAGGGGCAGGGAGACAGGGGAAACCTCCAATGAGGGCAAACGGGAAAAGTCAGCAGAAGGGGAAACCAAGACTGCCGAGACCACTCCGGAACCACCAGGAGAACCTCCGCCCGATCCAAACGAATCTTCCGGAGGACCCTCGGAATTAAGGCAAACGGAGGGAAGGCAAACAGCAGACCCCCCGACCAAGGAATCGAGAAAGCATCGGTCGCCCAAGCCAACGGAGACGGAATGATGCTGCAAAACAGAGGAAGAAGGGCGGAATCCTCCGAGGCAAAAAGATCCAGCCAAGGGAGGCGGAATCGAAGGACAATCTGGCCAAACAGATCCGGGGACAGACAGAGGGACACTGAGGAGGGGAACACCCTGCTCAAAGTATCCGCAGGCCCATTCTCCTTCCCCGGAAGATAGACCGCCGTCAGAGACAACAGATTCGACTCGGCTCAAAGGCCGATCTCCTGGGACAGGAGAAAGAGAGAATGACACATGCCCCCCAGGTGATTCACATAGGTGCGAACCACCTGATTGTCGGTCTGCACAGAGACCGCCCGACCCCGAAGGAGAGGAGCGAACCAAAGGAGAGCAAGCCAGACCGCCCTCAGCTCCTTCCAGTTCGAGGACTGGAGGGACTCGAATCGGGACCACCGACCCTGACCCTTGGAAGAACCCAGAACAGCCCCCCATCCCAAAGCACTCGCATCCGTGGACAACACAACCACAGACCGAGGGGGAAGGAGATCGAACCCCCCGGAAAGGGAGAGAGGAGACAACCACCACTGGAGATCCGCCCGAATCCCCGGAGTGACAGGGATCAGAGTCTCGAAGACCAAGGAGGCGGGATCCCAGTGAGACAGGACATGATGCAACAGGGGGTACAGATGCAGTCGGGCCCAAGGAAGGAGATGAAGAGTGGACGCCATCTCCCCCTGACTCCGCAACCAGAGACGGGCAGACACCTGCGACTGGGAAAGAAGCCAAGAAAGGTGGCGAAACAAAGTCAACTGGCGCTCCTGGGAGAGGAACACCATGCCCAGGTCCATCCGGAAGAAAGCCCCCAGGAACTTCAGGGACTGAGAGGGCACCAGGGAGGACTTCCGGTGGTTGATAAGGAACCCAAAGGAACCCAGCAGATGACACACCTGGGCCACATCCGACAGAGCCTGCGAAAAAGACGGAGAGACAATCAACCAGTCATCCAGATATGGAAACACCAGCAGCCCCACAGAATGAAGAATACCCACCAGAGGGGCCAGGAGCTTGGTGAACACCCTGGGCGCAGAGGACAGGCCGAAAGGCAGCACCCGGAACTGGTAGTGATGGGTCCCCACAGCAAAGCGCAGAAAACGCTGGTCGGCAGAATGGACAGGAACATGCAGGTACGCATCCATCAAATCCAGGGACGCCAGGAAGCCACCCGGAAGGACCAGAGCAGGATGGACTGGAGGGTCACCATCTTGAAAGGGCGATGGACGACGAAGCGGTTGACACGCTTCAGATCCAGAACAGGACGAAGATCCGAAGTGTCCTTCTTGGAAACCAGAAAGAGGATTGAGTAGCAACCCTCGCCCCTCTCCAGCGGTGGAACCTCCACAACAGCCTGTTTCTCCAACAGGAGTTGAACACCCGCCAACAAAGACACCCTTCGCAAAGGAAGACGGGGCAGGGGAGTCTGAACAAAACCCGGAGTAGGAGGAGAGGAAAACTCTATCCGGCAACCTTCCGAAACAGTCTGAACCGCCCAGGCATCCGGAACCGACAACCACTGGGCGCGGAAGCGCTGGAGTCGACCACCAACGGGTAAATGCAGACAGTCATTGAGAAGAGGAGGAAGCGGGGGTGGCAACACCGGCAGCGGCCCGGGGCTTGGCACCTCCAGGGGCCCCCCGGCCACGACCCCTGCCACGAAAGGGCTGAGCAGCGCCACGAGCAGGAGGCCCAAAAGCGCGACGATAACCAAATCCACGCCCCCGAGCAGGAGGACGGATCGGAACCACCAGCTTGCGGTTCTCCGCGGACTGCTTGACCATGCCCTCCAGCTGAGGACCGAACACCTTAGAACCTTCAAAAGGCAACTTAAGGAGGACCGACTTCTGCGAAGAGTCCGCCTTCCAGGAACGCATCCAAATATGACGCCGGGCAGCAATGGAAGCACCAGAAGCGGCGGACGCCGCCCCCAAATTGTCAAAGGAAATGTCCGACAGGTAACACACCTGCAACTCCATCAAAGACAGAAGAGGAGTGGCATCCTCGCCCTCGGACAGCAGAACAGACAGGGACTGGAAGTCCTTAAGGAGAGACTGAACCATATAGTTGGAATACGCAGTCGCCCGGACAGAGAAATTAGAAGCAGCATAGGAACGCTTCACCGCCCCCTCAACACGCTTATCCACAGCGTCCGCAGGAAGGGCGTCCTCAGAAACAACCAATCCCTGAGAGGAAAGGCCAGCCATCAAATTGTCCACTTTCACAGCCTGAGGGAATTCATCAGCAAAACCCTCAAGAGGGTAACGTCTGGACAGGAAACGAGGAAAAGAAGACTTGTCCACCTCCTTCCATTCGTGGGACAGCACATTACGCACCGCACCATGCAAAGGCAAAGAATCCGGAGCAGGCTGGACATACTGCGTAAAAAAGTCATCCTCAACAACAGCATCCGCAGGAAGAGAAAAACCCAAGTTGGACCTCACATGGGCAAACAGGTCAGCGAGCTCAGCACCCTGAACAAAACGACCACGGACACCCTCATCCTCACCAGGATCAACGTCACCCTCAGGAGCATCTTGTGGATCTAAAGACACACGAGGCACCTTGGGAGGAGGCTCAGCCGCGTCCCTAGCCAGGAAAGCAGCAGCCACAGCCTCATTAATAATGAGGCGCAGGGCATCCAGAGGGGTCGCAGAAGAAGAAGCGACTGAATCCATTGCAGAAGAACAAGTCCAAACAACACTCCCAACAGGCAAAAAACAAGGACAAAAAACATCCCAAAAAGGACCCCAGATATAGGCGAGGACCCTAACACCTGTGGGAGGGGAAAGAAAACTGGGCCAGTATAAGAAGCCCAGCCAGCCGCCAAAATCGCCCCCTCAAATGGTGCAAGACACCAAACTCCATGGAAAAGCCCCTGCCCGCTAAAGCAGGGCGAAAACGGACCGGAGAATGCCCAAGAACGGCCGCTGGAGCAGGCCAACCCAAGCCAGGTGAGCACCCAGAAGCACAGAGCACAGAAACGCCCGCTAACGCGAGCCGCGTGCAATCAGGCGCCCCCAACACAAAGCCGGCCGCTAACGCGAGCCGCGAGGAACAAAAATGCCCCCATGAGGAAAGGAAGCCCAATGTAGCTCGGGGGAAGCGGCAGTGAAAATAAAACAGAGGCGGCCGCTAGAGCAGGACGCCGTACAAAACAAACAAACAGCAGGGAGACTTACCCGTTTTCCTTCTGTCAGAAAAAGGAAGCCTCCAGGAAACAGCCCAGCCAGCAACGCGGTCGTAGACTGCAGAAAAAAGAAAACAGGATGATTCATCCGGCACTTCCCCCTTTAGTAGTCACGTGATGGTGACGTCATCCTAGGGGGAAGTGCCAACAGCTCAGCTAGGTAGGGGTTCTGTAGAGCAGACTAGCTGCTCACGTATCAGGAATGGGACGGGGAGACCAGGACGAGGAGGTAATTGTGGTTTGTGTTCTCATTGGATTTGTGTGTCTCAATCCATGGGAGCCCGGATGCATTGCATTGGTGTAGGATGGCGTGCAACACATTTCCGCCCTCGGCTCTCTAGCGAACCACTGGTTGGACAGGAGGGCTGTGTTCTGTGAATGCCGACTGTGATGCTTTACAATTGCGCAGATTCATTTCTACATACCCCGGATGTAATGCAACCCGTTTCCCTTGATCGCGTTGCTTGATGACCGTCCCGGTGTTGCCCCACGCTGAGACAATCTGTCCCGCCTTGGAAGTGAGATGCGATGCCGGTCATTTTGTTAGCTGCGTTTGTCCCGAAGAAAACCACGAAAATTACATCAGTTCGTTGAAATCTCACTTCCTGGTCACGCAGATTGACTATGCGCCCCTGAACATAATTAAGCTGATAGTTACGTCTGTACAAACTGGCACTGCTTTAACGATTGCTCGTTCAGTTAGACGACTGTAGCCTGCCCGGGCACTCTCTGCTCCAAGCACTGTGCCAGCTCAGCTGCCTCTTTTGAAAGTACCACACTACACTTCTCTGTTCAGTGCATGTGTACAGAGGCCTGAGAGGCTCACCAAACGCTTTTTAGTGCTGCAATTTCTAATTGAACCAGTGGCCGGGGGATGGAATTTCCTTTCTAGCATTAGGGCAAGAATGTATTTTTCTTTCCTAGTAGCGTTGGGTGAGTAAGCGGAGCTCACTCACCTCATAGCTAAGGAAAGACGGGCGAGGTGCTAATAACTCTAAAAATCAGCAAGTACAGAAGTGTAAAAGAAGGTATTTGCTGGCTCCATAGTTACCCACTGTGCATGTGGCTGATTTCACGAGTGAGCGGGGATGATAAACTGATTCTAGACAAAATTTGGGTCCATGTCACTGGCCAACCTAATAAGCCAGGGCAATGTATTGTATTGTATTGTACTGTAATTGCATTCATATAGCGCTTACTACCCCTGACGAGGCATCAAAGCACTTTTTCGGTGAGTAGCACGCTACTCCGGAACCCGTTAAGGATTAGTGTTGAATTAGTATAGTGAAATATGAAAGTAATTTGAGTGGTGGATAAGTTAATTGGGACGTTAATCAGTGATTTGGATTGAGAAAGATAGCGGATGGATAGAAGAGGAAAAAAGATTTGAATTTATATAGTGCTTATTACCCTTGATGTGGTGTTTGATCATATTTGGAATTTTTTTATCAGTCTATAGCGTTTGGATATGTACAAGAATTTAAATATAAACTGGTTAATGTGCTTAAAGAATATTGAGCTTAGGGTGAGATCTAAAACCTCAAATGTAGTAGGAAGTAGTGGATTAGAAAGGGTGCCTAGAGATCTGATGCAAAAAAAGAAACAGGGCCCCCAGACACCACACCCAGAACAGGGCGACCCGGAACCCCTCTCTCATTGTCAGGTTTGGCACCAAATACAACTATAAATGGAGTGCAGTGGGTCCCTCAGACCCGGGTCTTGGTGCCACTGTACCAGCTGCACTACTGACAGCCACGCCTTTGTAAGGGAGTGTGGTGGGCGTGCAGTTCAGAGGGAAGAATTCTTAGAACTGTGGCTATGAATTTGTACCCTTAACTCATCCTGCCCTGCAAGGATGAGAAGGACCTGTTTCACACGTCTTGATGCAATGTTGTGGCGATTGTAATTAGGGCTCCCAGTTTTATGGTATTTATTTGTTTTTTTGACACTTTTGTCTGTATTTATCCAAATTTGTTTTCCAGTAATTTTATCTCCATTTATCCACATTTATTTTGGATTTTGTGAAAAAATGAAGGTGATATTGGTATATTTTCACAATTATTTAACTAGTAAATATGCACTCATGCTTGAATGCCTCCCAGGTTTCAGTGATATGAACACCCGCAGAAGATAAATCAATGCACTTATATGAAAATATATGCAAAATTCGTTATCAACCTTGTGCATATCCACTGCTGTTTAAGCCTCTTTACTAAAATGTCCTTCTTTTTTAACCCGTTACCTATCAATCCACACAGCTTTTGGGCTGGCAGTCATGACAGAGGGTATTTAGAATCACTCAAAAAACAACCCAATTTCCGTTTTTATCCACATTTAAAAATATATCCAGAAAAAAAACAAAATTGAATATATTTATCTGTAAAAATCAGTAAAAACGGAAAACAGAGAGCCTTAATTGTAATATATGGGAGACAGGAAAGGTAGGTGACGGTTTTATGGTGAGACAGGGGAATGGCAATGGCTTCAGGTGACTTTAATGTGAGGTGAGAAAGGAGAGACAATGGAGGCATGTGTCTGTAATGCGGGGAGAGAAGCCATATAGGCAGGTTTCTGTAAAACTGGGAGGGTGATAGAAAAGCAGTGGAGGCAGGTCATATAAAAGGGGGTGGGAAGAGAAAGGCAATGCGCTGTAATAGGTGGGAGGGAGAGTGAAATGAGGTATGTCACTGTAATATGAGGAAAACATGGAATGGCTGTGGAGACTGGTGACTATTTTGTAGAGAGGAGCCCAGCATTGGAGAAAAGAACCTAGGTGATGGGCCCCAGGGTAGGAATCGGCGCGTAATAAAGTGTTGCATTGTGTAGGTGGGTGCAACGGTGACTGAAGTATTGAGAGACATTTCCAGGGCTGTAGCCGCACCAATCTCTCTTCCACGTCATCCCCTATGCCCCTCCTTTTCCCCCGTAAGTAACTATTTGGGGCAGTAATGCAAGAGGGCCCACTGCTCGGAATGTGCACAATTGTTCAGAACATTAAACCTGATAAACATGGAGGCGGTGACCCCTCTTACTCTCTGGGCAGTCAGGCAGGGAGAGAGTCTGTGACACACCTCCCTCGAAGGGCATGAGGAGGTACCAGGACAGAGGGTAGAGTGAGGAGGTACCCAGCTCACCAGAGAGCTGGAGCGAAAAAACAAAGTTCCACCTTGCCCCCAGTTACAGCCTCTCTGCAGCCATGGCGTGTCTGTAGAAGACCGACTTGGCTCATTACTACAGTTATTTTAGAGTTGAAACGTATTTAGGCATTAAGAGATGATCCTGTGCCTGTTACATTGCCGTTGTCGTCCGCTCTTCTTCCTGCACCGCTGCTCATAGCTTCTGCTGCTGAGTAGTGGGGGCGAGGGGAGGAGGTGTCATGTGAGTTGGGGACGCAGCAGTGCAGAAGGAACAGGGCACGTCCACTACCATGAAAGTGAAACCGCAACCGCTGTATGGACCCTTTTAAAAGTTCAGAAATCAATGTTTGTAAAGTTTTTGGCAAGTCCTGCATTAAGAAAACAAAATTGTGGCCACCTTGTTACATATTATGGACGGTCTGCTTGCTACTATAAAAGTGAAAGCGCACCATGGCACACTGTAAAAAACGAAGGGAAAAAAAGGCGCGGCTGCCAGGTGCGGCATGCTGTGCTGGTTAAATACACTTTTTTAAAGTGTTGTGGAACAGCATGCAGGAGAAAGATATTTAAGAAAATAGTGCTCCGAGGCAATAATTAAAACATACTGAGTAGCACCACATGTAACAGGGGTTGTCCTCATGGGAGGTTACAAGAAGAGAAAAGGTTATACTAAAGCGAGACTATTAAGCCTATTGACCAATGAATAGCTACCATTTACAAAGGATAAGGGACAGGAGCCAATTAAAAAGATGGCTGGAAAAGTTGGTGGAGCTTCAAGTCCATCCCTGAATACAGCATGTCTTGAAAGAACAGCGCAAGCGCTGCCTAGGCGAGACCCAAATATGTGAATTACGAAATAAGTGAGAAACCAGAGTGGGATGGGGAAGATGGGAGTAGTGATGAAACCATGGTGGTTAGGAAGGAACAACAAGGAGTACATGGGGTGGAGTTGAAATTTCAGTGGGGAAGCAAGGAGGAAGTGAGAAAATAGCCACTCACATGGAGTGCTATAATAAAAAGAACAATCATTGGAAAAACCAATAGGTCTCTCCTATGCAAGCTATTGGCTTTGTCAATGTTTTTAGTCAGGTTGTACAGCCGCGTAGCTGCTATGCAGCATGTCTGACATTTTTAAAGTTAAAAACAAAAACTATGCTGCAGAGGTAGAGAGCACAACAAGGAGGGTGGGTAGATGCCATGTGTTCCTGCAAGTAATAAAAGAAAGCTCTAGATGCAGCCAATGCTGGACTTGCCCTAGCACTTTATTTTAAAAAAAAAGTTCAGCCATAACTAAAACAAATGTGCAAAATTGCTAAAAGCACAATAGGTCTCATTTAGGCAAGACCTATTGGCTTTGCAGATGCTTTTTTCTGGTGGGTTGTGAGGGAGGGCTGGCGGATTGTGAGGGAGGGCTGGAAACAATGGCGGAAAGGTGAGATAAATGGAAGCAATAATGGGAGGGCCAGTAGTAACATCACACAGGAAGAGAGGGTGGCGGGGTGAAGCAACACATGGCGGGCAAGCAAGAATGTGGGATAGTAGGGGACAAGCAACAATATGGGAGGGGGTGGAAGGACAAAAATCTGCAAAAAAATAAATCTGACCTCTTGTAATGCAATCTGTTGCTCATGTAAAGCGCTCTAATGCCCTTCGACCGATTCCATGCAATATAAACAAAATGCAGAGCAGAAGGTGAGGCAGAGGAGGGGGACAATAGGAGGGGCAGTGGGATGGTAAGAGTTCCGTGCAACAAACAAATGCACTCTTATGGAGTGCTTCCACAAAAACAAAAAAAAACTAGGCCTGCTATGAAAGTGTGAGCAGTGAAAGGACACTTACTTGAAAAGGAAGCATTACTTGGGCTTTTCTCTATGAGAGAGACAAAGAGGAAGTGAAACCAGCATGTACTGACCAAACAAAAGCAATGAAATGAGAGTGATGATTAAGCCAACCAATGGTAGGCAATTGGCGGGCTCTAAGCTCCTTGGAAGCTAACAAAAAGTTTCACAAGCGACAGCGAATGTGGTCTCCCAGACAAGACCTAAAAAGGTAGTTCCCTGAATGTAAGGAGTGGAAGGATGCAAGTCATCAAATCACGAGGATAGGAAAGAAGCCATGTTTCTGGGGAGGGACAAATACAAGAAGAGGAAGGAAAGCCACTGAATAAGAAGCATGCAAATAAGATAGGCAAAAAATGAGACCAATGGAATGCAGCAGTTTCACACAAAGTCTACTGTAAGCACTTTTACTGACCACAATAAGTCTTCAACAATAGGCAGCTAAAAGCTGCCTGTTGTCTAGTCCTAAATAAGCAATCCAGCTTCTTTCGAATGGTGATGATTTGGTTAATTATTTTTTAAGTCCAAATTCCATGCATCAGGGACGCTTAGACTGCTCTATATATCTGTTTTCTGTGAACAGCTGAGCTTGTACTGATGAAAGCAACACTGCACCCAATCTGTGTATGTGTGCGTGTGAGAGAGACAGAGAAATGAAGCTTGGATTGCTGCTTATGCTTCCACTGTAGCATTCAATGCTGTCTCTGAGAGAGCACAAATCTGAAAAAAAATGTATAAGTGCACCATATTTACAAGCACGTAGTTAATTAACATATACCTTGCACCAGAGTGTCTTATATTTAGTAGTGAAACGTATAGAGTGTTCAAGTAGAGTAACAATAATCATAACAGTGTGAGATTAATGTAGAAATGTTGGAATGAATATGAAAACCTCACGTTCTCATGTTAAAGGAATCATGTAAGAGTTAAGTGGAACTCTACAAACCAGTTATATTGTGTAGGCCTCATGGCAATTCACAGCAAATCTAAACGTGCTGCTAAAATAATGTGAGGTGGGGTTAACGTGGTTCTTCCAAAATGTATTATCGAATTTAATTTGAAATATATGCTTTATAGATGTGTGTTTTAAGAAACGTATGTTAGTTAAGAATGCTGTTTAAATCAAGTTGAATGTTTTCAGAGTGCAGGGACCCGCTTCATGTAAATCAAGTAGGCCCGAACTGATAGGGATGCTCCTTTGATCTGTAATGTGCTCGTTAGAGGAGAAGTCGAGAGGTGCCAAGTACAGAGCTTTCCATATGCTTTATGACCTATAGATATGGTGGAGTTTGGAATTTGAGGCCCACTGTAGGATGGCCTGCATGCAGGTGCGAGGGGTCCTAATCAGTCGAAATGAATAGAGCCTCGTTCAGTGGCGCTTGGCGCAGGCCTGTAGGAGTCTTCAGGAATTTCAGGAGGTACCGGCGCACTGAAGAAGAAGCCTGGGAACCAAGGTCAACTTTAACGAGGGTCTTGAAGAGTACCATCATGGAGTTTACCGCGCAAAGAAGTACCACGTGAGGGGCGTCCCAAGGGGCGTTCCTATCGGAAATGTGATTTTGTATTAGGGAAAGCGACCCGGGAGGAGAGCAGAGCAGATGATTTTGGGAGCCTAAGGAAGCGGATGGGTAGGCAGATAGACTGATCAGGAGAGACCCATTATCAGAGAAGAGACAAAGAGAAGTTTGTGATCTTCTTAGGAAGTCACCACGGCTGACACCTAGAGGGGTAAAGATCTTGTTAAGTAGGGATGTCACTTAGAGTAGTGTAGGGACAGACTAACCTGAATTTTCTTTTCTGTAATGACTCTGAGGTTGCAACTTGTATCCATTTTGGCAACTCTCATGATATTCGAACTTGTACTCATTATTCTGTTTTGTAGACTCAGATTATTCAAAGAATTCATGTTCATAGTGATACCAGTTTACCTTCTGAATCTCATTTTAAGAAGTTTGTATCTTCAGTTATCTTTGGCCTTATATTAAATCTTTGAAACTTAATCTTGGTCAGTGGTCATTTAGAGTGGTGTAAGTTCTTAATTAATTGACCTATTGTTAGATTGCCTTTTACTCAATGACAGGTACCAACGATCCAGTCGATTTGGTTTGGGATCTGGTAAGGTAACTAGTAACCAGTAATCCCGCGTTAACAGTTGGTAGCAGGTAGGATGGTTATCTTCTTGAGGAAGGTAATCTAGAGAGGTTAGTTTACCCCAAGGCCCCTAGACATCGAGAGACGAGCAGCGGAAGAATCGTGAGACGAGGGTGCAGACGGTGCGAGAACAGCAGCAGTATCGGAGGAGAGTGAGTATAACAAGGGTCATGCGTGAACAGATTGCGGTGTTTTGTGTTGTATTTGTAGTGTAATGCCTTGCGGAGTTGAATGCCTGTAGTGTGATTGAGAGAAGGTTGTGAGCGCGCGCAACCTGGTGAACTGGTAAACCTGGTAAACGGGTGAACTGGCAAATCTTAAGTTCAGGCCAGAGCTTAAGTGGTTTGGGTGTATCGAACATCCCGAGTAGTTGTCGACCGCAGTACGGAGGTCACGCGGTACCATTGACCGCCATGGGACCGAGATAGGGGGAGTGTAAGAGTGAGCGTATGAGTAACGGACGCTGGTCGAAAGTTACTGTGTGTGAGTAACCTATCAGAGAAGGCGATTGTCTGGACGGAAAGACATTTCGTCAAGTTAAGGTGACAACTACAGAAAAGACTGTGGGCGTACAGTCGAGAAAGGTGATCGCTTGGACGGAAGTAGTAATTTTTCAGAGTATGAATGGGACGCGTGCATGACCGAGGAGACGAGCTGAGAAAGGAGGGGAACTGCTGCGAAGGGGGACGGGTGACGTCGGCTAGAGCCGCGCTGTGATTGAGCGGTTGGTGTGACGTTAGCTAAAGCCGCGCTCTGGTTGGGCGGCTAGAGTGACGTCGGAGGAAAGCCGCGCACGGATAGGCCAGTTAGTGAGAACCGCGCTGAGATTGGTGGATTGTCATCAGGAAGTAAACGAAAGCGGAGAAAAGAGAAATCATGAAGTGCTTTAAGTGTTTGAAAGGGATTTTTAAAAGAAAAAGAAGTGAACATTATTACGGGGAAGAGGCTCCGCCGGAGGGTACACCAGCTCATTATATGGCAACGAATGTGGGGCTGCATACCATCTTATGGATTGGGGCTTGGAATAAGCTTACGGAAGGGGGTGAAGAAATGCAGTTCCCGAAGTACGGGACGTTTAAGTTAGAGGTGTTGCATCGGCTAAAAGCAACCATGTCCTCATTGAAACCCTCGCCTAGACCAACACAGTTTGAGGCCCTTAATGCATGGATTAGGGCAGCGCACGACCGAAATTTGAACAGGCGTCAACAAAGACTGACGCGATCGGTAAGAGCAGTGCGAGATTCCAAATGGGACGAGGAGGCAAAGAGGTGGAGGGTACAGGCTATTGAAGTAGAGAAATTGTATCCCATGAGGGAGGTGGGAGGAGGAGGAAACCTCATGGAGGAGGACGAAGAAAGTGAGTCGGAAGACAACCTGATAAACAGGTTGCTGTTAGATAGACCACCTCCGAGAGTTGGAGAGATTGAAGATAGGGGACTCGCAAGGGAAGGTGGAACTGTCATAGAGGGGTATACACCACTCCCCCTAACAGAATGGACACCTATCAAAGGCGAGGAGACACCTCATAACAACACGGTACAGAGTGTAGTGGGAAGGTTTGTGGTGCAGAAAACGCCAACCACCGAAAGGGTTGAGTCTGTTGGATTGCCAGATGCTCTTCAAGTGCCTGTTACCATAGGACCTATAGTATCGATCTATAACTCTGAGAGAGATAGAGAGGAAGAACAGAGGCAATTGGATAGAGAAAGGACTGAGATGGAAAGGAGGAATAATGTGACAAATGCATGGAAACAATTGCCAGGATCGGTAACTTGGAATACCCCATTAGATACAACTGTAGGTCCCAATTTAGGACAGGGAGGTCCGAGAGGACCAATGGATCTAAGGGGACCGCGGCCAAAGTCCTATACAGAATTAAGAGCTGATTTGAGGGAATGGGATGGGTCCCCGGTAACCCTGAGTAACAGGTCAAGAACAGAACCAGAGTGGGAAAACAGAGGTAGCGGGACTGTATCCCATTGTGGGGCCAGCGAAAGCAGTCAGGGCCGAGAAGGTCCAAGTCAAGAGAACAGAGGAGTTACCTGTCCGATGAATGGGAGGGAACAGCAGGAGCAGAGTGGTAGGAGTATGGAGTGTGAGGAGGTGTCTCGCCTCATGCAAACAGAGGGAGACCAAAGAACGCAAGAGTACAGGGATAGGTTTAGGTGCACTCGTCACACACACGCGCCTGGGGAAAATGTGCAGCATTGGCAAAGAGGGAGCAGTGAAAGGTCACGTCATACATCGAGTGATCGGAGGTCACAGACGCATGAGGAAGAAAGAGGGAGTAACGGAACACCTTACCAGGTATCCCGTGAAGTTAGACAGGATGGGGAACGCGGGGCTATGAGGCGCGAGGGAGTGTTTCACTATCCACCCCGAGAAGATGGAAAGGCATGGGACCTAGAGAGATGAAAGCATGGGAGGACTCCATATAACTCACCAGTGCCTAGGCGCAGGACTAGGAGCTGGGACGGGAGGGATGTGGAAGGAGCATCCGGAGCTGAGGTACTAAAGGCTGCGATAAAAGTCAAAAGGCTTGATGTCTCCAGTCTAAAATCCGATCTAGACGAGATTATAGAAGGGACGGTGCCTTTAGAAAGGATCGATTTGTATGAACAGGATGAGCTACTGTTCATAGCGAAGGATATTACTAGGAAAGCTAGAGCGTTTCATGAGAAACTGACCAGTTTGGCAGACAGGTATGCCGTAGATCTATCTAGGACAAGGGCATTGCAGAGTAACCACAGATTACAGTACTCGGACCAAGACTTAGATGAGAAGAGAACTACCGGATTAAAACACACATAAGAGAATTGGTATCGGGAATAAGGGTGTGGAGAGAACTGGACAAATGGGAAGAGAGATGGTCGAAAAAGGGCACTGTTAGGCGGAGTACAAGTGTGATGACCCCAGAGGGAAGGGTAATGCAGATGGAGGCATTCCCTTTGCGAGAGATATCAAACGGAAATTATGTACATGTGCCCTGGAGTAGAGGAGACTTAGCTGCATTTACCAACTCATTTCCGAAGTTGAGGGAAAATCCAGTAGAGTGGTATAAGCAGGTAGAAAGGTTTGTAAAGATCTCCAAAGTATTGTGGATTGATTTGAACACCTTGTTCGACATTGTGGTCCCAGGGGATTTGTGGGTAACGTGCAAGATTAGTGTCCAGTGGCCAAATGAAGAGCCTGAGAGGAATGCTAGAACTAATGGACCATCGGACAGTGTCATGGAGAAGTACGAAAGAGTAATAGCCTGGTTAAAGGATAAAGTGCCTCCACAGGATATAGATTGGGTAAAAATAGACAGAACAAGGCAGGAACCCAAGGAGACAGTCCACGAGTTTTATGAGAGATTACTGAAAATATTCAAACAGTATAGTGGACTAGATGTAATGGACCCCAAAGACATAGGGCAGTTTGTGTCAAAATTCGTTTTGGGGCTGAGGCCAGATATCTGTTTGATGATCCAACAACATTTAATTTGCTGGCAAAACAAACCACTAGATGAGATCCTGCGTTATGCGAGATACTGTAGTGACGAGATAGATTCTAAAGCCAAGAATCTAAAGGAGAAATTGATGGTGGTGCAAATGCAGTCAGCCGGAAAAGGTGGACAGCAGAAGCAGGGGATGGGACGAAAGCCAAACGGTCAGAACAAAGACAATGAAGAAGGGCAGAGACCTAGGGTAGACTTCGCCACTTTAAAGAAAACGACAAAGTGCCATTTGTGTCACCAGGTGGGACATTGGCGACGCGAGTGTCCCTTTAACCCCGAAAATGGAGAGCTAGAAGTCGAAGAGCAGGTTCAAGAAGTTCCAGCTCCAAAGGGGACAGTTACGGGAAGCAAGGGGACCAAAGGGGGGACTTCGGCTCCACGAGTCCAGTTCCCACAGCCACCGAAAATATCGACAGGGGGAAAGGTTTTCAAACAAATGCCTCTCTTTATCGAGGAAGAAAAGTGTTATTACATTGATCCATTGACAGGACAACGTGTGAGTAGTGAGGAGGATTGCACCCTCGGGGCAGTTTTAGAGGTGGATCAGAGAGGGCCGTTTGTTGAGGCAGAAGTGGCAGGGTGTCCTACAACGTTCTTAGTGGATACTGGGGCTACTCGATCAACTCTGAGATCAGCGGTGGTTCCAGACTTGCCGATGTCAGGGGAAACAATTCAGGTGGTAGGAGTCGCAAACAAAAGGCTGACTAGTCCTTTGACAGAACCAGTGTCTGTGAAGATAGGAAATCACATGAACGAACATCAGTTTGTGGTTTGTGACTCGAGTCCTGTATGTCTGTTAGGAAGGGATTTACTGTGCAAATTGAACTGCACAATATACTGCACCCCGCAAAGGAGTGGAGGTACAGACTACAGATGATGATGCTACTTTCAAGGTAGCCAATTCAAAGTCTTGTGTAGAACTATATCCTACTCTGACAGTAGAAGATCTTCCCCAAGACTTACGAGATGCGGTGGCGTCAGAGGTATGGGATTTCACAGGAGAAGAAATAGGATTGATTAAAGGGGTAGAACCAGTAAAAATACTGGTAAAGCCAAATGCCGAGTTTCCAAGAACGCCTCAATACAAATTGTCCCAGGAAACGATTGCAGGAATAAAACCTGTGATCGAGTCAATGATTCAACAGGGAATACTGAAAGAAATTGTGGGTAGTCCTTGTAACTCCCCGATTATGGGTTTGCAGAAACCTAGCGGGAAGTTCAGGATAGTTCAGGATTTACGAAAAATTAACAACATAGTCGTTTCATATTGTCCCGTGGTACCGAATCCATCAGTGATACTGTTTCAAATACCATGTCAAGCAGAATGGTTCACAGTGATAGATCTCTGCCAGGCTTTCTTTTCAATCCCATTGGATGAAGAGAGCAGGTATCTTTTCGCTTTTAAAATGGAAGATCGCGTTTTAACATGGTGTCGAATCCCACAAGGATTCACAGATAGCCCATCCATCTTCAACCAGTTGTTGAAGAAGAATCTCGAAAATCTAGTACTGCCGCAGAATTCGGTTCTGGTCCAGTACATAGATGACCTACTTGTTGCGTCAGAGACTGAGGAAGCTTGTAAAGTAGATTCCATTGCCTTATTGAACCATTTAGCTGAAAACGGACATAAGGTATCTCCGAGCAAGTTGCAGTATTGTCTGACAGAAGTACAGTATTTGGGGCATCGGTTAGAAAAAGGAAAACGCAAGGTGTCCCCAGAGAGGATTGAGGAGATAATGAAGATGAATGCGCCTACAACACAGAGAGAAGTTAGAATGTTCCTAGGGATGGTGGGTTACTGCCGACAGTGGATAGTTAACTTTTCACTGAAAGCGAAACCCTTGCAGAAACTGACTCACAAGGAGGTGAGTGATCCGGTACCATGGGACGACAAATGCCTGGTGGCGTTCTTGCAGCTGAGAGACGATTTGTGCCGTGCTCCGGCTCTGGGAATGCCCGATTACGAGAAATCATTTTCACTCTATTGCTGTGAGAGAGAGGGATGTGCTTTGTCAGTCTTGGCACAGACCCACGGAAATGCCCGTAGACCAGTTGCATATTTTTCGGCTACATTAGATCCAGTAGCCGCAGCGTTGCCCGGATGTCTCAAATCCGTTGCTGCAACGGGTGTCAGCATTGAAAGAAGTGAAAGTATTGTGATGGGACATCCGTTAGTGGTGTATGTACCGCATTCTGTAGAATTGTTAATGACCAGGACGAAGACGCAGCATCTGACCAATAGCAGGCTCACGCGCTACGAGCAAGTTATTCTTGCCGCGGAGAACGTGACCCTCAGGAGATGCTCTGTCTTGAATCCTGCTACTTTGATGCCATTACCTACTGTAATAGAAGGCGAAGGATGTGAAGACCACGATTGCCTTGATGTGACTGAACTATGCACGAAACCCAGACCAGATATTGTGGATGAGCTGTTGTCTGACCCTGATGAGATTTATTTTGTTGATGGCTCATGTTTAAGAGACGATACTGGTCGGTTGAGAGCAGCTTATGCTGTTTGTACCATTACTGGAGTTGTGGAAGCCGCTTGCCTGGAAGGAGTACATTCCGCACAGGTAGCAGAAATTATTGCCCTAACTCGTGTCTGTATAGCAGGAAACGGAAAGAGAGTCACCATATACACTGACAGCCAATATGGTTTCGGTGTGGTTCATGATTTCGGGCAGTTGTGGTCTCAGAGAGGTTACATGACCTCCTCTGGTTCGCCCATTCGAAATGGAGAATTTGTACGATTATTGTTAGAAGCATTACAAGGTCCAGTTGCCATAGCGATAGTGAAATGTGTAGCTCACACCAAGAATACAGACTTTGTATCACAAGGCAATAGGTACGCTGATGAGGTCGCACGCTACTGTGCGGAACAAAATTATTCTTTCTCAAAAGTGGAAATTGATGGTGCTGAAGAAAAGACAGAATTGAGCATGATGTTAGAGACCGTGGATACCTGGGAAGATTTAAGGGTAATGCAGGAGAACGCACCAGAAACTGAGAAAAAGGCATGGGAAACAGCAGGTTGTGTGCGAAGTGAAATGGATTTTTGGGTTTCAGCAGATGGGAGGGCTGTGTTACCTGAAGAATTAGCTAATCCCATGGCGAGAGAAATACATGGTCCAGCACATTTGGGAAGAGACGCTATGATGAGAGTGTTTAGGCAGACTTGGTATTGCCCTAAATTTAGAATAGCCGCAGAATCAGTATGCAAACGATGTGTTACCTGCCAACAACTGAACGTAGGCAAACGGACACCAGTCACGCTGAGTCACATTGGGAGGTCGGGGGGGCCTTTCAATAGAATGCAACTAGACTTTATTGAAATGCCAAGAGTTAACCGCCTTAGGTATGTGTTGGTGGTTGTCTGTGTATTTTCCAGATGGGTTGAAGCGTACCCTACACGTAGGTGCGATACACTCACAGTGGCTAAATTGTTGCTCAGGGAGTTGATACCGCGCTTCGGGGTGCCTGCCTCTCTGGAATCGGACAGAGGAAAACATTTTAACAGCGAAATAGTGAAGATGTTGTGCTCCACACTAAAGATTGATCAGAAACTGCATTGTAGTTATCGACCAGAAGCTTCAGGAATTGTGGAACAAGTGAACGGCACTCTGAAGAATAGATTGGCTAAAGTAGTGGCATCCACATCTTTGAGTTGGCCAGATGCTCTTTCTTTAGTGCTCATGAGCATGCGCAGCACCCCTGACAGGAGGACAGGTCTCTCCCCACACGAGATCCTGATGGGGAGGGCCATGAGACTTCCCACGGTTCCAACTGCTGCCCTATTGAATATTACAGATGATCTGATCTTGGATTATTGTAAAGGACTGTCTGACGCCATCCATTCTGTGTCCCTTCAGGTGCATGCGGCTGAAGTTCCAGCATCAAGGAATCTATGTCATGATCTGAACCCAGGAGATTGGGTGTTGGTCAAGAAGCACGTCCGGAAGAACTGCCTAGATGTACGTTGGCGTGGGCCCTTTCAGGTAATCCTGATCACGAACACCGCGGTGAAGTGCGGGGGGCTGCCAAATTGGATCCATGCATCCCATACTCGAAGAGTTCCAGCACCTCTAGAAGAAACAGCTCCCATCCCAGGCGAAAGTCCAGAAGTGGAAGAAGAGTCACAGGAGGGGATCGGATCGGCTGAGGGGGTGTCGGAAGAAGTGGGGAACGCATCGGATCCAGAAGAAGAGAGAAGACAGGACGGCAGTGAGACTGAAGACGCAACTGAAGGAGAGAGCAGCAGTGAATACGATTCAGACACAGATCAGTATCAGAGCGATCAAGAACCGAGTGTGAGGACAAGAAATAGGAGAATAAGGCTTGGAGCTGCCACTTGGCCGGAAAGAAGAAGGAGGCTAAGCTTAAGGTCGGCCCAGGAAGAAACTCTTGCTCCTATATCCGAAGACTCGGATCCAGAAGAAGATACCCAGGATCAAGCCCAGGAAGGTCCTAGGAGGTCAAGGAGGGTGCGAGTGCCTAGTAGAAGATACTCTACTCCTGATTGGACCTACCTCGTTGCAGATGTCCGTGGGACACAGAACCGGGAGGGTCAGGGAAGTGAACCTGATCAGAACTGATCCGATCATCACAGTGCAAATACTGTTCCTGCTACCGGGGGTGGAGGCCGAAAGGTTGCTGACACTCAACATCGTCTACCCTCCTCTCTTGAGCGGGATAAGAAAATTGATTTTAGAGACAGTTGATTTTCCAGTTTGCTGTTTACGATATCCAATATTGGAGGGAACTCTTCTTCGCTTGGAAATGCTTGAGCGAGTAGTGGAAGTTCTTGGAACGCTCATTGTCTTGGATTAATACCTTATTGTAAATGTTTTCAAAGGGGCGCAGAACTGGGAAAGTGAAGAAAGTGATCTTGGTCAGAACGGACCCCTTTGTAACTGTGGATGTAGAATTGATAGTACCAGTAGTGGAAATTGAAAAAACGTTAACTCTCAATTTCGTCCGTCCACTTGTCCAGAGTGAAATAAGAAGAATAATCCTAGAAACAGTTGAATTTCCATGTTGTTGCAAGAACTGTCCAGAATTTGAGGGAATACTTCTTCGTATGGACATTTATGAGGATGTGGTGTCCCTCTTTGAACCATTTATAACTTCAGGCTGATAAAGAACTCTTGGAAAGAACTTGTAAATATTGCTGCAAGATAACCTAGCGCCGAGTGGAAGAAGAAAATGGTAGGGTCTTCCTTTTAGAGGACGGAGAAGGGCTAGGGTTGTCTATTTTGTACAGGACTTCAAACTGTTGTGCGAAGCCAGTTATCAGCTTCCAAGTGTTCAAAAGAGAGACATTGATTGAAAGAAAGACTTTGTTCGGAAAAGAAGGAGAAGTTGATGCTAGAAGAACGTCCAAGGTTGCACTGTTTGAGAACATGGAGGCTGGCAACCCGAACCGCAGGGCAAAATGTATAGTTGGCACACTTTTAGGAGTAGTGATTTCTCTGATAGTTTTAGTGGTTACTGTCTCATACATAGTGGGACACGAGAGGGATGCAACTGCAGTCAAAGAAGTCAAGGGAGTGTCAACACCGAGAACTACTACTGTTAATTATAAGGGAAACATCAATGATAAAGACAAAACGTTGTTAGATGCAGAAATAAAAAGGTTACACACAGACGAGTCACAGGGAAATTTCAGGTCAAATGCTTATGCCAAATTACTTTACGAGTACATTGATGTCATGGAGGCGAAGAATTGCTACGTTTGTATGCAATTACCGGCTTCTGTGGATGAGGGTATCAGATACCATCATCTTCCATTGACATATGGAATCACATGCAGTTTGTTGTTGAGCATATTCTATGGACGAGAAGGATTCGAGTATTATTTCTCGAACTTCGACTCGACATTGCCAGAGGTCCCAAATTACAAGCATCTGAACAAGTGGGACTATTACAAGAGCGAAGACAGATTACACAAATGGTTCATTCCATGGAGAACGTTAGATACTTCACATGCCCGAAGAAATAATCTGACTTGTCAAGTGTCAGAAATTGAGAAAAAGTTTATAGGGCAGGTGGATACTCGATACAGAAGGCAGAATATTCAGAAAGCTTCAGGACAATGGGAGACAGATTGGACCAAGGAAGAAAGGGAACACCAGAGGAAAGGTAGCAAGGGTCCAATTGCTTTAGATAAAGAGAAAAGGGGGAAACTATGTATACACAGAAGTTACACCTATTATGAGAATTTGTTTGTAGGGGAAGTTAGTTGTGAACATGCTTTCCACTTGGAGTATTACTCCAAAGACTTTTTGAAGGAAATGCAAGCCATACCAAATGTATATTTTGTATGTGGAAGAAATGCTTATGTGAGGTTACCAGATAATTGGTACTGATCATGCTATCTAGCAATTGTCTTCCCCAAAATATATCATGTTGAGAATTTAGAATCGACCAAGAGAGGAATACCAACAAGAGGAAAGAGAGGGTTAGGAGCTGAAGAAGTAATTGGGGATGTATTTGGTGCTGCATTCCCTATCTTGGGAGTGATACTGAATGACATCAAAATTAGAAGACTAGCTACAGTCGTAGATAGGTTATCTGCCAGTACTGCTAGATCATTAATGCTGGTGGAAGGTGAGATGCAATCGATCAGGGCAATGGTTCTTCAGAACCGACTTGCTTTAGACGTTCTGTTAGCCAAAGAGGGAGGAGTCTGTAAGGCTTTGAAGGTCCAGGAGTGCTGCACTTACATTCCGGACAATTCAAAACCTTTAGAAAAGTATATACGAAACATCACTGCCATACACCACGAAATTGAGGATTTGACAAAAGTAAATGTGTGGGAAAAAGTAGGTCATGGAATGGGTAAAGTTGGAAGTTGGTTTGCCAATCTAGGAAAGGGTATCGTTTGGTACATATTGAAGCCCATCATCATAATTGTGATTTGTGTAATCACTTTGTGGGGATTGGTGCGTTTGTATCAGTGGTATAGAGCAAACAGATTGCAGAGATCTATGAGAGAACAGGAGAAAAGGTTGACAGCAATGCAAGATACACAATATAAGAGTCTGAAGGCATTGGAGACAATGAAAAGAAGTGGTACTGCCACGACTTCACTTTGAAGAGTCCTACATTTTTGTGATGGTGTTTTGATGGTGATGACCCCTGAAGGTCATCAAAGGGGGGACTGAGAGAGCACAAATCTGAAAAAAAATGTATAAGTGCACCATATTTACAAGCACGTAGTTAATTAACATATACCTTGCACCAGAGTGTCTTATATTTAGTAGTGAAACGTATAGAGTGTTCAAGTAGAGTAACAATAATCATAACAGTATGAGATTAATGTAGAAATGTTGGAATGAATATGAAAACCTCACGTTCTCATGTTAAAGGAATCATGTAAGAGTTAAGTGGAACTCTACAAACCAGTTATATTGTGTAGGCCTCATGGCAATTCACAGCAAATCTAAACGTGCTGCTAAAATAATGTGAGGTGGGGTTAACGTGGTTCTTCCAAAATGTATTATCGAATTTAATTTGAAATATATGCTTTATAGATGTGTGTTTTAAGAAACGTATGTTAGTTAAGAATGCTGTTTAAATCAAGTTGAATGTTTTCAGAGTGCAGGGACCCGCTTCATGTAATCAAGTAGGCCCGAACTGATAGGGATGCTCCTTTGATCTGTAATGTGCTTGTTAGAGGAGAAGTCGAGAGGTGCCAAGTACAGAGCTTTCCATATGCTTTATGACCTATAGATATGGAGGAGTTTGGAATTTGAGGCCCACTGTAGGATGGCCTGCATGCAGGTGCGAGGTGTCCTAATCAGTCGAAATGAATAGAGCCTTGTTCAGTGGCGCTTGGCGCAGGCCTGTAGGAGTCTTCAGGAATTTCAGGAGGTACCGGCGCACTGAAGAAGAAGCCTGGGAACCAAGGTCAACTTTAACGAGGGTCTTGAAGAGTACCATCATGGAGTTTACCGCGCAAAGAAGTACCACGTGAGGGGCGTCCCAAGGGGCGTTCCTATCGGAAATGTGATTTTGTATTAGGGAAAGCGACCCGGGAGGAGAGCAGAGCAGATGATTTTGGGAGCCTAAGGAAGCGGATGGGTAGGCAGATAGACTGATCAGGAGAGACCCATTATCAGAGAAGAGACAAAGAGAAGTTCGTGATCTTCTTAGGAAGTCACCACGGCTGACACCTAGAGGGGTAAAGATCTTGTTAAGTAGGGATGTCACTTAGAGTAGTGTAGGGACAGACTAACCTGAATTTTCTTTTCTGTAATGACTCTGAGGTTGCAACTTGTATCCATTTTGGCAACTCTCATGATATTCGAACTTGTACTCATTATTCTGTTTTGTAGACTCAGATTATTCAAAGAATTCATGTTCATAGTGATACCAGTTTACCTTCTGAATCTCATTTTAAGAAGTTTGTATCTTCAGTTATCTTTGGCCTTATATTAAATCTTTGAAACTTAATCCTGGTCAGTGGTCATTTAGAGTGGTGTAAGTTCTTAATTAATTGACCTATTGTTAGATTGCCTTTTACTCAATGACAGGTACCAACGATCCAGTCGATTTGGTTTGGGATCTGGTAAGGTAACTAGTAACCAGTAATCCCGCGTTAACATCTCCTTGTTAAGACTGTTACGCAAGGTTGCATAGCTGCTGCCCATGCTTTAAATGGCTCTATGAGGGTAGGGTTTGCTCTGCTGCACCTGTTGTTGTGTTGGGGAGCTATTATCTGCTGCTGCTCACGCATTAGCTGTTCAATGCGTGCGCTAAGTCTGTAGGGCTATCAGGGCTGTAACACAGGTCGCTGCAGCCCCTGTGGCTCAGGGGGATGGCAATTCTTGGGGGGGGGGCAATACCGCCCCAACCCATCAGGGGAGTCCCTTCAAGGCTCTCCTTCAGCCCAAAGCGCATGAATAACTATGAAATATGGGAGAATCAGGCCCCTCGTCACATTCTGCAAGGGGGCCCCATTATTATGTGTTACGTCATTGATGGCTCCTGCATGTGCTATGCCCCTGAGTGTAGAAGAAGCTAACCTTGTTATTAAATGTGATGCGAGCCGGACGGGCCTTTTATTCCAATGGGCATTTTCCCGGTGGGCTGGACCTCTCGGAGGTTGGTTCTGAAAGCCCAGAGCCGCTCCTGGTGCCTCTTTCACTCTACAGCTCCCTGAGGTTCATGGCAGAAGGCACTGGGGGATTCAAGAGAGAGGAAGGGCGGGGGAAGGCAGAAAGAAAGCGGCCAGAGAAGGAAAATAGAGAGAGAAGGAAAGAGAGAGGAAGTTGGTAGTTGGAAAGAGAAAGACTACCCAAGGAATGAATGGAGCAGGCGGGATTTTGCCGGAGCATTTTTAGGTCTCGCCTGTCGATGCGCATGCGCATCGAGCAAGGCGAGAGTATTGGGACTTATCCGCTCTTTATCCACACTGCAAGGAATCGTGGCGATTCCTTGCAGTGCCCGTGACTTTTAAGCTCAATGCGCATGCGCATTGAGCTTAAAAGCGCGTGCACGTCCGTCTTTGTTTACCCGCTCCGCCCCCTCCCCTTCCCGCCGTCTCGCATTTCCCCTGTCGCACTTCTCCTCCCCCCTCCCCTCTCTTCCCTCCGTCTTGTTTATTGTACCCGCTCCGCCCCCTCCCCTTCCCGCCGTGTCGCATTTCTCTTCCCCCCTCCCCTCTCTTCCCTCCGTCTTGTATGCCACTCGCAACGCTCCCTGTCTCACACAGATCCGACATTAGTTCATGTTAACTTTGTATGTGGTCATCGATTCTTTAGGATGTTAAAGTTCACAAACTGTTCTCCTGCTTGCAATTGACAATGTACATAACATGTACTGTATTGCGCAAAACACATCCTGCTGACAAATTAGTTAATCCCTAAGCTATAACACGCAATTCTCTGGACTACAAGTTTTTACCCGCTCCGCCCCCTCCCCTTCCCGCCGTCTCGCATTTCCCCTGTCGCACTTCTCCTCCCCCCTCCCCTCTCTTCCCTCCGTCTTGCATTGGAAATGCAATAGGTCTCGCAGCATTAGAGTTAGTGCTTTTAGAATTGTTTATGGGTTTTTTTGTAAATCTTTAGCACTTTTGTTTCCTGTAGCCAATGCTAAAGAATAAAAAAAAAAAGCCATAAACATTTCTAAAAGCTCTAACTCAAATGCTCCGAGACCTATTGCACTGTGTGAGGGTGAGGGGTTGAGGGTGAGTGAGGGTGAGGGTGAGTGAGGGTGAGTGAGGGTGAGGGTGAGTGAGGGTGAGTGAGGGTGAGTGTGAGTTAGGGTGAGGGGTTGAGGGTGGGTGAGGGTGAGGGGTTGAGGGTGAGTGAGGGTGAGTGAGGGTGAGGGGTTGAGGGTGAGTGAGGGTGGGTGAGGGTGAGTGAGGGTGAGGGGTTGAGGGTGAGGTGTTGAGGGTGAGTGAGGGTGAGGGCGAGTGAGGTGTTGAGGGTGAGTGAGGGTGAGGGTGAGGGGTTGAGGGTGAGGGTGAGGGTAGGTGAGGGGTTGAGGGTGAGTGAGGGTGAGGGTGAGTGAGGGTGATGCTGAGGGGTTGAGGGTGAGTGAGGGTGAGTGAGAGTGAGGGTGAGTGAGGGGTTGAGGGTGAAGGGTTGAGGGTAAGTGAGGGTGAGTGAGGGTGAGTGAGGGTGAGGGGTTGAGGGTGAGTGAGGGGTTGAGGGTGAGTGAGGGTGAGGCGTTGAGGGTGAGTGAGGGTGAGTGTGGGTGAGGGTGAGTGAGGGTGAGGGGTTGAGGGTGAGTGAGGGTGAGTGAGGGTGAGTGAGGGTGAGTGTGGGTGAGCGGATCTAAATAACCAATTACACCACATCAAATTAGACAGATGCAAAAACGCTGAGCAAATCCCCCCACCGGCCAGAGCTGGGAGCGTTTATCGTGCCTATAAATTAAATTATTGATACCAGATTGCAGACGATGCGATTGGACGGAGGGAGGCGGCGAGTCTATCTGGTCCCTGCCCCTCCTCCCGCCACGCTCCGGGGCAGCTGTGGGGGATAATCTCCTTCGAGCCGAAGGCGGGCAAGATGCGCGGTGCTGTCAGGGAAGAATGCGAGCAGCGGGACACGGCGCTGCTGTTTTCGGGGGGTCTAGGGTGAGTGCCACAAACTAGTGATGCTGGGACGCGTCCGACAGTTAGGGTAGTGACGGGACTGTATGTGTGTGTGCTTCGGTACTGGGACATAAGGGGGCGCTGCAGGTCAGGTTGCAAGGCTGGACAACTGCTTGGTGTCCTGGTAATGAAAAAGTAGGGAGTTGTGCAAGTAGGGATTAAGAAGATGCACTGCTTGATCTCAGTGTGAGTACGAGTACAGCGGCAGTACGGCTGCTGCAAGTCTGGATTGGGCTGCACTGGGTGCTTGCACTGTGAGTACAGGTACAGGACAGTAGGGCTGCTGCAAATGGGGGGGGTGGGGGTTAAGTGCAGCGAAAGCGATTACCTGCGGGGATAAAGAATAGGAAAACCTAACATCAGAATGTCTCAGGTAGCTCATAATGCAGTTGGTCGGCCATATGTGCCACTCGTTGAAAACAATAAACATGCAGAATAAGCGTCATTATAGTAGGCGCGGGCGGAGTTCTTTTTACCTAGCGTGATTCAGGAAGTGTCTAAAGAGAGGACCAACGGTAATTGTTATCCTCATAAACATTGGGTGCAATCAGTTAAACAAACCGTGAGCTGTTAATACGGGTCTTTCGTGGACTTGTGCCGGTAAGGTGTCTTGTTTAAAATGGTGATTTCTGCCGTCTAGCGAGAGCAAAAGTGGGGCAGACTTACTTTCGAGCAGAGCTGCAAGGGTCTATCTCCTTCTTGATGTGGCTGGTGATGCGTGAAGTGCCGCGTGTGAGGTCCTGTTTAAATACTGCGTGGCGCGGCCAACGTGCTAGCATGCACGTTCTAACCTGTGTATGGCGCTGAGTTTAAAACCTGGAACTGGAGGTTTTCTCGAGCATACCTGTTGAAATTAACTTGTAGTCCAGAGAATTGCGTGTTATAGCTTAGGGATTAACTAATTTGTCAGCAGGATGTGTTTTGCGCAATACAGTACATGTTATGTACATTGTCAATTGCAAGCAGGAGAACAGTTTGTGAACTTTAACATCCTAAAGAATCGATGACCACATACAAAGTTAACATGAACTAATGTCGGATCTGTGTGAGACAGCAACAGGGAGCGTTGCGAGTGGCATACAAGACGGAGGGAAGAGAGGGGAGGGGGGAGGAGAAATGCGACACGGCGGGAAGGGGAGGGGGCGGAGCGGGTACCCATGGTCAGTGGTCATTTAGAGTGGTGTAAGTTCTTAATTAATTGACCTATTGTTAGATTGCCTTTTACTCAATGACAGGTACCAACGATCCAGTCGATTTGGTTTGGGATCTGGTAAGGTAACTAGTAACCAGTAATCCCGCGTTAACATCTCCTTGTTAAGACTGTTACGCAAGGTTGCATAGCTGCTGCCCATGCTTTAAATGGCTCTATGAGGGTAGGGTTTGCTCTGCTGCACCTGTTGTTGTGTTGGGGAGCTATTATCTGCTGCTGCTCACGCATTAGCTGTTCAATGCGTGCGCTAAGTCTGTAGGGCTATCAGGGCTGTAACACAGGTCGCTGCAGCCCCTGTGGCTCAGGGGGATGGCAATTCTTGGGGGGGGGGGCAATACCGCCCCAACCCATCAGGGGAGTCCCTTCAAGGCTCTCCTTCAGCCCAAAGCGCATGAATAACTATGAAATATGGGAGAATCAGGCCCCTCGTCACATTCTGCAAGGGGGCCCCATTATTATGTGTTACGTCATTGATGGCTCCTGCATGTGCTATGCCCCTGAGTGTAGAAGAAGCTAACCTTGTTATTAAATGTGATGCGAGCCGGACGGGCCTTTTATTCCAATGGGCATTTTCCCGGTGGGCTGGACCTCTCGGAGGTTGGTTCTGAAAGCCCAGAGCCGCTCCTGGTGCCTCTTTCACTCTACAGCTCCCTGAGGTTCATGGCAGAAGGCACTGGGGGATTCAAGAGAGAGGAAGGGCGGGGGAAGGCAGAAAGAAAGCGGCCAGAGAAGGAAAATAGAGAGAGAAGGAAAGAGAGAGGAAGTTGGTAGTTGGAAAGAGAAAGACTACCCAAGGAATGAATGGAGCAGGCGGGATTTTGCCGGAGCATTTTTAGCCAGGGCTGCCTTCAGTTACCCGGTCCGGCCCTGATTGTGATGTCGTTTTTCTGCCTGAGCAAAGCTTGCCCTGCTGCTGCCCGTGTTATACCTGTTCTGTCTGTGATGTGAGCCTTTTAACTGCTATCACATGTGCTGCCTTCGTTCGGGGAAGAGTTCATTCCCCAGGCCCTGTCCCTCGATACTCCCTCACCTGTGCCCGGTCCCTCGCCGTGCTGTTTAACAGCAGACCTAGTTGCCATATTCCGCATGGGCACCAGCCATCCCAGCTTTGCCAGCTGCGCCATCCTGGTGTTCCCAGGTGAAAGTGGTGCAGGGAGAGCGAGAGGTGCGACCGTCGCAGAGGAGCTGCAGTCCGCAGACTGAGCGCTCCCGGCCACCTGCAGCACTTTTCAGTCTGAGTGAAGGACGTCACCAAACCTTCCAGAACCGTCTTCCACAACCTTTCCGAGTGGGGTGGGGAAGCGAGCCATGCAGAAAGCTGATCGCGAGGTGACATTTCGGATACTTTCTCCGCCCTTCACCCAGCGCTGGACACCCGCTGCCCTGATGTGCCCTCGTGCTCTGCTATTCTAGGCCTGGCCGGTGGCCACGCGCCTCACATAGCAGCAGCAGCAGGAGCGAGGCCAGAGCGACCTCTAGTGTGCGCAAGTGGGGTTAAATCAGTCAAACTCTCTCTGCTCGTTGTCCATCCACCCACCCACCCACCCACCCATCCATCCATCCAGATATCGTTCGTTCACTACCCCCCTTTTCTCGTCCATCCATCTCTCGGTCGTTCTCTCATATTTCTCTAGTTCTCGATAGAAGACGGCTATAGTGAAGTGAAGATCTCTCCTTTTCTGCTGCCTTTCGCTAGAAGTGCGTTTGTCATGTGAAGCGCTTAGAGGAGCCACACATCTCTGATGTGTAAAGTTCCACAGCTCTTGAAAAGAATGGGCTCTTAATCAGAGAGTTTGTGAAGGTCACGTGGAAAAATGCAGGTATCGAGATGTGGCCGGTTCCTGGCGCCCACGTACAAGGGAGTAGTTTTGAATAGTGCAGCAGGTGCAATGGCACCGGGGCACATCTTTATTGGGGGCCAATTGCATATGGTTATGTTTTGCTGGTCATCCACCAGACGTGAGTCTCTTTGTCGCCTTTGTACCAGGGCCCACGGAAACGTTTCTACGTCACTGGCCATGCACACCCCTGGAAACCCCTGGCACTGCCCTTTTGACCTCTGGCCTCAGGAATGGTAAACGCAGTGCCAGGAACAGTAGGTAAACACTGCATTCGTGAGCAATGCTCATGTACTGTGGCTTCCTACCAGCGTCATTAGTTAGGATGCATGTTTGATAACATAAATACATTTAGCAATGCAATGAGCACGTGTCAATATAGATGAAACAAATGCTGCTATCCTGCAACCTGAAAGGAATACACTGGTCCCTTGGCTGGGTACCAACAAAAAGGCGGGGCTCTCATTCAAAACACATAAATCATGTGTTTTCAATATTTAGGAAGAAAGCGAAGATATTACTTATCTATATCTTTTTGTGTTTTGTTTGTTTTCTAAATTTATTGCCATTTGCTCTGTTGTGAACATGTTAAAATTAAAGAGAATGAAAACGGCTTCCTCTGTGCCTCACAGGAGTGATAGACAGTGCCTCACAATTGATCATGAATCCAAAAGTGTTCATTGATTGATACTATTTAAAGTCAGTAACTAAGTTAAGATCCGCAACATTAGCTGTAGTCTATATGAAAAAGGGGTGTCCCTCTTCGGCCCAACGGGATGAGAATAAAGTGGGCTGGTGTGGACCCGCCAAAGATTCAAGTAGAGGTGGTTACTAGATGTAGGGATGCTATTGATTGTTGCTTAAATAAGGATGTTACACCTGGAATTTTATTACCTAATTTTGCAGAAATAAATAATGTAATCAAGAAAGTATTAACAAAAACCCCTAGAGTGGATAAACAGGGTGGCACGAGGTGGTTTGACTCAAAATGCACCCAGGCTCTACAGAAACTTAAAACGGCGCTAGGGTCCAAGCCCCGTAATCAACTGTTAATTCAGGAATTTAGAAAAAGTTACAAAATAATTTTGCTGACACATAAAAAAGAATTGAGAACTGCAGCCTGGGACAAATTAAATATGGCTGAGGATACCAAAAACAGCAAACTTTTCTGGGAAACTGTTAACAGTCCCTTTTTAAAGAAGAACTGTGCACCCAAACTAACATCTTACGTAAACTGCACCAAATGGATTCAACATTTTTCTAACATTTTTAACCCCCGATAGGTTGGTGCTAAATTCATTTTTAGATAATGATTACACGTGGCCAAGACTACCGCTGTTAATCGATGTGGAAGAGGTGCGGGAAGGGCTGATAAATAGCAAAGTGGGAAAAGCACCGGGACTGGACGGCGTTCTGATAGATCTTTATAAGGATCTGATGGACTTTTGGGTGCCGATCCTTACAATAATTTTTAATACATCGGCTTTGGGGAATTTTCCTGTAATATGGGCACAGTCAATCATTGTCCCATTACATAAAAAGGGATCACGCTCAGAGGCCTGTAATTACCGGCCAATCTCATTACTGGATTCCTCAATAAAGGTGATGAGCAGGGTACTCTTAAAAAGAATGGAAACTTGGGCCACAGATTGCAGAGTATTAACTCCAGCCCAATTTGGATTTCGGAAGGGTATGGGTACGATCGAACAATGTTTAAATCTGGATCTACTCATCAGCAAGTACACAGTTGCCAAGGAGGGTAACTTGTTTTTGTGCTTTGCTGACTTGAGTAACGTGTTCGATCTGGTGGACCATGCCCTGTTATGGAAAGTATTGCTTGAATCTGGAGCCACTGAGGAGATAGTATTCTTCTTGGCGCGAGTATACGAGAGGTTAACATGCAGTGTGCGTTATGGGCCCACAGGTGAGCGAACCCCCTTCTTCCCTGTAAAAAGAGGTATAAGGCGGGGTTGCGTATTGGCACCTCTGTTATTTTCCCTCTTTATCAACCAAATAGCCACAATTTTAAATAACATCCCGGCAGATGCACCTAAAATTGATGATACAGTGGTATCGGTCTTTTTATATGCTGATGATGCTGTTTTAATCTCCCGCACCACTCTAGGCCTCCAGTGACTTATTAATGAATTTGTAAATTTTATTAAGGATAGAAAACTTTTAATTAATAAATCAAAGACCTATACCATGGCCTGTGGGAAAAAGAAGAAGACATTAAGGACTTTTTTTCTTGAGGGTTCAAAAATAGAAGCCGTTACATCTTTTTGTTATCTTGGTGTCACTTTTGAATATAACAGTAAATGGGTAGGCGAGCAAGAAAACATTAGACACAAAATGATAAGGAACACAAATGGAATTTTTCGTTTTGCTAGCAAATTAGGGGACCGTAGATTACAAGATATGGTAACCATATATAATGCTAGATGTGTTTCCTCAGCTCTGTATGGAGCCAGTATATGGGACCATTCACCTACAGTCCAACTTCAAAAAAACGAAAACTGTTTTTTAAAACGTTTATTGAGTGTCCCGGTCTCGGCTTCTATTGATTTAATCCATCAAGAAACCGGCCTTAACTACATATCGGATCTAGCAGCTTTACGCCCACTAATTTTGTGGCGTTCGATCTGGTATAAGAGCGAGACAGAGTTCAATCAGAAAATAATCCAAGATTGCCTCAAATTAGAGTATGCTTCCCGCATCCCATGGCTGAGTTATATTATACTTTGGTATAGTACATTGTTTGATTTTAATATTTTAAAGGCGTCTGAATACGCAATCTCCTTTACAAAGAAGGAAATTAAGGATTCCTTCTTGTCATACAAAAGGGGAGAGCGACTGAAACTAACTAGGGCCCAAAAGACTGTTGTGTTTTATAGGCAACTTGAACTCAAAAGCGGTTTTCAGGCCTATCTGTCCGAAGTATCTAGACCTTCATATCGCTTTGTTTTAATACGCCTGAGGTTGGGGATTGCACATCACTTGGTATCCTTCCCTGCAACAGGAGAGAGATCCACCATGTTATGTCCATGTACCTCTAGCCAGAGTTGTTTCAATTTTTTACTTTTCTGTACATTTTATACATTTTTAAGGAAATTTTACTTGAAGCCCATCTTTTTAAAATATAATGTTTGTACAACAGTGGACGCAATGAACTTACTATGTGCCCTTGAGAACACAGATACTTGCTTCCGGGTTGCACTGTATATATTGAAATGTAGAGTAGCCAGGAAATCGACAATATTATAATTATTATAATTATCAGCTATGGTGAAACTGTATTCAAGCACATGACACTTTATTTTGGAATGGAAAATGTTTATTATGTGCTACAAGAACCCGAATGTTTGCCCAGGCATATGTCACTTTAATGAGTACTGGCTAAAGCCCTAGTTAAAATACCTCTTAGCACTATGCACTTTATTGTAACACTCTCTTCATTTGCTGCTACTAGTTTGTATGTGAGTGTTCAAACTATTTTTAGCATTTATTAAATAATGTTGCTACGTTGGTTCACCACTTAGTGGGTTAGTTCATGGAATGCGCAGTTAACCTTTCCTAATTTAGTAGGGTAATTGTAAAATTTGAATTATGATGATTTTATGACAAATATTATTGAATGTATTTCTGTTTTATTGTTGCTTTTATGGTTGTGTTATGCAAACCGAATAAAGCTTTCTAAACTGAAACTACTATTGTTTTAAGAGTTTTTTTTGTGACTCCGTGGTTTATCTTTACATTTTCTCTCCGAGTTGTTTACTTATGGAATTATTACACCATGATCGTTTTTCGTATACATACATTTGGTTCCAAGCGCTGTTCCGTGTTTTTGTAGCAGTAGAGCCTTCACTTTGGACAAGCCTCAGTTTTCACACCATGAAAAAAAAATGCATTCAGGTCATGGAGGCTCTCTTGTTAAACTATAGGCGGCATCTAAAATAGCCATGCATCAGTGTTGGTAACCGCTGTGTTATCAGATTTATTGTATACCTAATGGGTCTCCTGTCTTCAGTGATGTAAATTATTGTGGTGTCATTAGGTAAATGGTCACGTGCCATCGCTTCCTGGGAGAAGTAAAGGACATATGGTATCACTTCCTGTGAAGTCATTGGGGTCAAATGATGTGTGATTTCAATTCCTTTTCTCCAGACACTTTGGTGAACCAATATCCATGGCCTCGTCAGCAATTTCGTCCAACTAATCTGACTTTAGCAAACACTCCTAACTCTAATACAGTCCCCCTACACCTTACTAATCAGCTATAAACATTTTGTATTAATGAGGTCGTTTCCCCCCAAATGAATGAGCAATAAGTCCAGGGTCATCCTGGAGCCTAACAATTCATGCATTAATCAGTCCAACTGTTGCCGACTTATGCCTCCTCTACCAGCACAAACCACTACTGCTCTGAAAGGCAAACTAACCTGTCTGCCGTAACCCCTTCCATCAGCGTGCAGACTGAGCCACTTCTCAATGGATCGCCCACAGATCCACAGTTCCTGTGGGTGTCCCAAATCTGTGAACATCTGCAAGTCACATAAGCAACATTTTCACCCCCATTCTACGTTAAACACAATGGCCCGGGCTCAACTACAAACACAATCTGCCTGATCACCACTGCCAAGATCCATCAATATCTTCCTGTACAGCCCAATGCTCATTGCGGTGAAAGCTGGACCAATTCAAAATGAGTAGGGTCCAGATCGTAGCAGCTATGAATCACAAAGCCCCAACCAAGTATTTATGCAAAACTGTTTCCACCGCAGACCATTCCATTCTTCATGGAAGTAAAAGTGCCCCCTCGGCCGATGGTTGACAAAAAAAAAAAAAGTGCCCCCTCTCTGCCTAGTGCCTTCATAGTGTACCTCGAAATGTACCGCCCGATGAATTTCACTCCTTCCCATCCACAGTCTCACGCTCTCTCCTCCATGTCCACTTTATCGCTCCATAGAACAGTTATGCTTTTACCCCAAACATCTTTTTCACTGAAAGCAATTAAACAATGTGGTGAATAAAGCTTTGGACTGTTTGCACTCCCACAAAGACCAAAAGAGACCCTCACGCTCTCATCCCATTCCAGACCCCGCCTCAGGATGCCTCTCATGATAGGTCTCTTATCTGCCACTTTCCCTTCACCCTAGCCCAACCCTCTGTTTTAATATCCGCTCCACCAGGTCATGCCTCTAAAATATCTTACCATAAAATGGAGACCCAGGAACCCTCCTGACTATTGTAGAAGGCGCTATGTCCCTGTTCATCAAAGACAAAATGCCTCTCTCACTACCATCTCTAGTCTTCAGCATCATTCATCAGAAACTCCCTCATTGCTACTCTGGCACCATCTAATAGTACCGCCAAGTTAGCTTGGTTATCATTAATGAACAGAGCAGGCTTGCCCTAAAATCTTTAAACACATTTGAGCACAAGTGGGCCCTGCCCTGAAAAATGCACAGGACCTGGTGGTTAATTTCCCCTCTAATCTGCCTTCTGATGGTCCTGCAAAACATCAACAATTTTGGGTGCGTGGGTGTAAGTGGCAGGGAAGTCCTAGAAGGTGTATTAAAAAATGGCTGGAGGGAGAGTGATTCATTTTTATTAAGGTGATAAATAGTTACCCAGCTACCAAGGGACATAATATCCCTTAAAGCAGCACCATACACTTTTGTTTTAATAATGATAGAGGGATCACCTTAATAAAAATTAATCACTGTCTATCCAGCCATTTTTTAATACACCTTCTAGGACCTCACTGTCACTAACACCCACGCACCCATAGGGCTTCATCAAAAGATCTCAGAAAAAGAGACCCCTCGGGTGAACTGTTGGACATTGCAGCGCCGGCCCGACAAGGAGCAAAAGCTCAATGATGAAGCATGACATCCTTCAGGGTGTGTGAGGGCATCAAGATGAGGACACACGGCTCCCCACAATTAGAGTAGCACATGACAAGAGTACCTCTTACTTTCCTTCTTCTCTCTCTACTTAGGAACAGTGACTCTTTTTTCTATAAGAATATATTTTATACCACCTGAAATCTGTTTTTTTCCTAGAAGTCTGCATCCTTAACTACATAATTCAGTATTGTTCTCTTTCTTTAACTGCTGACAACCAACCAACCTATTCCACTATTTCATTTACTTGTTTCAAAAATATGTCCATGTCTGAAAAACACCTGCGTCAAGCTGCTTACCTCACAATAAACATAGTTAAAAATTCAGATCGGGTAACATGTTTAATGTAATGCTATTTTGCCACTTCGGTTCGGGGTTCTGGTGACAATCACAAACCAGCCAGACTTCAGCTCAGGGCTTATGATGCCACCAGAACACCCCACCCAATGGCAATATTGGACCATATTAAATAGTTGCACATCTATCTATCTATCTATCTATCTATCTATCTATCTATCTATCTATCTATCTATCTATCTATCTATCTATCTATCTATCTATCTATCTATCTATCTATCTATCTATCTATCTATCTATCTATCTATCTATCTATCTATCTATCTATCTATCTATCTATCTCATGCCCTAAAGTGACCTTAACTCATGCCCCCTCCATGCACAGTTTATCATCAATGATGCCATTTCAAATACTGCAGTGATATTATCATTGATGTTATAGAACATGTGACAAATTATGTAATATGTAGAGAAAATTAGCCATGCATGACGTGGGCACAGGTTATAGTTACTTTAGGGCTCGAGTTATAATTACTAGAGACAACTATCATTGGTGAATTTCAGTGGATTTTTTAAAGTTTAAAACGTTATGTTGTACCTGAGATTTCCATCAAACTTTACTTTAACCTTTGTTTTTCAGTGGATTTCTAAGGTTTATTGTAACAAAGTTATATTTTATTATCACGCAAAAAGTCAACCCCATGCCATGCAGGGCCAGGTCCTGCGTTCAACCCCTGTGGGCAGCCAACACCCTGTTAGGTCGTGCACAGCGAGGGTTTTGCTTTCCATATGGTGTAGGAGGCGAGCTTATTATATGGTGCACACTTATTCAAGTGATGCACCTTGCACTAATCCACTTAGCCCTTATGATGATTTTAGTGGTCTTTGATAACCATAGAAAGCTCTAAAAGGGGTAGCTGTGAAGAGCAGCCTTCAAGCATATCTTGAAGGAGTGTATATCAGCGTATTTTACGAATAATGAATAGTGTAAGTTAAATGAAAAAGAACCACACAGTGTGTATATAAAAATAAGTCTATTTATTACACAGCACACTCACTAACACATTGGTATATCTTCTACCCAGAGATATCAACACGATACACAAGAATACTTTGAAATAATCAGATAAGTAGAACCCTTCCCGGAGAACCCTGAAGAAACTCTTTGGAAGGAAAAAGGTTGGAGAGCCACCCCACCCGTGGATGCTCCAGGAACCAGGTTACCCGCACCAGGGAAGCTGTGTGCATAGGGGTGAATTGATGTCTGAACCTGCCGTAGCCCACAATGGGAGACTTTGAAGACAATGCCTCTGGAGAAGACTGTAAAGGAGTCTGGTAGCATCTAAGGGTGAATTCTGGAAGTGAAGAAACGGTAAACAGAGGGGACAGAGGCTATGCCAATCGGAGGTGACCAAAAGGCACGGAAACACAATGCCCACCAATGTCAAGAGAGGTTCAGAAGACACAACGGTAGCCATGTCTTTGCAGCTGTGAGGACCAGAATACGCTGAGGAAGACTGGGAGTCATGCACAAGCTATCTTATATCAGATGTCGGTGTCTAGGTGGTCCGCGTCTGGTGGGAGCACCAGTAAGCCTTGGTAGCTGCAACTGCTATGGAGAACGAAAAGGAGCAAACGTTGGGACCAGAAAGGTCCAAGGGACTCACCAGGAGCAGGAGAGTCAGAGCAGGCCCTGAGCAAGCAGGGGAGCCCACTGAATCGAGGGAAGATCCTTAAGAGGACCCACATGCCTGAGGCACAAGAGTCGCAAGAGATCTCAAACAGCTCACCAAAGTCGGAGTCCCATGATTCAGGAGATGCAGAGAGGGCTCTGTTCTCCAGGAAATGAGGTGTTTGAGGCTATAGCTTCTTATAGCCTGAAGATATCTGGAGTGCAGAGCCCACAAGCCTTGGCAATGCAAAGTTGGCGCAGTGCACAGGGGTTCGATCCCAGCAGCCCCTGCGAGGGCTACCGTCCTCCAAATTGCAGGGAAGACTGGTGAGGCCTCTAGAGAGCCTCAGAACCACCTGTGTTGCTGAGCCCCAGTATGTCCGTGGGACGTCAGGAGCAGCAGACCAGTCTGCTTTGTTGCATTGCCTGCAGATGCAGGGGAGTGACTCCTTCACTCCAAGGGAGATATCTTCTGTTGTCCTTGATGCCCACTGGTCTTTTGGAGAACCTGAATGAAGCACAGACAATGCAGTAGACTTGAAGAACAGTGAGACCATGAGCAGCAGGAATCTTCCTAGGTGCAGTCTCAGTTCCATTTAAAGTCCCAGCCCAATACATTAAGTCATTAAGTTATGTCTGGGAGGTGGTCACGCCAGACTCTGACAGAAAACCTATTGTTCTACCCTCCCCTGCTCAAACTCGGCTCAGCAGCACGAGGGTAGATTGGTGTCTGTGGTCGGAAGCAGCACTAGCTTGCTTGCAGACTCTGAAGTACAGGGGGGCCCCCCAGTGCATGGGATCATACTTCCAATACTGGAATCAGTATCGGGGAATGATTCCAACATGTTTGATACAAAACATTACCAGGTTCGGTTTATATAGTTAGACATCTCGTAATGACTGATGTCCACGATATGTCTTAAAATGACTGACCACACTTACAAAGACTGGAAATTTGACTCTGGGGTTTGTAGGGGTGTCCTGCTCCTGCAGGGGCACCCTCACAATTATAACCAAGCACCCAGCCCTCAGGACTGGAAAGCCTGCATTAAAGGTGACTTATAGGTTTTAAGTGCAGTGACCTCAGATATAAGGAAACTTATATCTGTCGTGAGAGGTTCAAGCACCAACTCACACAGGCTGGAATGGCAGGTCTGTAGTCACAGTTTAAGTGGTCTCCCGTGGGTGGCCCATACATGCTGCAGCCTATGGGAGACTCCGTGTGTACTTATGCTCAGGGTACCTCAGTACCATATACTAGGCACTTATAAGGGTACACCAGTAGCCAATTGCGGAGGTACCTAATCACTTTCCAGAACTAATTTATGGGAGAGAGCACAGTTGCTGGGCCCTGATAAGCAGGATCCCAGCAGATGTGGTCAAAAACACACTGAGACCAGGTAAATAGTGAGAGTAACCATGAAAGCAGATTCTACTTTCCTGCATATGGTAATAAGATATTACTTTACATAAAAAAAACAAGTGGGGTAGATCACAAGCCCTGCATCCAACCCCTTCCAAGCACCTAACACCTCACCACGCATGGCCTTCTGACATGCACTGCATGCAGTAGGTCTCCCAAGTCCTGGCTGCACTCTGGTAGACCTACTGACTTTGCCTAAGAGCCACAGCACCATAATACCAATGAGAGCCGATTATTTTCTTTCACCAAAAATAACAAACATTTTTTATCTAATGTATATTTCAGTAATTCACACTCTCCATATAACATTTTTCTGTTCATATTACAATCTATTGCGAAGAAAATTCATCCTCCCCTTGCTTAGAGGCTATAATTTTGTACAAATTAGGCCGGCGCTAGTTTACTTACAAACGCTAGCTTCACCTATGGTTTGCTTTGGGGTAGCAAGTTTCCTAACGGGAGCAATTAGACACAGGAAAAGGTTACCCATGAGTTGCCCTGTGGACACGGTCTCGAAACATGTTATGTAAAATTCTTTGGTATGTTTTAGCTTTATTTAATATGAATGTTCTCGTTTTTAATTGTAAATATGAGTAAGTGCATTTTGGGCAAATGTTATCTTATTTATTTATTCACTCCTAGGTCTATTCATGTGATGGTGTGCGGCTTCCTCATCTATATGTTCATTTCCCCGATTATGGGTTTATGAGGTGGGCTTATTTTGTACGAATTGTCACATTATATGATGGTGTGTATTTTATTTTGTTGGTCCCTAAGGGAGCGGCAGATAATGGATTTCGTGTTTAGTACGACCCTATGAGGATTATTAACTGCTATATGATCCTTATTTATTTATTTTTTATGTTTGTCTTATGGTTGACAAAACGGGGGATCTTAACTGTCTTTATATCCATATACTATATGTTTGTACCTTGGCCCGTTCTGTTTTGTCGTTGTACTTTTATGGCTATAATTAGCCGAATAAAGTTAACTTTGACTGACTGACTGACAGTAATTCACACAATGCAATGTTTAATAATTGTGATTATAAAAATGTTGAATAAAGTTTTAATAAAAAACACAACATGCAATCATAAAATCAACTTCAAGAGAGTCTTGCACTCCAGTGGAAGAGCATAGTGCTCCAGTTAGAAGTGCTTAAAAAAAAATATGGGAAGCTCACCCGTGGTCATGGTTTTAATGACCAAGGAGACTCACTGTTTAGGTCGAGCAGACCTGCATTCAATGCATAAGCATTGATGGCTGTCTGCTTCTAGACCTATTGTCAGCCGTATTTGGGAATGTGGACACGAGTCAGACGTGCGCTTTTGCAGTCTCAGTTTTGACTGCGGGAGCGCACTTCTGACCCGCGCTTGCGCAGACGAACTCACAGCCCCTGCTTTCGCTTCGCTCGCACTCGCATGCATTAACGGCGCACACACACAGCCAGCCCCCACCCCTCTACACGCGCGCACACACACACACAGGCGCGCGCACACATACACATGCTGCCACCCCCACCCCCCTGCACACACACACAGACACGCATGCATACACACGCCGCCGCCCATCGCCCTCCGCCCTCTACCCCCCCCCACACCGCCCCCCTTACAACTAAACCCCACTCACCGCCACTCCTGACTTCTGCATCCACCGCGGGGCATCAACTCCGTGGGCGCGGGCTTCGCGGAAAACGGAAGTCCCGCCCCACGACAGGCGTGACGCTCCCGAACTTCCGTTTTCAGGATGCGCACGCTCGCGGCTTGTTTTCTTTTCTTGTCAGATTGGCGAGAGCTGGAAATCCTTCCAGTGGCTCGGAGGGTGAGTCGCTTGTGTGTGGCTCTAGTGAGCGATTGTTGTTGGTATCTCTTGTGTTTTGTTGCTGGCTTGTTTAAAACTGCGCGAGGCTCGGAACGGCTGCCAGGAGAGGACTCGGGGACTCGGGACACGCTGCCTGAACTAACTGAACACCGCTGCATTAAACCAAGAATGATTGCTGTGGAGGGTGGTTCAAGGCATCCTAAGCTCAGACAATAGTCAAAAAATGACCCAGTCCTCAAGGCAACACAGAAGTATGTGGGGCTGTAAACAGTTCTAGATCGTCCAAAGAGCACTCTAATTATATCTCTATTTATAGAGATTATAACACTGTTTCAGTCTATTGCCAACGTTAAAAATAAGCCCATCTCTGATAAACAGAAAACCGTCCAACACAGTACAGACATTCACTAGAAGGACAACATTTAGAAAAAAATGTGAATAGCTAGATGACACCTCACGGGCGCACCACCAATGGGGCCCCTGGTTGGTACTCACCAGGTCGGCCCTGTTCTCATCATCGGTGTCAAATAGCTTAACGAAAACGTGTCCAAAACCCAAAGTAAAGAAAGTAACAGTGAATGGTGCAGTGTACAAACAACATATATGTGACACGGACTAACAACGTTCAACATATAACACACACAAAACTGCGCAACAAGATACTACTCTTACTTTATTTATATCTTCTTGTTGCATTGCAGTTTAACATGTAATATAAAAAGGGTGAGTTATGAATACTACCTATCGCCTCATACTCAGCCCACAGCCGAGTGGGCTGAGTATGAGGCGATAGGTAGTATTCATAACTCACCCTTTTTATATTACATGTTAAACTGCAATGCAACAAGAAGATATAAATAAAGTAAGAGTAGTATCTTGTTGCGCAGTTTTGTGTGTGTTATATGTTGAACGTTGTTAGTCCGTGTCACATATATGTTGTTTGTACACTGCACCATTCACTGTTACTTTCTTTACTTTGGGTTTTGGACACGTTTTCGTTAAGCTATTTGACACCGATGATGAGAACAGGGCCGACCTGGTGAGTACCAACCAGGGGCCCCATTGGTGGTGCGCCCGTGAGGTGTCATCTAGCTATTCACATTTTTTTTTCTAAATGTTGTCCTTCTAGTGAATGTCTGTACTGTGTTGGACGGTTTTCTGTTTATCAGAGATGGGCTTATTTTTAACGTTGGCAATAGACTGAAACAGTGTTATAATCTCTATAAATAGAGATATAATTAGAGTGCTCTTTGGACGATCTAGAACTGTTTACAGCCCCACATACTTCTGTGTTGCCTTGAGGACTGGGTCATTTTTTGACTATTGTTGGATTGAGTGGAGGGCGATCCAGTCCTTTCTGCCCCTCTTGACTCCTAGTATTTGAATATCCTAAGCTCAGAGTCAGGTGCTGCCCTGGGGCTGTATCCTTACTGCTCCCATTGCGAGGCGCCCCGCTGCCCCCGGACAAAGCCCGTGCCACACAAACAAATAAATAATTGCCGCGCATCTAGTAGAATAACGTGCAACCTCTCACCGGCCAACCCTCGCAATAAGCTGGGCTTCCGTGGAATCTCCCCTGCTGACCCTCTCATCGGCCAGGCCGTCCTAGAGCTAGACCTGCTGCGCGGCAGTCGCCCATCTCTTCCAGCCCCCCAGCCTGTCTCACCCAGGGGAGCCCCCGCTCCCCCCCACCCCTCTCTCCGATGAGCACCGGCCACACCCTGTGCTCCCGAGACTCGCCACCCCCACATCCGCAACACTCGACCGGCTCACCCACAACTCGAATCCAGCCCCCCCCCTTCTCAAGCTCTTATTGCCGCGTCCAAGCCTTCCCGTGTCCGCCCCTATCCACGACTTCGCACCTACCCTTCCTTTGATCGCCCTCCTCCCCTCTGCCGCTGTTGGAACCTCACAGACACTTACAACAAATATGCATCAACTCACACTGACAGTGGCCCAAAGAAGGCATTGCGACAGCGCCTGACCCCGCATCAACCCCCCAGCGCCCGCTGCACTGAACCCCATCCCAATCTGCCCCGGAGGGAAGAAGAGCCCGTGCACAACGCCCATCCCTCTGCGCCCGTCCCCCCCGCCCCCCACCCCCCAACCACTGCTCCTGGGCACAGTAGACTCGGCACCCCGTTGGCAGCTCCACTCTCGGGTCCGCCCTCCCCCTACTGCCCCTATTTATGTTGCGCTAGACACCTTAGCAGCCCTGATCCATCTTGCGCCACCTCCTTTCATGAGCCCTCCTTAGGCATCATCCTATATCTATTTATGTATATATTTATGCTCTTCCATATAGCGCGAACTCTACCCGAAGGCGCCCGAGCGCCCCACACAAGGAGCCGAACTGTTACATGAGGAGAACCCTACACACGAACAAACTGCTGCCCCTCACATACTGCGCATGCACACATTGCTCACTCACAGTAATGTAGTCCACACATACTGCACCCTCCCACACACTGCCCCCTCACACATTGCACACTCACACTACTTTTGGCCACACACACTGCCCCCTCACACACTGCCCCCTCACACACTGCCCCCTCACACACTGCCCCCTCACACACTGCCCCTCACACACTGCTCACTCACACACAGACCACTCACACACAGACCACTCACACAGCCCCCCACACACTAACCCCTCACACACTGCCCCCTCACATACTGCCCCCTCACACACTGCCCCCTCACACACTGCCCCCTCACACACTGCCCCATCACACACTGCCCACTCACACACTGCCCTCTCACACACTGCCCTCTCACACACTGACCCCTCACACACTGACCCCTCACACACTGCGCATTCACACATTACTCACTCAAACTACTTTAGGGCACACACACTGCACAATCACACCCCTCACACACTGCCCCCTCACACATTGCTTACTCACAAATACTTTAGGGCACACACACAGCACAATCACACCCCGCACCCTCACACACTGCACGCTCACACACTGCCCCCTCACACATTAGCCCTCACTCGTCACCACAACAACATCACTCAGCGCCACCACAGCATCAATCTGTGCAACCATTCAAAAACAACTGGTTCAAATATGTTCTCTCAATGTTTCAAGCTTTATTACAAATGTCACAAAAAAAGTTAATATTTCACTTCTGTTCTTGGATTTTCATCACAATAAAATAGACTGAACATAATCTTCACAAAAGTTATTTACAAAAGTTTAAGCTATTGCCATTATAAATTACAATAACTTTAATTTAAGTATTAATTATTTAAAAAAAATAAAAACCATTGATATTTGTAATATCAATACATCTAACTCACGTAAATACAACACATATTGCATTACAAATGCTATAGGTGTCACATTTGCGAAAGGTATAACTATTGGCATTGTAAATGACAAAGCTATTAATTTCGCTATTTTCAAAACCAACACATAAATAAAAAATGTCAGTTCCAATACCAATAGCTCAAACTTTCCTAATGCGAGACCTATTGCATTGCAAATGCTTGTTTTTTTAATGTCGCTTTAGGGACTGAGCACATCCTGCAGCCCCCAATAGCATAAAGAAAAGGCTTGATGGCTCCCCTCCCTATTCTAGGGGTATCCCCAAGCCTACACAATTAATATTCAACATAGCCCTTGAAGGGCATAATGAGGCACTCCTAGAAACAGCAGTGAATAATAAATGAGCGGGTCCTGCTGCTCATTTATTATTCATTTTGGTGTCCCGATACCCTCCTGGGAAACCATTTTTCTTACATTAATGGAGAGGGAATACCGCAGCACCCTTTCTGAGCCTTTGTGGCCCTGGGGACTCTATTCCCAAAATCGTTTCTCTTTATTTAAGTGGAAGGGAGTGCACAACCCCTTCTTCCTGAGCCACTTCGTGGGTTCCCCTAATCCCCTGCTGCCTTTCTTTTCTAATAAGGGAAGGTGGTGCATGGTCCCCACAACCCAGTTTGGCTGCCAGGGACACCACCCCCCAGGGCATTTCTTTTTAATTAAGGGGAGGTGGCGTGCAGCCCCCCTCCCTGAGCCACTATTGCCTGGGGATTCCATCCCCTGTGCTCTTTATTTTTTAGTTAGGGCAGACAGGCGCATGGCCCCCTCCCTGAGCCACTTTGGCCCCTGGCAACCTCATCTAAAGAGCCTTTTCTTTAAGGGGAGGGATGCATGTGTTCCACCCCGGGCCCCAGAGCCCCTATCCCCTTGTTATGTGTTATGTTAAAAATGCTCTTTTATAGCGCACGGCTACTCCTAGGAGTGTCCCGGCGCTTTGGCAAAGAGCCCTAGGAATAAGAGAAACATAACACGACGGAATGGAAGAAAGCAGGAGAGCAGTTACTGAGCAAAAAGCCAGGTTTTAAGTCCTTTTCTAAAGGAGAGAAGATCATCAGCTTTCCTAAGCAGGACAGGCAAATCATTCCAACCTTGAGGCGCTAGAAAACGAAAGGAGCGTCCTCCGATTCTAGCAAGGCGAATGGGGGGAATCAAGGCTTTAGATAAAGTCGCGGAACGTAACGTCCTGCGAGGCACATAAAAAGTCAGGCGCTTCTGAAGATATTTGGGGCCTATCTGATGAAGGGCCTTAAAGGCAAAAGTAAGCGCCTTAAAAGCGATCTTTTTGGCGACTGGGAGCCAGTGCAATTTTTTTAGCAACTCTGTGGCTCCAGCTCTGCGCTGGAGACCAAAGATGGCTCTGGCCGCAGAATTTTGCACAATCTGCAGTCGAGCCAAAAGATATTTCGGCAGGCCAAGATAGAGAACATTCGCGTAGTCCAAACGTGAACCTATCAAGGCCTGCACGATGATCTTTCTATGCTTCAGCGACAGCAGCGGAAGAAATTTCCGCAGCATCTTCAGGAGGCCGAAGCATTTGCCAGTCAGCCCAATGATCAGGGGGCCAAAGGAGAGGCCATCATCTATCACAAAGCCCAGATTTTTAGCTTGGGAAGAGGCGGCATCCGGTGGAAACATATCAGAAGGCCACCAGGCCTTCCAGCCAGGATCAGGAGGGCATCCAAAAAAAAGCAATTCCGATTTATCGGAATTGCATTTTAGGCTGTGTCGCTGGAACCAAGCAAAGACAGCTCCTAAACAGTCTCTAATCCGAGGGCCGTCAAAATCCTTGCCCTTATCAAATGTAAAGAGCAACTGGGTGTCATCAGCATAGGTTATGATCTGGGCACCGAAAGATTCCGCAACCGCCGCCAGAGGGGCCATATAGATGTTAAAAAGCGTAGGGCTTAGGATGGAACCCTTCGGCACCCCCACCTCCAGTGGCGGCATTTCAGCGGAAAACGGAGGTGCCCAGACCACTTGCCGGCGGCCGGTCAGAAATGACTTGAACCAATTCAGCAACGTCCCACGAAAACCGATCTCCTGGAGTCTTAAAAGGAGACCTTCATGGGGGACGGTGTCGAAAGCCGCCGACAAATCCAGCATAACCAAAATGGCCTTCCCTCCAGTATCCAAAACCTCCCTGATGGCATCGGATCCCCTTGGATCTTACACGGTTGACTAGGGGCACCCACAGCACACACCGTTGTGGATCATGGGGGGGAGGGTGTCCCAAGGCCTTCATTACCCCGTCGCTACCCGCATGCACCTATCCTGGGAGCAGCGGGAGCTGCAATTGCTTCCACTTGATAGTAGATGCCAGGCAGGAGCAATCTGAGTGTCCATGCCCGCAACAGCACAGGCAGGTAAACACATGTCTGCCTGCACCTTGCAGAAGAATTTTTAAAGCTCTTGCTGGGAGGGAGAAGACATGCCTTCCCTGTGTGCAAGGAAACTATGGGTCTTGGTAAGGGCTCCCTGGGACACAAATAGCGAACCGGACCTGGAGGATGGGGTCCCTGGAGCCTTTTCATTCTTGGCTAGAAGGGTAGCTCGCCCCTTCCCCTTTAATACTGATGTCAGCCCTGGAAGATGCGGTCCACAGCGCCTTTCCAGGCCAAGAGGAGTGGGGTCCCTGGAGCTGAAATAGGCTCCGTAAGAGAGGGCCCACACACAAACCCTCCCCAAATTATGCATTTAATTGACCCCCGGGACCTGGCACACCCACGGTTATAAAAAAGCTGGACAAAATGGCAACAACCATTATTTTTTGGCAGTATACCATAGGAGCCCCCAGGATCGCAACTAACAACCCAGCACCACTGGGTAGTATATACATACATACATTGTATACCAGTAACTTTATGGCCATGTCCTATTTAATCCACCAAGCCTCAAGTCAGAAGTCGCCCCACCTTATACATGTTTTATTGATTATTCATTTGCATTTGACTTGGTAGACAGGAATAAACTGTGGAGGAAACTACAGAACAGGGGCATCTCAAACTATTGCTGCAGGCAATAATGCCACTATATACCTTGACTTGAGTGAGGGTCAAGCTATCTCAATCGGCTACAACAAAGAAAATTCCAACGGATAGAGGACTAAAGCAAGGTTGGGTCCTGGCACCCCTTTTATTTGATTTGTATGCTGCAGATATGTTCTTGACCCTAAAATATGCTAATCTGATTCCACCAAAAATCGGGGAAGTTAAGATTACACTATTACAATATGAAGATGACCTTGTTTTGCTAGATTGCTCGAGAATGGGGGTTCAAAAAGCCCTAAATGCCCTCCATAAATATAATGAGGCAAATAATATGACTGTCAATGAGGCAAAGACAAAAGTCATAGTTTTGGGGCGAACAACCAAGAAAATAAACTATGCCTGGAGACTGGGCCCTCTAAAAATCAAAAAGACAACCTCATATAATTATTTGGATGTGTGGCTGGCTGCAAATTGAAGAATCAAAACCCACTGGGGCCACCTCAAAACTAAAGCCACACTGATTGCCACCAGACTTAGTCACCTCAACACAATTTTAGAAAGTCCCTCTACAATTCCAATTCAGCTGGTTCTCCAGTCCTCCTTTCTACCCACACTTTATTATGGGTAATAAGCTTTTCCGGGCAACTTTACTAAAATATTGTAAAATTGCAACTCAAAGCATATAAGAAGATTTTTAGGTTGCCACAATACACAATAGGCTGTATGATCAGATTAGAACTTGGATTGGAGGGCCAAAAGTGGTCTAACTAACATGGGTTCGTTTTTAAAATACTATTACAGGATCACCAAGGCCCCACCTAACACCTTGAATTCAGATCTGTGATACATCTTTGATCAACAAAAGTGTCCCTGGTCGAATTATTTAAATAAATCAGCGAATACCAACAAATGTTTACTCTCGCATTTAGCAATTCAAATGATTCTGGAAAGACAGATAAAATAACTGTCAATGCTAACTGGTTTGGCCTAATTGAAGAGCAAATTTGTACTTGAAGTGGTGGCCACATCATACACTAATCAGCATCTGCCCAGTCTGAGACCACAACCATATCTTCAGTGTTCGATTGCAAAGGCATGTCTTAGACAACTCTTGGCTGCACGTTTGATATAGATACAGAACCATGACCCCAAAATGTCACATCCTTTCCATGATTGTAAATTGCAGACTTTGTGGTTATAAATGGGAAACATTTAACCATTTACTGTGTTGTTGCCCGGGGTTGTTGTATGCTCGTTGAACTCTGCTAAAACCGTTGTTCTTAGCCCATAGAATCTGAACCTGCAACGACGCAACACATTTTGTTTTTACTATACTATACTATAACGGAGCCATATGCCTTGGCAAAATTTGGCAAATATATCAGCCTGCTACAAGAATTACTACAAGAATTACTCAAAGACCACAATAAGTCTGACTGCCGCTGCTACTAAAGCCATTAATTTAGTGAATTTTAATGCTCATCATTGCTGATTCTTTTAGTATATGATCGGACAATTTAGAATATATGCATTGTTTGGATATTTAAGCTATATCCATAATAATTAATAGGTATTTTAGCCTTAAGTTCTGTCCGGGTTACTTAAATGGCAGGGCCATCCATACTGCGATTCTGGCTTGGCGCAGAATATATCCCAGAACTCCTTCCCGAAGAGAAACAGCGGAGGCCAGAGGGGGTTCCTTTGAAGGCACTTTATTTCATGACTGCACAGGTTAGTGGCGGCGAATTCATTTCGGCGTAAATGTTGCCCCCTGGAGCTTTTTAAGTTGGGGGATTAATTCCCCTTGAGTCCTGATGGTCCCTGGGGGCAAAGTAGCCCATCAGGTACCTCCAGTAAGTGCCACAGAGCTGCGTTGCAGAGGTGTAAAAAGGGACATGGTCTTTTAACACCTCTCTGCAACACAGCTCCCTGGCGCATACTGGAGGTACCTGGTGGGCTAGTTGTCCCCCAGGGACCCTCAGGATTGAAGGGGACTTAATCCCCCAATGTACAATGTGCCACGGGTGCGTTTGCACACTTGCTATGTCAGGCCCCGCCCCCTCCCTTTACCACTGTGTAAATGCGCCCCCCAGGCGCGTTTTAAGTTCGGGGATGAATTCCCCTTGAGTCCTGATGGTCCCTGGGGGCCAAGAAGCCCACCAGGTACCTCCAGTAAGCTCCTCAGAGCTGCGTTGCAGAGAGGTGTAAAAAGGGGCGTGGCCTCTCAAAACATCTCTGTAATGCAGCTTCCTGGCGCATACTGGAGGTACCTGGTGGGCTAGTTGGCCCCCAGGGACCCTAAGGATTGAAGGAGACTTAATCCCCCAAATAATAATGAGCCAGGGGGTGCATTTGCATACTTGCTATGTCAGGCCCGCCCCCTCCCTTCACCACTGTGCAAACGCACCCCCTGGCTCATTGTAAATTGGGGGATTCAGTCCCCTTCAATCCTGAGGGTCCCTGGGGCCAACTAGCCCACCAGGTACCTCCAGTAAGCGCCACAGACCTGCTTGGCAGAGAGGTGTAAAAAGGGGCGTGGCCTCTCAAAAGGTCTCTGCAATGCAGCTCCCTGGCGCATACTGGAGGTACCTGGTGAGCTAGTAGGCCCCAAGGACCCTCAGGATTGAAGGGGACTTAATCCCCAAATTTACAAAGAGCCAGGGTGTGCGTTTGCACACTTGCTATTCTCAAACGAGCCGAAAAAAATAAAAATCCTTTTTTTGGGCCCTGGGGGCCTTTTTGGGAGCCCCTGAGCAGGCCTAGGGGGTCAGGATGTTTCTACCCTGCCCCCTTCTCTTGTTTTATATCTTTGTTTCTCTGTTTTCTGACGACTCGCTTCTACCGAGCCACAAGATGGCTGCCAACACTTCCTGGTTTGGAGTGTTGGCAAGCCAATCACAGTGAAGCTCGTGCATGGGACTTAGGCTCCACCCAGGTATTGAAACTTTTATTTTTCTAATTTCTCAGCAACTACTGAATCGATTTACACCATTTAAAAAAAAGGTCGCTTTCTGACTCACGTTCTTCCTTTGTGCCACATTTTGGGTAATTCCATTCAGTAGTTTCGGCTGTAGCCTTGCACAAAGTTTCCTACGAGAAAATGATTTTTTCACTCTTATTTTTTAAATTTCTCAAAAACTACTGAACAGATTTACACAATTTTTTTTTTTAAAAAAGGTCACTTTCTGAACCAAGCTCCACCTTTTCAGCCAAATTTAGGGTAATTCCGTTCAGCAGTTCGGGCTGTAGCTCGTCGCAAAATTTCCTATGGAAATTAACATGGGGAAAGCGCGTTTTTTCTCAGCCCCTGCTTGACGAATCACCCCCAAACTTTCAGGATAGGAGCTGACCTGGATAGACTTTTTTTTGGGAGAATTTCACAAAGATTCCAAATGCACCTGAGGCACTGTTAGGAGTGCCACTCCTTTTCATATTCCAGAATAAAAACCACATCCAACATTTATTCATCAACAGTGACAAAAGACAACTGGCATGGTAACTTTGTCACTGTTGATGTATAAATGTTTAAATACCTAACATGTGACCACCCACATAGAAGCATATGACCAAGACTCTTGTAGAGTTGGAACGCGTTATGCTGTTTGCTGTGCCAGGATTAAAGAACTGTTAATAATGGACTGGCTGGTATATATATATTATCTAGTTATATTTAGGTCTGCTTTCATATAGATGGAGATGGAGTATTATTGGTTTGCTAATAACTTTGGCCCCGTCTGATGAATCTTTAAAAAAAAAAAAAAGGTAATCCACATTAGCTCCTTCCTGTAAAGGTTTGGGGTGATCCATTAAGCAGGGTCTAAGAAAAAAGATGCGTCCCAAAATGTAAAACAGCAAACACTGCCCCTCAAAGTGGATGTAGAGGATGGTGCACCTGTCTCTCCTGAGAAGACTGCGAGAGTGGACCACACTATGTATGAGAGCATCATGGCTCTCACAAGTGTTTTGCGAGAGCCATGAAGAAGAAAAAAAAGGGTAACAGTAAAAACAACATACATAATGAAATTATAGGTTTGCTCTGAAGAGTTTTTTAATTAACATTTTTTACCAACTGTATTTTTGTTTCTTTTAAAAACATTTTAAACTTTTTTTGTAATTTTTTTAAAAAAAGGGTACAACAAAACCAAGAAATTGGGAGTACACAAAAAACCATTTCCTTCAAAGCAAAGAAAGAAATAACTAGGAAATTACAAAAAAATACTGCCTATGTGGGCATTTATGATCCTGGAGAAGACTGGGTTGTTATCTGCTTGAGCGGTGAGTACCTGTCTAGGCACAGTGTTGTCCAGTTGAAAAGATTTGGGCACCCCTGATGAAATATCAAGCCCTGCAGCATGGGCTAACTCAGCCCGAGCAATGCGTTAAAGGTACATAGCCCTAAAATGTTGCCACCTCAAAGTGGTACTCATGCTGTAGTGCATGTTTCAGCTGCCACTACTGAACTCCTTTTTCCATATTAAAAAAAAATTGCCACACCAAGGACCCCTTGGGTGACTGATGTGGCTGAGTTGCAGGAACAGTAGTTGGGTCTCATCTGAGGATGACATTCTGGTGACTGTAAATCAGCAATGTCAAAGAGTGGGCCAAAAAGGTCTATGTACAGCAAAACTCAATAGCCACATTAACAAAACAAGGAAGGAATCTTTCTTTGCTAAATAAAGACATCTATAAAAACAATCACAATCCTTCCTTGGGATAGGTATCCATTCCCGGGCGTAATGCAGGAGGCCAGCAAGCGCATTGACCTAAAATGCGCGTGAGCAGCAACAAATCGCCAGCCATCTGTTCCCCAGCAGCTCTTCCCGCTCCGCCCCACAAGCTTCCCCCAGCATGCGCTCTGCCTCAGCCGCACTCCTCCCACACCTTTGAAGTGAAGCTTAGCTTCATGTCAAAGGCCCCTGCTGCTTCACACTATTCACGGCCGCCAGGCCGGGTCTCTCCCTCATCGCCGCTCTCCCCGCTCCGCCCCCTGCTGCGGCCGTGTCGCATTTCTCCTCCCCCCTCCCCACAGCAATGCCCTCCGTCTTGTTTTTAAACACATTCTTTCCTACCCCATCAGTTTGGCAGTCTTGTTCCTTGTTGTATTTGTTTTTTTTGTATATAGCGTGAACTCAATCCATAGCTATTGGAGTGCTTTACATACGCACCAAAAACGTTACAAAAGGACACATTCATTTTCGTTCGTCGCGTGGAGATTAAGTTATTCATGACGCCTGAGTGAGCGGGGTCAGGGCCGATGTCACTACCTCCGTGACTCCCTTTGCCACTCCTGCATTTTGTATTACTTGCTGTGCCTGTCCTGCTGGTTCCCAGCGGCGCCTGCTCTGTCTTCACTAGGGTCGGGCAAATAACACTGCACTATGCCCCCGCTGCCGGCCCTGGAAAAGAATTGCCAGTTTTTTTTTTAATAAGGTGCGATCTCGATCCGTTGGTATTGGAGTGCTTTACATGCACACCACATACGTTACAGAACAACACATTCATTTTTTGTAGGCGTGCTGAGATTAAGTTATGACACCTGGGTGGAGGGGGTCAAGGCTGCTCTTGTTACACTCTGTGACTCCGGTTGCCGCTCCCGTATTGTGTATTGCTTGGTTTCCTAGAAATAACAAATGGGCCGGCCCCAGATGCAATAAGCGTCTTGGATATGATTACCATAGGTCGAGACTTCTCAAACTGTACAACAGGTGAACATCATTTTAGCGTCGTTAACACCCAGAATATAGTTTTTTTGTTTTCTTTTCTTTTCTACCCCGTCAGTTTGGCAGTCTTGTTCCTTGTTCCAACTTTCTTTCCATCCTTTTTGTGTCTTTTTCCATCGTGCTTTCTTTCCATTCTTTCTGCTTTCCGCCACCTTCCTGTCATTTCCATCAACCCTTCCTTCTCTTCATCTTTCTTTTCCTCCGCTACTTGTTGTGTACTTGGGTTTTCTTAGTGCCGCCTACAATCGTTTCATTGTACGTTGTCAACATTGTTTAATATAGCGGAGTGTGTGCTGTCTTCTATATCTTTTTCGGGTTCACATAAGAAAGTACATTGAGAGGAAATGCAGGCGCGGTGCGTCCATTGGGGCGTAGGGGCGAAGCCCCACTAAGCCCCATGGACCCACCACGTCGTCACTAGAAGCCAAACACAATTATTTAAAAAAATCGCGCTATCTGCCGGCCGGGAAACCGGGAGACACCCGACCTTCCCGGAGTGTGCAGGGGGGGGGGGGGAGGATCGGGCTGCTGCAGCTGCGCAAGTGTATTTTTGGGCACAAACATGCCCGCGCATGCGCAGATCGTTTTCTTGTGAATTCCCCCTTAGAGAGAGGACCAGGGGGCGGGCCGCAGCCCCCGGGGTTACACAGGGCGACTGGGCGAGGAGTCATGGTGCCCCCCCAGCCAATCCTGGCGCAGGATTGGCTGGTCACTACATAGCCCGGTTACATAACCCCTGACGGATAGCACGGCCGACTTTGGTGCTGGGAAACCAGGTTCGAGCCTCTTATCAAACCATATAAATGTATACATGACTTACTTTGGTGTTAAATAAATAGATATTTTAAAAAACAAATAAAAATGATGTTCCCACTAAGGTGTGAAATTGGTGTCGAATAAATACATGTTTTTAAAAACAATTAATATTAATCATGTATCATTGGTGCTGGAGTACAAGGTTCGAGACTGGTATTAAACACTGACAAGCTGTGTGCAAGTTATATGGTCATAAAAATACATGAATGATGGATGCAGGATGGGTGGATGGATGGATGGATGATGGATGAATGATGGGTGGCTGAATGGATGGGTGGATGCATGAATGAATTATGGATGCAGGATGGATGCAGGATGGGTGGATGAATGAATGATGGATGCAGGATGGATGCAGGGTGCATGAATGAATGATGGATGGATGGATGGGTGGATGCAGGAATGGATGCAGGATGGATGATGGATGGGTGGATGGGTGGGTGGATGGGTGGATGGATGCATGAATGAATGATGGATGCAGGATGGGTGGATGAATGAATGATGGATGCAGGATGGATGCAGGGTGGATGGATGGGTGCATGAATGAATGATGGATGCAGGATGGATGGATGGATGGATGGATGGATGGATGGATGGATGGGTGGATGCATGAATGGATGCAGGAATGGATGATGGATGGGTGGATGGGTGGGTGGATGGATGGATGCATGAATGAATGATGGATGGATGCTGGATGGGTGGATGGGTGGATGGATGGATGGGTGGATGAATGAATGATGGATGCAGGATGGATGGTTAGATGGATGGATGGGTGCATGAATGAATGATGGATGCAGGATGGGTGGGTGGATGGATGGGTGGACACATGAATGGATGCAGGATGGATGATGGATGGGTGGATGGATGGGTGGATGGATGCATGAATGAATGATGGATGGATGGGTGGATGGATGGATGGGTGGATGCATGAATGAATGATCGATGCAGGATGGATGTATGGGTGAATGCATGAATGAATGATGGATGCTGGATGGATGGGTGGATGCATGAATGAATGATAGATGCAGGATGGATGCAGAATTGGTGGATGGATGGGTGGGTGGATGGATGGGTGGATGCATGAATGATGTATGGATGGATGCAAGGTGGTTCGGGCTCGGTCGCTGCGCTCGGTCGCTGCGCTCGCTCGCTGCGCTCGCTGCGGTGCAATATGCAAATTAGTTTACGGCCCACCACTTTCAAATGTCACCAGCCGCCCCTGAGGAAATGTACTTGGGAGGAAATAAATAAATAACAAAAGCCCTCTGCTTGCATGCTACTTTCGTGGCTCCTTTGATGTGCGTCCATTTGCCACCAGCCACTTAGCCACTTTGTGTGCGTGCGCCGCCTCTGCTGCCAGGCTTCAGCACACCAGGCTGCAGACCCCCTCACCCTCAGTCACTTCATCCGCGCCCACTTCACACGCGCTCTGCAGGTCATAAACAGGACCATCTGCTCCACTCCCAGCGCTGCATGACCGTCTTCAAAGCAAGCTTGTAACACGAGCTGCCCTCAGACGTTCCAAGACACACACTTTTCATGCTTCTGAGGTCGATAACATGAGCCCTGTTGCATTGACACACACTGTCCTCACACACACAAGTTACTGTCACACACACAATGCTCTCAGACACACAGGCTGCTCACACACACAGGCACTGTTCACACACAAGCACTGTTCACACACACACACACACTGCTCACACACACAGACGCTGCTCACACACACAGGCACTTCACACACACACCGGCACTTCACACACACACCGGCACAAATGCCACATATGTGATTTGTCAGATCAATACATGTAAGACAGGGGAAAACTAAACATGTACCTTTACTAATGCTATAGATGTAACATTTGCTAAATTTATAACTATTGGCATTTCAAATAACAAAATTAATACTTTTATAATTTGCAAAACATAAACAAAAACAATTTTTTTTTTTACATTTACCACACCAAAAACTCAAACTTTTCTATTGCAAGACCTATTGCATTTCCAATGCTTGTTATGTTTAGGTTACTGTCTAATCTGTTGTGGGTGTGATGTTTTTTATTACCTAGTATAATAGTACGTACATTGTGCCTGTACAAGTATTTGTGAGTGAAATAACAGAATTGTTTCTCTGTTTAAAATGCAATGCCAAAAATACTTTCGAAAAACATAAGCAAAAGAGAGGTAACTGCATTTTCATACTCAGATTGACAGAAGTATGTTTTAAAAATTCAAGATGCAAAACATGAGCTATTTTAATTTAGATAAAATACATTTACAGTAGAAGAAGCATTGCTAGGCGTTGTGAAAATACAGCCAGGATTAGAAGCAGACCACATAAATTATGTTTTTATAGAAATTATGTTTTTGGTGCTTTCTTCACACAAACAATAACCTGCAAAGTGGAAAGCAACACATATTCCTCTTCACTAACAGTGCTAATTAACAAGCTGCTTTTTGTAGTAGTTTTACTAGTATTATAGGAGTGCTACTAAAGTAATACAAAATGGTATTCACAAACCTACAAGTGTAAATCTCCATCTCAGCCATTTTGGTTGAGCTTGCAGGCAGCGCGCATGGGCTTGTGCTTGGCGACCTACTGTATCTACAAAAAAACCAAGCATTTGCAATGCAATAGATCACACATTTTGCGAGAGGTATAGTTATTGGCTTTGTAAAGGCAATGTGTATTTTATATATTTGAAAATGCAGCACAATAAAAAGGAGTTTACTGTGATAGGAGAGCACAGTTCCACACGTGCCATAAAGATTTGTGGACAGTGTACACCATGGGTACTCACAAACTTTCTCTCGGGGGTCAAATTTACAGTGTGGCTAGTGTCCGAGGGCCGCACCGGTGGGGGCGGGCAGGGCTAGAGCAACATAGAAAACTGTGACCATAAGGTTGAACACAGGTCCCTGCAGTGGACGCCTTCGTCCACTGAGCCACCAGACTCTGCATACACATCTTTCTCTCTCTCTCTCTCTCTCTCTCTCTCTCTCTCCCTCTCTCTACCTCTCTCAACCTCTCTCAACCTCTCTCTCTCTCTCACTCCCTCTCTCCCTCCATCTCTCCCTATTTCTCCCTCTGTCTCACTCAGACTGTCTCACTCCCTCTCTCACCATCTTGCTCTCCCTGCCTCCCTCTGTCTCACTCACTCTGACTGTCTCACTCCCTCTCTCTCGCTCTCTCTGTCTCTCTCTCTCTCTATCTCCCTCTCTCTCTCTCTGTTTCCCTCTCTCTCCTCCCCTCGCCCTCACTCTCCCTCTCTCCTTCCCTCTCCGTCTCCCTCACACTGTCTCCCTTACTCTGTCTCCCTCCTCACTCTGTCTCCCTCCTCACTCTGTCGCCCTCCTCACTCTGTCGCCCTCCTCACTCTGTCGCCCTCCTCATCTGTCGCCCTCCTCACTCTGTCGCCCTCCTCACTCTGTCGCCCTCCTCCCTCTGTCGTCGTCCCATCTCCCTCCTCCCTCCCTCTGTCTGTCACCCTCCTCCCTCCATCTGTCACCTTCCTCCCTCCCTCCTCCCTCCCTCTGTCACCCTCCTCCCTCCCTCCTCTCTCCCTCTGTCTGTCACCCTCCTCCTTCCTGCCTCCCTCCCTCCTCTCTCTCTCTGTTACCCTCCTCCCACCCTCTGTCTGTCACACTCTGTCTCCCTCCCTCTCCCTTTCTCTGTCTCCCTCCCTCTCCATTTCTCTGGCTCCCTCCCTCTCCCTTTCTCTGTCTCCCTCCCTCTCCTTCTCTTTGTCTCCCTCCCTCTCCCTCTCGTTGTCTCCCTCCCTCTCCCTCTCTTTGTCTCCCTCTGTCTGCCTCCTTCTCCCTCTCTTTGTCTCCCTCTGTCTGTCTCCCTCTTTTCGTCTCCCTCTCTTTGTCTTCCTTCCTCTGTCTCCCTCCTCCCTCTGCTTCCCTCCTCCCTCTGTCTGTCGCGCTCTCTCTGTCTCCATCTGTCTGTCTCCCTACCTCTGTTTGTCTCCCTCTGTCTGTCTGTCTCCCTCTATCTTTCCACCTCCCTGTCTCCCTCTGTCACCCTCCCCCTCCCTCTGTCTCCCTCTCTCCCTCTGTCTGTCTCCCTCCCTCTGTCTGTCTCCCTCTCTCTGTCAGTCTCCCTCCCTCTGTCTGTCTCCCTCCCTCTGTCTGTCTCCATCTGTCTCCCTCCCTCTGTCTCCCTCCCTCTCCCTTTTGCTGTCTCCCTTTCTCTGTCACCCTCTCCCTCCCTCTGTCTCCCTCTCTCCCTCTGTCTGTCTCCCTCCCTCTGTCTCCCTCCCTCCCTCTATCTGTCTCCCTCTCTCTGTCAGTCTCCCTCCCTCTATCTGTCTCCCTCCCGCTGTCTGTCTCCGTCTGTCTCCCTCCCTCTGTCTCCCTCCCTTTCCCTTTCTCTGTCTCCCTTTCTCTGTCTCCCTCTCAGTCTCCCTTCCCCTCCCTCCCTTGCTCTCCCTCTGTCTGCCTCCCTTTCCCTCCCTCCCTCGCCCTCCCTCGCTCTCCCTCCCTCCCTTGCTCTCCCTCCCTCTCCCTCTCTTTCACTCCCTCCCTTTCACCCCCTTCCTTGCTCTCCCTCTGTCTCCCTCCCTTTGTCTCCCTCCCTTTCCCTCCCTCGCTCTCCCTCTGTCTGCTTCCATTTCCCTCCCTCCCTCGCTCTCCCTCGCTCTCACTCGCTCTCCCTTGCTCTCCCTCGCTCTCCCTCGCTCTCCCTCCCTCCCTCGCTTTCCCTCCCTCTCACTCCCTTTCACTCCCTCCCTCGCTCTCCCTCTGTCTGCCTCCCTTTCCCTCCCTCCCTTGCTCTCCCTTGTTCTCCCTCCCTTGCTCTCCCTCTGTCTGCCCCCCTTTCCCTCCCTCCCTCGCTCTCCCTCACTCTCCCTCCCTTTTCCTCCCTCCCTCGCTCTCCCTCTGTCTGCCTCCCTTTCCCTCCCTCCCTTGCTCTCCCTCCCTCCCTCGCTCTCCCTCCCTTTCACTCCCTCCCTCGCTCTCCCTCTGTCTCCCTCCCTTTTCCTCCCTCCCTCCCTCTGTCTCCCTCGCTCTCCCTCCCTTTCCCTCCCTCCCTCACTCTTCCTCGATCTCCCTCCCTCCCTCCCTCTCCCTCCCTTTCACTCCCTCCCTTGCTCTCTATCTGTCTGCCTCCCTTTCCCTCCCTCCCTCTCCCTCGCTCTCCCTCCCTTTCCCTCCCTCCCTCGCTCTCCCTCTGTCTGCCTCCCTCTCCCTCCCTCCCTCGCTCTCCCTTGCTCTCCCTCCCTTTTCATCCCTTCCTCGCTCTTTCTCTGTCTGCCTCCCTTTCCCTCTCTCCCTCACTCTCCATCCCTCACTCGCGCTCCCTCTCACTCCCTTTCACTCCCTCCCTCGCTCTCCCTCACTCTCCCTCCCTTTCCCTCCCTCCCTCACTCTTCCTCGATCTCCCTCCCTCCCTCCCTCTCCCTCCCTTTCACTCCCTCCCTGGCTCTCTATCTGTCTGCCTCCCTTTCCCTCCCTCCCTCTCCCTCGCTCTCCCTCCCTTTCCCTCCCTCCCTCCCTCGCTCTCCCTCTGTCTGCCTCCCTCTCCCTCCCTCCCTCGCTCTCCCTTGCTCTCCCTCCCTTTTCCTCCCTCCCTCGCTCTTTCTCTGTCTGCCTCCCTTTCCCTCTCTCCCTCGCTCTCCATCCCTCACTCTCGCTCCCTCTCACTCCCTTTCACTCTCTCCCTCGCTCTCCCTCTGTCTTCCTCCCTTTCCCTCCCTCCCTCTGTCTCCCTCCCTTTACCTTCCCCTGTCACCCTCTTCATCTCACCCTGCCTGTGTGTGCCCGACCTGAGACAGCTTCCGGGCGCGCACACACACACAGCCGCACCGAGCACTTCACAGGTCTTTAAAAGACCATTTGTATGTTAATGAGGCTTTTGTATTTCACCTCTTAGCGCCCCTGCAGCTCCACTGTGACTATCACTGGAATTCCCGGGCCCCCACAGAGCAGCAGTGTCTCGGTGCGCAGTGTTTGCAGACACTCATTAAATTCTTTTCTTTTTAAACATGGGTAAATTGTCTGCAAGGTCTGCGGGCTACCAGGGAAGGCTTGCCGGGCCGCTGGTGGCCTGCGGGCCGTACTATGAGTACCCGTGGTGTACGCAGAAACTGGAGGATAGTGAGAGTAAGTTAAGAGAGAAAAAAGTGAGAAGGAAAGAACTTGCACTTCTGTGGTGTAACGTTCAGAGAGCTTAACATTAATGTGGTCTAATGTTTAATATGAATATTGATAAGGTACACTGCTTAACTAAGTTTTAGTGTGGTGGAAAGCATTAGGACTTTCACATTTTCTGATGGATGGGCAATTATTCAGAAGATGTAAGTGGTGGTAGCTAATGCAAACATTTAGTAAAAACTTTTTTTTTAAATATGCATGCAAGGTTTTCGTTGTGACAAAACAGTAAAGAGCAACAAATAGCAAAGCATGATTGGAATCCTACCTTTCAAAAGTCCTCAAATAACTGCTCCTCTCCCATTCATATTTCCCTCTCGTCTCCAGTCTTACCTCTGGGATCCCATGACGTTCTTCAACAGCAGGCCAGTGGGCGAGAGAAAAGGGCCTACATGTTTCCCCATCCTGATATAGACATGGATGATGCCTCACTTGATGCACAGGGAAAGGGCGGGGGGAGAGAATCGCTTCATTTGCCCTCGGAGGGTGGGGGGGGGAGAGGGCTGAAAGCGAACTGGGAGGGCACAGCATGAGAGCAGCTGACTTTAAAGCTCCAAGGTGGGCTGCCAATGCAAAAAACAATAATGCAGCGGCCGTAAAGCGTTTGTGTCGAGTGAGAAACCTGCCTGTATGCTTGTACCACAGAAATGAAATGTTTCAAACAAAGATGGCCACTATGTGTAGAAAGACAATGCAATGCAAATGTAACCAAGGAAAAAGGGTGCAACTGCTCTCGGTGATTAGGAGCGGCTGCCGCACTGCTTAAAAAAAAAAAAGCAATGAACAAATAGAGCAGGGCGAGCCGCGTGGCCACCTTTGTTCAAGATTAAAAGTGGGGGGAGGGGGTTGGGCACGGCTTTAAAGAGACAGCATATAAAAAAAGAGGCCGCAATTACTAAGCGCTCGCACAGCACGTCGTGCCTGCTTCAGCAAGAAATTAATTAAGTAAATAGTTCTCAACTTCTAATGAAAGCTAGAGAGTAAGGACACATGTAAGAGGGACTGTACTTATGGGAGGTCAAAATAGAAGAGAGGGAGGTTCTAAGGTGGGACTCCTAAGCCTATTGACGAATCAAAAGCCATCATTTACAAAGGACAGGAAGAGGAGCCAATTGTAAAGTTGGGCGAAACATTGGCGGAGCTTAATGCCTATATACTGAATACAGCATGCCTTGAAGAGACAGTGCAATCGCTGCCTAGGTGAGACCTAAAAACCTCAAAAAGGGTTTTTAGCCGGCCCATCACTTAGCAATGCTTGGCATCAATATCACTCTTCTTTGCTGTCTTCTGAATCGGGAGCACATGTGAAGCATCACTTCCTGCGTCATGTAATTTTCTTTCTGTGGCACATGAACAAAGTACAGCTTGATTTGGCTTTAATTAGTGTCCGTCCGCTGCTCTGGCTGAGTTTGAGGTACTATTCTTTTTCTTTTGGCCTTATTATATAGAGCAAATTCGACGCAACACAGAGGTATTGGAGCGCTTTAGTTGAGTGCCAATTACAAGTACATACGTTTGCGGAAATTGGCACACATCTTAGGTGTCAGAAATCCATGTAAACGTGTGTTCTCTCGCACATGTGTGCAAACCTACTGTAGTCTCGTCCTAGCAAGTAAGAGACGGACACTATGTTTATTCAGTGGAGCTTTATTATTCACGTCTGCTTGTCACCTCGTCCCTACTCTAACTGCCTCGAGTTCCTGTCTCCGGCTCCTCCGTTTCCTACTCCTCCCACGACTCCACCCCCCAAGCACTAGACTGCTGTGTACAATCTTACATCTACCCCTTTCTTAACAAAATAAACTTAATTTCAAACATATTTATAGTTCCTCGATCAGCCGCACAGGTCTGCGGACGGTCTGCTTGGGTCGTAGAGACGCATCTCCATTTCAGGCTCAGACTCAGTCCACTCCTCAGGTATCAACAGTGTAGAGTCTGTTGGAGACACTTCTTTCTCTGGTCTGTTTGTTGTCTTGACAAAGGCATCCTTGACCGCTGGAGTGCACCTTTGAAAATGCGAGACATTGCGTGTGATCCTCTTGTTCTCAGATTCTGCGGTTATCATGGTTCCTTTCGGATGTGTTAGTGCCAAGGGTTCAGCCCGAAACCGACAATCCGTTTTCCTTTGTTGTTCCTGTTTGATTAACACCCAGTGCCCTTCGTGGATGGATGGGGATTTGGCTCTCCGCTGGGCGTCTGCGTATGACTTCATCCTGTCCTTGTTCTCGCGATCCGTGGCAGCCAGGTTCTCATGTTCACTGTGTGGCTCGCAAGACTTCATTTGTTTCGATGCTTCACGAGGACTCTGGGACCCATTTACTTGTTCTGTTCGGCTCACCCATTCCCACATGCGTTCGGGACTGTTGAAGTCTCTGACCATCCGAGCATCTACAGGTTCCTTCCTCATCCCCTTCTCCTTGAGAATGACCTCCCTCGACCCACGTTTTGCCTTTCTTACAGAGTGTCGAGGCAGCCTTTTCTCAGCATGTCGGGTAATGTCCCATCCATTCATTCTCCTTCTGCAAATTCTTTCTTTGAGTCAGCCTAGCTGACCCCATCAAAGGTGACGGTATCTTATTCAAGTCTTGATGGGAATCTAGCTGGCATGACATGTGGCGTGATGGGGTAACTGAGTCATTGGCGTGTGATGCTTTGCTCTGGATGGGGAGAACGTTCTCTGATTCCATTTTGCATTTGGGTGATTGATGCCAAGGGCATTTTCTTGATCTTACTTCTGGTGACCTGAGTGATTGTGCCGACATGCTTTCGAAATCAGATAAATCTTCTGCTGATTTTCTTTCAGGATGTTCCTTTGGGTGTGTTGTGACTGGCGAATCTCTTGAGCTGGTGAACTGTGATGAACTGCTCCTTGAATTGGAGTTGCATTTGAGACGTTTCTTTGCGTATGTCTCTCGAAGTGTCTTATGTGCTCTTTCAATGGAGGGAACATTTAGTAGCCAAGTGTTTATGTCTTTTGTTTGGCCCTGGGGCATTTTGTCTCTGCTTCTCTCAGTTTTCTCCCTGTTGTCATGGGTGTCTTGAGTGTATTTTTCTACCCCTTTCCGGTGTCTGAGTGAATCACCCCGTCTTGTGTGGTTTGTTTCTTCTTCTCGCTTGTTGGGTGCACTGACATCTGTGCTATGGGTGTGATATAGCCCACTGCTTGATGCTTTTTCGGACTCGTCTACGAAGTTTGATGAACAGTGGGTTGCTCGGGTGTGTTCGTATACCGGTTCCCAGGGTTGGCATGACTGGTCCAGTCTTCTGTAGTTTGTCTTTCCTTCACACTGGTTGAGCAGTCTGTCATCTGTTCCGTTTGTGTGGTCTGTCCCGCTTAATGCTTCTTCCGAATAGTTTGTAATGTTTGTTGAATGATTCCTTGAAGTTGACTGACTCTTTGAGGTTGAATGATTCCTTGAAGTTGAATAACTCCTTGAGGTTGTATCAATGGGGCTGTCATAATCCTGGATCATCCCGGTCTTTTGTTTGCCATCCTCCACTGTCTTTTGTATTGTTGAATTAGAGTATTTCATGTCACTTTGTCTCTCATGCTGTCTTATCTCTAGTCTACCTTTGCCCTCCCTCTGTCTGGTTTTGTTTGTTTCCTGGGCTTGATGCACAGACATGAGAGATATCTCCTTTCTTTAATCTTCCTTTCTTGCATTAAGGGGCAATCCTTTTGTCAATTCTCTTGCTTTGGCCTGCTCTCCAGCTTCGTCCCTCCTGATGATTTCCTTTAGCGAGAACTGCCCTTGAAGGATCTTGCGCTTTGTGTCGGGTTTTGAACAGCCTTCGATTATCCAGAGTCGAATTGCTTCCTCATCTGAGAATGTATTAAAATGGCAATAGTGCACCAGACTTTGTAATCTTGTTATGAAATTTGGTAATGAGTCCCCGGGTTCCTGCCGTGCCGCATTGAAGACGATGCGTTCATGATCCACGTCTTCTTTTGTGTCGAAATGAGCGCGTAGCGTCTCTTTGAGTTTTCCATATGTGTCTGTGTCCTTTGCTGAAAATGTTCTGATTAGGCGTCGGCCTTCATGACCCACCAGCTGGAGTAATAGTAGCAGACATTTTCCATCTATTCGCTCACCGGTTGTTTCAAGAAAATCATCCAGTGATTCCAGCCACCGGTTCCATTTGGGACCCAAACTCTGGATGTCAGTCTGTGTCACTGGGTGTGGCACTTCAATGCAGGGATTGGATTTTTGTGTTTCTTTTCCCACCGACATAATGGAGGAAAGTAGGCTACTGTCATAGGACTGTTCACTTTGCTTCCCGTAAATTTAAATTATTATTTTATTATGATTTTGGCTCTCGTAAGAGGGCCACATAAAAGTGTACACATTTCCAGACATATCGGTTACATAAACACAAGAACCACATGAAAGTGTACATATTTCCAAACATATCGGTTACATAAACACAGAAAGCTAATAACAAGAGTAGAACATGTACCATTTACAAACCCTAGAATAAATGCAATACTAATTACGGAACCATGGGGAAAATACAGTGCTAACATGTGCCATAAAAAATATACAGAATCGACCCCACAAAACCACCTCCCAGAACTCAATTAATAAATAACAAGGAAGCCCTTAAAAAAATTAAAAATATAAAAACAAAACATTTCGTTGGGAGGGCAGTAAAGTGCAGAAAGGAAACCGTTCAGTGTAAGTATACCCAAACGAAGACAGATAGGTTTTAGCCATCTGCCACGCAGTTTACGAAGTGCAGGGCAGATCAATAACACATGCATGCAGTCCTGATTATTCACTTTACATAGGTTGCACAGAGGAGATGAACCATTCCATTTAGATAACAATTGGTTAAGAGGTATTAAATCATAGCGTAGGAGAAACCAAAACCTACGTATGCCATGAGGAAGGGACCATGAAACATAGGGTTGAGGTCGTCTCAACTGATACGAATCAAGGAGGTGAACGACATGGCTTTTCCCACAAATTAATTTTAAATCAGAGCGAAAACATAGATCCCATGAAGCAGCTTTCAGCACTGATTTCAACTGTGACGGTGAATACAGAAAAAGCGTGGATTCATCTAAATTTAGCAAAGATACAGCTTTTCTAAAATTACAGACAAGTTGAGAAAACTCCTTAAAATTACCCAACAATTCATTTCTGACGAGGGCTCTCATTGTACCTACTTCAGCTCTTGCAAGGCAAGCCACCCATCTTACCAGGGCACATACTCCCTGGGCCCAACTACTCCTAAGTCCAAAATCGAGTCTACAGGCTGCCAGCGAGCACGCAGTATTTAAGGAAGAGAGAGATCTTAGAAGCTTCCCCTCGATCTTATGGCAAAAGTCCCATTTTCCCATATCAATTAGTTCAATACCATATAATATTGTAGCGGGGATTTTGGATCTAAACACTTCCAATAAGATAGGAAAGTGCCGTTTCCCCGTTGCATGGTACAGGGCATTCAAACCTTTGCCATGGGCCAGAGCTTTGCGTGTACACTGCTCAATATGGAGTTTCTCACTCAAGTTAGCTGTAACAATTTTCCCTAGAAAAGTGTAAAACTTTACCACCTCCAGTTTTTGATCCCCAATGAACCAACCATAATCAACAGAACGGCATCTCTTCCTGCCAGCTATGCACATGACTTTACTTTTACTAATGTTGATCTTCATCGCATGGGCTACCGCAAACGAATGCAAAGCATGAAGCCGATTTGCTAAACCTTTAGGTGTTAGGTCAAGGATGAGAACATCATCGGCATACATCATGCATGAAATTGGTGCCCCCCCAACCACCGGGGGAAAGCCCTCTCCGGCGGCCAGGGCAGCCGGAAGGTCTGCCGTGTATAAGGAGAACAAAAGGGGAGCCAGTAAACAGCCTTGTTTAAGGCCATTCAAAGTTTTAATTGTACCGGATAACCCCCTTTCGCCCCCCATCAAAACCTTGCACCAGGTCTCTGTATGTAGCGCCTTCACCAACTCCAACAAATAGTGTGGGAGCCTGAACGCTGCCAATTTTCTCCACAGCGTTCCACGATCAACTCTGTCGAACGCCGTGGAGAAATCAATAAAGGCAGCGTACACAACGCCACCTCTCACCTGCACGTATTTATTTGTTACCACCTGGAGGGCTGTAAGATTGTCCAGCGTGCCGTGATTCCTGCGGAAACCAGTCTGTTCTAATGGCAAAATATTGTTCTCCTCGGCCCAGTCGGAGAGGGATGTCAAGATACATTTCGCAAATACCTTTCCGACGGAGTCGAGAAGTGCTATCAGACGATAGTTACCAGGACTATCCCTGGAACCCTTCTTAAAGATAGGGACCAGGATACTTCCCCTCCACGAGGGTGGTACAGTTTTAGACAAAAAACACGCCCTAAAAAGTGGATACAGGATTTTACTCCACCTTACAGGATCGGATTTTAGGACCGTCATGGGTAGTTCATCAGGGCCCATTGCCCCAGAGACACGCATAGTTTTTATCGCCAACTCAATTTCTTTTTCAGCGGGGCAAATACAAAGGCCCAAAGAAGAGACACCACTATCGGAATCATTACAGATGGGGGCACCCTTTATAATATCCATAATTAAGCTCCCATTCCCTGAATAAAGGTCTTGAATATAGGCGGTCCAAGCTTTTTCCGCAATAGCGATAGGGGAAGGGCTTATATGAGAGCCACACCCCCTACCGATTATTGCCCAAAACTCTCTGATCCTGCCATGCAGAACTGCCTCCCTCAGACTAATCCATACTTTATCCTCCCCTTCCTTTTTTATTTTTTGCCGGAGTCTACTTCTCTTTCTTTTTAACCTACAAATTTCTTTTCCCCGGTCTCTAAGTCTATCAAGATATTGTTCACGGACCAGTTTGTTTATTTCCACATTCAAGCTACGCAAAACGCTAGGCACTACTTCTCCATTTTTGGGACAGGGCATTTTCTTTCTTTTAGCATACGAGGTAATTTTACGCATAAATTCCGCGAAATAAACCATTTCATTACCGCGCCACTCATCTAGAGATAATAGTGTATAGGCTAGGAAATCCTGCACCTCATTAATGGCAGAAGGATTCCAAAAACATCTTCCAGAAGAAGCGTGGAAAGCCACATCCCTACCGTGCATAGAACACGGTGCGGTAGTCACAGGTTTTAAAGAGAAAGTTACCAGCAATATGCTATGATCACTTAAAGGGGTATCTATAACTTTAAGGTCCAGAATAGAAGGAAACAAACCATAGTCCGTGACTACATAATCCAGAATAGAAGACCCAAAGGGAGACTTATGAGTAAATTTAGCAGGCACATCCGATGGTAATCTCCCATTTAATATGAGCCCGTCGACGGCCGCCAATTCATTCAACAAAATCTTCCCGCGTTTATTTGTCACTAATTTATCAGGGAACAGTGACTGAGGAATAAAATAAGCCTCTTCCCTAGGTATATTCCTAAAGAGATCCAAACTAACATTGGAGATTTTGGAATTCAGGTCCCCCACCAGCAAAATTTCCGGAGGAGACGGAACATTTTTTATCAAAACTATATATTGAAATACCTGCAATAAAATCTTATTAAAACTCTCATCAGGAGGGATATAAACATTCAAAATCACAATGGGGGATTTTATACCATTGTTCGCCAGATTATCAATGGTTATAGCATGGAACAAATTGCTTGGATCAATATAGTGAGAGAATCTCCATTGCCATTTATTTAAAAGTAAACAAGCAATGCCCCCCCTAGCATGGCCTTTCTTAGAAGGGACCGCGGGCACTTCCAGGGCATAATAGTCCTTTGAAATCTTCAACGTATTGATACACCACGTTTCCTGTAGACAGATCACATCAACACCCAGGGAATATAGAAACTCCAGCTTCTCTGGGCTATTGTGGATCCCTGCCGCATTCCAGGAAATAATATTAAATGAGGTGTTAAAGATGTTGAAACAACCTGGGGTTATCTTTGGTTCTTGTAGATAGGGCGCTTTGTAGCCAGTTCCACCGATTATTGTCCTCAGACATAAAAGAATTCTGGGACAGCGGAGGTGGCTTTACTTGGGAGACTGCACGTTTACCCTTAGATACCCAAATCCTCAGGTCTGTAAAGGCGGAGTCTGCACCACTTATCTCTGCTCCTCTAAATAACTCCCCAGAGAGCAGGTTTGTATTTTCACGATTAGGAATCGGAAGAATATCAATACCTGAACGTTGAAAATACTCAGCTTGCCCTAATATCAAGTTTACAATGATGGGTGAATAAAATTTGACCCTAATACTTGTTACCTTTACTTCACCAAAAAGAGTAACTAGCTCTATATCTCTAGTTTGGATATGACGGAGACTTTCTATCTCAAAAAAACGTTTGAGGAGCCAAGACCTATTTAAGGGCAAGTCCCCGTCAAAAAGAGGTAAGAAGTCTAACTCAAGAGTTTCCACAGGAGTTTTTACGGCTATTACCGGGCAATTAGGACCATGGCGCTCTCCCCTCTCAGCGACTACTAAGAAAGGAGAGGCCAGAGGATTCAAAGCCCCCGATGGATGTTGTGTGGAACCAACGATCCCAGTCGAGAGTGAGAAGCTGGGAGGTAGAGTCCCCCTTTGTGGAAAATCATCCAAAGATGTTAATGGACACATTTCACCTTCCACATTAGACGAGGTAGAAATAGGGGGGTTCGCTTCCATCTCAACATTCACATTCGTGGGTAGAAAAGACGGATCTACAACAAACACTTCTTTCTCCGGGGTAGTCAGAGAATTTCGAAAAATTATCCGACGTTGCCTTTTCTTCTTGTATTTCCTCAACGGTTTCTTTTTATTCCCCTTATTCTTTCTAAGATTGCCGGTTTTAGGCTTTATCTCTTGACCATCACTATTAGATTCTTTATTATTTTCAGGCATAAAAATAGGAAAAAGCTCTGGAGGAGCTTTAGGGCCAGATGTGGATATATCTTCCTCCACAATCTCAAGAACTGAGTTGTTAATACAGTTGGGCACTGCAGTTTGAGGCAAAGTAACAAGATGTGGTGTCATGACCAATGTCCCCACATTCTTTTCAAGATCCACTGGAGGGACGATCCGTTCCCCCAATGAACCATGTTCCATCCTAGTCGGGGGGGCACTTCCAGTTACCGATGCCTTTTGTAGCAGGGCCTTCAGTATTTGGGTGACAGACTCCAAAATACAATCCGAGTTACCCACAAATTTCCCCAAAAGAGATAAAATAGAAGCAAGCAATTGTTCCAAGGCTATCATCGATTCAGAGATTGGTTTTTCACATGCAACGCCTGGCCGTCCAATACCTGATAGGTCAAGTCCTGGAGTGCCAGAAGCTAATAACAAATCAGACAAGTCCTGACCATTCGGCGAGGGGGTACTACTATACAGCAACAACCCAGACGGGGTAGCACCCCCAGAAGATTTACCTGGGGCTAGAGGCTCCACCCTCCCTGTACTAACATATCGACCGCAGAGATCAAAGTCAATGGAGAGAGCCGATGACTCGCCCACCGAATGCCCCTTCAGCGGGGTTTGGGACACGGGTGGCAGGCTAGATTGAGCAAGCATAAGTTCCCCATCAGTTATTGGGAAGGCGGGCACACTCTCACCAATCCCCTCCGAGTAAACGCGGGGGGGAGATGCCCCCGACGCAAGCTGTTGCTGTAAAGGCTGCCCAGAAGAGAGCGACCCTGACACATTTGCTTGGCAAGGCCCCCCTCGAGTTATAACCCCTGCACCTTTAATTGTGGATAAATTAACGGACTTGGGGGAGGATAAATCCCAAAACTCAAACAGTTGGCATTGTCCTTTCAAGGGGGGGTTATTTACCGATTTATTTCTGGTACGGTTAATATCTTTGGTCACCATAGGAATACCACCCACTTCCCTACCAGACCTTAATTTTTTAGACATGTTCCAAACCGGTATATTCACAAAAGAATGTTGTAATAAAAAATTACTCCTGATGACAATATAACACGGAATAAAATGGGCTTGCAAGATAATAAAATAATAGTCTAGGAGATGCAAATAAACACACAGGCGATAAAGGCCAAATAGATATGAAGTATCACAATAAAACAGCTTTCTTCAACAAACAAGCCTCAGACAAAATCACATGTACTTGCTGACGATGAAAATAACTGGGCCCAGCCCAGCCAACTTCGGCCACTGAGGGCCACAGAGGGCCCGCCCTTGTCCCGGGCTTCTCCCGGGCGCTACCCGCGCGCTACCGCGCAGCGGTGTACTGACACGCTATTTGTAGATTGCTGATAAAGGGGGGTGTGGCCTACAGGGAGAGCGTCACCAGGTGGGATCGGTGATGGAAACTGCTGGGACTCTTGGAAGTTGGAGTCCAGCAGTATGCTCGCTCGCAGCCCTGTCAGCCAGAGACCCTTAGTGGAGTGAGGTCAAATGTTAGCAAGGCTCTGCTCCGTGAAGCGGGACCCGCGGAGCGGGTCCGGCGAAAGGTAGCGCCTTACAAAGCGCTTCTGATGAACCTCGGCGCACCACCACAGTCCTCCAGCGCCAAACACGGTCTCCAAACGGCAAGTAGCAAGTGAATAATGATATCCGCAGCTGTTTCTGATCCGGAGCTTTTTCACAGAGGAGCGGGGGGCGTGGCCTACAGGGAGAGCGTCACCAGGTGGGATCGGTGATGGAAACTGCTGGGACTCTTGGAAGTTGGAGTCCAGCAGTATGCTCGCTCGCAGCCCTGTCAGCCAGAGACCCTTAGTGGAGTGAGGTCAAATGTTAGCAAGGCTCTGCTCCGTGAAGCGGGACCCGCGGAGCGGGTCCGGCGAAAGGTAGCGCCTTACAAAGCGCTTCTGATGAACCTCGGCGCACCACCACAGTCCTCCAGCGCCAAACACGGTCTCCAAACGGCAAGTAGCAAGTGAATAATGATATCCGCAGCTGTTTCTGATCCGGAGCTTTTTCACAGAGGAGCGGGGGGCGTGGCCTACAGGGAGAGCGTCACCAGGTGGGATCGGTGATGGAAACTGCTGGGACTCTTGGAAGTTGGAGTCCAGCAGTATGCTCGCTCGCAGCCCTGTCAGCCAGAGACCCTTAGTGGAGTGAGGTCAAATGTTAGCAAGGCTCTGCTCCGTGAAGCGGGACCCGCGGAGCGGGTCCGGCGAAAGGTAGCGCCTTACAAAGCGCTTCTGATGAACCTCGGCGCACCACCACAGTCCTCCAGCGCCAAACACGGTCTCCAAACGGCAAGTAGCAAGTGAATAATGATATCCGCAGCTGTTTCTGATCCGGAGCTTTTTCACAGAGGAGCGGGGGGCGTGGCCTACAGGGAGAGCGTCACCAGGTGGGATCGGTGATGGAAACTGCTGGGACTCTTGGAAGTTGGAGTCCAGCAGTATGCTCGCTCGCAGCCCTGTCAGCCAGAGACCCTTAGTGGAGTGAGGTCAAATGTTAGCAAGGCTCTGCTCCGTGAAGCGGGACCCGCGGAGCGGGTCCGGCGAAAGGTAGCGCCTTACAAAGCGCTTCTGATGAACCTCGGCGCACCACCACAGTCCTCCAGCGCCAAACACGGTCTCCAAACGGCAAGTAGCAAGTGAATAATGATATCCGCAGCTGTTTCTGATCCGGAGCTTTTTCACAGAGGAGCGGGGGGCGTGGCCTACAGGGAGAGCGTCACCAGGTGGGATCGGTGATGGAAACTGCTGGGACTCTTGGAAGTTGGAGTCCAGCAGTATGCTCGCTCGCAGCCCTGTCAGCCAGAGACCCTTAGTGGAGTAAGGTCAAATGTTAGCAAGGCTCTGCTCCGTGAAGCGGGACCCGCGGAGCGGGTCCGGCGAAAGGTAGCGCCTTACAAAGCGCTTCTGATGAACCTCGGCGCACCACCACAGTCCTCCAGCGCCAAACACGGTCTCCAAACGGCAAGTAGCAAGTGAATAATGATATCCGCAGCTGTTTCTGATCCGGAGCTTTTTCACAGAGGAGCGGGGGGCGTGGCCTACAGGGAGAGCGTCACCAGGTGGGATCGGTGATGGAAACTGCTGGGACTCTTGGAAGTTGGAGTCCAGCAGTATGCTCGCTCGCAGCCCTGTCAGCCAGAGACCCTTAGTGGAGTGAGGTCAAATGTTAGCAAGGCTCTGCTCCGTGAAGCGGGACCCGCGGAGCGGGTCCGGCGAAAGGTAGCGCCTTACAAAGCGCTTCTGATGAACCTCGGCGCACCACCACAGTCCTCCAGCGCCAAACACGGTCTCCAAACGGCAAGTAGCAAGTGAATAATGATATCCGCAGCTGTTTCTGATCCGGAGCTTTTTCACAGAGGAGCGGGGGGCGTGGCCTACAGGGAGAGCGTCACCAGGTGGGATCGGTGATGGAAACTGCTGGGACTCTTGGAAGTTGGAGTCCAGCAGTATGCTCGCTCGCAGCCCTGTCAGCCAGAGACCCTTAGTGGAGTAAGGTCAAATGTTAGCAAGGCTCTGCTCCGTGAAGCGGGACCCGCGGAGCGGGTCCGGCGAAAGGTAGCGCCTTACAAAGCGCTTCTGATGAACCTCGGCGCACCACCACAGTCCTCCAGCGCCAAACACGGTCTCCAAACGGCAAGTAGCAAGTGAATAATGATATTCCCGTAAGTTCAGGGCATTGTATTTGTTTGTGTGCGTTGCATTCAGGACTTGCATTCGCTCGTGCTTGCTACATTCGGGATTCGCATTCACTCGGGCTGGTTATGTTGAGATTTGCATTTGCTCATGCTTGTTGTCTTTGAGGTTTGCATTTGCTTGGGCTTGTTAAGTCTGAAAGCTCCATTTGCTTGTGCTCGTTATATTCTAAACTTGTATTTACTTATACTTGTTGCATTCGATATTAGCATTTGCTTCGGCTTGTTACTTTAGAAAGTTGCACTTGCTTGTGCTCATTATATTTGGAATTTGCATGTGCTTGTTTACGTCTAAAGCTTGCATTTGCTTCTGATTGCTTAGTTCAGTCTTGTCTTGGCTCATGCTTGTTGCCTTCAGGATTTGCATTTACCTATGCTTATTGGATTTAGTTCGTGCATTTGCTTGTGTTTGTTGACCTTGTATCCTGTATTTGCTTATGCTTGCTGGTTTTGCAACTGCCTGACTTTAAAATGGCCGCTTAGCACCTTTAACAGGGGATAGGGGCAAAACTGCCTGACCCCAAAATGGCCGCCGCTGTGGAAATCTCGTTTTCGCCGAGATTTGACTCTCTAGTGCTTTCAGTTTAGTCTCATGCCGGCGCTCACTCACCACACCGGATGACAGTCAACAGGACGTTGCAGAGGCCAGGACCACTGCACCTCTATGCTGGCGAGCCTTCAGAAGTCTCTATGACACAGGTAGGATCGGGGTGGGCTCCCGTCCTTGGTATCTTCACTCACCGCGCGACACCACGCATCAGGGGTGAGCATCCAGGTTCAGCGCTCGACAGCGCTTTTTCAGATTCGCTCCACGTGGCTTCCCGACCACGGAGCTTCTCGCCGCACGACTGCGCCTTTACAGGTCTGCTCCACGTGGCTTCCCGACCACGGAGCTTCGGCGCACAACAGCGCCCTTACAGGTCCGCTCCACGTGGCTTCCCGACCACGGAGTTTCAGCGCAGATGACGCGGGGCTGGCGGCTTCAGGTTCCGCCACGGCACTCGCTCAGGGCACACGTCGCGACAACAACCTCACACGCGTGCCTCACGGGACGGGTCACAGCTCCTGGGATGTGCTCAGTCACACAGTGCGATCATCACACCCTCGTCGCCAGCTGTAGTGTCGTCCTGGCAAGTAAAAGACGGACACTATGTTTATTAAGTGGAGCTTTATTATTCACGTCTGCTTGTCACCTCGTCCTTACTCTAACTGCCTCGAGTTCCTGTCTCCGGCTCTTCCCTTTCCTACTCCTCCCACGACTCCACCCCCTAAGCACTAGACTGCTGTGTACAATCTTACACCTACTGAGCAGACGCGAGTAGGACAATAATTGAATGCAAACAGCAGCTGCCACAGACGCTTTCGCGATCACAGGGTCAGAGACTTCTAAAAAATTTCATTTATTTTATCTCAATTCTGTGGATCAATGTTAACTGGAATAAGTTTAATAAACATCAACCCTTGTTCTTTTTTGAGCAAAAACGTTTGTAAAATGAATAAATATACCCTGCAACTGTTTTCTAGTTATTGTTTCTCCTGCTGTCCACTGTTCGCATCATTCGTTGAACCAATGTCTGTCGCTATATCTTAGATATACTCACTGGTAAGCACTGGGGTCTACCTGCTTTGAGGCACCCCCTCTATACATTCTAATGTTCTAAAGTGGTTCTAAAAGGTAAAAATCATGTCCAAAATCACACACAATGTCAAGAGGTGTTAGGGATACGGACCTCGAATTTCATTTGAAATAACTGCCGGAACTAATAGCCAGGGCCACTGGAATTATGTGATAGTGCAGCAAATTTCGTTAATTATAGATGTGCCAAATGGGCAATAAAATCCATCAATTGCTGCATAATCTGCAGACTTTAACAAAAAAGTAATTTTGTTTCTACTGAAATGGTTCAAAAGCTAGTCAAATGTAGTGTGTTTTTTTGCCGCGCAGTGGAAGACCCTTTGCAAAGCTGGACTGGCCACCTTTCAGTTGCTCATTGCCATATTTGGGTATTAAACTGGCACTAATGAGGTGCAACCAGTGCCAAGAGAGAGTTCCCAAGTTTAAGAATGAATAAATAATTAAGTAATACTTTTACAAAATGTGGCACACTATTCTGCATAATTTGCCTTTTCTTGCCACATAGTTTACTCAACCCTGCCACATAATTTGTCCCTCTCCTGTCGCATAATCCCAGTGGCCTTGCTAATAGCCCAGAAACGTCCCTTTTGGCTGTTCTGTGTATACAATTTCTGCATCACTTCCCTAAAGTTACCCGAGAGACAGATTTTCTATATTATGAAAAGAAAAACTTGCTAACTTTTCACACCATTTTTCATGTTAAAGTCTTCCCACACCAAGTGGAACAGACCTTTGAAAGACTCTACATTCAGACGAATGCTGATAAGTAAAATGGCCATGTTTCTCACAAAAAAGGCCTGGGGTCGGTCACCTTCTGATGCTTCAGACTCGGTTCAGGGGACAGAAAACCACAGTGAACGTCAGCTCAGAGTCTACGAGAGTCTATAAACTCGGGACGCTGCTTCCAGGGGTTAAAACCGTTAAGGTATCCGTGGAAATACAGACATTGTGTAACCCGCCTGCACCAGAGTAGGTTGTTTGAGAACTCCCGTGATAATGCACCCCTGGTGATTTTTACATTCTGGGAGCTCTGGTGTCAAAACTGGAAAATTAGGTTTTAAATCGAAAAGCTACGTATTTCCATAGCTTCTCAGTCTCAGAGTTATAGAATCGGTTAACAACCATCCGGCAGCCATTACATTTAAATAACGTCTTCACCCTCACAGTAGAGCAGCACAGTAAATCTTTGTATTTACATAGCCAATGAGTTCATTGCAAATTTCTGGCGTCTATAATTACACAGAAACGCTGAAGGTTTTCTCTGGCGACTGCCAGAGCATGTCCCTGTCCCTCCCACATATGCGTAATAACCAAATCCTCAGTTTCAGCCTGTGTGTTGTATACATGAAAAGTACCATGCTGGGGCTACTTAATTAAAAACTGTATTACTTTATAACAAGCACTGGCAAAACCAAATAAATGTGGCATATATACGAGCTCTTGGCTTAGCGAATATCTTTTAACCGTGTTGTTGAGCAGCTTATTAAACCTAACTTATTAAAAACAAAAGAGCTATATAAGTTATTTTAAAAAATAGCACTATCGACCAGGAAGGTAAAAAACAAGGGCTCATAGATTTTTTAATAACTTTGAGCAATGCGTGACAACAGCCACTCTGCTCTATAACATGGCTAAAAGAAATGACAAAAGCCAATAAGTCTCACATATGTGAGACCTATTGGATTTGCCAGTGCTTGTATTTCTATGGGAAGGTCCTCACAAATGCAGCCGCTGCCCGTTCTATTGGGTGAAGGGGCCATGCCCCCTCAGCTTTTGTCTTCCTCCAAAAGGAGAGTGTCTGTCAGACTTGTCTGTGAGGCTGAGCAAAGGTCAGCCTGACAGACACTCTTCTTGCTGAGGTCGGGCTGCCAAGAACTAGACATATACTAATTGCACAGGCACCTGGATGCCTGAGCTGAACTTAACTGGACTGAATCTGTCACAGCTCCTGTGGGCGGGACCTCCTCAGCCTGGCAAAGGAGCCTCGAGGCCCTCCCCCTTGTGATGAAGAGAAGGCTCTGAAGTGTCCAGAGCCGAGTGTCAATTAGTGACACCTCGTCACAGAGTGGGGGGTCAGCAACTCTCATTGACCCCATCCCACTCTGTAATGAGTAGGGACTGCTCCTTCCCTCAATGGCTGACCTAAGGGCAGCCAATGAGGGAAGGCAGCGGTCCCAACCCTCCTGGATTCTCCAAGGCAGAGCTGGGCAGGTTAGTGTAATTTTTCCTTATTAATGTTTGATGTGTGCATGAATATATGGTGTTTTGAATGGTTATGGGTGTGTGCACATGCATGTGCGTGAATGCATGTGTGCGAGTCAGTCTTAATGCTGACTTCCAGAAGAACAGGTTGTGGTGATCATCTGCAAACTCAATGCACCAATGTGCCGATCTGAAAACCCAAAAAAACCCAACATCTCTTAGTTTAGATTTGGTTTTCTTCAAATATGACAGAAACCATTGGATATTCATGCAGAATCATTAACTCAACATGAGCACAAAATGGGCAAAAAAAGACTGCATGTGTGGTCAACTAAACGACGGCTTTGGTAGTAAATGTGGGAGGGACTAAGAGGAGTAACTACAACAAGGGGCATACATAACACAAAATAGGAGGGGTTTAGTGAGGAGTAAGGAGGGTTTTAGGGAGTGGTAAGGAGGTTTTTACGAGGGATGTGCGCACACTCACAAAATAGTAAACCCACTGCTATTCACAAAATGCCCTTTAAAAGTTATTAGAGCCAAAAAGGCAACCAAAATAGTAGGACAGCTCCGACCTACAGTAAGTCCAGCAATTCTTATAAATGTACTATTACCTTTAATTAAAATATCATTAAATGACTTTTATTTAATTATATACATCACTTAATAAGTATGAATGCTTAATAAAAAATATGTTTTTACTTCTTTTTATTTTTTAATTTAAACATCAAGAAAATAATTTGTATTACTTTAATACATTTATATTAAATAAAGATGACATTCAAAATTAAGTTAATAATGCTGTAAAATATTTGTTTATTTTGTTCTACATGTCAAAAAAATATACAATTAATATACATTGATATTTAAGATTAAAATAATTGCACTCATTTCTTGAGTTAAATAAACAGTTTTCCCTTTCCCTATACTTTACCGTAGAGAGACACTTCAATCTGGGTGGAGGTCTTCATATGGTAAGCATAGGGAAAATTAAAAACATTTATAATGATTAATTAGTAATAAGTCAAATCAAGAATAACTTTATTTCGGTTGCGAGAACCATAAAAAGATTAGCAACACCAAAAGATAAAATACAATATATCAAAAATCCACAATAAAATCTAAAAAACGAATCATAAAATTCCAGCTATATCATATTATTTTATAAAAGGTCAGTTTAGGCAGCAAACTGTTACCCCTTCTGATATTTATGCAATTTTACTCATAGTGCTACCTGATCGCAATAGAACCCCTTATATAATTAACTACTGCAGTGCATATTTCAGCAGTTGCCAATGCCTGTAAAAAGTTAAAACCATCAATATACAAATAAGGGCAAATATTCCTTAATCATGGCAACAAAAATCTAGTTCTCACTGATTTATACAATGAGCAAAATAATACAAAGTGCATAGTGCTTAGACTGGAGGAATTATTACAGGGACAGGGTGTAAGCCTGTCTGACCACCCTACTTGACATGGAAATGCCAGCAGAAAGTGCACAGTGCATAAACAAAACCGTGTTAAATAAATTCGGAACTGAGAGTTGATAGAAACAATTAAAGAAAATTGTAGAGGAGCGGGTAACAGGCGAGGCTCTCCCCGATTGCCATGATGCTGACAATTACACAAGTTACTCCTAGTGTGATATTCCTCTATAATAATGATCTTTACATTTGGAGGAATACTTTCAGGGTTTTCAAAAAAGTGTTCCTGACCTAACTCATGATATTTTCTTCTCAAATAATAGAACCAGGGAATCTTTAAAACATTGTCTGATTTTAAGCACTCTTTGATGACATCAGTTGAAAACATTAAATAATCTGCAAGACAGATCTTAACCCATAGAAGCAAAGGGGCACTGCCTATACAGTCTTCTATAAACTCTAAGCTCAATTCCGTATGGCAAAATAGGGTAGGAGACCTTTTTGGCAGCATCAATAATCTTTTAATACATTTATTTTCAATTAATTATTACAAGCTGATGGTTTTTATCATGGCCCCAAACCCCTGCCCCATACGTGGCAATAGAGAGACATTTGGCTCTGTAAAGGGTAATTAATTTTTTCACAGGTTTATGCCTTAATTTGCTGGCAAAACGAAATAATGCATCCACAGCCATATTTGTCTGCTGCGCTCTAGTGATGAAAAATGGTTCCCATTTCAACTGATTTTTAAATAGATTGCCCAGGTATGAGGAATTGTGAACCTTGTCTATCTTCTTTCCCTGGACAGTAAAAGTTTTAGAGTTAATAGTTTTAGGACCACATACCATGATGTATGATTTGATAAAATTAACTTTTAAATCGAGAGAGGTCATAAAATCAGTAAAAACATCAAGAGATCTCTGCAAGTTCGTGGTTGTCTTTGCTAATAAAACTGTAGCATCCGCATAAGATAAAAGAGGCACAGGATTGTTTCCCATTTTGGGGAAATCAAGCTCCCTATTTAATAAGAAAGCCTCCAGCCCATTTGAATAGATACAGCCTTGCCTAACTCCTTCAGTTGAAATGATTGGTTGGAGGTCTTTGTATGGTAAGCACAGGGAAAATTATAAACCGTTGTAATGATTAATTAGTAATAATATCTTTTTGTTATATATTAACCCCTTCCATGCTGATGACGAATCCAAGCCATCACGCTCCACGGTGCTCGTGTGCTGATGACGGCTGGGGTTCGTCACGGCCCCGCCCTGTTCGTTTGTTTACCGCACAGTGGCGGAATCGGCCCAGCATGGAAGGGGTTAATGTAAAATATGTTTTTGCTGTATGATATTGGTCTTGCAAGATCCGCTGGCTGATGGGGGGTTGGTATGACATGAAGTGGGAACCAGAGTGCGTCCCTTGCAGGGGGGGTCTGTGTATGTATCTCAGTAACAAGGTGCAGCGAGGGGGGATCAGGAATCCATCCAGAAGGGTATGGAGTTCTGTTATGCTCTCAGCTATTCAGTGTCTGTTTCAATAGGGTGTACTTGGCTTCTCAGAGAGGCAAGATATGTAACAACTGGCCCCCAAATATCTGCAGATCGGCATGCATTATGCATGAGATCCCAATATCGCTCCAGCTGCTTGTGGCAATATCCAGTCCCATTGCGTAGAGTCTGAGATTTTACCCAAATGTTCTGCCACTCTGCTCTTGCTTAGGATGAGCAACATTGCCATGAGTTGTCAAGAGGTGACCGGGATATCGTGGACCCAGCATAGCTTCACAACCTGGGGTAACCTAGGGACCTGAAAGTCCTTGAGGCCATAAATTGTGTCAAATATGTCAGACCAGTGGGCAGTGATGTGTGTACAATCCCGGACGAGGTGTAGCACTCCGCATTTGGCATGCGGTATCTTGTGCGGCAGGTGTCCTCATTGAGGCCCATTCTGTGTAGCGCAGGGGTCTCCAACCTTTTCTGTAGTAAGATCTACTTTTGTTCAATGAAAATCATCCTGAGCTACTAAGAGTAGTGATGTCATGGTGACCATCCCTTCTAAGATTGTTAGCGGTGGTAACATCAGTACATTAAGCAGGGTTTCCATCAGTAAAGTGAAAAACATCTTCAATTTGGAATACCTCTATATGGGTAATGCATAAAAGCTATAGCTGCAATCCCCCTGGCACCAAGGTAATAATATGAGTAATAAATCTCTCCAACTCAAATAGCAACTTTTAATGCATTTTGAAAATTCACCAATTTTTCTCCAAACATCAGCTTATGAGTTATGAAAATACACACATTTTCGTCCCGATTACATGGTTTTGCAATTTTGGTATACATATAATAATTCAACCAAGCAAAATATTCTATAATAATAGACTGGGCTGCACCTAGGAGAGCTACTCACAGGCACCTGAAGAGCTACTGGTAGCTCACAAGCTACTCTGGAGACGCCTGGTGTGGCGTCACTAGGGTGCGGAATGAATTAGGTGCCGTTTATAATTCGTTGAGAGGGCCTCAGTCCGGGAGCAGCAATATTTTCACAGTTTCTCCTTTTTGGGGAACGGGTAAGGTCTCTTTGCCATTTTAGCGGAGCCTGTGGAGCGCATAAAGGAACATCAGTCTGCATTGTTGCCTAAAATACAGGTGATAAGTTTAATAGGGAACTGAGACTGAAGCAGCAGCTCCAGTGCAGCTAATGAGGCAGGGTCTCGTTGGAAGGAGTCATGCAGCGTTCAACAAGTGGCTTTAAGTCTGTAGTATGGAAACGAGTCAAGAGGCCTGCTGCGCGGGCAGTCAGTGGTTGTTCATGGTAGGGTGAAGTGTCCTTCAGGATAGAGTTCTCCAAACGTTGTCAGCTGAAGCCATTTTAGTAGTAGGCAGACTCCATTCTTTGTCGTAAGGGTTTTGTGGCGTAGGGAGCTCATCTGCGAACAAGAAATTACACTCTGCATCCTTCCTCAATTGGTCCCAAGCCCATACAGTGCATTGGTGGTATCCAAAACTTTAATATCTTGACTCTGGAAGGGGGTGTATTTTCAAAATATTGAGGAAAGAATATTGAGTGTTCACAATATTTTGGCTAATATCAAGGAACAAAATATTGTCAGGTAAGTTTGTACAGATATTCAATATCTAACTCCACATTTACTTTCTTTGAGGACATATATCTTCAAGATACACAGATGCGGACATAAGAATAGTATATCCATACCTCCCTCTGTACACTTACCTACTCGATATTTTGGTTGTCGATAGTTTGCTCCTCTCCGTTTGAGACACTGTAGTGTCTTAGAACTGTGGTAAGACCTCTCACCTCTGGTCTAAGGCTGGCTCTCTCCCCAGCAGCTCCGCTGTACTGTGCCCCACTGCTGACACGCTGACCTCCACCTGGTAGGTGTTTGAGGCCGCGATCTGTGCACTGGTCTCCGCTCCTGCAGCCTGCCTCCGCCTGGTATTTGGCCCGCACCGCTGTCCTTCACTTGCATTCTGCCTTTGTTTACGCTTTTAATGTAATTTAATTTCTCTTTAATTTTTCGGTGCATTCAGCTTCTATTTTCCTCGTACCATTGCTTTTGCCCTGCTTCTGGTTCCCACCGCTGTTGCCCCTGTGGCCCCTTTCCAGACTCTCCCGCCTCCCAGCTGCATGTCCCTTCCCTTGACCTATTTAATGGAGGCTGCTGCAGGAGGGAGCGAGCAAGACCTCTGACCTAAGACTGTCTCTCTCCCCAGCAGCTCCATTGTGCCCCACTGCTGACACGCTGACCTCCACCTGGTAGAGGTTCGAAGCCACGGTCTGTCCACTGAAGTCCGCTACTGCTGCCCGCCTCCGCCAGTTTTTAGGTTTTGCCTGGCGAAAAGATGCGCTCTGCGCATCTTTTTCGCGCAGGCGAAAACCTGATGAGAACTGTAGTGTGGCTTTGGGTCGGCCCTCGTCATTCATTGGCTGGCTCCATAAATGGAGCCTAGCCATTGGACGAGGGGCCTGTCCGTCAATGCCGGACCAGATTCGGGGGCGTTCCCGAGATTCTTTGGCTTTTGCCGACATCACGCGACGTCAGCCGAAAGCCGGGAACGCCCCCGAATCTGGTCCGGCATTGCCCCGTAGGCTGAATGAGATGCTGTTAAACACACTTCTGATATTAAAATTGCTTCCACGAGTCCTAGGCTGAATGAGATGCTGTTAAACACACTTCTGATATTAAAATTGCTAAATTACATTGATCGTCTTTGAGACATTAAGTATGGCGGGTCCTGCTGGGTCTCAGATCTGGCAATAATTAAAAGCTGAATTTAACAAGATTCCCTGTCTGGCTTTATATTCTTGTCTTTAACTTTATTAGCAAAAACACAGATCAGTTTCAAGACATAAGATAGTCATTTTTGCCCGTGAGCTGAGGGAGCCCACTCCTCGGGAAACTTCGCCGCCCGCCTGCCTGAGCTAGAGACGGGCCGCCGCGCTGCCCGTGGCGACCCGGAAGTGACTAGCCGGCCGGCCAATCCTAGCGCGGCCGGCCGGAAGTACCCCCCCCCCCCCCCCCGCAGCCCACGCTTCAAGTAACCGCTCTGGTGCATTGTAGGTGACGAGAAGCATACCGGCGGCGGAAGGGAATCTGGCAGCGATGCCTTGAAGCATTATATGAGGAGATCTACCTGGTAAGTCGCATCTCTGTCTGGGGTATTTTAAAGGGCAGGGTGAACTGTAGGTGGAAAATGTACTTCTTTGTGGTTCGCTGCGGGAGACTGTTAGGCACCCGCTAATTATCATTTCTGAGGAACCTGTTTGCAGTGGCTGCTGTCGACATGCACGCTAGCATCTCTTGTCACCTCGAGCTGAGGGATAGCTGTGGCGGATTACTTTCCGTAGCTAGCCAGTTCCACCAACAGTAATGGGAAGTGTTGTACTCTGTTGTACTGACAGAGGCAGCCCTCACTGGTTGTGCAGCTTTTTCATGGCTCTAGAGGGAGAGACGGTGGTAGAGTCCAGGGTATGACAGATTTAGCAATCCTCGTCCTCTTCATCACTCGATATAGCTGCCACCATGCTGCTTTAGTTTTCCCCTACACGTGTCACATAGGTCTTATGAGGGAGAATCCGATTTTGCTCATCTCACTGACGTGCCGTTACTCTGGAACAGCAGGTCTTTCAAATTGTTCTACTTGGTTACGTCCCTTCCCTTTTTGTCCAGCCCTCCACATGTATCACCAGTAGGTGATCAGACATTGGTAGAGCATGCCAGCATTCTAATCAGAAACGTTTGGGTGCCAGTTGTGCGATCAAATTTGACCCAAGGCAGCACGGGGCGCAAGATGCTACTATCAATACTTCTTTGGGGGCCAGGTGGGAGAAGTGAGCTGTGAGGAGTGAAGCCAATACTGGTTCTCAAGACAAGTTCAAATCCTTTCTCCCTTGGATTCCCAAGATCAAATGGTGTCCTTGACCTTGCAGGACATGCACTTTAACGTGTTGATTCTGCAGTCCGATTCTCCCTCCAGTTTGTTGTGGGGCTGGAGTACTTAAGTTTACTGTCTTACCCTTCTGTCCTCCCAGGTATTTACAAAAGTGCAATTAGTTGTTGTGGCTCAATTTTTCCATACCTCGTTAACTGGCTGTTAAAGGCTGTCCTATGCCACTTGAAAGCAACAGTTTCATTGCTGTCCACCCTAGGATCTCCTGTCTTCAACCTGTATGGAGGAGTACCTTTATAGGGACCATCCTGGACATGGTGCCTTTGAAGGCTTTTCCATCTTCGCAATAAGTCGGGGAACATTTCTAGCTCATGCCTTGCTTCCGACTCAGATTGTCCTGAGGCTTCTTGGTCTTGTGCATAATCCTTGAGCATCGTACTCGCTGGCACATGTGGGCTCCGCAGTGGAACCTTCAACTTCAATGAACCAAACACTGTGGATGCCTCTTGGACAACAACCACATATCAGACGTTGCAGCCCTTCTATTGTGGGTGACAGATGCTAGCCTGACCTGCGGCATACCATTCTTCCTGTCCTATCCAGAGCTCACCGTATTAATGAACACATCTTCTGAGGGCCGGTGAAGTAACCTGGATGGCGTGGAGAACAGAGATTTCTTATGTAGCACCATCAACATACAACACCCTGCCTGTATGTAAAATCTCTGAGGCTGTGTTTTGTGGCTGCTCAGCGGCATATACCACTGTTATCCATGACAAATTGGTGCTTCAGACTTGAACGTCATTTCTCGCATTCTTCTCTCCCCCACATCTCATTATGGAAGAGGAGAGGCTTCACCATTTGGAGCCTAAATGAGGCCATAGTTATAACAAAGACACGACTGAGAAGCACCTAGAGGACAATCAACTTTCTGTTGTCACCCAGCCTGCCCTCTCCCAGCCTGCCCTCTCCCAGCCTGCCCTCTCCCAGCCTGCCCTCTCCCAGCCTGCCCTATCCCAGCCTGTCCTCTCCCAGCCTGTCCTCTCGCAGCCCCTCTCACCTTTCGGCCTGGTACCACTGCACCAGCCGCACTACTTCCCTACTGACCGTTCTCCACTTCAGCCCCGTCTAAATTACAAATTCCTGCTCGTGACCCTTTTGCCTGCTTGTGCTTGTTTTCGTGACCCTGTTGCCTGCTTGTGCCTCCGTGTGCCCCTGTTGCCTGCTTGTGCCTCTGTGTGCCCCTGTTGCCTGCTTGTGCCTCCGTGTGCCCCTGTTGCCTGCTTGTGCCTCCATTTTCGTGCCCCTGTCGCCTGCTTGTGCCTCAGTTTTCGTGCCCCTGTTGCCTGCTTGTGCCTCAGTTTTCGTGCCCCTGTTGCCTGCTTGTGCCTCCGTGTGCCCCTGTTGCCTGCTTGTGCCTCCGTGTGCCCCTGTTGCCTGCTTGTGCCTCCGTGTGCCCCTGTTGCCTGCTTGTGCCTCCGTGTGCCCCTGTTGCCTGCTTGTGCCTCCGTTTTCGTGCCCCTGTCGCCTGCTTGTGCCTCAGTTTTCGTGCCCCTGTTGCCTGCTTGTGCCTCCGTGTGCCCCTGTTTCCTGCTTGTACCTCCGTGTGCCCCTGTTGCCTGCTTGTGCCTCCGTGTGCCCCTGTTGCCTGCTTGTGCCTCCGTGTGCCCCTGTTGCCTGCTTGTGCCTCCGTTTTCGTGCCCCTGTTGCCTGCTTGTGCTTCCGTGTGCCCCTGTTGCCTGCTTGTGCCTCCGTGTGCCCCTGTTGCCTGCTTGTGCCTCCGTGTGCCCCTGTTGCCTGCTTGTGCTGTGTGGGTGTGTGTGGAAGGCTCTGTGTGGGTGTGTGGGGGGCTTTGTGTGGCTGTGTGTGTGGGGGGCTCTGTGTGGCTGTGTGTGTGGGGGGGCTCTGTGTGGCTGTGTGTGTGGGGGGCTCTGTGTGGGTGTGTGTGTGTGGGGGCTCGGTGTGTGTTTGTGTGTGCCATTTGCGAGAGATAAAGCTAGTGGTGTTGTAAATGACAATGCCATTTATTTATGTTAAAAAAAACATAAATAAAAATAATGTCAAGAGCAATGCCAATAGCTCTAACTTTAACAAAGGCAAAACCATTGCATTGTAAATGCTTGTTTTACCTGCACCGCTGTCCTTCGCTTGCATTCTGCCTTCGTATATACTTTTAATGTAATGTCATTTCTGTTAAATTTTTCTGTGCATTCTGCTTGTATTTTCCTTGTACCATTGTTGTTGCCCTGCTTTTGTTTCCCGCCTCTGCTGCCCCTGCGGCCCCTCCCCCCTGACGCTCCCTGCTTCCGCCTCTCAGCTGCACCTCCCTTCCCCCCACCCTATTTAATGGCGGCTGATGCGGGAGAGAGCGAGCAAGACCTCTGACCTAAGATTGGCTCTCTCCCCAGCAGCTGCATTGTGTCCCAGCGCTGACACGCTGACCTCCACCTGGTAGGTGTTCGAGGCCACAGTCCATCCACTGATGTCCGCTACTGTTACTGCCTCCACCAGTTACTTTGCCCGCACCGCTGTCCTTCGCTTGCATTCTGACTTCGTTTGTGCTTTTAATGTAATGTAATTTCAGTTTAATTTTTCTGATTATACTGCTTCAATTTTCCTTGTACCATTGTTGTTGCCCTTCTGTTTCCCGCCGGTGCTGCCCCTGTGGCCCCTCCCCCTGACGCTCCCCACTACTGCCTCCCAGCTGCACATCCCTACCCCCTGCCCTATTCAATGGCGGCCGCTGCGCAGTCGTGCCGCAGGTGCGCCAAATATATGCCCCTCTGCGCCCGTCCGCAAAGTCTACCGTTACCGGCGCCAGGGACCCTGGATCCCCAACCAGCTACCGCTACGACTCAGCCTCGCTCCTCGCACTAGACCCCGGAAGAAAGAACAAGCGCCAACAGGCCACGCCGAACATGACCCACGGTCATTTCTCCTGCCGCCTCTGCTGCAAGACCTTCACCACCACCCCGGCCACCAACACTGCCCACCCACTAAGATGCACCCTCCTCAACGTGCGCTCCATGCACAGACACACCGTGGAGCCTCACCACCTCCAGCGAAACCTTCCCTGCCCCTGAACACCTGCATATCCAGGTCAAGACCAGCCCCAACTCCACACTCCATAGCACCCTCGCCTACAGACCCCCGACTCCTGGTCCCTCTTCGCCGACACCATCACTGACCTCATCGCACCCCACGCCATCGCCGCTATGAACTACATACTCATCGGAGACCTGAACTTCCACCTCGACAACCCCAGTGACCCCAACTCTGCCACCCTCCTTGACAACTTTGCCAACATCGGACTATAACAACTCGTCACCACACTGACCCAAAAGGCAGGACACACCCTTGACGCCATCTTCGCCAGAGGAAACAGCTTCCACTTCAGTCACACCACGCAACTCCCATGGACCGACCACCACTGTGTACAATTCCTCTTCGACAAACCCAAACCACCCAAACACGCCCCTGCGAAGGAACTGGAGTAAAATCACCAAGGAGCAACTCAATTACATCATCAACTGCAACACCCCCACCACTGCAACCGACGCCAACCTCGCAGCCAAGGAACTCCACACATGGATCTACAACTGCGCTTGTCTGCGCAGTTGTCTACAACTGCGCAGACAAGCTTGCCACACTACGCAACCACGACAAACAGTGCCCAAGGAAAGCTGCCTGCTTCACCACTGACCTCCAAGAAGCCAAGCACACCTGCAGACATCTGGAGAAGAACTGGAGAAACAGCAAGACACCTGAAAACGCAAACCCCCTACAAGAACGCCATGATGGACTACCACCAACGTATCAGAACCACCAAAAGGACCTCCTTCCACAACAAAATCCTCGCCAACTCCAGCAGTGCAAAGGAACTCTTCAGCGTAATCCAGGATTTCACCAAGACCCGCAGCGAAGCCACGGACATCACCCTCTCCCAGGACCTCTGCGACAAGCTTGGATCCTACTTCCACCTGAAGATAAAAAACCTCTTCGACAACTTCAATGACCATACGCCTGACTCCGCAGACATCCTGCCCTCGGGCAACACCAGCCCGCCCACTATGTCCTCCTAGACCCCGGTCATGACCGTAGAGACCACATCAACCATGAAAGGCATCACTTAGGGGCCATGCATACATTCAATTTAGGGAGGGTTCAAGGGGCAGTTTAACGACCAAGCACAGTAATTATCCCCCTAGAAAACTTATGAAAAAACAACAAATAACTGTGGGTCTCAGATAAGACTATGTGTGTGAAAACTAGCCGTCTCTCTGCTACAAGAAGGCAGACTACTGGACAGAAAACCACTGTGAAAAATGTCCATCAGTTACATGATTCGTACCGCCCAGTACATCATTTGGTCTACTTCACAGTAGGTAGCCCAATGTCTATCTCCAGATATAGATAGAGGAGACAGATGACTGGTGGATGTTGTTATTGTTGTAACTGTAAGCAGTGCATGAGTGATTTAGTGAAAAAGTAGTGAAACAATAGTGAAAAAAGTGTTCAGAGTAAAATTGGATAAGGCATGCAATATAAACTTTATTCTGGAGCCATGTCCTTCCAAATATAAAATCAATGAAGTGCAATATAGTCAGATGTTTCAAACAAATACCTTCTGACTGGGTTATCTGGTCGACATGTTTCTGCGGACTTACACGGTCAATATATGTACCTGCCGCTTCCTCAGGACCCATAAACTAAATTGCTACTGCTTGTATGTGAAGAAATCAAAATTAAATTAACAATAGGACATAAGTGAACGCTATTGCTGAAAGTCAATTGTTCACTTACAGTTTTCCTCCTTTGGTATAAAAGTCCATTTATAAATTCGCCAGGATATCCACACATAGATAAAACAAAATGCAATAACACAATCATTAGTAAAGGTTATTGTTATAGACATTGCTATCATGTACATATTCGCATAAAAGGTATATTAACCTAAGTATGCCTTCTAATGTTCCTACGTAACATGGGACTCACCTCAATTTGTGAGGGGAAAAGGCCTCGCCTCACCTGGCAAACAGCTCAGGGACATGAAGCACCGCTCTGCGTTATAGAAAATATATTTAAGAGTTTATGAAGAAGACACGCAACTCTTCAAAGGTGCACATTCCACTCTCAATAACCTGTGTATTTCTTGCTTTTTATACTTTATATATCCATATATACAACCGCTCATTTACTTGTGTTGCTATCATTGCAAAGCGTTCTCCTAGCCGATCAAATCGATGCAATAATCGAGCAGGTCTACAAAGAGTAACACTCGCAACTCGTTATTTAAAATCATTGCTATCTCTCGTTTTTCAGCCCTACCATGTTCTGTTAAGGACGTGGTTGTGCCTCGGTTACATAGTACAAGCGGCATATTTAACACGACTACCATACATGTACAGATTTCGCGTTTGTATTCATGGGGCTAAAGTTAAGTATGTCTTGTCTCCACACACCCTTACCTGTCCGTCGGTACTTCTAAACAGCCTGCCGTGCTGTTTGGGGAGGTACCGCGGGTCAGGTCGGGTGCTTCCTTATTGTTTTTCTGGCTGTCCCGATTGGTCCGCTACGCTGCTATTGAACTACCCCAAGTCATGGGAAATGTAGTTCCCTTATCGAGCGCATCACTGATGTGTGGTGCGCGACGATAATCGAAAGAATCATGGGTAATGTAGTTCGGAGTCAGGCATGTCTTCTAATATTTCGATCTCACAACTGTGAAGCAATTTGTGATGTAAGGGAATATTCACATATTTGTCTCTCTCCACTAACGCTCATTTTTTCTGAACACATAAAGGGCATCACTCACATTGACGATTGTAATGCGTCCGTTTGTTCAGATCGCATTCTCAATAGATGTTGTCTCCCCTCATGTATCCAGAGATATAAATACTAGGAGATATGACCTTATGTGATTAGGTTGATAACCAACTGTATTGTATTTTGGAAAAGCAGGTTAACACTAGAGGCTTCAATCTATTGATTTTATCATATCGTCATAGGAAGAACTAAAGTATTATGGGATATGTAGTCCAGCCATGTATTCTACGTGATAATAAAATCCTCCATTACATTTGTTACGGTTAGTCGGACTCGAGGTCGCTAACTAATACGTAACTCCCTCAGATGTCATTTTGGTGGATGGCCAAAAGATCCCACCGTCACTTGTGTACACTCGGCACTCTTCATTATATATGTATCTCATAGCTCCAAAGGATCTTACGGATAGCTGCAGAGATTGACCTGGTCTAAAGTGTCATCAATGGGATATCTTCATTCAATCCGGCCTTATCACAGTTGAGTCTGTACACCCACTTTTGTTCTATCCTAAATAGGTGTCTTGACACATCCGTAATATGTGCTGGTATTCTGGGCTGCTCCAACACTGTCCATTCAAAGTCTGTAGGTTTATGGCCCACCTGGATGTAGTGATTCGTTAAGCGAGTCGCTTGTTTTTTGCACCTGATTGTGCTCTTATGCTCCGAGATCCTTAATTTAATTTTCCGGGTTGTCATGCCAACATACCTGAGTGTGCACGGGCATGTAATGAGGTAGATCAAATTGCTACTATTGCAATTTGTAAACCGTGTCTGCTCCCAGTCGCGACTTGTCCCTATATCTATGGACGTTGTATGTTTTGTCTGGGGACATGCAGCACAGTTTCCACACGGATGGTGCCCTGTTACAGGTGGCATGTCCCATAGTGTGCCTACTTGGTGTGGCTCTCTGGCTGCTGGTCTTGTGTGAATCAATTGATCTCTCAGGTTAGTCGCTCTTTTGAACGCAAAAAGTGGCTGTTCCAAGGTATCTTTGCCAGTGTTCAAAATCTTCCAGTGCTTACGTACTATGCGTTGAATAGCATTAGACCTAGTGCTGAAAGTATTGACACATGTAAGTCTGTCATTCTTCTCTTTGAGTATTGGAGGATCTAATAGGGCTTCCCGGTTATTGTTAGCTGCCCTCTTCTTTGAGCGTTTTATCAATTTCTTAGGGTAGCTCCTATCGCCCAGTTGTTTGGCTAGATCTTCAGAATGTTTTACGAAGTCTTCTTTGGATGAGCAGTTCCGATGCACTCGTAAGAACTGTCCATACGGTAAATTGTCACGCAAGGACTTCGGATGGCAGCTGGTATATTCTAACAAAGAGTTCCGAGCCATGGGTTTCTTATATAGCTCAGATTTTAGACCTTGTGGTGTTGCTGTTATCAAAAGATCTAGGAAAGCCAAAGAATGGTTATTACTTTCCAATGTGAAGCGTAAAAAATTGTTACGGTTATTCACCAACTGTGAAAGGCCTGAAGGGAGATGTCATCACCACGCCAGATCACAAGGATGTCATCGATGTATCTTTTCCATGTTCGTATTGATGTCATATACGGATTGTCATAGTTGAGGACATAGTCCTGTTCGAATTTGTGCATGTATAGATTTGCCAGGCTAGGAGCAAAAACACTGCCCATGCTCGTCCCAGATGTTTGTAGGTAACACTGGCCTTCAAATTCGATTTTTTTTTCCTTCATGGCTATTGTAGCCAGATTCATAATCAAAGAAACGGGAGTTATCGAATCCAGATCTCGATCACCCAACAAGGTTTCTATCGCTTCTAAGGTTTCGTTTTGAGGGATAGAGGTATACAATGACTCGACGTCAAAGGATACCAAAAGGTCCGTTGTAGGATCGAATTCAATGTCAGGCAAGAGTCTCAGTAGATCTTTTGAGGAAGCGGCAGGTACATATATTGACCGTGTAAGTCCGCAGAAACATGTCGACCAGATAACCCAGTCAGAAGGTATTTGTTTGAAACATCTGACTATATTGCACTTCATTGATTTTATATTTGGAAGGACATGGCTCCAGAATAAAGTTTATATTGCATGCCTTATCCAATTTTACTCTGAACACTTTTTTCACTATTGTTTCACTACTTTTTCACTAAATCACTCATGCACTGCTTACAGTTACAACAATAACAACATCCACCAGTCATCTGTCTCCTCTATCTATATCTGGAGATAGACATTGGGCTACCTACTGTGAAGTAGACCAAATGATGTACTGGGCGGTACGAATCGTGTAACTGATGGACATTTTTCACAGTGGTTTTCTGTCCAGTAGTCTGCCTTCTTGTAGCAGAGAGACGGCTAGTTTTCACACACATAGTCTTATCTGAGACCCACAGTTATTTGTTGTTTTTTCATAAGTTTTCTAGGGGGATAATTACTGTGCTTGGTCGTTAAACTGCCCCTTGAACCCTCCCTAAATTGAATGTATGCATGGTTCCAGAGCAGCTAAGGCTGCGGGTTCATTTTTAACATAAAATACAATGTTCCAAGTCTGCAGATAGATCTGGACTAAGAGTTGAGTTTTTTACACGTGGCCTTCTATCGGTGCCCATGACTCATCAATATGAAATGTAAACAGTTGCTATAATACTTATAGGATAGCTCACCTTATAACAAAATACTAAATCATCTGTCCTTGCATAATTATGGCATTAAACCTAGGTCTAGCCTACGACGAGGCGGAGATCCAATCAATATTGGATGACAATCCTAGCATGCTAGATAATTTACCAAAACCTCAGGATACAAGTCAGGATGGCTGGCCAAAGATCTTGACCTTAAAGAAAAGTCACTCTCGCACATGCGTCCATGGAATCACTATGGCCGAATACCTTAGAGGGAACGGTGCACCGTCAGGACTCATCGTCGTGAATTCTCCAAGACTTTTTCTGGACGATCCAGACTTCATTAGAGACTGGTATTTAATTGCTTGGAAGTGCACGAGAGATTGGTTGGTCCTAATTATCAAGACTGCAAAAAAAGCTGCAGACACAATCATGATAGAGATCCAACAGTTGGAAGGACAAATAAAAGCAACGATAACGGGAAAACTATTTACGAAACAACAAGACGAGAACAACAAATCTTACAAGGACTTTAAAGACAATATCTTATTTGCAAAACTGGAGAAATGCAAAAAAGATCTAGCAAAATTCTCCAAAGAGAAGATCTACCCATACACGAGTGCCAACTATGTCCCAGCGCCATTCAACCGCAATGGCAGATCTGGAGGATCGACCTATGGGACCTCTTCTTCGGGAGATAATTCTACGGACTCAGACTCCTCTAATAATTCAACAACTAATAAAAGAGGTAGAGGCCGTGGCGGTTATAGAGGGGCACAAAATTATAATCAAGGACAATTTAATCCTTGGTGGCCACCTAACCCTTGGATGCAAGCCCCACCACAGTTCCCTCAAAATATGGGACCCTACGAACCAGGGCCGTTTCCACCAGGCCCGAATGTGCCTTTTTTAGGGTTTGGCAGGGGGAGGTCACGCGGAAGACGCCGGACACAGGGACAAGTACAATGGAATGTTCCCCAACAAGGAATGGGACTCCGATCCCCCAGGATCAAGCAGGAACGCGTGTGGGACCAGCCTCATAGTGAATCTCAGTTCACGAACCCTTACACCTCTAGAAGAGAAAGTATTGAACAGAGGCCTCGGCTTCGTAGGAACAAATGTTGGTGATCCGTTTCAAACACAGATCGAGTTGTGGAAATTTTTCAGAAAGGTGAGACTCCGTTTCTTCTTCGATAAGAAAGACCCAATTGACTCCAATATTGTTAATACTGGACTAAAAAAACCATCTACTTTCAGTCCACTAGCAAGCACGGTGCCTGCTAAGGTTCTTACTTTCGAAGAAGCAGTACAACATGATGTACAGACACTATTCCATCAGATACACAAACCTTTTATGAACACTCCAAAATCACAGCAGAAAGCTGTGAAAGAACTCATGAAAGACCAGTCAATAACGATCAAACCAGCGGACAAAGGCGGGGCAACTGTGGTGATGGATACAACCGCATATAGAGAAGAATGCTTACGCCAGTTAGGAGATACCCGCTCTTACAAACTATTGACAGAATACCCAACCCCAAGGTTATCCACAACCATTGGACATATCGTAGAGGAGGCATTGGCGGAAGGGTGGATAACGAGCAAAGAAGCAGCTTACTTGACAACTGTACATCCTGTGAGACCATATTTCTATATCTTAGCAAAGATCCATAAGGCACAGAGACCTCCACCAGGCCGTCCGATTATTTCGGGCATTGGATCGCTATTAGAACCTTTATCAACATTTGTTGACTTCTTTCTAAGACCTATGGTCAAACTTATGCCTATCTACTTACAGGATACAAAAGATCTACTGAGACTCTTGCCTGACATTGAATTCGATCCTACAACGGACCTTTTGGTATCCTTTGACGTCGAGTCATTGTATACCTCTATCCCTCAAAACGAAACCTTAGAAGCGATAGAAACCTTGTTGGGTGATCGAGATCTGGATTCGATAACTCCTGTTTCTTTGATTATGAATCTGGCTACAATAGCCATGAAGGAAAAAAATTTCGAATTTGAAGGCCAGTGTTACCTACAAACATCTGGAACGAGCATGGGCAGTGTTTTTGCTCCTAGCCTGGCAAATCTATACATGCACAAATTCGAACAGGACTATGTCCTCAACTATGACAATCCGTATATGACATCAATACGAACATGGAAAAGATACATCGATGACATCCTTGTGATCTGGCGTGGTGATGACATCTCCCTTCAGGCCTTTCACAGTTGGTTGAATAACCGTAACAATTTTTTACGCTTCACATTGGAAAGTAATAACCATTCTTTGGCTTTCCTAGATCTTTTGATAACAGCAACACCACAAGGTCTAAAATCTGAGCTATATAAGAAACCCATGGCTCGGAACTCTTTGTTAGAATATACCAGCTGCCATCCGAAGTCCTTGCGTGACAATTTACCATATGGACAGTTCTTACGAGTGCATCGGAACTGCTCATCCAAAGAAGACTTCGTAAAACATTCTGAAGATCTAGCCAAACAACTGGGCGATAGGAGCTACCCTAAGAAATTGATAAAACGCTCAAAGAAGAGGGCAGCTAACAATAACCGGGAAGCCCGATTAGATCCTCCAATACTCAAAGAGAAGAATGACAGACTTACATGTGCCAATACTTTCAGCACTAGGTCTAATGCTATTCAACGCATAGTACGTAAGCACTGGAAGATTTTGAACACTGGCAAAGATACCTTGGAACAGCCACTTTTTGCGTTCAAAAGAGCGACTAACCTGAGAGATCAATTGATTCACACAAGACCAGCAGCCAGAGAGCCACACCAAGTAGGCACACTATGGGACATGCCACCTGTAACAGGGCACCATCCGTGTGGAAACTGTGCCGCATGTCCCCAGACAAAACATACAACGTCCATAGATATAGGGACAAGTCGCGACTGGGAGCAGACACGGTTTAGAAATTGCAATAGTAGCAATTTGATCTACCTCATTACATGCCCGTGCACACTCAGGTATGTTGGCATGACAACCCGGAAAATTAAATTAAGGATCTCGGAGCATAGGAGCACAATCAGGTGCAAAAAACAAGCGACTCGCTTAACGAATCACTACATCCAGGTGGGCCATAAACCTACAGACTTTGAATGGACAGTGTTGGAGCAGCCCAGAATACCAGCACATATTACGGATGTGTCAAGACACCTATTTAGGATAGAACAAAAGTGGGTGTACAGACTCAACTGTGATAAGGCCGGATTGAATGAAGATATCCCATGGATGACACTTTAGACCAGGTCAATCTCTGCAGCTATCCGTAAGATCCTTTGGAGCTATGAGATACATATATAATGAAGAGTGCCGAGTGTACACAAGTGACGGTGGGATCTTTTGGCCATCCACCAACATGACATCTGAGGGAGTTACGTATTAGTTAGCGACCTCGAGTCCGACTAACCGTAACGAATGTAGTGGAGGATTTTATTATCACGTAGAATACATGGCTGGACTACATATCCCATAATACTTTAGTTCTTCCTATGACGATATGATAAAATCAATAGATTGAAGCCTCTAGTGTTAACCTGCTTTTCCAAAATACAATACAGTTGGTTATCAACCTAATCACATAAGGTCGTATCTCCTAGTATTTATATCTCTGGCTGCATGAGGGGAGACAACATCTATTGAGAATGCGATCTGAACAAACGGACGCATTACAATCGTCAATGTGAGTGATGCCCTTTATGTGTTCAGAAAAAATGAGCGTTAGTGGAGAGAGACAAATATGTGAATATTCCCTTACATCACAAATTGCTTCACAGTTGTGAGATCGAAATATTAGAAGACATGCCTGACTCCGAACTACATTACCCATGATTCTTTCGATTATCGTCGCGCACCACACATCAGTGATGCGCTCGATAAGGGAACTACATTTCCCATGACTCGGGGTAGTTCAATAGCAGCGTAGCGGACCAATCGGGACAGCCAGAAAAACAATAAGGAAGCACCCGACCTGACCCGCGGTACCTCCCCAAACAGCACGGCAGGCTGTTTAGAAGTACCGACGGACAGGTAAGGGTGTGTGGAGACAAGACATACTTAACTTTAGCCCCATGAATACAAACGCGAAATCTGTACATGTATGGTAGTCGTGTTAAATATGCCGCTTGTACTATGTAACCGAGGCACAACCACGTCCTTAACAGAACATGGTAGGGCTGAAAAACGAGAGCTAGCAATGATTTTAAATAACGAGTTGCGAGTGTTACTCTTTGTAGACCTGCTCGATTATTGCATCGATTTGATCGGCGAGGAGAACGCTTTGCAATGATAGCAACACAAGTAAATGAGCGGTTGTATATATGGATATATAAAGTATAAAAAGCAAGAAATACACAGGTTATTGAGAGTGGAATGTGCACCATTGAAGAGTTGCGTGTCTTCTTCATAAACTCTTAAATATATTTTCTATAACGCAGAGCGGTGCTTCATGTCCCTGAGCTGTTTGCCAGGTGAGGCGAGGCCTTTTCCCCTCACAAATTGAGGTGAGTCCTATGTTACGTATGAACATTAGAAGGCATACTTAGGTTAATATACCTTTTATGCGAATATGTTCATGATAGCAATGTCTATAACAATAACCTTTACTAATGATTGTGTTATTGCATTTTGTTTTATCTATGTGTGGATATCCTGGCGAATTTATAAATGGACTTTTATACCAAAGGAGGAAAACTGTAAGTGAACAATCGACTTTCAGCAATAGCGTTCACTTATGTCCTATTGTTAATTTAATTTTGATTTCTTCACATACAAGCAGTAGCAATTTAGTTTATGGGTCCTGAGGAAGCGGCAGGTACATATATTGACCGTGTAAGTCCGCAGAAACATGTCTACCAGATAACCCAGTCAGAAGGTATTTGTTTGAAACATCTGACTATATTGCACTTCATTGATTTTATATTTGGAAGGACATGGCTCCAGAATAAAGTTTATATTGCATGCCTTATCCAATTTTACTCTGAACACTTTTTTCACTATTGTTTCACTACTTTTTCACTAAATCACTCATGCACTGCTTACAGTTACAACAATAACAACATCCACCAGTCATCTGTCTCCTCTATCTATATCTGGAGATAGACATTGGGCTACCTACTGTGAAGTAGACCAAATGATGTACTGGGCGGTACGAATCGTGTAACTGATGGACATTTTTCACAGTGGTTTTCTGTCCAGTAGTCTGCCTTCTTGTAGCAGAGAGACGGCTAGTTTTCACACACATAGTCTTATCTGAGACCCACAGTCACTTAGGGGCCCCCACTGACCCTCTGCCCACCACACATCTACCACAGAGCTGCCACCGCCATCGCACCCAAACTGAACTACAATGCACTATCAATACCACCGTCGGGACCGGCACCTTCCCCGATGACTGGAAACACGCAGAAGTCAGTCCCCTGCTTAGGAAGCCCTCAGCAGACCCCACGGACCTCAAGAACTACCGACCCCTCTCGCTTCTCCCCTTAGCGGAGAAAGGCGATGAGAAGACCGTCATTGCAGAACTGACAAGGTTCATCGAAGACAACACCATCCTCGACCCTTCTCAATCCGTATTCCGCTGCAACAACGGCACTGAGACCGCCCTACTCGCCGCCACAGACGACATCCAGACCCTCCTCGACCAAGGCCCACCACAGCCCTGATTCTACTTGACCTGTCAGCAGCATTTGACACCGTCTCCCATGGGGCACTGATGGAGCAAGGATTCGCACGTAAAGCGACTTGCTTGTATTCAAGAACCTCAAATAACCTTAATGAACTAAATCAATCTGTTTGTCTCACTAATATCCCATTTATTCTGACATTCGGAGTGTCCTAGTGACACTTGCATATGTGTTTACTAATCCTAATATGCTTGCAACCTAAATAGCCGCTGCTTTGCGGGAATCTTTTCTGCGCATGCGTAGGTCACATTCACGTGACGTGACGTACTCGCAGTTCTGGTGGGAAATCTTTGCGCTTGCGCACTAGCTTTAAAATGGCCGCTTTGTGTTTTCACATGACGACGCTTGCCCTGCAGCTTTTGCACTGCTGTTCGTTTTGCACTAATATTAATGCTATAGTTAGTATAAAGTAAGGGGAGTCATATAGGGATTCCTGGTATACAGTGTAATCATTTATTTTTGTGATCTAAATTGTTTTCCTTTACTTTTCATGTGGCGAATCTTTTGGGCCTGGGGAGGTGCATAAACTCCATCTTTGAAGTCCCTACTGCGCATGTCATCCTAGCAGAGGGAAGAAAACCTTGGACTAGTGGAACTCAGCCAGCTGGCAGCCACAGTCAAGATGCTCCTGGCAACCGACCTGTAGCCCAGCTAACGGAGCTGAACTGTACTACATTTGAAACAATTGTATAAAATTATTGTATTCTTCATTGTTATGTTTAAAACATGGCATGGGAACCCCAAATTCAATGGGAGGTCCCAAAGATGTAAATTTGAAGCTTGAGAAAGTCAAATCCTAGTTGGTGTGATGACCTGTCCTTTCTTTGGACCAATCGAAATTGGGGATTCTTACACTTGCAACATTTGGGGGGTGGTACACTGACCCGAAAACAGTATAACTAGCCTAGGTTTAGCTAGAGAAATTGTCCGACTTGTCCGAATAGCTGACCTGTCACTGACCCAACGCACTCAATAGCTGATCCTGAAACAGAGGTGCTGCGGAGCACTCTGTCCGAAATTTCCAGAGACCCAGGGGGGTTTTGGGAAATCTTAAAGTGCTGGCGGAGCACTTTGCTGGGAAATTCGATAACCCAATCTGATAGCTGCAGTGAGGGTGGAGCGCAGGCGTTGCTTCCAAACTGCGGGTGCTGGTCTTACCTTGGTGGTCCTGTCCTGATCCTAATCTGGTCTTCCGGTCCTGTCCTGGGGTTCTATTCTGCACCTGGTGGCCTACTGGCGACTGTCTTTCCTTGGGTTTCTCCGGTCCTTAACTGACCCGTGGCCAGGGTTGGTCTCCACACCGTTCTAGGTAAATATAAATCTGAGGGAACCCATTCATTTTTTTGCATTCTCTATTTTCTTGCTTTGAATAAAATCGTACTTGCCTTTTGTTCTTTTTTCTTACCTCCCTTTGCTGACAAATGATAAAGTCCTACATTATAGTTGTTATACTAGCATGTTCCAATTTTTCCCATCCTATAAGTACTGTTCTACAAACTGTTCATAAAATATAGATGTTCCTTTTCTTCACCCATCCTTTAGTCGATTCAAAGTAATTACACCGTCTTATTAGTATGGTTTATTTTTAGCTTCCCTATAGTTACATGGTATCTTAGAATTTCCGTAGTACAAACTAAAGTTCTTTTCCATACCCACCTTCTAGGGGTTTTCAACTGTGACATTCTAGTATGTTCCTTATTTTCCCCGTCCTTTAGTTACTCCATATCAAGTCTAAAATCTAAAACTGCTTACTAGCATGTTCCCTGTTCTTACCTTCCTTTAGACTTATAAATGGTTGGTCTTATTTACTTTCTATTTGGATACGTGCTCTTTATAATTTTAGTTATTGACAGTTTAATTGCTGTAAATCTTTTACTCTGATCTTGATGAAGACTAGATAATGATTTTGAAAACGTCTTGTGTCTTTGGGTATTACATGAGTGCAAATATAAATGGTATTTTGTATTTTGAGACTGCCTTTCTTTTACAGCTAGCTCCCTGATCCATAAGTGATCATAGGTACCCGTAGCAGTGGATTGGTAAGTCGGGTACATCAGAAATAAATAGGAAGGAACAGGGTTACTGTTAGTAGTGTGTAGGTTACCCGATTAATGAATATGATAAATTGAATTTATGGGCCCAATGTGCATATGGTAAAATTATAGTCGGGTGACCTGCGCGCTCTATCAGTAATTTTCTGGTAGCAGAGCTATGGTTAGGGACTAGTTAAAGTTAGGTAGGACTAGTTAAGATAGGGTATTTGCTGCTAATTGTGAAAATGTTGCTGCTAAATCAATCGATCATATGTTTTATTGCTTTGAAAAATTATTAAATGTTTTAAATTGTTTTTCTTGCTGTTATATTGATAAATGTACTAATAATACTCGTAGTGATTGTTATATGTATGTCTGGAAATCCCCGGGGACAGAATAGCGGGTGGTGAGGAGAATCCACGCCGTAGTGAGGTCAGTGGCTTGAGGAAAATTGGTGCAGGTTAGGCAGAACTGGAAGCACTAATTAGGGTTTTCTGAATAAATGTTTGAATAAATGGTAGCAAAGAGTTCGCTGGCAAAACTTCTATTGTGATATAACTTAGTAAGGGTCACACGGAAGGAGTAGCAGGTTCATCTAAGCTTGATTGGAAGCAAAGGAGTTCACTGGTGAAACTTTTGGCTTAGTATATATCCCACAGTGGATGAGTCGAAGGAGTAGCAGGTTCACTAATGCTTGTGTGAAGAGTAGGCAGAAGGGATCTACTCGCAGTATTTGAAAAGTAAATAGAAGAGGTTTACTTGCAGTGAAACAAATCTTTTCTTTCTAGACACTCGAGTACAGTGGCAAATGTGTTTACGTTGTCAATTAAACAGAGCACTTGCACTTTAAAAAGGTAGAAATTGAATTTTCCTTACCTTGTGAAGGAGGGAGTCAGTTGCGAAGCTGCGCTGACGTCACTCAGTGCCGCGCTGGTATTGGTCGAGACAGCGGGCGTGTAGCTGAGGCGGAATTGTAAAGGAGGGGTGAGCACAGGAGCGTGAGAACTCGTTTGCGAGAAACACCGCGCATTCATTGGTTGAATTATTTTGAAATCGCGCATTTGATTAGTTGCAGAAAAATAAGAGACGCATTTGGATTGGAAGTGATTTTTGTAAACAAAGTAACTTGCGGAAAAGTATATGTGGCATACATATAATCCAGAAACTAGACCAGATCCAAGATATCTAGGGTTCGGAAAAGATCAGTGGAAAGGTCGTAAAAGCGTTATGTGCGGAAATAAGAGGAAAATGACCTTAGTAAACAAGGTGAAGAATTATTTTAAGAAGGACAAGCCTATCAAAACTAGAGAAGGAGTTGTCATTCCATCACCTAATACTCCCGCATCATTCATGATGTTTGACAGAGGCTACCATTCTTGTGTGTGGTTGGAAAATTGGGTGGAATATACTAAAGATGACCGGATCTTGGCATTTCCATTAGATGGTACATCTAATAGAAGGATTCTGTTCAATTTGAGGACTTGAATGAATGACTTACATCCCAGACCCAGACTAACGCAATATGAGGCCTTAGAAGAATGGGAGATAGAGGCTTTTGAGCCAGACAGGCCCAGAATGGACAAGGGGTTGACAAAATGGTACCCAAAAGTAAATAAAGAGACCCGAGAGAACAGAATTAAAAAATGGAGACAGGATATGATAGTAGAAGGATTGTACCCTGTAATAGCCCTAGAAGCACCCCTGGGAGAGAAAAAGACAGAGAAAATAAAGCATTTGATGACCAGTGTGGATTCAGATGATGATTATTTGGAGGAATTATTAATGAAGAATCCACCACCTTATAACGAAGGGCCCAGATCCTCAAGTGTAGGAGATACTTGCCTAAGACCACCTTACCAGGAGGGATCAAGATCCTTAGATGCAAGAGATACCTGCCTACGACCTCCATATCGGGAGGAGGCAAGACCTTTGAGTACAGGAAACCCCTTCCTAAAACCTAATTATGGTGAAGGACCAAGTATGACACATCCGACTGCCCCGAATTATACTCCAACCCTGACTCCACAAATATTACATGAAACCTCCATGGAAAGGGTACTGCAGGATAGAGAACGAGAAGCTCTAGTTAAACAGAGAACATAATTAATTCAGAAAATCTCCCAACTAAATACAAGTCCTGAAGCCTTGACAACTCCAGTAACTATAGGACCAGTTGTTCCTTTGTACGGTGATAAACAGGGGAGTCAGAAGACTCCGATTATTACCCCAGCTGTAGTACAGCCGATAAAAGAGCCCTTAATTGTAGATGATCAGGCAAGTGAATGTGAGTCTGTGATTTCCTTGATGGATTTACCAGTAAGGGAACCGGAAGGGGGTTCACAGAGAAAGAACACTCCTTTTACTTCGAGAGAAATTCAAATGGAATCAACGTCAGGTACTAGAAATGTCACAGTAGTGACTCCTGAAGAAATTGAAAGATGGAGCCGAGAATTAGAAAAACAAACGGAAGGAATTAAAAGAAAAAGTTATGTGGGCTCAGGTAAAATTAGCAGAACACCAAGAACAGCAGTTAAATAAATTGACCAGTAATCAGAATCAAGGCCCCGGGGGTGGGGGAAAGCCCAGAGTAAAGATGAGCCGAGAGGAGGACAAAAAGAAGTTCCCCTGTCACGGGTGCGGACAAATAGGTCACTGGAGAGACGAGTGCCCAGCTGTACAGAATGGTAATGTACAAATATATGATTTAAATCCACAGACGCAGAATGAGAAACCACGGAAGACCCAGCAACAGGTAAAGCAGAATCAGTTGCCTTGTGCACCTAGACAAAATTATAGGAGCAAAGCACAACAGGGTGAAGACACCGAAGTGTGGGAAGGAAGGGAGAATAAAAATGCAGCAACTTCACAATTTCTGTTAAATGACATGTTTCTCTGTGATGACACCTACTGACGGTGCCTGAGGGGGGAGGACGAGGAGTGCGCACTTGGCGCCTCCTTGCCGGTGGACCAGACAGGGCCATACATTGAAGGAAAGGTTGAAGGAAATGACGTCACCTTTCTGTTGGACACTGGTGCTACCCGTTCTACTGTGAGAACAGCAGACGTTCTAAACCTACCCCTCTCGGGAGAAGCAATCCAGGTAGTTGGCGTTTCTAATCAGCTAATTAGTACCCCAGTTACAAAACCCATGGAGATTAAAATTGGAAATTTTAAAGAAATGGATAGATTCGTTGTTTGCGACTCCAGTCCTGTAAACCTACTAGGACGAGATTTGTTGTGTAAAATGAACTGCACTATCTTTTGCACACCAAATGGCGTTGAAATTCAAACCCCAGATGAAGACGGAATTTACAAATTAATGCTAGCAAGACCCGACTCAGAAATTAAAAGACTGACAATACAAGACTTACCTGAAGAACTCCAAGAGACAGTGAAACCAGAGGTATGGGATTTTACTGGAAAAGATGTAGGATTAATGGAAAATGTTGACCCCATTAAAATAGCCATAAAGGAAAATGTAGTATACCCAAATATTAAACAGTACAAAATGAGTGCAGAAGTAAAAGCGGGGGTTGCCACTGAAATAAAAAGATTGTTAGAAGCCAAAATCATACAAGAAGTGATAAGCAGCCCATGTAATTCACTCATAATTGGAATCAAGAAACCTAGTGGTAAGTACAGGGTAGTACAGGACCTACGCAAGGTTAACAAAATTGTGGTTCCTTGTTGTCCTGTTGTGCCAAACCGTGCAGTGATATTATACCAAATTCCATGGAATGCTGGATGGTTTACCGTCATTGACTTGTGTCATGCATTCTTTTCAATCCCATTGCATCCAGACAGCAAATTTCTTTTCTCATTTGAGTTCGACAGTCACGTGTACGTCTGGAATCGCGTCCCTCAGGGGTATACAGAAAGCCCCTCAATCTTTAATCAGATTTTGAAAAAGTGCCTTGAGACCCTAATTTTGCCCGGGAAATCAGTTTTGGTGCAGTACATGGACGACCTCTTGGTGGCGTCTAAAAGTCGAAGAGACTGTGTGACTCACACAATTGCCTTGCTGAACCATTTAGGTGAGGGAGGACAAAGTATCACCAGAAAAATTGCAATTCTGTACCACATCAGTGAAATATCTGGGGCACCAGATAGAGAGAGGTATCAGGAAAGTCACCTCAGAAAGAATCAGGATAATTCGAAACAGGGAATTGCCAAATACCCAGAAGGAAATCAGAATGTTCCTTGGAGTTGTAGGCTACTGTAGGCAGTGGATTGTGGGTTTTGCAGTCCTCGCAAGACCACTGATAAAAATGACAAAGAAAGGAGCAAAGGACCCAGTGGAGTGGGATGACGAAAGCATAACCGCTTTTATAAAATTACGAGAATGTTTCTGTACTGCTCCTGCCTTAGGAATGCCTGATTACTCTAAAGATTTTGCACTGTTCTGTGACACGCGAGACAATTGTGCACTTTCAGTCCTGACCCAAATTCATGGTTTGACTCGACGTCCAGTGGCATACTTTTCTTCCACATTGGACCCTGTAGCAGCTGGATTACCTGGGTGTTTGAAAGCTGTAGCTGCAACTTGCATGAGTCTCGAACAGAGTGAGTCCATTGTGATGGGACATCCAGTAACTGTATATGTTCCACATTCCGTTGTAATTTTGCTGACAAGAACCAAGACTCAGTATCTCATCCCTAGTCGGCTGACTGAGTACGAGAGAATCCTTGTAGGTGCAGGAAACGTAACCATCGAACGATGTAACATTCTGAATCCAGCTACCTTATTACCTAGCTCGTTCGCAGCAGAAGTAAGGGAAGAATTTGCGCATGATTGCATTGACTTGACTGAATTCAGTACAAAACCACACCCTGACATCAAAGAGAACCCTCTGTACAGTGAAGATTATGAGCTGTTTGTAGACGGCTCATGTATGAGACATGAGGACGGTGGTCTGAGCGCTGCCTACTCAGTATGCACTCTAGAGCGTCCAGTGGAAGCATCCTATTTGTATGGAGTCAAGTCTGCACAAATAGCCGAATTAAGTGCATTGACAAAAGCTTGTAAATTTGGGAGAAATTTGAAAATAACCATATATACTGATAGCCAGTATGGTTATGGGGTTGTGCATGACTTTGGCCAATTGTGGCTACAGAGGGAGTTCCTGACTTCTTCAGGCACCCCTATCCGAAATGGAAAATATGTGCAGGATTTACTGGAATCAATCCAGTTACCAAAAGAATTGGCTGTGGTCAAGTGTGCTGCTCACAAATCTGGCGATGACAAGGGGACAGCAGGTAATCTATATGCTGACCAGTTAGCCCAACATTGTGCAAAGTATAACATTTCAATCAATATAAGGGTTGGGGGAATGGAAACAGCTGCCAACTTTTGATGCTAGAAGGAGTGAATACATGGGAGGAAGTGAGAGACTTATAGGAAGCAGCAGAGCCACAGGAAAAACGGAGATGGAGAAACTTCGGTTGTCGGAGGAGAAATGCAGATGGTGTCATTGTTTACCTTGATGATATGCCTGTGTTGCCATACTGTATGCTTGCTCCTATGGCTATATTAATTCATGGAAACACACATGTAGGCAGAGATGCGATGATTCGCATGTTCCGTCAGACATGGTTCAATTCGAAATTCAGAAGTGTAGCAGAGGCACTCTGCCAGAGGTGTTTGGTCTGTCAACAATTTAACCCTGGAAAGAAAACCATAGTGTTACCAGGGAAATTTGGAAAGGCAGAAGGCCCTTTTATTAGACTACAACTTGACTTCATTCAGTTGCCCCCTTGTCGAGGAATGAAATACCTACTTGTCATTGTCTGCCTGTTTTCAAAATGGGTGGAAGCTTTCCCTGCACATAGAAATGACAGCATCACAGTAGCAAAATTGTTACTTAGGGAACTTATACCTCGTTACGGTTTCCCAGTCTTAATTGAATCTGACAGAGGAAGTAATTTCCAGAATGAAATAATAAGTCAAATCTGTGAAGCATTCAAAATCACGCAAAAACTGCACTGTGCATATCGTCCAGAGGCTTCTGGAGTGATAGAACAGATAAATGGCACAATCAAATCAAGATTGGGAAAGATGTGTGAATACACTCAACTGGAATGGCCAGATGCTCTGCCTCTTGTGTTGATGGGACTCAGAAGTATTCCAGATCGGAACACGGGCTTGAGTCCCCATGAAATCCTGATGGGAAGAGCAATGCGGCAAGCATGGGTACCAGGATACAAAATAATAAGCATATCTGATGATTTGGTACTGGAATACTGTAAAGAGCTGGCTGACCAAATGCGTTCTATCTCTCGCCAGGTTGGGGGAGAAGACGTCACCAGGCCAACGACTCCAGCACATGGCCTGAATCCAGGTGACTGGGTCGTAATAAAGAAGCACACTTGGAAAAGTTGCCTTGAACCCAGGAGGGGAAAGCCACGACAGGTGATCCTGGTAACCACCACAGCTGTAAAGTGTGCAGGAGTACCTCGCTGGATCCATGCCAGCCACACGAAGAAAATAACTGAACCTGACGAAACTGAGGCTGAAGGTTGCGCAGCTGAAGGATCCCAAGACATCGGTCCTGAAGTAGCTGAAGAAGAACAACCGAGCTCCAGTCAAGAAGATTGGGTCCCATTAATCGATGTGACAATCGACCCTATACGAACTAGAAGTCAAGCCCAGTTAGATAGACAGTGGGATAGTCAGGACGAGACAGGTGAAGAAGAAGCTACTCAGATCATCGAAATCCACATTAAATCTGATTCTGAGGAGGAACAGATAGGGAGAGAGCAGGTAATTGACACTCCACCCAGAACACCTGCACCAGAAGAGGGGCAGATAGAAATTAAGGCGGAAGTTCAAGCGGAAGAAGATCAAGAGTTCGAAGAGCTTGAGCAGGAACATAAAGGACTAGACAATTGTGTTCAGGAAGAAGAGATCGAAACAGATCAAAGCCAAAATCAGCATACACCTGAACAAGGCCAGTTTAGGGACCAGGCAGAAGAAACCGATGAAAGACCTGGACCTAGTTAGTTAGGGAATAATACTGAAAACAAATTTGATTCTAATGTGCCACAACTGAACGAAAACAAAAGAGTGTTGGACGAAGGCCAAGACACAGTGCCAGTTAAAAGACTCAGAAAAGGTGACTCAGTGCCTCGATTTGTGAAAAGGCTGAGATTGCGTCTGAAGACAATAAACGAGGAGCCTGAACAAATAAATGAGGTCTCGAGCCAAACTGACCCAGTAGTGACAAAACCAAAGAGAAGAAGTGCTCGTATCAAGAAATTAAATAACAAGTACTCAAGTCCGGAGTGGACTTACTTTGTATTGGAAGAATTCGAGAATCTTGAAATAAGCGACAAAAGTGATGAAAGTGATGAAGAATTGATTGCTGAACAGACCAGTGAAGAAGCATACCCAACCTGAAAAGTTACTCTAGTAAGCAATCTGTGCAGAGTTACAAAGAGGGGTTGAAGCTTCTTTTGAGCCAAAATGTCTGATTCTTCTGAGAGTGGGAGACCGAGACGAAGTTGTGTTAAAACATGCTGCCAAGTATGTTTATGTAGTGTAGCCATAGTACTGATACTGTGGATAGGACTAACTATAACTATTCCTTTTATAATGAGTAAAAACCCAAGTCTATACCCAAATAATAACATACCTGATGACACTGTAGAATCCACACTAGAAGTACACCACAAAGAGTAGACGTACTAGACAAACCACTTAGCCTGAAACAGACAAGCGTAGATTTAGAAGCACCAGATGAGGAAGGATTACACTTTAACAAGATTAAGAACAAAACTAATTTAAATGTTTTCGCAAACCTGTTATTGCATTATGTAGAAACTATGGAAATAGACGACTGTTATGTCTGCATGAAGCTACCCACTTCAGTAGCTGAAGGTGTGACATATCACCACTTGCCCTTAACCTATGGAATTTCCTGTAGTATACTAACTAGTTTAGTTTATAGAAGAGGACCTTTACAGTATTATTACTCAAACCTTGATGTGACATTTTCTGAACTTTCTGTACGAAGAAACCTGAACCCTGTACATACGACTAGAGATGTAGCTAAATACATGAGTGATTATTTTCTAAGTGTAGGAAAAATTAATATAGATGATGCACACAAAAATAACCTGACCTGTTCATTACATGAAAAGGAAAACGAATTTCTGGACATGGTAGAAAAGAGGAGAGAAAGTTTCCAAAAGAAAACCAAAGACAAGAACCAGAAAATCCCTAAATGGGCAGAGAGTGTAGGGAGCACCTCAATTGGTGGAGCTAATGCTGCGATGCTTTTGGATTTCGAAAAGAAGGGGAAATTGTGTCTTAAAAGAGAGAAAACTAGGTATTATAACAATGTTTTCATTGGTTCCAGTGAGTGCGAACATAATTACAAGGTAATTAGAGGTTGGGGGTTCAAAGATGGGTCAGAGCCTGTGTTTCCTGGAATTTATTTTATATGTGGGAATAAGGCTTACTTCAAATTGCCCGACCATTGGTACGGGAGTTGTTATTTTGGTATTGTCGTCCCAAAGATATACCATGTGGGGAAAATCACTGGAAACATTGCAAAAACTAATCAATTAGTACGTAGTAAAAGAGAAAGTGCTGCTGAAATTGTAGGAGATATTTTTAGTGCAATGATACCTACAGTGGGAGTGGTTCTGAATACACACAGAATTTGAAAATTGTCAACAGTAGTGGACCGGTTATCTACTGACACTGCTGGAGGTTTCCGGTAATCAATACCGAAATGGTTGCGGTCAGATCAATGGTTTTACAGAACAGACTTGCTCTTGATACTCTATTGGCAAAAGCGGGCGGAGTCTGCAGATTGTTGAAAGCGCAACATTGTTGCACTTACATACCTGACAAAAGTGTGGAAATCAAAAGGTATGTAAGGAACATTACAAATTTGGAAAAAGAACTCAAACCACTGGAGGTTGACAGTGCCTGGAAGATTATTATTATTATTATTAAAAGGCTCTTCTATAGCGCGTGGCCACTCGGGAGCATCCCAGCGCTTAAGACTAACCAGAAAAAGATGCAGGTCTATTTTATCTAGCTTTTGGGAACAGGAACGTTTTTAACTTTTTTCGAAAGGCAAGTAGGTTAGGCTCTTGACGAAGAAGTGGAGGAAGAGACTTACTGATGGTCTCTCCGCCGTAGGTCATTGGTTTTCTAACTTAGGTAAAAGTCTTTTGATTAAAGTACTGATGCCAATTGCGGGAATAAGTTTAGCAATATTCATTATATTCATATGTTGCAAATGTCGAAAGCACCAGAAGAAATACACTGTGAACAAGAGAGGAGTGCAGAGAAATGTGGATGAACTTGAATTAGAGGAAATGAATAATCAGATTTATAAAAGGGTGAAAAATTCTCACCCTAATAAAGAGACAAAAGAGAAACTGAACCGAATGTTTGAAGAAATCGAGCTGAGAAAATTGTGAAAAAGTTGGCGTCTGGTTCTATTGATTTGTGATGATATAAAATATCATCAAAGAGGGGATTGATGGAGCAAGGATTCGCACGTAAAGCGACTTGCTTGTATTCAAGAACCTCGAATAACCTTAATGAACTAAATCAATCTGTTTGTCTCACTAATATCCCATTTATTCTGACATTCGGGGCGTCCTAGTGACGCTTGCATATGTGTTTACTAATCCTAATACGCTTGCAACCTAAAATGGCCGCTGCTTTGCGGGAATCTCTTCTGCGCATGCGTAGGTCACACTCACGTGACTCGCAGTTCTGGTGGGAAATCTTTGCGCTTGCCCACTAGCTTTAAAATGGCCGCTTTGTGTTTTCACATGCCGACGCTTGCCCTGCAGCTTTTGCACTGCTGTTAGTTTCGCACTAATATTAATGCTATAGTTAGTACAAAGTAAGGGGAGTCATATAGGGATTCCTGGTATACAGTGTAATCATTTATTTTTGTGATCTAAATTGTTTTCCTTTACTTTTCATGTGGCGAATCTTTTGGGCCTGGGGAGGTGCATAAACTCCATCTTTGAAGTCCCTACTGTGCATGTCATCCTAGCAGATGGAAGAAAATCTTGGACCAGTGGAACTCAGCCAGCTGGCAGCCACAGTCAAGATGCTCCTGGGAACCGACCTGTAGCCCAGCTAACGGAGCTGAACTGTACTACATTTGAAACAATTGTATAAAATTATTGTATTCTTCATTGTTATGTGTAAAACATGGCATGGGAACCCCAAATTCAATGGGAGGTCCCAAAGATGTAAATTTGAAGCTTGAGAAAGTCAAATCCTAGTTAGTGTGATGACCTGTCCTTTCTTTGGACCAATCGAAATTGGGGATTCTTACACTTGCAACCTTTGGGGGGTGGTACACTGACCCGAAAACAGTATAACTAGCCTAGGTTTAGCTAGAGAAATTGTCCGACTTGTCCGAATAGCTGACCTGTCACTGACCCAACGCACTCAATAGCTGATCCTGAAACAGAGGTGCTGCGGAGCACTCTGTCCGAAATTTCCAGAGACCCAGGGGGGTTTTGGGAAATCTTAAAGTGCTGGCGGAGCACTTTGCTGGGAAATTCGATAACCCAATCGGGGTTCTGACTGATAGCTGCAGTGAGGGTGGAGCGCAGGCGTTGCTTCCAAACTGCGGGTGCTGGTCTTACCTTGGTGGTCCTGTCCTGATCCTAATCTGGTCTTCCGGTCCTGTCCTGGGGTTCTATTCTGCACCTGGTGGCCTACTGGCGACTGTCTTTCCTTGGGTTTCTCCTGTCCTTAACTGACCCGTGGCCAGGGTTGGTCTCCACACCGTTCTAGGTAAATATAAATCTGAGGGAACCCATTCATTTTTTTGCATTCTCTATTTTCTTGCTTTGAATAAAATCGTACTTTTGTTCTTTTTTCTTACCTCCCTTTGCTGACAAATGATAAAGTCCTACATTATAGTTGTTATACTAGCATGTTCCAATTTTTCCCATCCTATAAGTACTGTTCTACATACTGTTTATAAAATATAGATGTTCCTTTTCTTCACCCATCCTTTAGTCGATTCAAAGTAATTACACCGTCTTATTAGTATGGTTTATTTTTAGCTTCCCTATAGTTACATGGTATCTCAGAATTTCCGTAGTACAAACTAAAGTTCTTTTCCGTACCCACCTTCTAGGGGTAATTCAACTGTGACATTCTAGTATGTTCCTTATTTTCCCCGTCCTTTAGTTACTCCATATCAAGTCTAAAATCTAAAACTGCTTATTAGCATGTTCCCTGTTCTTACCTTCCTTTAGACTTATAAATGGTTGGTCTTGTTTACTTTCTATTTGGATACGTGCTCTTTATAATTTTAGTTATTGACAGTTTAATTGCTGCAAACCTTTTACTCTCTGATCTTGATGAAGACTAGATCAAAATTTTGAAAACGTCTCGTGTCTTTGGTTATTACATGAGTGCAAATATAAAGGGTATTTTGTATTTTGAGACTGCCTTTCTTTTACAGCTATCTCCCTGATCCATAAGTGATCATAGGTACCCGTAGCAGTGGATTGGTAAGTCAGGTACATCAGAAATCAATAGGAAGGAACAGGGTTACTGTTAGTAGTGTGTAGGTTACCCGATTAATGAATATGATAAATTGAATTTATGGGCCCAATGTGCATATGGTAAAATTATAGTCGGGTGACCAGCGCGCTCTATCAGCACTTGCAACCAGACTACGCAATGCTGGCATACAAGGAACTGCCCTCGACTGCATCCGATCATTTCTCACCGGCAGAAGCCAAAGGATCAGACTGCCACCCTTCCTCTCCCAACCCACGGAAATCAGCTGCAGAGTCCGACAGGGATCATCGCTCAGCCCAACCCCCTTCAACATCTACATGGCCCCCCTCGCCGCCATCGTCCAACAGTACAGCCTCAGCATAGTATCCTACGCTGACGACACCCAGCTCATCCTCTCCCTCACCAAGGACTCCATCACCACCAGACTCCACTTTCAGGAAGGAATGCAAAAGGTTGCAGACTGGATGAGCAACAGCTGCCTAAAGCTCAACTCAGAGAAGACAAAAGTTCTTGTCCTCGGAACCACCCCATCAGCATGGAACAAAACCTGTTGGCTCAACGCCCTCGGCATCCCCCCAACCCCCACTAACTATGCCAGAAACCTCGGCATCGTACTCAACTCCTCCCTCCCCATGAACTGACAGGTCATCACCATCGCCTCCAGTTGCTTCAACACCATCCGCATCCTCCGTAAGACTTTCAAATGGATCCCCCCGATTCATGGACGACAGTCACCCACGCACTCATCAGCAGCAGGTTGGACTACAGAAACGCCCTCTATGCTGGCATAAACAAGTCTCTACTCCGCAAGCTCCAGGCGATCGAGACTCATCCTCTGAATCCCTCGACATGAGCACATCATCTAATACCTGCAGAAGCTCCATTTGCTCCCCATCGAGGATAGAGTCACTTTCAAGATACTCACCCATGCGGACAACTGCCTACACAACACTGGAACCCAATACCTCAACGATAGATTCACCCTTCAAGAACCCAAAAGAAACCTCTGATCCACCAACCTCATCCTCGCCGAAACCCCACGCATCCACAGAGCCAAAGCAGGGGGAAGATCCTTCTCCTACATCACGGCCAAGACCTGGAACGAGCTCCCAATCGACATCAGACGTGCCACCTCCCTGAACACCTTCAGGAAGGCTCTCAAGACCTGGCCCTTCAGCTGAACAGAACTGCTTAACTCCCCCCTCCCCTAACTCCTCCAGCACCTTGAGACCCTCATGGGTGAGTAGCGTGCTTACAATTCCCTGATTAATTGTTTGTGAGCACTAGGACCCGCATCCTGGGTGAACTCAATGAAAAAAATTACATAATCATTTGGGAGGCATTAGGGTGTGGTTATTTAACAGTTATTGGATTATGAGAAGTTGAGTTTGTATGTTGTATGCTGATGAATAAAGACGCTGGTTACAAGCTATATGTGGCATGTTCTTGTGCATGCTCCCGGACTGGGGAGGATGCTGCAGACACTAACATATTAAATACGTTATGTGCAATACTGTTTCGCATGGCGGTTTTGCAATGGGATGACATGCAGCGGTCCAATATGTTAACACATAGTGAACCCAAAACACAAGTAATATTTAAAATCATAAATGGGATGTTCAGTACACAAGGCCCTTTATTACGAGGAATCTACTCACTTAAGGGCAGATTTACAAACATTTAGCACTGCTTTGCATTACTTAGCGCCAAGGGTGCAGTACATGGGTGGGACATGGGTATTTCCATGCAACCACCCATGCCATTTGACACAAAAACCCCATTTACCAACAATTCTAAACAGGGTTTAGCACCAAAAGCCAACACCAATTGAAAGGAGGCATTAAAAAGAGAATTTTATTTTATTTCACCTCTCTTTGCCGACGTTACATGTGTGCTGCACTGTGCAGCACACATAGAAAGCAGGAAAAGTTTTAAAGTGTGTCTAAGCATATTATTTTGTACAGAAAGGTTACGCTTTCAGTACAAAAACTATGGTGCACTCACGCACACACCCTAGCACTATGGTGTAAAGGTGTGTCTCTGGTGCAGGCTGGCTAAAATGTGCACCGGCACCAGATGAGGGGAAGAAAGAGCCATATCTCTGTAGATAAGGCACTCTCCTGCTCCCGGGCAAACACAAGGAGATGACAGACGGAGTGCTGAAACTTTTCAGACTTCACCCCAATCACAGATCTGGGTTGAATCCATCATCGTTCTTTAGCTCACTGCGCCACCGCAGTTCAGACACAGCCATATGCAAATCAGTCTTGACCCTGTGCCTCATGGGAACAGTCCAGACCAAACTGCCAAGCCAGGTCTTACCTGGGCCAGAAACAAGCATCCAGGGACCAGTTTTAGGGGTAACACCCCTCATCAGCCAGGCAAGCTTGAATCCGGTGGTAAAGTAAGCAAGGGACCCACGTCTGGGCATACCCTGCCAACTTTGGGCAAAGATAGCAAACACAAGGAGATGATGGACGGAGCTATGAAACTTTTCAGGCACTCACCCCATTCACAGATCTGTGTTGAATCCATCATCGTTCTTTAGCTCACTTGGCCATCCCAATTCAGACCCTGCTATATGCAAATCAGTCTTGACCCTGTTCCTCATGGGAACAGTCTAGACCGAACTGCCAAGCCAGGTCTTCTCAGGACCGAAAACAAGCATCCTGGGACCGGTTTCGGGTTAACACCCCTCATCAATCAGGCTAGCTTGAATCCAGTGGCAAAGTGAGCAAGGGCCCCATGTCTGGGCATGCTATGCCAACTTAGGGTGAACAAAACAAACACAAGGAGATGATGGATGGAGCACTGACACTTTTCAGACACTCACCCCTAGTTATAGATCTGGGTTGAATCCATCATTGTTCTTTATCTCACTTCACCACCCTAATTCTAGTGCCCCCTCCCTGTCACACAAAGCAGTGCATCATTTTTGGCTGCGCTCTGCGTTCTGTGACTGTTCTGAGAATATGGGCCGAAGAGTTTTGTTCTACTTAGTGCCAAGTTGTGTATGCTTTACACTAACTATTCTTCTCTGGTAGGGAGAAAGGAGTGTGTGAAATCACTTTTAGTGACTCCATGCAAGACATAATTATAATTGTTCTGAATATCATTGGGATCCCTTTTGAAAAAATAGGTGTTAAGTATTCAAAACAACTAGATAATAATGCCACAGAATAAGGTTAGACCTTTGGTAACATAGCACCCCAGGTGAAACCAAATTTTCCCCCCTTCCTGCTCACTTGGTTCCTGAGGGTTTTAACATTACTTTCAGAAGTGCTGTATGGTACAGGAGTTGCTAGCACACACGCTACTTTATGGTGCTGCTGCGCTGTACTTTTTCTATTTAAATGAAAAAATCACGCTCTTCTGCCTGCGACTGTTCTGCCTGTTGTGCCCCCATGTGGAAAATAATCACCGCTGCCCCCTAGCTGTAAATACCTTTAGGTTTATCACTTGCTTGAGAAGATAGGCTTCGTACCAGCAGTTTTGAGGGCGGGGCTACTGCTGTCTGGCAGTAGGGGAGTGGTGCTCACTCCACCAGTTTACAATGTAAAAGTAACTTTGGCTGGCCGTCTTGCGATGGCTAGCCTAACATGCCTAGTGTAAACCTCTTCACCTAACTGTCTCAGACAAGCAGCCCGCTCCAGCCAATCCTGGTGCTGCTGTCATGCTGTTCATTTGCAGCATGACAGCAGTGTCGGGATTTGCAGAAGGGGGTTGCCTGAGGCGCCACGAGGTACTGTCGCGCTGAGAAAGAAGAAGAAAGAAGAAAAAGACAGAGAGCGGAACATGGGTACCTACTTTAAAACATGTTTTCGAATCTTTTTGGCCCCCACAGTTTTTTAGGTCTTCGCCTACACAGTGCACAAGCGCTACTTAGGAGGGAGCTCTTGAAATCACTCCGGGTTTTTTGGTGGAAACTTGTGCATGTTCTGCACTGCTTCCAATCAGCCCTCGTGCATGTGCGGCATTTACCTTGCGGGAGCGAGCAGCGGGGCCATCTGTTAGCAATTATCGCGCCTGCTGCTGCTTGCTTCCGTAAGTTAAACACTTGTCTTTCAGCGCTTGTTGTTGACGTTATCTGAGGGGGCGTAAAGCGCTGAGGTGACATCCAAACCAGGTAAACGCGCCACTGAACCTGTGCAGTCTCATTCCACAGGCAGCCCCAATGGCATGGCATTGTAGCAGCGAGGTGAGGGAGCAAGAATACAAGCACGTACTGTTTGTTGTTGCAGGAAAGTTTCCCCATGGCTGACTTTGTGTTGTTGGGAGAGATGTGTGATGCAGGTATTTCAGGAGCCTCTGTAAACTTTTGTCACCATCGGAAAGTATTCTCACTGTGTATCTCGCAGTTGCGCAGATTAGCTGCCATTTGTGCGATGCACACTTATACTGATGCACACTTGGTGTCAGTGGCTCAGGGTGTGTCTACCCCAACATCACTGCTTTTGTGAGTTGTTCAAAAATGAGGACACATCGGATGCCAGGGCAGTGCCCCAGAGTAAGACTGGCGCTCCGACACTTGGCATACTTAACACGGCTGAAAGGAGGGAGGGTTGCCCCAGAGGCGCGGGAGATTTGATCAGGTGATCATTAGGGCGGCTAACAGTGCGTGTGCGTGCGTAATGCTCCTGAGTGACTACTTACGAACTTGAAGGATGTATGTGTTTGAGCTAGGGAGTGAGGTTGATTTAATGTCATACTATGTTTATGCAGTCCCCTGCGTCTGAAGAATGCTCTCTGGAAACAGGGGCAATTAACCATACATTTCTTGGCTCCTGTGCACACAAGTCGTGGAGCCGTTGCCACCAGATCAGCACCTTTTCTGATCCCTCACATTGTTGGGGTTGGGTGGGTAAGGGACCTGGTTGTGCCAGTTTTGCCTGATGTGCTGCCCGCCTGGCTTCATGCCCACCGATTGACCTGTGTCTCATCCTTACACTGAATCTACCAACTTTATCCTCTACCGCAGGGGACGTATGGGCATGTGCTGTGGGGGAGCTGAAGGGAGAGGCTAGCTGCGCCTGCTGCCACAGATATTAGGTTGGTTTCAAAATTGTTTGCAGACAAATAGATCAATAGCATAATGTTATGTGCATTTAAAAGCAATCTAATGAAACTTATTTTAAGAACAGGCGTGTTGGCTCTGCGCAAGCCCATCATTTTAAGGCAGCCCTGAATGGAGGCAATGAGTTTCACAGTTGAGCATTTTGCTGTTGCAGAAACCCTTAAGGAAATATTGGTGGCCAGGCGAGCCGAAAGCAAAGCCACCCGTCTCAATTCAGCACTAAATGGCAATGAAAAAGTGACGGCAAAGTTTACCCTGGTTCAGCCAGACGAGTTCGATTAGACATAGCGATCCCATTTCTACAACGTGTTGCAGTTTTTATTTCAAAGTAAAGAAGAGGGTCTTGTCGTCAGAGAAAGTGAGCCTTCCACACATACCCATTTTCCACTGTCCACCATAAGTTGCCAGCAGGTGATTAACCCAGGAGTGTAAAGTAGATAGCCAACTACTCACAGGGGTTGCAAGCGCTATATAAAACCAAACCTCTTTCCCTCTTCTATCCCGCCACGTACTCTTCTCTACCCAAATAACTGATTAACATATCCACTACTCAAATTACTTCATATTTTACTATACTTATTTTCAACACTAATCCTTTGAGTTCCGGAGTGGCGTGCTACTCGCCAGAAAAGCGCTCGAACACCCATCAGGGGTAACAAGCGCTATATAAATACAAACCTTTTTCCTCCTCTATCCTTCTGCTATCATTTCAAATCCAAATAACTGACTTACCTATCCACCACTTAAAATGTACTTGCATGTTTCACTATACTAATTCAACACTAATCCTCTTTGGGGTCCCCAGTAGCGTACTACCCGCCGAAAAAGCACTTCGACACCTCGTCAGGGGAAGTAAGCGCTATATAAATGCAATTACAATACATTACAATACATGCTCATCACTCACGCGTTTATTCTCTGACTTCCGATCTGCTTTACTCTCCATCACTCAAGCATCTTGTTTCTATCAGCCTGATTCATCAACGGGACGTTTTGCGTGGCCCTAATAGCGAATAATAGCGACTCGCTATCAAGGACACGCAAAACGGTATTCATGATTAATTTAGAGAAAATAAAGCGATTCGCACGCGGCCGCTAATACCGGTTGCGATTATCGAAAAGCGCACAAAATACACTATTACCGGCTACATCCGTGTCAGAATTGCGAATTCTCTAATAGCGAGTTCGTCAATAGCGGGACAGCAAATAGCGCGAGATCGGGAAAACGGGAAGTCGCATGTCGAGCACAGCGATGACATCAGAACCAGGAAGCAGCCAGGGCCCACCCCCATTCACTACAGTGAGGCAGACCTCGAGTCAGCAACTGGGAGAGCTCCAGCAATTCTGTTAGGAAACTACTCAGAAAGTACAGTGCAGCAATGTCTGAGGATGCAGTTCCTGGGCCCAGCAACACCACAGGGCGGAAGAGAAAGTTGAAATTCTCCGAGCAGGAGCTGGAGCATTTAATAGAAGGGGTGGTGGCCAACCACTCCAAACTGTTTGGGAAGGACTCTAGGAGGGTGGCAGAACAGGAAAAACGCAGGATCTGGCAGGGTATAGCGTCCACGGTGAACTCCGTGGGTGTGGCCGATAGGTCACTGGACGAACTCAAAAAACGCTGGTACGACCTCCGAGGTCGTGCCAAAGAGAGGGTGGCTGAGCGCCTTGGAGAGTCATCCGGCACTGGAGGGGGAGAACCTACAGTCCCTCCAAACACCCCCATGGAGGACCAAGTAGAGAACACCCTGGAGACAGAGGCGGTCATCGGAGTGACTCATCTGGACTCATCCCGCACCACCCAAGACACCCAAGGTAAGTGGCATGCGACTGCGACCCTGTCCCCTATGAATGTCCATGACCAATTAGCCTCCCATATTGTTCCATAGTCATGCCATCGTTCCACATCAGGTAATGCCCTGAAGCATTGTGGGACATGTAGTGTGGCCACAATGTAGATTTACGACAATGCAGCCAGACAGGTTCCAAAGTACGCAAAGCCATAGCCAGTCAGGGAATGTCACCCAGCATGCATGTAGCAACTGCACGTGTGACAGATACATGCAACTAATGAACGTCCACTTCCCCTCACAGGTGGTGCAGACAGCAGCGACAGCGAGAGGCTGCAAATAGATGAGGAGGCACAGGATGAGGAGGAGGTGCCGCCACATACACAGCCACCAGCCCCTGCCCCAGCAACTACTCCCGCAGCCAGGTCCACCACCAGGGTGCCTCCTGCGACTGGCGCAGCAACTACTCCCGCAGCCAGGTCCACCACCAGTGTGCCTCCTGCGACTGGCGCAGCAACTACTCCCGCAGCCAGGTCCACCACCAGTGTGCCTCCTGCGACTGGCGCAGCAACTACTCCCGCAGCCAGGTCCACCACCAGTGTGCCTCCTGCGTCTGGCGCAGCAACTACTTCCGCAGCCAGGTCCACTACCAGGGTGCCTCCAGCCCCTGCTGCACCAACAACGCCTGCCGTGACACCACCAGCAGCTGGTGCTTCAACATCAGGGCCTGCGACAGCGGCAACACAGCGGCCACCCACTGTGTCAGGCCAGCAGAGCAGGCGTGGCACGCCTCGCCTGCAGACCAATGCACCTATCAGCAGGAGGGGGAATGGACCGGAGCTGGTGAGAGTGAGCGTGGAAAGACGCATGCTCCGTATACATCAGCTGCAAGCACGCCAGCAAGGTGCCATACAGCTACAGCTGTACAACATTGGGCGCAATGTTGCCGGAGTGGGGGACCGGATGGACCGCATGACGGCAGCCATGGAAGGTGTGGGGGAGGGAATGGCCAGCATGACTGCAGCCATGGCAGGTGTGGGGGAGGGTATGGCCCGCATGACTGCAGCCATGGTGGCCAGCACTGCTGCAAATACATCGCAGCGCAACGCAGCACGCCGCCTCCACCGGCAGCTATTGACCCGGCTGACCGCCTACACCAGGTCCAATTATATCATAAGAAATGCCACAGCACAGTTGTCGCGGCAGTCCCTTGCGCAGCAGCAGCAGCTCATCCAGTGCTGCGAGGATGTGGCCAGGGTCCTTGAGCACCTGACCAGTGCCGTGACAGCACTACACCGTCCTGCTCTACCTGCCACTGTTGGGGGTGATGATGCCAGTGAGGGGACATCGAGTTTGAGCAGCCACTCTGCCTCACATGTAGGGGCACTCAGGCGCAGCACCAGGCCCACAGCAGCTGCACGTGCCATGGATGAGGATGAGCCACAGAGGCGCTTGGGTGGTACGCGCAGGAGGCGCACATGACTTTATATGACTCTTACAGGCACAGGCTGAGTATAAGCCTGCCCTGTCCTTTCACACAGCAGTATGCTGAAATACTGTTAGCAATGACAACATTTAAAGTGGTACCATTATTGTGAATGAAACAATTATATTTATTTTAGCAGCACACATTGGCGTAGTGTCATTATTAATTTTTGCATGCATTTGTGATTTGTGGGGTGAGGGTAGAGGGTGCATTAGAAACTGTTCAGTGTGATGTGGTTGCGACGTCTGTGGCCTTCAGCAGGATTCTCCCCGCGTGCATGGCGCGCATGTGCAGGTGGCCGGTCGTCCCCTTCAGATTCACTGCCAGAGATGTCGACAGGTATCCGGCGCTTGGTTGCAATGTTATGAAGTATTGCGCAGACAGCCACAATGCGGCAGCACACTGCAGGACTGTAATACATGGCCCCACCTGTCTTGTGCAGTATGCGGAACCTGCTCTTGAGCAACCCAAATGTCCTTTCTATGCAGTTCCTTGTCCGAATGTGCGCAACATTGTAGCGCCGTTGCTGGGGTGTAGCAGGGTTGAGGTATGGGGTGAGGAGGTAATCACGGAGGGCGTAGCCACTGTCACCTGAATGAGAGAAGCAGAGGGTGAGTGCCTGTGCTGCGCTGCTACTTCATAGCAATGTGACATTGTCGACAAAGTGTACTTACCAAGTAGGTGTCCTTCCCCAAAGTCTCCCCTGGCCAGTCGTGTGTGGAGGCCGCTGTGCCGGAATATATAGGAGTCATGGGTACTCCCTGGGTACTGGGCCACAGTGTCAGTGATGTATGTCTTGGCATTGCAGACCATCTGTATGTTGAGGGAGTGGTAGGACTTCCGATTGCGGAACATATACTCCGTGGCAGCTGGTGGGCAGATGGCGATGTGGGTACAGTCTATGCATCCGAGTACATGTGGAAAATGGGCTACATTGTAAAATTGTAGCTTGGTCAAGTCCAATTCCTGTTGGCTGGTGGGAAATTTTATGTGTCGGTGTAGCTGGGTAAGCATAGCGTCAACAAAAGTGTTGAGGCAGCGTGACATGGTGGGCTGGGATATCCCCCCAGCAGCCGCTACTATCCCCTGGAAGCTCCCAGAGGCCAGGAGGTGCAGGCTACACAATACCTGCACATGTGTAGGCACCGCATTGGTACGCCTTGTTGGGTGCTGCATCAGGGGGTCAAGGTCGTGTATGAGCTGGATTATCATTTCCCCATTCAGCCTGTATTTTGCATATATCTGCTCTCTGGTTTGGCCCAGCAAGGTGACCTGCTGGCGGAATATCCTCTCCTGGATCTGGCCTCTCCTCCGTGCTGCTCGCTGTAGCCTTCGCCGCCTGACGACCATGTACATTCCTGGCATTGTGGAACTCCTAATGCTGCTGCTGATTGTCCTTATGTGTGATTGGTCAGGCCTGAACCTGTTACTGATTGGCCAACGGTTTTTTGAAAAAAAATTTGCATGGCTTTTATGGTTACCACCTGCTTTGAGTTGTCCTTAATTTGCGCCGCGCAAACAGCGATTTTTGGGTTTTTCTCTATTTGTGGTATTTCATGAATACCGATTGCGATTGTATAGCGAAACCGCAATTTATTTCGCAGAATCCGTGGATTGTCGCATTTTCCGATTCGCTAATGCTCTCCTACCGGGATTATGCGATTATTATTGCGAATTCGCTATTATGTGTTTGCGATTTATTGTTGAATGCCGATTACGGACATTGCGCCCGCAATTGCATTTTCGCAGCGATTACGGGCGCAATTTTGCTTGATGAATCAGGCTGTATATCCTTTAACCTCTTTCAGGTAGGTGTAACTTTGCTGTTTTCGTTGCAAAGCGTTCTAACGCCCCTAGGCCGTGTTCGTGTTATATAACATCACGAATTTAAATAAATATGTGCTTGGCAACCCTCTATTACCACCCCCTCCCCCCGCTCCCCCGTGTCGCTCCTCCCTATTTCACAGAGAACAGCCTCCCGCTCGCCGATCCTCTGTTCCTCTTGCCCTTAGGAGACCCTTTTTCTTTTCACACTCTTTCTGATGATGAGGCATAGAAGCGTACGTTTATCAACAAGGTTCGGTTTTACTGGGTGTGGTGGACCCGATATAACGCGCTACTTGTAAAAATGAGCTGCATTACTCCCGCGTCTATATTTAAGAACTAAAGCCTCTCTCTGCCCATTACTATTCCTTCCTATGGCATCAATGGGCGATCGGGGAGTCGCCTGCTCGTGAGTGTGTATTGGGAGAGGGAAGGGGCGGGGTTGTTCGAGTGGCGGGGGGATGACGTTTGAGGAAAGGAGGAGGAGGAGGATACCCGGCCCGGGACTGGTAAATACCCATACTCTCGGAAGTTTTTTTTTTTTTGCAGCATCGCAGATCTTTTCCTTTCTCGAAAAGCACACTTTAGCTCACATCTCAGCTTCTGAGAAGAGCAGTCCTATGGCGGGTGTTAGTGTACAGCTGTGTTGAAAAAATGTCAGCATGCCTTGCATATGTGCAAGCCTTATGTTTGCTGGAAGAAGTCTCTGGGAGGTCATCGCTGAGCGTCATCCTACCCAGGTAAAGACAATTGAGACCATGTTTGCAGTGTGTCCTGTGCAGGTTATCAGGCTGATCTGTAATTACATGTGACTACTTGGTCTAGTGATTACCCCTTGCAAGTATGTGTTGGTATGTCAATGAACCCACCCACATTGTTGCCAATATGCCACTGTGACCCTTCCTTCCTTGTAGCTAATATCTCACAGGGATCCAAAGCCCTTCATATTCTTATCACTTCTGTGTTATAATATTGGGCAGTCTCATTTCTGCCACATCAGTGACAGAAAGGATTTTAAACCATATTTGTGTCGGTATAACTTTCTAAAAGCTGTCAGTCTAACCAGTATCTATATGTGAACCAATATGACACAGACACCCTGTGCATTCTAGCCAACCCATACATGTGCAAAAAGGCATACAGATTTGTTGCAAGGAAAATCCTACTTTCTAAACTGGCTTTGTGAGTGGCAAAAATAGTAATTGTATAGCTATTCAATCTCTGGCGACGCCCCACCCAGGGTCATATGCTGCATAGCTGAGCACTTGTAAGGTCCCAAAGGCGAGACCTATTGGTTGTGCCAATGCTTGTTTTCTTGGTCCCCTCAACATCCCTCCAGTGTTGAGGGTCAATGACTGCATCTGAAAGTCAGTCACTGACTTTTACCCTCCACCTCCGTGCTGCGCTGGTGATGTTAGCGGAGGTGGAGATTTTAGTGTTTGCAAATCAGGTCCCTTCTTCACCGGAGTCGCCTAGTCAGATGCAATATCTGAAGAGAATGAATACGTGACTCGGAAGAAAAAAATCACGGTTAAAGGTTTCTAGGTAAGCTTAGTGCAGCGTAGTGCGTCCCGCTGAAATTGAGACCCCTTGACCTGTGCCAGGGGCTTGGCAGGACTTTTATTCCAGCGGGCATTTTCCTGGTGGGCTGGGGCCCTTGGAAAGTCGAGTTTCATAAGCAGGCACAGGAGGCTTTAGTGAGAGCGAAAGAGAGAAGGCGGTCAGGGAGGGAGGAGAAAGAAGAAAAGGAGAGCGATAATGGTTGGATGGGAAGAGAGAGAGGGTGCGAGGAGAGGAAAGGTGAGGGCTCGTTTGAGTATTTTTGCCAGGGCTTCCTTTGGTTCCCCATCCTTGCCCTGGGCCCAGCTCGCACATGCTTAAAGTCAGTCCTGCACAGAATGTTCTACAAAATTTGCTTCTCCTTTCCACAAATGTAATCAGACCTGCAGCCTGATTTGGTTCTTATTTGCTGGTCCTTTGGCCTGATGCATAGTAGTTTGCACATGCACCATGAGCTTGCTCTGAGGATTTCCCGCAGTCAGGACATGAGCCCAAAGAAGCCCAGGGTCTGTCCAGAAGCCCAAAGCAACCATGGCTGCTTTGCCTCTCGGTGCAAAGAGGAAACAGTAACAGGCAAGAGTGCACAACGATGTTGTCTCCATGTGACTGGCTATTTACTCGTGTGTTTTATGGTTTGTGTTTTAATGTTGTTATATTGCCAGTATAGTAGGTAGGTAGGTAGGTAGTACTTTATTTGATCAACTAGCAGCCCATCCCGACCTTGTCCAGGAGCAATCAAGCTTCAGGGCCCCCGCCCGCCCCGGCCTCCGCCCACCCCGACATTGTCCGTGGGTACCCCGGAGTAGCAGCCCGTCCCGACCTTGGCTTCAGGGCCCCCCGCCCGCCCCGACATTGTCCGTGGGTCCCCCGGAGCCTTACCTCATCCGCCGCACATCCCTGCGCTCCTGAGTTCACCGGTCCGCCGCTCCTCACCGCTCCTCCCCACCTGTCCGCTGCTCCTCCCCGCGCTCATGTCCGCTGCTCCTCCTCGCGCTCCTGGACGTCGCTCCTCCCCGCGCTCCTGATGTCAGCATGCACGTCGCGGCCGGCGCTACTTCCATGGGACTACTTTTTTTTTCTCGTAAATTCTTTAAATAACGTATATTTTTTAAATTTATATAGCCTATGTCCATCTGCCCACCCTGACAATTTCCACAATGTATCAGGTGTGTGGATTGGCGCTGTGGTTCCCGAGTTTACCCACCTCAAAGGTTTAAAGTTCTTCCTTTATTATAGTAGTATAGATTTCCACGCCAGTATTCTTTGAAATCTTGCTTCCCCTTCCTCTGTTTTCTACCTCATTTAGTAGGAAATTTGTTTCTATTAGTTAAATAATCACTGCTAATGCCTGTTCCAGACTACAGGCCATAAGTTTGAATCCTACCAAAGCCAACACAACCTTCCATCCTTCCGAGGACAGTCAACTGAGAACCATCAAATCTGTGAAAAGAAGAACTCATTGATAACAGCACTTTAAAATGACAAAATGGTGGTATGGATAGCTAAATAAAAATAAGTTGGCATTATTTTCTCTCCCACAATCTCCTGTAAGGGGTTGAGCAGATTCTCCAAGGGCCCTCAACTCAGTGCCATATATAATAATGCTTTGGGAATGAGCGACTGTCACTACCAGTGTGCCCAAAATTCTTCAATGGGTGGCCCCATGCAGCCCATACTAATGACGATCTCGATATCGATATGGGAGACTCGGGTGTACCATATCACATTCTATAGGGGGGGCAATCATTTTGCACTACGCCACTGGCTTTCCTCTCAGTGTAATTGTGTTGTGGGCTAATCTCCCATAACTGCTCAGTGGTCTGAGAAGATTAGTCCTTCCTGCTCAGTTGCAGCAGCAGGGGGGCGAGCAAAAGCTGTGACTGCATGTTAGAGTCTGTGGTTTGCAGTATAACCCCCACACACAGAAAGTGACAGGAAAGAGCGGTAACACCTCTGCTGCTACAGACGGGCATTATGAAGATCACACAGTGCTATAGTGTACACCTGCACAGTGAATTTCGACCATGAAAATGTTTTCTTCGCCCCGATTGCTGCTGGAAATCAAAATGTCCGGGGAGCAAGTGGGACATAAATGTTCATACATTTAAACATGCACACAGCTGCCTGAGGGGTACTAATTGATTAGGCCCAGGGCAGAACCAGTTAATTATAATCTGGGTTAATTGAACTATGTGACGGGGACGATCATGCCTCAGAGTTGACTTCATTTGATGGCAAGAAAAGGCAAACTATGCAGCATAATGCATCACATTTTGTGATAGTATTACTTCGTTATTACAATTCTTTAAACTGTTTGCGCGTCGGTTTTACTTCATTAGTAAAAGTTTAACACCCTGATATAGCAATATTCAAGAGAAAGGTGACCAGTCAAACTTTGTGAGGGGCCTTCCATTGCACTGCAACTTGTAACCACACTTTTAGTCACTGTTGATCGGTGTGAGCTACAAACAAAACATTCTTTTTGTTAAAATCTTCAGATTATGCAGCAGTTGACGGATAATGTGTCAAATGTGGCTAACGACACGAAAATAGCATGAGTGCAGTGACCGTGATTATAAGCACTTGCACAGGAAGACTCTCCTCAGACCCCCCAAAACGCGAAAAGAGGTGTGCAGAGGGAGGCCTAGCTACGAACCTTACCCGAATTTTGGAAAAGAACAGCGAAGCACGTCTTTTCCTAGAAGCAAAACTCCTGTGCTCTACTCCCATTCTTGTAGTGTTGGGTCAGGTAAGAGCAATCAGTGGTTAGATGACCGGATCTACAAATCATTAACGTGTCCTACACATTTCTTCTTGCGCCATGAGTACTGCATACATTCAAACGGAGCTCCCGGTCTCTGCAGGAACCAACAACACGTCATTAATAATTACGGCGCAGAGGCACAGCACTGATGTCAGCACGCACGTCGCGGCCGGCGCTACTTCCATGGGACTACTTTTTTTCTCATAAATTTTTTAAATAACGTATATTTTTAAAATTTATATAGCCTATGTCCATCTGCACACCCTGACAATTTCAACGATGTATCGGGTGTGTGGATTGGCGCTGTGGTTCCCAAGTTTACCCGCCTCAAAGGTTCAAAGTTCTTCCTTTATAATAGTAGTATAGATAAATTATCATTCACAGAAAAAAGTAAAAACAGCTCACATCATACATTAAAAGATTTTAGGAAGAAATATAAGAAGATGCACATCATAAAAATATCATAATTGTAGGCTAAGTTAAAAAAGCAAACACAAGGAGATGATGGACAGAGCGCTGACACTTTTCAGACACTCACCCCCAGCCACAGATTGTGTTTTTTGTTTTGTTTGCTAAGTTAAGAAATCAAACATATAATATTTATCAGAGCTAAAATTTCCATAAGAATAACCTCATGCAGAGTCAGGAAAAATCAATGCAAAATCCATCAAGAGGAATCACCAGTTATGTTGCAGACAATTACAAACATTATAACACATTTTGGGAGAGGGGCCACTCCTCACAACTATTATTTCACATACAAGTTCCTAGTTGGTAGATAGCATCTTAATCCTGAGCCGCCAAGCATTTAGAAAGTATCTTGTTAATATGAGCACAAGTCATTTAGTTGTATCGGCTCATTTGAATGACAAAAGACAGCATGCAGGTTTTGTCCACCTTTTTCTAACATGTGCATAATAAGGGCAGATAAACATAACGTTTTCTATAGATTCAGAGCTTGGACCACACACAAGGCACAAACGGATTATAGTAACAATCTTCCATTTAATTTTGGTGGCATTGAAAGAAAGGCAAAGCACCAAACCTAAATTGTGAATAAAGTGCAAGTGCGTAATGAAGTTCAATATCATCCATAAAAATGTCAAATTCAAAGAAATCTTCAAAAACTAGAAATCTATCAAGTTAAAGTGCCCAGCGCTCCAGCGTTAAAACATGAGTGTGCAGGATCGTCCAAAAATCTTTTTTTTTAGTTGGGGTCATGGATTTTGGGTTCTTCCCACAAAACCCCAATCCCCAATTTTAACAACCGCTGCTTGACCTCCATAAACCAACCCAGTTGCCCAGCCTGTTTTTCAAGAGTGAGTAATTCATCTATGGCTTTCTTGACCGGGATCTGAGTATTACTGGTCCAAAGACTTACCTAGAATACTAGGACCTTCAGAACAACAGTAAGTGAAATGGTCTTTAGCCCTAGGTCTAGGAATACCGGGAGATTTCAAATGGATCTCATAACTTTATTTTCAGCCACTTCCAATTGTTTCAATTGTCCATGCCCAACAATTCAGCACTATAAAAGGCAGCGCCCAACCCTCTGGCCCGATGTATTACGATTGTGGGGGAACTTGGGCGGAAAGCAGGTCGATTAAGTTTCTTAACAATTGCTCTGTCTACATGATATTATGACCAGTACGAAAGAAGAAATTGAGACACTGCCCAACAGTGATACGCTTAATGCAAAACATCAATTATATGCACATAACATGCTGGAAGTTTATGGTAAGACTAGTGGGTCTTATGCTTTTTTTGTTGTTGATTTAACTGAATACCAGTCAAGTTAATCAAAAATTACACGTCCCCATAAACCGTGCGGAAGCGAACAATCGGTGGTAATACTTCTTGTCCACCAATCATACGGACTCCCCTTAGAATTCCCTTGACTGTGGCCGGCATATCTTCTTTTCTTACTCCTCACAAGAGTTATGTTTTCTACTCTTCAATTTCCTGTTTTATTTTCATATTGTTCATTACTATCTGTTGTTAGTAATTGATATAGTTATTCATGATGTAGAACTTGGGGGCATATTAGCAAGAACCTCGTTAAAATTATCGCCGTTTTAGCGGCAGGAAACTTCCAATAGAAGCCCAGGTTAGATACCCTGCACATCTAACCTGGGCTTCCATTGGAATTCTATAACGCATATTAGCAAGCCCATTATCGCCGTTTTGGCGGCAGTTTCCTGCCGCTAAAATGTCGATAATTTTAACGAGATTCTTGCTAATATGCCCCTCGGTTTTCCCTGGGATGCTCGTGGGACTACTTCGTATGATGTCACACATTTAAATTTTAGGTCTGGCTAGACAGGCAGCTCTGTCTGCAGTGCGTATTATCATCAATTCTCTAACATGCACATATAATGTCATTGGTAACATGCACACAGAGCAGCATTTGGCTCCATCCAGACGAGTATTACTTCCTCACTTAACGCAGTTGGCTATTTGGTGTATCATTCTGCTTTGAGAAAGTAATTCCATACCTGGGCAAAATGTAAATTATGCTGGAGTAATTGTCATAATTTTGGGAATTTCCCATAACGTTTCTGATGCAAAATTTCCAAAACTATGTCATACGCCACTATATGTAATTACATGCAATTCGCTATAAAGATTCACCTCGAACACTTGCAAACAACAGAATACTGGTGGCTGATATTCACAGGACTTTCGTTTAAACGTCTCCTCGCACAAACAATTGATTCAAGGACCCATTTCACGCTAACATATAGTACAAAATGACAGATTTGCAGTTTGCGTTATATGCACATTTTGCACGCAGTTTTACCAAAATTTGGCATAATTGTGAAAAAGCAAAAAAATCACATTTCGCACACCACTAACAGGTTGTCACATTCATTTGTTTAGTTCCTGTATGTATTTTATAATAAATAAATAATTTTTGCTACTTTTTCCTGAACATATGCAAAGCAGAGGGGCCGGCTTTAATGAGCTAAAAAGCATTTGTGAACACAAAGCATGTAAACAACATCTGTGAATGTCCATGATTTAACGTGTTGGCACATACAATCTAGACATATAGGCTTTCTAAGAGTCTTGCTTTAACATTGCCATTAGAGACTTTTTGACCTTTACTTTCTCTCTTGTTTCTACTTCCTCTCTGCCATTTGCAAGTCCACACACACATCTCTTTGCATTTGTTTACCATGCCTGGCTTAGTTTACCAATATCTGCCCTGGAGCTGCTGTGCTTTCAAGTTCAGGTGTCCCCACATGGTGGCCGGTGGGTCAAACGCAGTTATGGGAAGGGTTCAGCATACAGGTGCCACCAGGCTGGTTTTCACTGCCAATACTTATACGGTTTCAGGCCAGTGACAGTAATTAGTATTTACCAGCAATACAGTGCCTGATATTTTCTCCATCAATGAGCCAGCACAGCACACTGAAGCTCTTCATCAATTGGAGGCACCTGTTTCTCCTCCATGAACAGCTGCTGATGACACACGCCGGGACAAGTCATGTGTGGCTACATTCACCCATCCGGCATGCCTATTCACACTTCCTATTGTTTTTATAAAGTGTCTGTGGGTAATAGGCTCTGTTCACAGTAGCAGTTTATCACGGTCATTCATTCACAGGCTCCAACCTCTTTAAACCTGGATTCTGATTGGCCATTCAGCAATTCTGATTGACAAGTCAGGGCCTGGAGGGAGACTCGAAATTTCACATCTTTTTGACCCACTTCATTCTTGTTGGGTAGGATGTTGAGCGATTTGTGTCCATTAAAGTGTAACTCCTCAGTCCGGCTTGCTGTAGTGGAAGGCAGGTTTGCTGTCATCCTATTCCTGCTGTCTTGCTTCTATTTTCCCGCTATGTTTGTTTCTTGCTTTCTGCCAAGTGTGCCCTTTGTTCTCCCTCCTTTCCTGTTAAGCACTCCTTCTTGCTGCCTCCTTGTGTATTGTGGCTGTGCATCTAGTTCTAAACCCCTACTGTTGCTGCCTTACGTGTTCCTGTTTGATTGCCAGGACTCATAGGCTCAGATGACAATCTACGTGGTGTTTCTTGTACACTGTGAGTTTTGTCTTTGAGTTACTTTTATAACATCAACATAGGTATCAGCTCCACAGACCCTACCTTTGCATGTATATCCAATATATGGGTATTCATAGTCAGTATCGGAAACAGTAATTGAGGGTGAGGAACTTATTGAGCTTCAGTTCTACCATGTGGAGCTCCTGAGTGCTTTACCCCAAATTCCCTTAATTGCTAATGTTATTATATATACATATGTCTTACACTTCTATCCTGGGTGTAGTTAGTCTGAATGCCATGTTGCCTCTTGAGGGTCCGTCCTTTCTGTGCCATACCTCTCTTATTTACTTGTACAGAGCTTCCTCTTTGGATTCCCTTCCTCCTCTGACTCTGAGTGTTATTTTCAGCAGCTCTCTACCCAATATTCTGCTTACTTTGTCTTCCCTGCCTTTAGTCCTTGCCAGAGTCCCTGACACATGCTGGTGTCCCAGACTCAGTCCTGCAACATATGCCACTCTACACATGCTAGAAGGGATATGGTAGATATGTGTAAAGGTGCTTTTCAATTTACTATCAATGAACAACAAGATGGTCAAGAATTCTGTATGGCTATTCTAGAAATAATACCTAAAGATACTCATCAGAGTTTTTGATCTCTTTGTTCCAAGCTACTTTTGGGAGAACATGAATGCTTCCATTGCCTACATTCAAGCTCCACTATTACACAATTTGAAAGATTAATCTATCTACCAATACCGTATTGCAAATCAATTCCATGTAATAATTAAATATGTAAATGTGTGCAAAAAACCTATGTCCAAACTGTAAATCAGAACCTATCTCAACACTTAATTTAACAAATGTAACCAAGTATCTCATTTAAATGATTCAAAGATGTGCTCTCAATAACAGAACAATAAATACGTGTATTTCTAACTTTATTGCTTCTCAAATTTCTATTTTAGGATGCACTTATAGCAATAGTGCCATCATGGAGAGACTGTAGCATCGGGGCACTAAACAATCTATTGTACAATACTCCACTCTATGACACAGCACCACACTGAAGACCACTCCACTCTCCAACTTTCTACTCACTTTATTCTACTTTATAATACTAGACACAACAACACTGCACTCAACAACACACCATTGAACAAGACTCCACTCAAAGACAATCCACTGTACAACACTCTATTGTACTGTACGACATAGAACTTCACTCTACCCCACCCCAGTCTATGTATCTGTATCAAACTATACTCCACTGTATGAGTCCACGCTCCTCCACTCTACTACACTCTGTTCCATTATACATACTCTACTCCACTCTATTGCACTATACAACTCTCTAGTACACCATTCTATGATACTACACTCTCCAAGACTCTCCACATATCCATTCCACAACAGTCTACTATACCATACGTCGCTGTATGATCCCTACTACACATTATGACACTTTGTTTTCCTCCAGTCTATGTTTCTTTACTAAAGCCTATGCCCTTCGTCTGACACTCTACTCCACTCTATAACACTCTACAACACTCTACTCCACTGTATGACAAGCCATTATATGCCACTCCACTCTACTATATCTCATGCCCCTTAACTGTACACCATTCCACAGTACAACACTCTACTGCACTCTATGCCATGACCCCCCACTGACCACACTAGGAGCATAGGCATCATTCTAGACTAGCCAATAATGATGACTCAGGTCAACTCCATCGCCTCCTCCTGCTTCTCCATTTTCCACATACTTTGTAAGATATTCAAATGGCTACCCCAACGCTAAAGATACACCATCACCCAGGCCCTCATCTCCTGCCGCCTGGGCTATGGCACCGATTTCTACTCAGGGATCGCAACTCACCCCCGACAATGACTACAGACCATACAGAACATCGCAACCAGATTCACCCTGGATCTCCCCAGATGTACCCACATCACCGCCTACCTCTGGGAACTCCACTGGCTCCCTGTACAGAAAAGATGCCAAGTCTGGCACCTGACTCATGCATACAAGGCCCTACACAACTGCAGACATGCCTACTTGAACTACCGCCTGAACTTCCATGAACCCACCAGACACCTCTGCTCCACGTTTTTGTCTCTAAGCCTCACCGCCCACATCCAACATAGCAGACGCGGAGGTCTCTCTTTCTCCTACCTATCAGCAAAGAAATGGAACTAGCTTTCCTTTCGTCTACTGACCTTCCCATCTCTCCCAGAGTTCCAAAAGTCCCAGAAGACCTGGCTATTAGAATAATCAACTGGACCCTGCCAGCGCCTGGATACCCTTACTGGTGACAAGTAGAGCTCTACAAATCTACTGATTGACTGATGCCCCTGAACTGTCCGCCACAGTACTCCACTGTATGACACGCCATTCCACTCCACTGTAGAACACGCCAATTCACTTTATAACACTCCACTCAACACCACTCTACATAACTCCAGTCTACAAGGGTATACAACAGTTACCACACATCTTTTACCACGAAGTACTGTTACAACGAAACTATTACCACACAGGACCCTTTACCACGAATACCTTTACAACGCATTACACTACAACGCAGATACTATTACAACGCATATCGTTACAACGTAAGTATAGGTAAGTTTATCTTTTTTTAAAAACATTTATTAGGGGTATTGGGTTTGGGTTTTGGGGTACAGGGGTATTTTTAGGTTTCAGGGTTGGGTTTGTGTTTTGGGGTACAGGGGTATTTTTAGGTTTCAGGGTTGGGTTTGTGTTTTGGGGTACAGGGGTATTTTTAGGTTTCAGGGTTGGGTTTGGGTTTTGGGGTACAGGGGTATTTTTAGGTTTCAGGGCTGGGTTTGTGTTTTGGGGTACAGGGGTATTTTTAGGTTTCAGGGTTGGGTTTGGGTTTTGGGGTTCAGGGGTATTTTTAGGTTCCAGGGCTGGGTTTGGGTTTTGGGGTACAGGGGTATTTTTAGGTTTCAGGGTTGGGTTTGTGTTTTGGGGTACAGGGGTATTTTTAGGTTTCAGGGTTGGGTTTGGGTTTTGGGGTACAGGGGTATTTTTAGGTTTCAGGGCTGGGTTTGGGTTTTGGGGTACAGGGGTATTTTTAGGTTTCAGGGTTGGGTTTGGGTTTTGGGGTACAGGGGTATTTTTAGGTTTCAGGGCTGGGTTTGGGTTTTGGGGTACAGGGGTAGTTTTAGGTTTCAGGGTTGGGTTTGGGTTTTGGGGTACAGGGGTATTTTTAGGTTTCAAGGCTGGGTTTGGGTTTTGGGGTACAGGGGTATTTTTAGGTTTCAGGGTTGGGTTTGGGGTACAGGGGTATTTTTAGGTTTCAGGGTTGGGTTTGGGTTTTGGGGTACAGGGGTATTTTTAGGTTTCAGGGTTGGGTTTGGGTTTGGGTTTTGGGGTACAGGGGTATTTTTAGGTTTTAGGGATGGGTTTGGGTTTTGGGGTACAGGGGTATTTTTAACATATATATTTACAAATTAATAAATACAAATTAATATAATTAATTAAGATATTTAATATTAAAATAATTTATTAATTAAAAAAAAATATTATTAATAATTACATTATTTTAACATATTATATACTTACCTATACTTACGTTGTAATGGTATGCGTTGTAATAGTACCTGCGTTGTAGTGTATTGCGTTGTAAAGGTATTCGTTGTAATGGTTCCTGCGTTGTAAAAAATGCGTGGTAATGGTATGCGTGCTAAATGTATGCGTGCTAACATCATATATCCGTCTACAAGACTTCACTCCACTGTACGACACTCCACTGTCTGACACTCCAGTCTACTTTATGACACACTACTCCATTCTATGACATCCTATTCCAGTATACACTACTGCAGTTTATGCCCCTGTACTGTAAACACTTTAAAACATGCCACTGGATAACACGAAACTCCACTGTACAGCAGTCCACTCTACTCCCCTCCTCTCTAAGACCCGTTATGCCTGTGTTAAACAATACACTTAAATAAACTCCACTTGAGAACACTCTGATTGATGACAATCCACTACATACAAATACACTCTACAACGCTGGAATGTATGTCACTGTACTGTATGACACTCCAGTCTACAACACTCCACTCTACTTTATGACTCTCCAGTTTATCACAGTGTACTCCACTTTACGTTTAATCACATATCACTGTACTACTGTATTATAAACTCTGTATGTAGCCACCAAAAGGCACATGTTTAACTTACCTTATACGTACCTTTATTAGTATATTAAGAGCATGGATGTATTTTTGATATCTGAAAAAGTATGGTTAATGTTAGCATAAGCTCTTTACCATTGGAAATATTTGGTTAGCTCTAAAAATAATTTTTGTCGTTCTTTTTTCGTTTTTTAATTTTTTCTGTAAGTTTTACTTTTTTTGTGTAACAGGCCACTGTGACAAACAAACCATAAAAGGATGGACAGGATAGGGGAGGACAACAAAGAGTGGAGGGCACTAAGGATGTTGGGGAGAACATTGGCGGCCTTTGACACGGTAAACCACAACATCCTACTCATCCGGCTCAAGGAAGCTGGAGTGCACAGGACAGCTCAGGTTCTGCTAGCATCCTTCTTATCCAATAGGTCTTTTGCGGTAGAACTGGGAGAAGCCAAATCTAAAGCCTTTAGATCCCCTTGTGGGGTGCCCCAGGGGTCGTCACTGAGCCCCACCCTTTTCAACCTTCACGTGGTGCCCCTGGCGGCTATCATCAGGAATTGTGGCTTTCTCCCAGTTTCATACGCAGATGACACTCAAATCGTGGTCTCCGTCTCTATTAATACACTAGAGACAGCGACCAGGTTCAAATACTGCATGGAACAGATCACTAACTGGATGCAGACTAACTGCCTCAAACTAAACGGAGACAAAAGTGAAGTGATGTTGTTAGGTTCTGACTTGCAAGCCTGGTCCCAGGACTGGTGGCCAGATAATCTGGGGCAATGCCCTTCACCAGTACACAAGGTAAAAAACCTAGCCATACTCCTTGATAACAAATTGTCCTATGAAGCACAAACCAATAAGCTATCATCCTCGATATGGTTCATCCTGAAGATGATCAGGAAGCTGCTACCTTTCATCCCACTGACTTCATGCAAAACAGTAGTAACCATGCTGGCGTTATCGAGACTAGACTACGTTAATGCACTTTATGCGGGTATTCAGTCTCAACTTCTCACGAAACTCCAACGCTTACAAAATGCAGCAGCACGGCTGGTGTTGAACATACCCAAACAGGAGTCCTTAGCACACGGACTGAGAACTCTGCACTGGTTACCCATGAAAAACAGAATACAATTTCAATCCTTGTGTCTGGCATATAAAGCCCTACAAGGTGCAGGCTCACTGTTTCTAAAAACCCACCTGGTAAGGTGCCAGCCCAACAGATCCTTGAGATCCAGCGACCTCAACCTGATCCAGGTCCCCAGATATAAACAACTCAGATGGGGAGGGAGAAGCTTCCTGCTGTATGCAGCGAAGGCGTGGAACCAGCTTCCAATCTTCATTAAGAACAGCCCCTCCTTACTTGCCTTTCGGAAAGAGATAAAAACTTGGTTATTCAGTCTGGGATAGCTGTGCTCCTGCTGAGCAGCTCGGTCAAGTATTCTGATTTAGCGCCAAGACGCCCATGGGCATTCGCTGCGCTTTACAAATCCATAAATCAAATCAAATAACAAGCTTCCATTGTATAGTCAGGCCTTTTTCTATCACAATAATTGCAGTGTGACACAGCAAACAGTAGGTAGCAGTATTAGCATACTGGTGCACACTATGCCTCTCCTGCCATAATAAGTGCAACTGCCACTGCCATACCAGGAGCAGGTAATGGAGGTGCCACAAATGGAGGGGTGTTGGTGGAGGTCCTGCAGATACTGAAGACGGCGATGGTGTTGCAGTGTCAGATGATGTGGCCGCTGCTGATGTTGCTGTCTTGGCGTCCTGCAACTCCTTCTCTCACCTTCTTTTAGCCCACACTCACCTGGTGTAGTGGATGGCCTCCAGGTGCTTGTGCATCCCTGTCATCTCAAAGGAGTACTGCCACATGAAACTATCTTCTGGCAAGAGTTACAGGTGACCAGTTTAGTGTTTACTTAATTTTTGTCCAAATGGCAAGGAGAAAAACTGCCAAACAACAGACTTCTTCAGTTTCTTGCAACACCTCACCTGTTCCTCCTGCACCATCATCTGCTTATCCTGTTCTTCCTCTTCCTCCTAATGCATAGTACCATTGTGCTGCTCAGCTATTCTGAACTCAGGACAACTAAGAAAGCAGTACACCCTTACCCTTGGAAGTTCAGACTACAAATGATGAAAAGGGGTGTAAACTTCCGGTTTCCTATATCTGACAATGTTATAAGCACGTGAAATGATACTTTACAACTGCGAAGTACTGCAGTATTGTTAAGATAGTACCTAGAATGTATTGCGGTACTTTTAAAATACAAAAAAATCCCCGGCTTCGGGATAACGGTTATGGTATCATCCAGCATGGAAGCTGAAAGAGAACCCAAGTCAGCTATGGAGTTGAAAAGTCGGGTCAGGATTGGGGCAAGCTCATGGCAGAAGGTCTTATAAAATCCTGCGGGAAACCCATCTTGGCCATGGGACTTCAGCCGCTTCTGTCTGGCTATGGCCGAAACGACTTCCTACCCTCTTAACCCCTTCTATGCTTGTGACGGAACCATTCCGTCATCAGTCACGGTTGAGCTGTGCTGATGACGGAATGGTTCCGTCACGACCGCACCCTGTTCTGGAATGTCCAGCACAGGGGGGGAATCGGCGCCGCACGGAAGCGGTTAAAGGGGAGTCGAGTGATGATGCCAAGTCATCAGTGAACTTAGTGAAAAGACTTGAAGTACGCGGATTGTAGATATGAAATAGGTTTAATCATCAATTCAACCCCATAGGCAACCAAGGACCAACTCCATCAGCAACCAAGTAACGCCCCCTTCTGCCACCTGGATTCCACATTCCAGAATCCAGTAAGTAAGGCATTGTAACATTAGCATTTAAAGGAACATACATCATTAACAAGATATAACATATCTCCCTTCCTAAATACCCTAAAACAAGTTATATTAATACAACACTATGTATTTGAAAATAAAAGAAAATATAAATAATGTGAAATTATTTAAAATTATTTAAAACACATGTCCGATAAAATACATAACATATCTTACAAAATTTCTACCTGAAATTACTATGACAACTAAATACACTTATAATCTTTCATCCATATAGGTTTGGATTTAGGACGAACACATCTCTCCTTTACTCTTCCATCTGAAACAAAACTTGAAGATCTTTCAGACTTAGATTCTGCATCTATACATCCTTGACTTGCAAGAAGTTTACATTCCAAATCATTGCATTTCTTTATACTCCTTATATTCCATTTCTTACCATCATCTAACTTGACTACATTACCAACAGTATAAACAATTTGTTTTGGTTTGGACCATTTGGAAGAACCAGGTTTCCTGTTCCCCATTTGTTGTGTACGTACCCACTCACCACTTTTAAATGATTTTGAGGATGCCTTAACTCTGACATTATGATCATGAATATATTTTTCCTGGTACTTTTGAACTTTATTCAAGATTTCCCTGCTGTCCCTGACTGTCATGTCATCTTTCTTAGACATCCAAGTGGGTTTGACTTTGGACCCCGCCTCACGTTTTTTTAATAGAAAAAATGGAGACATCCCAGTGGCAGTATGTGGAGTATTCCTGTAAGACCATAGCATGTTCCTGACAGCATCCTTGCAGTTGTCACCATTGTTGTTAGCTAGTTGAATACATTCTTTCAAAACTCGGTTAAATCTTTCTACTAAACCATTTTCGCTTGGATTGTAAACTGCAGTAGTGTTATGTTTAATACCAACCATTTTAAGATAACCAGCAAATTCACCTGCCACAAACTGCGGGCCATTATCTGAAAGAATCACACTAGGGTATCCTTCTCTACGAAAAATTTCCTCACAAAAATCAATTATGTTGGAAGCTTTGATGTCTTTTACAAAAGCAACTTCAGGCCACTTAGAATGAAAATCCATTAAAACTATAGCATATTTGTCTTCAATTCCCTTCACATGAAAAGGACCGCATATATCAATGGCAACCTTGTCCCATGGTTTGTCAGGAAAAGAGGTTGCAGAAATGGTGGTTTCTTGTGATTTGTGAGATTTATCACTGCACATACATGCTAAACAATTTCGAACACATCTTTCTATATCTTTGTCCATGCCAATCCACCAAAAATCATTCCTAGCTCTCCTTTTCATGCTGGTCATGCCACTATGTCCTTCATGCAATAATTTTAACATCTTTTCCTTAAGTGATGAAGGCACAACTAACCTGTCACCTCTCCTAAGAATACCATCAACATATGATAATTCTCCCCATACCATCTTATAGTCAGCTAAATCGGTCTTGTTCAAAGTAGATGGATCTATACCTTCATGCAACTTTTTGATCAATTGCTGCAAAACGTCATCTATAGCTACAGCTTCAATCCATTCCTGTTCTTTCAATGTATTATTGCATGATTCCTCAATGCTGGCTATTAACCACTCATCCTTGTCTTCTTCTACACTAATCGTATCACAGTTCAATGGAAGACGCGATAAACAGTCAGTATTGATGTTTTTGTGACCAGGTACATACTTAATCTTGAAATTGTATTCTTGCAATCTGTAAGACCATTTTGCTATCCTAGGTGTGGCTTTAGAAGCACCTTTTGTAGTGAAAATGTCAATTAGAGGTCTGTGATCAGTCCATAGTTCAAATGCCGTCCCCCAAATGAATGTCTTAAAGTGATCCACCCCCCACCAACACGCTAAAGCTTCTTTTTCAATTACCGAATAGGAGGGTTCTGCACCTTTAAGAGTGCGAGAAGCAAAGGCAATGATTCTCTCAGCACCATCATTGTCCCTTTGCATAAGAACAGCACCTAAACCATAAGCACTTGAATCGACTACTATAATAGAGATATGACTAGGATCATACGGCTTTAGGGCAACAGCTTTGGTAATGTCTTTTTTTATGTCATCAAAAGCTTGTTGACATAAGGTGGACCAATTAAATGACACACCCTCCTTCATTAGCAATCTCAATTCGTGTACCTTGTCAGCAAAATTAGAAACAAACTTGGAATAATATTCCGCAAGTCCCAAAAAGAACCGTAACTGATCTTTATTAACCGGATGTGGTGCCTTTTCAATAGCATCCAACAATTTCATTTTTGGCTTAACTCCCTCATTGGAAATAGTGTGACCAAGATAATCAATTTGTTTTACCCCAAATTTACACTTCTCACCACACACAGTTAAACCAGCATTTTGAAGTTTACTAAGAACATTATGCACATTTTTATCATGAAAAGATAAATCTTTACCCCAAATTAAAACATCATCTTGAAAAATTCTTACATATTTCTCATCCTTCAAGATATTGCACATGACTCTTTGAAAAACTGAAGATGCAGATGCTAAACCAAACGGCATCCTCAGATATTGGAAAGCACCTTCGGGAGTGATGAAAGATGTTAAATGTCTGGATTCATTATGCAATTTGATTTGATGATATGCATTAGACAAATCAATAGATGAAAAATACATAGCATCCTTAATACTAGATACCATTTCATTTATGTGTGGAAGGGGATAACGGTCAACCCAAATGTTGTTGTTTAAATCTCTCAGGTCCACACACATCCTAATTTTTCCATTGGGTTTTCGAGCCAAAACAATAGGACTAAGCCAATCAGAGGCCTCGATAGGCTCAATCACCTTAGCCTCACACAATCTATTTAATTCTTCCTTTAATGGGCCTCGTAAAGCAAATGGCACGTTTCTTACTTTATGAACAATAGGATTGTTATCAGACTTGAGAATAATTTTGTGTTCAAATTTAACTAAACATCCAAGATCTTTGCTGAACAATTTGGGAAATACAGATTCCCATTTGGAGGAATGATTGTCATCAGTTAACAAAACTTGATCAACATAATCTTGGGATAATAGTATTTGATCAGGATGGTTGGGGTCTAATATCAAACCCATTTTCTTTGCATCCTTCCATCCCAATAGGGCACGTCCTTGTTCAACTACATAAACTGGACTTAAACAAGATCTCCCTTTGAATGTTAACCGAGCATCAAAATACCCCAACATAGGTAGTTTTATACCACAATACCCTTTAGGACATACGTTCGAGTAAATCAAAGTTGGTTTGCTCCCATTTTCCCACATGTATTTATCTATAATGGTATACGGTGAACATGAGTCTGCCCATAGTGCCATGTCATCATTATTTATCCTCACATTACACTTAGGAGGTTGATAATCTTCAGAAATCTCACAAACTGAATCATCATGTATAACCATCACTTCAATTTCTGTTTTATTATTTTCATTATCATCATCCTCACTATCACTTTGAGGTTCAATGAGATTGACAGAACGTTTCCAATTACTATTATCACCAGTTCTGCACCACTTGGCAAAATGACCAATCTTTTTGCATTTGCTACAAATGACTTTAACAGCAGGACACTTATTGAAATCAGCAGTATGTTTCTGACTACCACATCTGAAACAAACACGCTTGTTGAAACTACTTTTGTTTTTTTGAAAAATTAATTTTCGCATCTTTGTTATCAGATCTAAAATCAGTCTTCTTTTTGCTATTGTTTATTACACTGACACTGCTGGATTCATCATTATCTTTCTGTTGTATGGAACGTAATTCTTTAACATAATGAGAGGTGTTTTCCATTTTCCTAGCAGTATCCAGAGTTTTCTGCAAAGAAGGATTTTTAAGCTCAAGTAAACGCTCTTGAATTTTTATGTTTCTAATTCTATTGATAAATTGATCTCGAATTATCTCTTCGTGTAAATCTTTAAACTTGCAAGTTATAGCTAAAGACCTCAAACAAGCTACATATTGTTGGACATTTTCCCCTTGTGATTGTGCCCTCGAGAAAAATTTATGTCTTTCCACCACTATGCTAGTTTTTTTTCCATAATTTTCTTCTAAGGCTTTTAAAGCTTCAGAATAAACATCTATGGACGCATCGTTGGAACTGGTTTCACTAGTTTCACTACTTTCATCCACAGTGTCAACAACAGTAGACACTACTCGATTTATTACAGGTAAGGTTTTTAGAACTTTCCTTCCTTCTACTCCTAAGTTGTGTTTTAGTAAAGCTAACTTCCTAGAAGGTAAGAATACATCTCCTCCGATAGCCTCTAAATAGGTTTCAAATGATTCGGAACAATCCTCCCAATTCATGGAAGGAGAACCAGGATTTTGCAGGAATTTGGGAGGAGCTGTAACAGAAGAGTTAACATCCATAATGACTAAATTCACTTAATTTCTATACATTAAAATATTCAGAAACATGTATATATAAAAAAAAAGTAAAATAATTAATGTAGTCACCGATGTCAGCAAAACATGTATAAATAAAAAAAAAAACTAAAATAATTAATGTAGTCACCGATGTCAGCTTGAATAAGATGGAGCACCGCTGTTACTTTGCACAATCACCTTTTACTTAGCTGTGCGCTCAATGGTAAACAGTTACCTATTAGTCATATTAATTTGAATAAGATGGAGTAGTTCAAATTTACTATTTAGATCTGTTCAAACGTTTCATACAATTCTATTCCCAACAGTGTTTAAGTTTACCTGCTTTAATGCCCGATGGTTTCATAAACAAAACGATTTTCCTTTAAAGGTTGTTTAAAGCTGTATGATGTTTGTTACAAAGGTTCCGCTGTTGTGCTCCACAAAATAATTTAAATGCAAAGGTATTATGTTTCGTTAAAATTTGAGTAAAACAATGTTTCCGTGATGCGATTTGCCGACATACACTATTTGTGTATAGTTGTCATGGCAATTGAAGATGGCCGCCATGCGTCGAGGACGTAGTGCCGTGATGATGCGCAGCGTGATTCAGCGTGATTCAGCGTTGAGACGCGATGGTGCACAACGTGGTGACGCGTGAGATAGAATGCCGAGGTACGCCTGCAGCGCACTTGAAAGTCAACAGAGCACGCGTGTGAAGATTCGTAAATAAACACTGCAACGAAGTTATTATCCAGCACTAACGATCTCTAGCATGTAAGTTTCTTTTTCATAAGACAACAGCCAATTCCAAATTACGAGTAAAAATGCAGAGAAGAATCACGTTCCAAGTTTAAAATAAAATACACATTCAGGCGGTTGCGATCGATATGAAGGTTAAAAAAAAAAAATCAGTTGTTTAAACATGAAAGATATCATTGAAGGATTAAGCGGGTTAAAAATTGTGTAGAAATCGGTTTTAGCTAGAGATAGCTTGATTCAAAGGTACCTTGTAAATTTGTAGTTATCAGCCTTAGGGGTTGAAAAAAAATTTCCAGGAGGTTGAAGAAATTTTCATCAGTAATTCTTCACGGATTCATTCATTTCTCCTTAATTTCGGTATAGAGAATCTTCAAATCAATCCCATCCTCGTGGCCACTGAAAAGACTTGAAGTACGCGGATTGTAGATATGAAATAGGTTTAATCATCAATTCAACCCCATAGGCAACCAAGGACCAACTCCATCAGCAACCAAGTAACTCCCCCTTCTGCCACCTGGATTCCACATTCCAGAATCCAGTAAGCAAGGCATTGTAACATTAGCATTTAAAGGAACATACATCATTAACAAGATATAACACTTAGTAACAGTAAGTGTAAGCTGATAGTCGGTAATATCGTCAGATGAGGTGGTCTGTGCGGTGTATAGGGAGGAATAAAAGAGTCTAAAGTGTTCAGCAATAGAATCGTCCTCTGTAAGGTCTGTACCCATCTTTGTCCATAACATTCGTACTGTGTTAGCTAAGCGTTAGGCTCACAATTTAGCAGCCAAAAGGCTACCACATTTGTTACCACTAAGATGATAGAAATGCTTGAGGCGAAGCAAGTTAAAGTGCTATAAACACAGCCCAATACTACTAAATAGCAGCCATCTATCATAGACACTATGTTGACTGTTAGAAATGAACACCAAATGGGCTTTAAACACAGCCCAATACCACTAAATAACAGCAGTAACCATAGAGATTGTGCTGGCTGTACAAAAGTGATACACCTTTATTTCTTCATTCAAAAATGAATACAGAAATTGAAAGTTATACCTCATCATACACATTATATATGTTCCTACATAAAACAGGTACATTTCTATTTGAATGTGTATGGCTCTTTTGAAAAACAATTATGTTACCAAAAACATTTTCTTGCATAAAAAAACGTGGAAAACCAATAAAAAAAAACAAAAGTTAAAACGTATTTATAGTCATTTAAATGTTATTTATTCTTTCCATACAAAACTAACTTAAACTACTCAAAACTTACACATTATAATGTTATGGCTGTAAGTTACAGTTATAACTTCTGCCCATTCGTAAAAATCAGTGGCACCCCTCCGTACACAGGGTTGTGAACTTGGTAGCCGCAGTACATTAACTATAACTCACACCTCGTTCTTGTACTGCTTATACACATTTTCATATTAACCACTTATACCATGTTCAATGATAGCATTCCTAATAAGACTCATGAGGTGTGTAAATAAATCATTTGATGTAATATGGGACATCAAAAATAGTGCATGATGGGGGTGCAAGTTGTAGTTAGGTTACTAAACTATAACTGGCATATTTCAGTATTTTTCTTTTTTTTTTACTTTATCTTGTGTTGATAGAGCAAGGATTTAAGGAAAAGAAACTTGCTCAGATCAATCTCTCATTAACAGATAACTAAGAAATAATAAATAAGAGAAAACTTGCGCATGTGCAAATCAGTACCGCGTAAATAACCATGTAACTAACTCATTTGAGAGGGAAACTCTCATGTATGCTCAAAGATGACTAATCTTAGGAAGGCATTGCTGCTAATGCTTTTGCTTAAAGAAAAATAATTTAACATGGGGTAGAGTAGAAGTGGGCGGTGAACAGTAACTGTCACATATCTAAGAAATTAACATCTGTTTATGTTTCTTTTATTAATAGTGTATGGTTGGGCCTAATGGGCTAAGCCAATGAAAAAGATAGCAGTGAAGATGTACGTCAGTTAGGACATGCTTGAAGTGATAAAATTGTCACCCGCTGACCGGATCATTGATAGGCTGCTAAGAGCCAAGGACAAGTCATTGTAGGAACGCGGTCATCGACTGTAGAATTCTATAGAATTTTTTATTTAATTAATACATCAGACGCCTGGGAAAATAATAAGGCAGAATAATAAATGAGCAAAAGGGGAATGGTTTTGCTAAACAAAGAATTAGTTAAGAAATTAAACAGCATGAGGTGATAACAACTCCCCTGCCCCTGCCAATCACAGTCCATGATTCATTGATATTTGCAACTTTTGAGGGTGGGAAATGCAGAATTAAAGAGTATAACTAGAGTGATTGAAGTTAAGAAAGGGGTTGATGTTGATGCTGAGTGAGGTGTGGGCGAGAGCTGCTGCTGGAAAGAAAACAGACTGGGAAGACAGCCTGATTAGATTGAAGATTTGTGGAAAAATATCAAGGAGGGAGAGAGTGTAAGAGAGGGATACGTCCCGGTGCGTCAGAGTCCTAGAGAAGTGTAGTAAGTATTATCCTATCCTGCTCCTGTCCTATAGTCTTTGTCACCTGATTCTTAAGTCACGAGACACCCACGAGTCCTTTGGCCAGAGGGTTGGGTTTCCCCGTTTCACCATTTGGTAAATATTATTCTGTCTTAAATTTGAATATCTTTTGCAAATGTATGATTTATTATGTCTTTTGTCTCTTCGTCTATCACTCCTAATGCATTAATTTGTTGAATAAGTCCATAAATTGAATGCAGTTTGATAAATGAATTTTTTTCTCCCATGAAAGTTGATGGAGTTTGCACTGTGAATCTGTACAAAAGAGCGTTAATTTTGACTGAGTTATTAGATCAAATTCATTGAATCTTACCCGGAGTCTGTGATTATTTTATTGAGAATTAAAAGATGAATTCATGAATTTTTTAATATCACCATCAACTACTCAACTAATGGTCCTTTGAACAAAGGAAGAGTGTTGATCTGTGAAGGTTAGCTAGGCATTGGCTAATCCAGATCAAGGTGGAAATAAAACTTGACCCTCAGCGAAATAGGAAACTTGAATGTGTATATGGACCCATTTGAAAATGTGCTGATTGTGAAATGTTCATCCTGGCCTTTCGCTGGATAAGCGTCTCATTCTAACACCTAACTATAACATCACTTTAAGTTGTTATTTTCAGCAGAATAGTGTGTAGTTATAGTTAGGATCTAGTTACCTAGTTGGCATAGGAAGGGCATTTTTTGATGTGCTAATACTTTTGGTGCTGTTTGACAAATCTTCACAAAACTTTCCCCCAAAAAAGTTCATCTGGCCCAGAACCTTCCTTGAAAGTTTTTGATGACCTATCACAGGATTATTCAGAAAAGGGGGTGGTGATGAACAGAGTGTCTGAATTAAGCAGACCACTCTTACCCAGTCCAAAGATCAGGGCTTGATCCATCACCGTTTTTTAGCTCACTGCACCATTCCAGCTCAGAACCTGGCTACATGCAAATTAGTCTGTTCCTGTCCCAGTGCATGATGGGAACAGGGCAAACCAAACTACCAAGCCAATTCTTATACTGGGAAGGAAACAAGCTTCCGGGGACCGGTTTCTGGCATTTCAGCCGTCGTCGGCCCGGCTTGCTTGAATCCTGATGGTGCAATGAGCAAGGGACTCACATCTGAGTATACCCTTCCACGCTTATGGTGGACAAAATTATTCAGAAAAGGGGGTGGTGATGAACAGAGTGTCTGAATTAAGCAGACCACTCTTACCCAGTCCAAAGATCAGGGCTTGATCCATCACCGTTTTTTAGCTCACTGCACCATCCCAGCTCAGAACCTGGCTACATGCAAATTAGTCTGTTCCTGTCCCAGTGCATGATGGGAACAGGGCAAACCAAACTACCAAGCCAATTCTTATACTGGGAAGGAAACAAGCTTCCGGGGACCGGTTTCTGGCATTTCAGCCGTCGTCGGCCCGGCTTGCTTGAATCCTGATGGTGCAATGAGCAAGGGACTCACATCTGAGTATACCCTTCCACGCTTATGGTGGACAAAATTATTCAGAAAAGGGGGTGGTGATGAACAGAGTGTCTGAATTAAGCAGACCACTCTTACCCAGTCCAAAGATCAGGGCTTGATCCATCACCGTTTTTTAGCTCACTGCACCATCCCAGCTCAGAACCTGGCTACCCCCACCACCCCCTTTTCTGAATCGACCTATCACAGGAGGCTGAGAAAAATAGTGGTCCCAAAATACAATTTCCCCATTCAATTTTTAAAGGAATTTTTTTTAAAGTGCTAAAGCCTAAATGGCAGAACAGAATTACACAAAATTTGCAGAAAGTTAGCTCGTTATGCAGAAAGCATGCTTTTGGTAATTTTGTCTAATTCAGTAGTTTTTGAGAAATTAAGGTTCAAGATTTATTTTGGACATTTGGGCTGAAATGTAAGCCTTCTGAGGATACCTTTTCAGAGTGAGCGATCTAATTGGCTGGTCCCAACATGTTGCGTGGTCATTAGAAGACCTGTGAACTTTGTCACCTTTCCTGAAAAAGATTTTTGGAAATATATAAGGGGGTAGGGTAAGGACACTCTGCGTCCCCCCCAGTCCTTGAGGGGGATTCCTAGAAGGACCCTCCTAGAGCTAAAAGTGAAGTAAATAAAAAGTTTTTTCTTGCAGGTTTGTGGTACAATAAATGACAAATCAAATAACAAATAACAAATTACACGGGGGATTGGCCAGGGCCGAGAGCCAAACCACAGTGATTATTAAACATTATGGAGAGGAGGGCTTGTGATGGGCCCCCTCTTCAAACAGTTTTGGCCCCAGGAACCCCCTCACCCGATGCATTTTTAGAAAGGGAGGGGGCGTTGGGCACCTCTTCCCAGGTTTAGGCTTCAGCAACCCCATCAACTGGGGCCTGACGCAATGCTGTTACAGGGACCCCATTCCCTATGACAGAGTGAATGTTCCGTCTGCCCATGAAGCTTGCAGGGAAGCCACGCTGTATTTTTACCAGGCAGAAGGCTGGTAAAAAGCTGCCCAATCCTGGTAAGCACTCAGTGAATATTTCCAGCTTCTGAGAGGCTCCATATGATAGGGGCTGCAGCTGCAGCTCAAATATTAAATAAGTAGTGGGTACCCTAGGTAGGACCAGATTCCTAAATAAAAATATTAAAAATCGGGCAAAAAAAGCATACTAAATTAAAGGCCAGAGTTGCTCATTTATTAGGCTAGGAGCATTCTTTAATGCCCTTCATGATGCAATTTGCATATTTTGCTCATGTTTTACTGTGTCCAAGTCTGGCCATGGGCACCTCAAACATTTACAAAAAGTATAGTGGGGGGCTGTAGGTAGTGCAGAAGTCCCCAGAAAACCATTTTAGAAAGAACCATATGTTTCCTGGTTGTTTATAGAATCTGACCTCAGGAAAAGTTAATAATTTATTTAAGCAAAAGAAGGGCCTTTTGTTCTTCAGCTGTGGATTGCAGGGACATTTTATGGTTATTCTTATAGCTGCATTATGTCGTCTGAAGAAAGTAAAATAAAAACTATGGCACTGTTTACTGTTATTGACAAAGGCAATGGGTTTGGCATATATATTGATGCAGTCGCGGCTCCTCGAGGGAGTGCTGCGGGTAGTGGAGTGGGGCAGGGTGGGGGGTAGTAAACTCTGGCATACGGCCGACCAGAGTTAAGTACATAAATAAATAAAACGAATTACATTGTGCGCGCTGCAACGCCATTTGCAGCGCGCACAATGTAATTAGTTTTATTAATTTATTTATGTACTTAACTCCGGTCGGCCGTATGCCGGAGTTTACTACCCCCCACCCTGCCCTTCCCCCGCCCCGCCTCACCACCCCGCAGCATTCCTTCGAGGAGCTGCGACTGTATTGATGTGGTGACTCCTTGAAAAAACTCATAGGCTTGTGTTAATGTGGCTACCTTACAAAAAGTCCATTAGGCTTGTTTTGTATAATAATGTGATGTGATGATCCTTTGACAAAGGCAATGAGCTTGTTTCATATAATGTTGTGATAATCCATTGACAAAGCCAATAGGTGTGCCTTGTATGTGAATATGGTCAAATTTTAGCCAAGAAGCTTACCATTTATATATTTATGTGATGAACACAGATGAAAGCAACTTGACTTGCTTTTTTTTAAATGAAACCACTTTATATTGTGATGAGCATGAGCACTCCCATTGGCTGGTCATGTGTGGTGGGAGTTGGGCACCCAACCTCTTACTGTGCACACCTGAAGACTGCACAGCAGGTGGGGTTGAGTGCACTGCCTGGCCACAGTCCAGGCCATCCACCCAGCCCCCACACTGAACACCGTGCTGAATATCTTTCCTGCTTAAACAAATGTGGATGTTTCCTGAAAAATACAAAGGTTAAGGTGACATTATAGTTAGATGAATATGTTAGATAAAAATTTTATTTGGAGCTTAAAAAACACTGAAATGTTGTTTTATAGCTGTTTTATTTGACATAACTATAACTGGTGAATGTCAGTGTTTTTTTAACAGACATTAACTGAAATCCACCTAACTATAATGTCACTTTAACTTTGGGTTTTTCAGTGATATGTATTACCTACTGGCGGTCGCCAATAGGTAGTTATAGTTAGGATTGGCTACCATAGGAAATCCGCAACATTCTATTGGGAATAGCTCTGGCGCCGGTTGAAGAATTTGTGTGAAATGTTCCAAAATTTTGGCCAGCTCCGCTCCTTCCCTGGAAGTTTCGGGGGGATTCGTGAAGTGGGGGGCTGAGAAAAAAGGGCGGTCCCAAAACGTGTTTTCCCCATGTTAATTTCCATAGGACGGTCTGACAAGTCTACAGCCCGAACCGCTGAACGGAATTACGCCAAACTTGGCAAAATTGTAGGGACTGGTACGCAGATGTGCCTTTGCTATATTTGCTGAAAATTGCTCCAGTGTTTTTTTTTTTTAATTAACTTCAAAAACACATATATATCTATAGGCGCGCTCCGTCCGCTCTCCGGCATGCGTACCGGGGAGCACACCCGGCGCACTACGGGAGTGCGCGAGCGGAAAGCTGATTGGCTGTCGGGTGTCTGTCAACATTCTAAACAGTCCGGAGAGTCCGCCATCTTGTGTCTCGGTAGAATCGAGACACAAGAGGTGAAAAAAGAAAGGGGATATAATTAAAAGGGGGCAGAGTAGACACCCCCTGACTCCCTAGGTTTTCTGAGGGGGGCCTAGAAGGACCCTGAAGGGCAAAGAAAACTTTTTTTTTTTTCATTTTCGCGGGGTAAGCACTGGGTGCGCTCCTGGGTGCGCTCTCCGGTATGTGCACCCTGAGCGCACCACGGGGAAAAACAGTGTAAAAAAATAGAGTAAAAAAAATAATGTAGAGTGTTTAGAGGTAAGTTAGCTCTGAAAAGAGCTGTTGTGTTCATTGGGTGTTTTTTGTACCTACAAGTAGGTACCAATGCAGAGTCTTATATTCAAGAGGAAAACTCTATTCCCCTCATCTGTAAAATGCACACCATCTCTCCTATAGATGTCTTGCATGTTGTAACAAAAGTTGTTGTGGTAAATGGAACCCATAGCATAGTCTCTGAGGTAAGCAGAAACAGATTTATTTACATGTTTCCTTGCTTTCTCAATCTGTGGACAAAATTGGTTGGACCAGTTCCATTTTTGCCTTTGGCATATATTAGAAAATACCAGGGCAGTTTTTGGAAAAAGTTACATCAATTGCCCAAAGATGTCCTTTAAAAGCATTTCCAGACCTACCCCAGTCAAAGTGCCTAAGTCATTTCCACCACAGTGCACAATTATAAGGTCAGGGTGTGGTAAATGCATAAAGGATTTTACCAATGGTATCAATTGGTGACTCCTCAATCCTCTTTGTCCAATCCATGCAATGTTCACATTTGGTAAATCAAGATTGTAAATACCTCTGTTACTTGTGTATTTTTGAGCCCATTGAACATAGCTATGTCCCACAAACCAGACTTTTGTCATTTTGAAGGTAGATGTGCTTCTAGTCAGATGAGTTGTGGAAATGAAATGGCAGTTTGATTATGAAAAAAAAGTGTTTGAGAATCAGTGCAGATGAATAAGTAGAAATGATTGGAGCTTTGTTAAAAATCTCCACTGAAAATTAGGGTGCATGCTTTTTTTTTAAAGAAGTCATTTCAATGGTTGAGAAAAAGTCATTTAAAGAAACATTGCATTTTATTAGCTAGTAGATTGAGAGGTCAAGCAGCCTTGATGGATTTTTTTGCAACATAGTAAAATGAACTTGTGAACTCTGTGCTGGTTTTAGAGGGAGTTACCATGGTTACTTGGTGAATGAGCACTGGGGGATGGGTGAATGTTATGTGAGTTTCAAAGTCTTGAAATCTTCAACCAATCAAAATGTGCAGTTTGGTTTTGAATTCGTGTGGGAACAATTTTTATTGGCTATGTGCAAGAATATGGCTCTGAAATCAGAAATAATCTGTGCCATTATTGAAAGGCTCCCAGTGAAGGAAGCATTGTTCAGAGATTCTGCTTAAGAATATCGGTTGACTGTGACTGACACTGTTTGACATCTTCCAAACCATTTTTAAAGGTGAGTAATGATTCTTTTAAAAAAGATAGAGAGCTTAAAGATTTTTGACAAGTATCATAGTGTGTGTCTCTGTGAATTAAGGAATTATATTTTTTACCTTTTTCCATAATGTTAGCTGTGTGTTTATAAGGTAGTCTTCTTTATAAATTGTTTTTTATGCTTGGATTCAATGCTGGTTTAGAAATTGTGTAATAGTTTCATTGGAGTTGTAAATATGCTCATTTTTTGAAGCACATTGTGCAACCTGTAGCATGGGTGGAAGCAGTGAATGTATGGAGAGGGCTAGGAATAGTAGATAGAAAACCATATGAAATGGTGGGGAGATGCATAAAGTATTTCAGTAATGTTATCAAAAGAGATGTAATATAAGATAAAGAGGAACATATTTACAAGACGTTTGCGCAATTTTAGACATGGGTGGAAGCAGAAAATGCATGCAGAATAATAAAATATGTACCCAGACAAGAATATGAAATGCCGTGAGAGATGTTAAAATTGTGAGAGTCTACCTTATAAACACACAGCTATGTCAAAGATTGTGCACGCAGCTTGTAAATATGCAGGCAGACAAAGCAATCTTTGACATAGCTGTGTGTTTATAAGGTAGACTCTCACAATGATAAGATCTCTCACGGCATTTCATATTCTTGTCTGGGTGCATATTTATTTATATTTACCTCATTCTGTCTCTGTTAGTCTTATTCTCTCCGTCCCTTTAGTCTCTCACTCCTCTTCTGTCAAGCTCACTCCCTATAACTTAGTTATACTCACACACTGACCTTCTTTCAATCCCCCTACTTTACTTCCCTTCCCCTCTCGTCCCTTTTTTTGCTCCCTCACTCATTTTCCTTTCCTCTCTCACTAAAATTAGGACTGGGGACGGCAGCGGTGGTTCTCTAATGCTCAAACAATGATCATAATACTTTGTTCACCGTAACAAAGTAGGGCATTACAATTTTTGCATTTGATGGAAGCCTCATTAAAAACAGGCTGAATATTTGTGATCAGCTGCTCTGGTCACCCCCTCACCGATGTAGTTGTTCCTCCAGTTGAAGTAGAGGCACCATCTCTTGGAGCCTCTCGTGCCATAGCCCTGACACTCTTCCGGGCATAGTTCTGGGGGTGCCTCCTCTCGACGTGGCGAATCATAGTTGGATTACCAAAATTGTACTTCATTCTGGGGTCTCCTCTGCAAAATATAGTATGGCAGATATTGCATTCCACCTTTGGAGCATTACATTTCACTGTCTTCTGAAAATACAAAAAATGGCGGCGATAGTGTACATTAGAGAGAAACAGTGAGAGAAAGAAGGCATGAGATGAAGAAGAGATGTGAAATGCACATTGGAGAAAATATAGTGGGAGAAGGGAAGTAACTGTGAGTAAACTTAGTATGTAATATAGAAATGTTGCACTCTATACTATAAGTCTCACTTTATACCACAATCATTTCACTACTATCTCATAAATTTCAAGTAGAATACTAGAAAAATGTCTCAAACAATTTATAATTTATAAATATAAATTTATTCTTCAGAATTTTCATAATTTAGAAGTACTTCTAACATTAACTGATCAGGAATCTCCTCATCAGAACTCTTCATAAATGACTCTCGGAACTCAACATAGTCCAAACATTCCATTAATTCAGCATCCAAAGCCTCATCATTAAAATCCTCCATTCCATCTTCTCTCAAAAGAAGGTCTTCTTCATGGATAGTGTTATGAATAGGATCATTTGAGACCTCAATCAAACTCGCCTCAACAAAGGTCGCAGAAATTTCAAAATTAATATTAACGGTGTCCTCATTGAGATCCATATTCTTTTCAAATTTCTTGCTGTAAATTGCAGAAAAAAAATCACTTTAATTTATCGTTTTTAGTAATAGATAATATTAAACTAGCTTTATCAAGTATTAAATTCCCCTTACAAATTAACAACTCACCTTTTGGAAAGTAGTAGAAGAGTTAATATTGTGTAAGTTTCACACCAGAAATAGAACTCCAAAAATTCTTCACAAATGTACCTCAAAGAGTACTATCACAAAATGGCTGTGTTTCCCTCTCATTAGAAAACCATTTCATTAGTAGAAAACCAATGAAACTTCATCACACACAAATTCAAAACCAAAGAAACATTTTAATTGGTTGTAAATTTCAAAAGCTAATTGGCTCTTGGGTGTCTGTAAACATTCTAAATGGTCTGCATAGTCCGCCATCTTGTGACTCTGAAGAACAGAGACACAAGAGGTAAAAAATAAATGGGGAAATCATTAAAAAGGGGCAGAATAGACACCCCCTGACCCCCTAGGTTTTCTGAGGGGGCCTAGAAGGACCCTGAAGGGCAAAAAACCTTTTTTTTTATTTTATTTTCGCGGGGTTAGCGCTGGGTGCGCTCCCGGGTGCGCTCTCGGGTACGCGCACCCTGCGTGCATCACGGGGAAAAACAGTGTAAAAAATTAGAGTTAAAAAAAATAATGTAGAGTGTTTAGAGGAAAGTGATGCATTGCTGGAATGTGTCACAAAAATCATGCAACTCCAGCAATGCATCCTTTCACATGGGGCCAGTCCCATGTGAAAGGGCCTGCATCAGTCTTATGCCTGCTGTGAGGCAGGCACAAGATTTGGACGCAACAGCGTCATGAAAGTGACGCAGTGATATCTCTTAGATGTCACTGCGTCACTTCTACGACCCTTCCTTATGTCAATACGCCCCCTTTGCATACATTACAGCTGGCGCAGGTATAATGTGGCGCAGGGGTTTACAAAGTGACGCATCTACCTAGATGCGTCACTTTGTAAATATGACTCAACAAGGTGTATTTTTTACAGCACTGGTGCGTCACAAAAAGTGACGCATCGGTGGCATAAAAGTGACGCGTGGCCTCATAAATGAGGCCTTCAGTCTTCTACTCATGCGTCATATTTAATGTATGACGCATTATGTCGCAAGTAGTTACAGATACGTCAGTATTTCTGACGTATCTGTAAGCGCAAAAGTGATGCATTGCTGGAGTGTGTCACAAAAGTGACACGACTCCAGCAATGCATCCTTTCACATGGGGCCAGCCCCATGTGAAAGGGCCTGCGTCAGTCTTACGCCTGCTGTGAGGCAGGCGCAAGATTTTGACACAACGGCGTCCTAAAAGTGACACAGTGAAATCTCATAGATTTCCCTGCGTCACCTCTACGACCCTTTCTTGCGTCAATACGCCCCTTTTGCATACATTACACCTGACGTAGGTATAATGTGGCTCAGGGGTTTACAAAGTGACACTTCTACCTAGATGCGTCACTTTGTAAATATGACTCAACCAGGTGCAATTTTTACACCACTGGTGCGTCACAAAAAGTGACGCACCGGTGGCGTAAAAGTGACGCATGGCCTCATAAATGAGGCCTTCAGTACTCATGCGTCATATTTAATGTATGACGCATTATGTCGCAAGGAGTTACAGATACGTCAGTATTTCTGACGTATCTGTAAGCACAAAAGTGATGCATTGCTGGAGTGTGTTACAAAAGTGACGCAACCCCAGCAATGCATCCTTTCACATGGGGCCAGGCCCATGTTAAAGGGCCTGCGTCAGTGTTACGCCTGCTGTGAGGCAGGTGCAAACATTAGGCCTTCAGTCTTCTACTCTTATTTTTTCTTTCACTTTCTGTTTCTTCACTGCCTTATTTACCTGGTCTCACACTCACTTGTCTTTATCCAGTCTGTATCTCCACTCTTTCCAAAACATCACTGCTCTTTTCTTACCCTTCCACACCCCCGTTCCTTTACTACATTTTCTTCGCGTACCCACATTCCCCATGTTCACTCTCCTTCTCCTCACTCTCCTTCCCCACACTCACCTTCTTTCAGTCCCCCTACTTCACTTCCCTTCTCCTCTCGTCCCTTTCTTTGCTTTCTCACTCATTTTCCTCTCCTCTATCAATGCACTTCACTTCACTTACTCTTTTTCATTTTTTTAAGAATACAGCTCTTTGATGAGAATTGGAGGTAGTTCTGAAAAGAACTTTTTTTATTCTTCTTTTTTCCTTTTTTTGAACAAAAACAAAAACAGGGAATGGGAAACTGCTCAACAGGAGCAAAAAATAAAATAAAATGAGGGCTGGGAATGGCAGCGATGGTTCTCCAATGCTCGAACCATGAGCAGAACACTTTGTTCCCCATAGCAAAGTAGCTGATCACAATCTCTGCATTTAATAACACATTTATTAAAAGCAGGCTGAATGTTAGGAATCAGCTCTTGTGATCGCCCCCTCACTGATGTAGTTGCTCCTCCGGTTGAAGTAGAGGCCCCATCACTGGGAGCCTCTCGTGCCAGAGCCCTGACACTCTCCCGGGCAAAGTTCTGGGGGTGCCTCCTCTCGACACGGCGAATCATAGGGGAGTTTCCAAATGAATATTTCTTGGTGGGGTCACCCCGTGACAGGACAGTGTGACAAATCCTACACTCCACCTTTGGAGCATTTACTTTTTTCTGGTCATTTGGAATGGAAAAAAACTTCCATATGAAGTGTTCTTTTATTTTCGGCTGAGGAACCTCTTCATCAAGAAATCCCTCTGTGTCATCTTCACTGCTAGATGCTCTGGCAGCCATGGTAATCCAAGATAGTAATCCAACAAAGATCCGAGAGCAAAAAGACAGGTCTTGCAGTCACAAAAGTGAAAGAAGAAGTGAAGGAAATGGGTGGGGATTTCATTCTTTGTAAAAAAAAATGTTAGCAACCAATGAAAAGAGTTATTTTAAGGTCAAATGACTTGACACGCTTACACTGCGCGCACCGGAGCGCTTCCGGGGGCGCGAACGCGGCGCGAACGTAGGCGCTTCCGGGGGCGCTTACGCGGCAAGCCTGAGTGACGTTTTGATAGCTTTACGGAAATGCAAAATCATTTTCATTTCGTAAATCAAAAATACTGCTTTTATAAGTATGGTACTAAATGTCTTCCATTATTATTTACTTTTCATACATATTTTGTTTTACGAACGCAGAAATTGCGCTCTCGGAGCGCTCTCGGGAGAGCTTACCAGTGCGCGCACCAGGAAAAAATGTAAAAAAAATATATATACATTCAACAAATGATTTTTGATTTTTTTTATTTCTTTTTATTGAAACTTTTAACAACAAAAACAAAAATAAATAATCAAGGCAGTACAATCAAGTGAATGGCGAAGCATCCTGCGGGGAGGAAAGCATAAGATCATAATACAATCATTGACAGTGCACCATGGGAGGATTAAGGGAGGCAGCAAGTCCAGAGACAATCCGAGCCACATAATAGCAGGAATGTTGGGTCAAGGGGAGGGAGGATCCGCCCCCAAGTTTGTGAAGGGAGGAGTACATATGTCTCCCCGGAAGGAGTTCCATTGACCCCAAATCTTACCCCACTTGCGAGGCCTGCCACGTGCCACATACACCGTCTTCTCCCTGAACATGCACCAGTCCATATTCTCCTTCCATGCCAGAACTGTAGGTGGCCTCTGAGAGCCCCACAACTGGGCGATATCCCTCTTAGCAATCATATTGCCAAGGGTCACCCACTGAGTCTGCGCTGAATCATAATCATTCGGTTCCCAAACATTCAATAAGCATCGTCTAGCTTCAGGCAACAACGCAACACCCGTGACCTCTTCCATTACTGCATGCACTCGAGTCCAGAAACAAACAACCACCGGACACTCCCAGAGTATGTGAAGAAAGGTGCCCGGGAGGCCACAACCACGCCTGCACAGCCCATCCGAAGCATAACCCATGCTGACCAAGCGTGGACCGGTAACATAGATCCTGTGGAGAATCTTAAGCTGCACAAACCGGAGGCGGGCCGGAATTGCAACCTCTTTCGGCGAAGATATGGTCGACTGTCAGTCTTCGTCGTCTAACTCCAAACCATCACCAGTCCAAGTTTCCCTGAGTCGCTGCAGAAGATCGGTCCTATAGTTTATCAGCTTTTTGTAAATAAGCGAAATCGTACTGTCGGGAACGTGTCCATCCAGCAACCGATCTTCAAACGGCGACGCCTCCGGAACAGTAGTACCCGGAGGGAAAACCGCCATCAGCGCGTGTCGGATCTGGGCATATCTAAAAAACTCCTTGTCACTCAGGTCATATTCCAGTCTCAACTCCTCGAAGGTCTTGACCCTATCCTTAGTCCATACATCATTCACCCTGCATATACCAATCACGTCCCACCTATCAAAGCCTTTCGTCTTCCATAGGGCGCCCAGCCTCTCAGAGGCATAAAGAGGAGTAGCGCGTGTAAGTCTATCTTTCCATCCCATGGCATCATTCGCACGATGCCATACTTGCACCGCTATCCTAGTAGGGCCAGTGAGCATCCTCCCTGCGGATTTCGTATAGAGCGCCCTATTGTAGTCACCACCAGGCAGCAACCATCTGTCCATTTCTAACGCGGGGTTCGACGTGGGATCGTACGTGCCGTGGTTAATCGCCCCTAATTGGGAGGCCCAGTAGTAGCGCCTGATATCCGGGAGAGCGATTCCACCATCATACCAAGGAAGTGTTAACTTGGCAAGGGCTATACGGGACTGCCCGCCCCATATCAGTTGTCTCTGCAAGCTTTCAATCTCCCGAAAGTAACTGGCCGGGATGGTATCGCAAGTGTTCTGTAGGGCATATAAAAATCGGGGCAACGACATCATCTTGAAGAGAGCTGCTCTTCCAAGCAGGGACATCGGATCGCAGGCGCTGAAGCGGGGGCAGCAGGTTACGTTCATAACGAACCACAGGATCTAAGGTGATATACACCCCCAAGTATTTGAAACCTGCGTGTGCCACCTGTATCGGGCACCCACAAGGCAAGAGAGGAGGGTCTCCCGAGAGAACGTACATGAAGGACTTGGACCAATTGATCACAAGGCCAGAGTTTTTACCGAAGGAAGTCAACACATCAAATAACACTACAAGCGACTTCCGAGGTGACGTGAGGTATAGCAGGATGTCATCAGCATAAAGCGACACTCGGTCCTCAAAATCAGGGGTCCAGCGTATACCCTTCATTGATTGCTCCCACCTCAGCCAAGCCGCCAATGGTTCCAAAGCGAGGGCAAAAAGAAGCGGAGACAACGGGCATCCCTGGCGAGTACCCCGTCCGAGAGAAAACGAGCCAGAGACACGACCATTAACAACCACCTGAGCCAAGGGGTCGTGATATAGTAGTTTCACCCAACTGATGAAAACAGGGCCAAAACCAAACTTGGCGAGGGCAGCCCAGAGGTATGGCCATTCCAGCGTATTAAACGCAATAGTGGCGTCCAAAGAAGCCAAAATGGCCGATTCACGCAACAAAGCTACTCTCGCAAGGGCGCCATGTAGACATCGAAGGTTCAGTGCCGTGTTAAGGTGCGGAATAAATCCGGACTGATCCGGATGGATCAAGTCGCAGACAACAGTGATTAAACGATTCGCGAGCACTTTTGCGAGGATCTTAGGCTCGGCGTTTAAAAGCGAGATGGGCCTGTACGACGCGCTTCCCTTCCTTGTGAATCACGACAATAGACGCAAGTCTTTGATCGAACGGGAGGGTACCCGCTTCTAGCGATTCTAAAAACATTGAGCGGAGATGCGATGCTATTTTATCTGGTCGCAGCTTATAGAGTTCGATGGGAAGTCCATTCGGACCCGCGGCCTTTCCCGATCTGACGGAGCGGACTGCGGTCGCGACCTCCTCAGCGGAGAGTGTCGCGTCCATCAGGTCCCTATCCAGAGCCGAAAAGCAGGGCAAAGCAATGTCTCTCAGAAGCAAATGCGAATCCTGTTCCGGTCTGTCCGATACTGGGGAGTACACATTTTGAAAATACTCAGAAAAACACTCCACAATCTCACCCGGGTCAGTCACTCTCACTCCATCCGCTCTCTCAATCGAAGGAACCACACGACTAGCCCTCTCCTTCCTGTCCAACCAAGCAATCAACTTTCCAGCCTTATCGCCCACATCATACAAACGGCCCTGCTGCTCCCTACTCATCACCTTGGCGGCATCAGTGACCAACGCTCTATAGTCAGTTTGTTTGAGCCTGAGAAGGTGTAACCTGTCCTGGGTAACATCAGATTCCAGCTCTCTTTCTATGTCTGATATCTCCGTTTCAAGTCGGACCACAACCTCGCACTTACGTTTCTTAGCGGTATTGATTAACGATAAGGCGTGGCCGCGGATAACCGTCTTGTAAGCTTCCCAGAGTGAGACAGACGATGACACAGACCCAACATTCTCCACAAAGTAATGGTCGAGGGATTTGATCAATTCTGCGCGTATCTTAGGGTCACGGAGATACCAAGGGTTGATCGGGGCTACCCAACCCTCAGATCCCGGTCCCAGTTCCATTGCGAGCCATAAGGGGGGGTGATCTGAAATACCCCTAGCCAAATGTCTGATCTCCTTCACGAGCGGGGCCTGTGTTGCGGGCATCAGGATATAGTCAAGTCTCGAGAGACTACCATGTGCACCAGAATGAAAGGTGTATTGTAACTGTCCAGGGTGTAGCAGCCTCCAGCAATCTATCAGTCCCAGAGTGTCAAGGAAGCCACCCAGCCAGGACTGGGACATCAGTGATGTCATTTGAGATGTAATCAGTGATGTCATCAGTGATGTCACTGACCATGTCATGAATGATGTAATATGTGACATCATCAGCAGTGGATTGCGGGTGCGCGAGTTATAGTGAGTCCAACTAACTATAACGTGGGAATTTCAATGGTTTTGTATGAGTAAAATGTTCAGCTAACTATAACTGGTGTGAAACCTATGGTTTTTTCAGTGAATATATATATATATATATATATATAAATGTAGTAACCAAAGGCGGTTAGGTCTACACTTCCATACAAAATTCGTAGTTTGCTAATAACTTTGGCTGCGTTTACCGAATCTTCACAAAACTTTCCAAATAGATTCTCTTTTTAAACTAGTTTCTTCATGGTATGGTTTGGGTTGATCCGTCAAGCAGGAGCAGAGAAACATGGAGGGCTCCCAAATCACAACATTTCTGTGAATTTTCCATAGACTTTTTTACTGCAAAAACTGCTTGAACGGAATTACACCAAATTTAGCAAGAAGCTAGTCCTTGGTCCAGAAAGCGTGTTTTCCTATTTTTGTGTAAATCCATTCAGTAGTTTTTGGACTATTAAGGATCAAAACTATTTGCATATCTGGATGGTTGGCTTTGAAAGACTCTTGCGAGAGACCCTCAAACCCAATTTTAAAAAATAGACCCTGCTGATTGGCCTACTGAGCTTTTTTTTTACTTGGGCCAACTCGCTCCCACAGGAGTATGGATCCAGGAGGAGAAATGTTACAGGCAGACTTAGTCCCATGTCCTACAAATATATATTTTTAAAGAAATCAGAGGGCAGATAGGGATACCCTCTCCACCCTAGCCCTTGTGGGGGGTTCCATAATGACTCCTTAGTGCCAAAATAAAAAAATATATATATTTTTCTTAGTCAAGTTCCAGCTAAACTCCGACAGGATCAAAACATATTTGAAAAAAACAACAAAATGATGTGTGCCATTTTCAATTAAAGTATTGTGACCCCAAGGTGGTTCTGGGCCCGGGAGTCTTTATTGTAATATATATATATATGGGGATAGGGGCATGAGTGGGACACCCCTCCTTGGGCCACTTCAGGCACCAGGGACCGCATTACCTGGGGGCAAACCCAGATTCAAAGAGAGTGGGCATATGCCCCCACTCTCCAAGCCTCTATTGGGCCCCAGGGAGCCCATCCCCTGGAGCAAATATCACATAGAGTGGAGGGTGCATGCTGCTCCCCTCCCCATGCCACTAGTGAGCCTCTGAGACCCCATTCCCCTGGGGCCAATTTGTTACAAAAGAGGGGGAGCTGTGCAGCGCTTCTCACCAAGCCTCTGTTGGGCCCCGGGGACCCCAATTTCTGGAGCCAAATAGCAACAAAAAGTGAAGGGGATGTTGCACCTCCCTCTACATTCTAATATCTGCCCTTGGGGCCCTAACCCCCGGGTAATGATACTAGAGTGTTCCCAGGGGGCCTCCCCCCAGACACTGTGGTCCACTGCCCAGGAGAGTGTTCACATACTCTGTCCCTTCCTTCAATCGAAAAAGGCTTGTGGATGGGGGTGACTCCGGGAGGGAGAGCCCATGCCTCCTCCCCCTTAATAAAAAAGGACCTCAGAGATGGGTGTCCCGAGACCATAAATGCTCATAGAAGTCAGCCGCATGCAGCCCAATAAATATAAAAAAGCTGCAAAGTGAATAATAAATGAGCACTAGGAGCACCCCATAAGACCCCGTGAAGGCTTTATTTTTTATATGGTTTTTAGCTTAGTGGTGCCTCTTGACTAGAGAGGGGCACCACCAAGACTTTTTTATTGTTGTTGGGAGCTGCAGGGAATTCAGCAGCCCCCCAGAAATACTAGAAAAAGCAGTATCTCTCCTGGATCATCACATCTGTGACTACAGGAGAACTTACCGTATACATTTAGAAAGGGCTACTAGCTGGAGCCCTGTCTTCTTCAGCTGGAGTGCAAGACTCTCTTGTGGTTGTTTTTATAACTGCATTTTCTGGGATGAATAGTGTTATAAGAAAGACTCAAAGACATGTTGATTTCATTATTTTTTAGAAACCGGTGGGGGTGTTGGCTTCATGTACGGTAATGTAATAAAATATAACTTTACATTGAAAAAACATAGAAATTCACTGAAGAGAACAAAGTTATAGTTATCTCAAGTAACTATAACTCCCGCCTCCGCCATGCACAGTTCTCTCATCAGTAATTTCACTGCAAATGGTGCTGGGATAATGATGTGATAGAAGATGTCATGAGTGACATAATATGTGGGACAATTAGCAGTGCATGTCGAAGGCGCTGTTTTGCTTTACACTCCCAAATAAAAGAATTTCAGCACATCCCAGCAGAGGCATTCAGCTGAGCAAGAAAACAACTGGAAATGTGCTCTACCCTCACCAAATGACTGAGGCACATCAAGAGACAGTATTCAGAAGAAAGCGTGGGGTTTTATTAGTGCAACACTCTCTAACAGAAAGGCTTTCCCAGATGTCAAATGAAAAAACATGCAACTGTATATATACTTATATATATGTGCAAGCAATCAATAATGAAACTATCACAAAAAAAATTAAATAATGCATGGGATAAAACACAAGCAGAAAATGGTGGTAAAACATGAAGATAATTAACACATAGGGGCAGATTAAAAGCCCTTTGCAACACTTTCACTGCCGTTGCTTCACTTTTGTGACGCAGCAGCGGCGTAAAAAATGCAGCTAATTTACAGCGTGATGCATCTAGGGAGATGAGTCACGTTGTAAAGCCCTGCATCACATTATACCTGCGTCAGGTATAATGTATGCAGGTTGGGCGTTCCCACGAAGGAAAGCCTCGTAAAAGTGACGCAGTGAAATAAAGCCTTATACCTGCTTGAAGCAGGCATAAGGAGTGACGCAGTGTAGTGGGAATAGGCCTCAAAATGCATTGCTGGAATTGCGTTGTGCTTGCGACACGACTCCAGCAATGTGTGACTTTCCCCCCCAACAGATGCGTCAGATTTTTCTGATGCATCTGTCAGTCCTTGCCCCATGGTGCGCTGTATTGTGAATACTATATGAGTAGACTCGGGGTAACCCAATAAACCCTTGTAGGCTTGGGCAAGGTAAATGTTTAAGGTAAAGAGAGAGCTACAAGGGATTTTATTTGTTCACTAAGTACACTTAATTTTGTTTATGTCAGTCATGCGGTCATCAATTAATTAGACCCTTTTGTATCCATAGGATGACTAGTACATTCAAAATGTAGTTCAAAAAGTACATTCAATGAATCATATGGCGAGGAGAATGGAAAAGAGCACACAGCAAATCAGTTATATCATGAAAAAATTATATTTGAAAGAATCAAAAGATCTGAATCATGGGGATAAACTTGAATTATTCATACAATAAAAAGTCATGAATAGCTGTACATATACATTGACACATCAATTCACAACATGTCATCAACTCCAATCATGGTTAAAGAAGACCCAATTCAGAAATGTAAAAAGGTTTCTTTCAATGCACAAATGCTGTGGAGATGATGTATTTGTCTACGTTTCGGTCTTCCTTGTTCACATCTATGAGACCATCATCAGGACTAGTATTTTTCACAAAGAAAGCCCCCTATGTAAAAACAATTATATCCAATTACTGAATGTATCCATAGGTGTAATAACATCAGTAGGCTATTTACAAAAATAATAACAGACATAACAGATCCTACACATCCTATTGATGTGGTATCAAAAAAAATAGAGCAAAAATGCTCACACTTCTTACTTTATTAAACAATGTACTCCTCTTTTAAATGCCCAAAAGTGACATGTTGATCCTTAGGCTATACAGTGTTGTACTCCTTAGTTCTTTATCACTAAAGTAGACTGGTTAAAGCCAAAACTAACTTTTAAAGAGTGAGCGCAGATGCGACTGGTCTTCAATTTTGAATATTTGTTCGTCAACAGGATCTAGAAGGATGTATAGCAATTTAATATACATCCTACAGTGGTTACTGGATAAATCAGATACGAAATGCAATCTAACTCGACATACCTGTAATGGCAATGATGTTCAATCAGTGTTGCGGCAGTTAATGAACCTTTTCAGGAATTTATAGTTGGCAGGCTGAAGTCGTGGTATCTAAAATAGAAGGATATATTGCAACTATCTATTTTTATATTGTTCTTTGAACACATATCGTTGCAACAAATTTAACGTTAAAGCCAATTGTTATATGAGAGCCGAGTACACAATAGCGCCATTTAAAAGGTGTACTCAGGTCACAGTAGTCATTACCAAAAACGCGTAATCCTCAATGTTTTGAGAGGACTATAGTCAGCTATACTTCAGAATGGTACCCTGCATACACTCTCAGAAAAAGGACTATCATATGACAGTTACCTCGAAAATTCAAAGCGCAGTGTTAAAATATGGCTTCACGCCAATACAGGTAACATTTCCGGGTGTAGATTAATATAGTCACATGGTCATTACAGGTTTGCTGCAGTAATTCTTTCAAGAGATCATGACTCGAATTAGGCCTCTAGATTTAAGCCCTTACCGAGCACAAAGTTGTTATGACATATTAGAAGTCATAAAATATAAGGTACTTATAATGCAGCATCCATTATTAGTATTTTGCCTAATATGACGATAAACTTGACAGGCAGGCAGCCACAGTTAGCATAGATAAAGCTCACAAAAATCCTAGGATATGCTCTCATTTAGTCTAAGATATCTGCACAAGAAACTTTTAGCGTTATTTGCAGTACTTACATATCACACGGAATGCGATATCGACAATGCAATCCTTCAGCGTCTCGAGTTGACAAGCAACGAGACTGCTTTGAAATGTGTCGCTTTTTATATGTTATGACCCGGAAGTAGAACTAGGGTTGTTGACAAAGTTTGGTAACTGGAGCCACGCAAATGGGTCGGCCATTTTGTAGTGGTTAATAATAGTAAAACAGGTCGGCCATTTTGTAGTGGTTAATAATAGTAACAATTGCGATCTATTTGTTCTCACCTGATGTTCATCAACGGTTATAAATAAACATTTACATGCGAGTCATCATACAATTTAATAATCTTGATCTTAATACAATGAATCAGAAACATTAGTCAAATGATATCAAATTGATATTTTTCTTATTATGACTAAGTTTATGTATATTTAAATTTTACAAATCATACCATTATTATCTTTGTTCACATTCAATAAATAACAGTTCTATGGTTTTTTCAGTGAATTTCAAAGGTTTTTTAAATGCTAATTCCTAACTATATAAGGCCTGAAACCTATGGTTTTTTCAGTGAATTTCAATGGTTTTTTAAATGCTAATTCCTAACTATATCAGGCCTGAAACCTGTGGTTTTTTCAGTGAATTTCAAAGGTTTTTTTAAATGCTAATTCCGAACTATATCAGGCCTGAAACCTATGGTTTTTTCAGTGAATTTCAAAGGTTTTTTAAATGCTAATTCCTAACTATAACTGGTGTGTAACCTATGGTTTTTCCAGTGAATATATATATATAAAATTCCTATGGCAAAATGAAACCCCTCATTTTGTTCCTTTTCAAATTAAATGTATTAAGTGTTACCACTTTATTCCAATCAAGATGACTTCAGGTGTGCCATACGTTTGTCATAAGTAAGACTGTTAGCGCTCTAGTTGTTCTTTAGAACACTCTGGGACATTCTGTCATTGGGCTATAGTTGGGCTACATCTGGCTGATATTTGGGCTACATTTAGTTTTTTTGTCTCTGGTGGCCATCTTTGGGCTACATTGGGCTACATTGGGCTACATTGGGCTACATTTGGGCTCTAACATATATATAGCCCAATGTAGCCCAATATATATTTTTTCAAAGTTAATTTTCGTAAAAACCACTGGAGCACATATCTTGAGACATAGCAAAGGCACATCGGGCTACCAGTCCCTACAATTTTGCCAAGTTTGGTGGAAAACCATTCAGCCGTTCGGGCTAAAAGTGAGTCCAACCGCCCTATGGAAATTAACATGGGGAAAACACGTTTTGGGACCCCCCTTTTATCTCGGCCCCCGCTTGACAAATCCCCCCCACACTTTCAGGGAAGGACCGGAGCGCCGCGAGGCAAAGTTAAGGAAAGTTTCAGGAAGATTCCTCAACCGGCGCCAAAGTTATTCTCAATAGAATGTTGCGATTTCCCTATGGAAAACAATCCTAACTATATATACCTACTGGCTATCGCCAGTAGGTAATATATATATAAATATATATGCATATATATACATATCTTGCACATCATAGATTTCAGTTGTCATCAGTGATATAATATGTGATGTAAGTGCCTAAGCAGTGCATCACAGTGGTTCAAGACTTATGTAAATTGGGTATAACTGGCTAATTTCCCTAGATTTATGGTTTTAAATGGTAATGGTTCTTTGTTAATTTCCAAGTTTTTTTTAACATAAGTTAAAATCTTACTACCTTCCTCATGTATTCCCAGGGCACAAGTTGTGGGTACACGCAGATGGAGGGCGTCCACCCACTATTTTCACAGGGCAAACGCCGTCCACCCTGACAAGAATTTGGGCTCCACTGAATAATGTGCTGAACTCGTCCTGGCATAATTTCCAAACACAGGGACACTTTCAGCAGCGCCTGTACGTTGTCTGCTATCTATCAGCAATAAGCAACAATGTGCAGGTGGCGGCGGGGCTTTCTTATTTCGGAACCGCTGCTGGGCGCATAACGAAGGCCGAATTTGAGGGGTCATCAGGCCTCCTTTTGTTCGAGTCTCTTGGCTGGGAGCAGTCAGGAACCTCAAATCTGATGCAAATGAAGCGGAGGGGAAACAGAGGCCCACACCTTATTAGCACTTTACACATACTTAAGAGAGGCAGCTTTTCATTTTGTTCAGTGCTGGTTTAGGAGATATGCATGCACTGTAGGAATGTCAGATGTGTTCGTCTTTCCCAGTACTTTGACAAAACAAATTGCATTTATATAGAGCTTATTGCTCCTGAGGCTGCGATGAAATAATTTAAGTACCACCATTTTTTCTTGTATAGCCATCCTCATCCCAATGCAGGATGTCAGAGCGCTTTACATCAGATGTGCATATTACACATACAATAAACAATATACATTTGTAAATGAATGTCCAGGATGCCCATTCATCACTTGGATTGCCCAGCAGTTTGTGACCGGAGCGTGGGGGGACCACAAGCCCCATAATTCCAAGCGTCCGGTGAGCCGCCACCAACGCCGCTTCAGTGCGCCTTGAGGCGCCTTCAAAGCACCGACAAGCTTCCCGCAGCGCGGTATGCTCGCGGGCGTGCCCAGGCCAAGGGCTGGCCCATCCACGCCTGTCGGAGCCAGAAGGAGGCTGGTCAAGGCCACCCTCTAACGTCTGCTTACAGGGTCCAAACGATTTCCAGGGAACAAACTCAACAAGTGTCTGCTACATCATCCAAGGTACTATTGTCTTTTTCTCAAAATGCGTGCCTCTAACTTGGGGAACGTCCCCTGGTCACTGCTGTGTCCGCAGCCGGGGTTGTAATGCTTTCAGAGTAATGTTGAATCAAAAAGTTCCTTTCAGATTTTATTCAACAGTTCTTTATTTTATTTCTTATTTTCGAGTTGTAATTCACTCTTAAATCCAATTTTTCAATTCCCAAACACATGTAATTAATTCATCCAATGCATTTCGGCTACTACGAAGCCTTCGTCAGGGAACATGTTTTTGGGGAATTTCATAGTGTGTGCAATGTAATCCTCCACAGCAGTGACCAGGGGACGTTCTCCAAGTTAGGGGCACGCATTTTGAGATTTAATTAGGTGCACAATGGAGTGAACACCCAGGAGCACGCAACAAACAATAAATCTGTAAAAATCGGGAGTGTGAGTGTATAACGAACTATTGTCTTTTTCCCATTTCTTTTTACAATGGGCTATATTTTGGAATTTTCTGGCCCGCTCCTCCTATTGCCTCCTCGCCTTTTTGTATTTGCATTTACCAAGTTTGTCCCTGTCACACTCTTGTTACACTCCAGAGACAATGGGGAAACTTAAGGCAGGTGAGGCTGTAAAAAACTGAAACTGGCTAAAAGAATGAAAAAATCCCGAATGGCCAGGCCAGCCGTGGTGCAACCCAAATTACAATCCTTGGCTGATATTGACAATCTCATGAGGAAGTTGAGCTACTCTTAAAAACTAGTGAAAGCAAAGGTAAAGAGAAGTGCCACTGGCCTGTAGTTCCAGCTATGTTTAATAAAAAAAAAGAAAGTTTGTGAACAACGAGATGCAACTCCCAGCACTGACTGTGTATCATCCGAGCCTGTGGGATCCCTTAATGATCTAGTCGCTGACAGTACCAATTTGAGTAACCGAACAACAACTGAGAGTCTGGATTACCCTCTGTACCCTCAGATTAATATTCTTACAAATGTCCCATGCCGTAACAGATTTGCACCATTACAGCTGGAAGATGGAAGCATGGGACCACAAGGTAAATTTATAGACACAAATAAAATCCAAACTTCCAGTGTTGCCTATGTTGCGTTGCCACAGAAGATATGAATAATGGTCTTGGAAAGTTGGATAATAAATTTGACCAGCTTAAAAACCTTATTTTATCATTGATGGACAAAGTTAATAAGTTACAAAATAGAGTCTGCTTGTGCAATCTTGGCAAAGCCAACCAGAGGGGGAGTGCAGACTCCTTTCCTATAGCTCTGCCCAGTATTAGTAGCAAATCCCCTATTTCTGTGTCTTTAAGCATTGCACCTCAACAGGAGATTGCCACTACCCATAACAAAACTCAATTGGGGAATGCGGCTGTTCCAGGGAAGATGTTAAGTAGTTCTCACCATGCACCAACCAAATTAAACTCAGACCGATCAAGACAAACAAGATCATCAAACTCATTGGGTTGTTCTATTAGCAATTCACGATCAGCTACTTATTCCAGGAGGCTGGGTAACAATTATCCTACTGACAGAAATACATTGTTTAATGCCAATTCTCGGCTGTCAAATCCTAACTCTTCAAGGAGTCTTTGTGATACCAATGGTCATTTGGCTTCTCATTTCTCATATCTAAATCCCCAATGCGACTCCAAACTTTAATCAACACATTTGTTAACTTTTGTAATTCAAGAGAACTAAAACTAAACATAAACAAAAACTAAGTTTATGGTCTTTGGAATGAGGAAAAAAGGAAGTCGTAGTATTCATGCAGGGGATGAAGCCCTTGACAGAGTACATAGTTTTGATTACTTAGGGGTTAGACTTGAGGACAACCTAAGGTGTACAAGTCAATTGGAAAAATCCAAATTAATTATGAACATAGATCCAATGCTATTTTAAGGTTCTATAATCAAACCAAGTTGGTGCTATTTCCCTTGCTGTGGAAGTTTACCGCACAACTGCTTAGGGAGCTGCTCTTTATGGGGTCGAGATATGGGGTCATGGTAATTTACATTCGTTACCTATTGTTGAGAATAATTTCATCAGAAGGCTATTAGGTTTACCATCCAGTTTTCCATTAACCCACATGTATCTAGATGTTGGAATAAAAAGAGCTTAATGACAAATAACAATCCCAGGCAATATATAGTTTGACGGGACAATGTGAACCAGCAAATTACAAATGAAGCTTTAATTATTTTTTTTTTAAATCACAAATTTTTATAATTTCCATGAAAATTCAAGTAAGTTTAAAAATTAATAACACTTTACAATGTGACAAAAATATACATAAAACATATATCCTGATAGTGAGGTATAAGTAGTGACGGTTTCTTCAACGCGTTTCGACACAGTGGGTGTCTTTATCAGGAAAGTACCATCATATAATCAATCTAAAATTAAAATAAACATTTTTTTTTTAAAACAAAAATTTTAAACATTAAAAATGTGCACATTATTTATTGCTGGTGCAGATATTGCCTTGGTCTTCAATTAATTAAAAATGGCCGCTTTTATGTTTACATTTAATGAGACCCTAGTTTGGGACAAAGAGAGAAAAGGAATGGAAATAAGAAGCAAAAAATAATAAGTAAGCAGAAGGAGCAATACCAATTACTATTTGGTGATATCTTCAGTGAGCTAACAGAACTTCGAGCACACTATTTGTCTGGCAGTGCTAAGGTATTATATGCAAGGCGGGATGCTTGTATTCAACAGTGGGGATTATGGCGAAATGGTAGATCACCATCAGATAGGAGATTTCAGAAGACCCCTTGACTTTATGATGACTTAACGGGTCAACCATTCGTACGGTAAGTTAGGGCTTAATAATGGCATCAAGACTATCTAGAGCCAGTAATCTGTGGTAAATACTTGCTTTTTGTCCCTTATATGCTACCACAGAACACCATGAATGAAACCCTGAAGCGGACACACAGACAGTCCAGAGTTAAATATTCATTGTTAAAAATTATCGACTCCTGCATGCTCAAGTGAAGGCTCACCTGGAAAAACCTGAAAACCGGCAGCCAGGGAATCTGAATTTACTTCAAAGTTCACTTGAATGGTGAACAGCGTGTTCTCCGGGTAATAAATAAGCAATGGCGATGAGATCGCTATAATGTTGCGAAAAATACAGGGAGTTTAATGTTTACACCCACTGCTCGGTTCTTACTCGTTATTGAGTCTGATGCCAACTAATGGGGGATGCTAATAATAAGCAGTTACCTTGCATGCAACGGACAAATCTTTAAAGGTTTCTCCGGGAGTTCACGTTGTGAAGATAGTAACGCTACCGAGAGGCTGAAAGGATTCCCAGTTGTGCAACGGGTGGTATGGATAAGCTGATAGTGACCCAAATTTGTGAGCGCTACCTAATAAAGTAGAGCACAATTAATGGTTAAAACATAGATCAGGGGAGGTGTCACGTATAGTTAACGACAGTTTAAACCTCCGGAATGGCACGTACCTTAAAGGTTAGGACGTTAGATGAGCTGCCGGATTGGTTAATCAGAAGTTTGAATTTAGAACACACAGACTATCGGAACAATGGGTACGTAGCTAGTAAAAGAAACAACAACATGTCGAACTGTCCCACTGTGTCGAAACGCGTTGAAGAAACCGTCACTACTTATACCTCACTATCAGGATATATGTTTTGTGTATATTTTTGTCATATTGTAAAGTGTTATTAATTTTTAAACTTACTTGAATTTTCATGGAAATTATTACAATTTGTGAGTAAAGCTTCATTTGTAATTTGCTGGTTCACATTGCCCCGTCAAACTATATATTGCCTGGGATTGTTATTTGTCATTATACTTTTTACTCTGACCCAGGAATTCGATCCATATTCAGGGGGTCCTTGTTACTTGCGATTGGAATCAAAAGAGCTGCCAACCTGGCTACCATAAAACATTTAGCATATTGGATCCTACTTTGGTCTACACCTGAACTTGTAGTTTTTAAAGACTTATTGGTAGAGGTACTGAATCTCCAAGGAGCCAGGGAAATTCCATGGGCTACATCCATCTCTGGATGGTTTTCTAAATTTGAAATGCAGAACCTGTGGGAGGAGACCAATACTATTTTAAAATTGAGTCATGTACACTAGCTTTTCCTTTTTATTCTCTGT